>NW_024543080.1:11535000-12260000 GCF_018167655.1 Microtus oregoni | reverse complement strand
TTTCACTTTTAATTATTCTCAATAGTAATGCCTTTCCCTTTGAAAAACTTTGCATGGGCTTTGGTATAGGAAAACATGTATGCAATAGTAGCCTCTCTAAACAAAATAATTCTTTGAAAAACAAATCCTCACCACCAAGGAAGCAGGATTTCCATTGTGCCCTCCTAATTACACGAATAAAAGCGATGTTAGAGATTTAAGAGATACAACTGATCCAAAGGATGAAAAGCCTGCCGTTCAGATCCAAAGCTTGAGGCCATTAAAGGCAAGAGTTCAGTTAATAAGTACAGAGAAATCAGATGCTACAATATAATGAGACAAGAATAAGACATCAGGACTTTCCCTTTTAGGAGTATTATGAGGCGAATTGTCCCATATAAAAAAGACTAAGAAATTGTAATATAGTGTCTGCTTCCCAGAAGTCCTTTCCTCAAGGTCAAGGATTTGGATAAGGGTAGCCATTCCCTTGGGAGCTTGAGGAAAGTGACGGCTTGATAATGGCTGATGTCCATTGTTAAAGCTAATGCTAGATTCCTCAAGTCTTTATCTCAAGCCACACACAAGTTCACATGCCCCAGTCTCCTATTTAATCCTACGTGAAGCTATATGGTATAAAGGGTGAAATCTTTCCTCAATTAAAGACCGCTGGCACCCATCCCAATTCATGCTTAGATCATGGTAGTGTTCTTTTCCTCTTTCTCCTCCGTTTTGAGAAACTTCACACATCTTCTTTGGGACCTGGTCACTCCCTCATCCTCCAAAGCAGGTCTCTGGCATCCATAGACCCTAGAAAAAATTTTTACTCTCATTTTCCTAATCTAACATGAATTATAACTTATCAAGGAAGCTTCTTTTCACAGAGCCTGAGGAACCACAGAATTCCCACTGAAAACAAGTGACGGTGGAGTTCTTACCCTTGACTGGAATATTTAAAGGAAGATGAGTTGAATAGATTAAAATAGAAAAGGACAAGGACTGCTGCTTGGAGATAGTATCTTCTAGTCATACTACGGATACTGTACCCATGAAATCCCAAGAACATAGCTGCCGGAAGATTTTCTTTTAAAAGAAAAACTTACATGATGACATCAGTAGGCAACCAACATGGATAAGAGAAGTTCATAAGGAAGGTTCCATCCCAAGATGAGAGTTACAGGAAATCAATGACTGTGGAAAGGGAAAGAATCAGTATTCTTTCAGAAAAGAACTCTGATAAATCTTCAATTCAAAGTAGCTAAACAACATTAAATAGACTTAGAAGGTAATGTTTGTGGGAGTGGGTATTTAGGGCATAACAATGATAGTTATAGAAGAAAAGGTCCTAAACTTGAGAGGATAAGTGGGTACCAGTAGAGGAAGGCATGGAAATATTGTAAATGGAATACTCATGTATAAAGTTCTCTAAAAATAAAAATTTGAAATAACATAAAAGTAGAAAGCTAAAATATCCCTGCAGGTTATTATTCTGAAACATGCTGGCTTAAATGATCACTGCAAATTTAAGAAAATGTAATAGATACTATTCTATGACTGATTCACTGAATGTAAAGAAATAAAAATTGAGAAAGGCTTATATCAGATACCAAGAAATTTGGAAAGATTGAACTGAATTCCAAATATAGAAATGTATCCCTCTGAGCACCACGGTGATTGTGATCAAGGCCAACTGTTTCTATAATGTTAAAATGAATTGCTCAAGCTGTCATGTTGCAGCACTTAGTTCGAGGTATGGGTGATTTGAATAATTCCAAATCATTATTCATTGCTGAAGTAGTGAATAGTGAGTCTGCAAGGGTTGATGTGAAGATGGTTGAAGAATTTTCTTAAAGTATATATAACTTAATAACTGCCGAAGACTGCTTTTCAGAGGAAAGCTTGAATGCAGATAACACATTCTTGTTCTAGTAAAAAGTTTCATGAGTGAAGTTTTTCTCACAGGGAGGTCAAGTCATCCCATGCATTACTGATTTTGAATAATAACAATTTGTATTGGGCACTACGTTTCCCATGACAAATAGAAACTGAATATTGCTTTACCTCATGAGAACTCTGGTTTCTTCAAGTTTTTTCACAATTAAATGCCTCCTGTGTATTACAGGGGCAATGCAAGCTTCCAAAAGAACTTCTTTTATCCTAAGATATTGTTATGAATTATAATGTCAGTAATTGAAGAATCACTGTTAGAAAAGCAATATATCATTCAAAGTTTTGAAAATGATTAATAATGCTCTCACACAGTCTCTTTTCTTTGGATTCAATTCAATAAAAAATAATTTCTTCTTTTTAAATAGTATATATTTGGGCTAAACACAATGGATCCATAGAAAACATTTATTTTTAAGTCTTACTATCTTGAGGAAGATCATTTCTTATATTACCTCAATGACTAAAGAAAGGAAGAAAGCACTGATTCACATAGAGGGTTTGCAATATCTATGTCAGTGCCAAGTGAGAGAGTGATATTCCAAATGATATCAAAGAACTATAATAAGAGATAAGTAGAAACAACCTATGCCAACATACCAAATAACCTCAAAAAGAGAAGAATCCTTTAGACAAATACAATCCCTTAACGTCAACAATGAGGAAAAAGAAAAATCACGCATCATCATAAGGAAGTGGATCGAATCAAATCAGAAATCTCTCTGTAGGAGAACCCAAGGGCCTAACAAATTCACTTGTAAACTCACAATATAGAAAATGTTAAAAATACCTATTGCCCATGTTCTCAAATGTTAAAGAAAAATGTTTAAGCCAATATTATTAAATGAATATAGCTGAAAATGAGTATTAAAGAGCTAGCAAATTAAATTAAGCACCATATTAGAAAGATCAAACTTCTAGATCGGGTAACATTGATTTAATATAGTAAGACAAACGTATCTCAACATACATAAATCACCACAAAAGAAGGGGATAAAAAACTCCCAGATCAGGTAACATTGATTTAATACAGGGAGACAAACGTATCTCAACATACATTAATCCACCACAAAAGAGTGGGATAAAAAAAAATATAAGAGCCAGAAGAAATGAATGTGTGTAGGAAAATAGTACTTGGGCAAGCATAGCATGGTCATTATAAATATGAATTCATAACAGCTGCATGTATGGCTTTGACAAAATCAAGTCAACAAAAATTCAATTACTAGGAGGGAGGAAGATCATGAATATCACAATACTTTAGAAGATACAGGAAATTAATGAAGATGGGGGTAAGTTTTCTTTATAAATATGCCCCCCAAGAGGCTACTCATGCTCCAGTGTATGGTCTTACACCCATGCATTAGGACATAGCAGGAAGTGAACTTAACACATAAGAAGAAGAAGAAGAAGAAGAAGAAGAAGAAGAAGAAGAAGAAGAAGTTGGGAGGGAAAGTGTCATGTGAGAGAGTAGGGGAGCAATTGGAAGGGGGGAAATGCAGAGGAAACAGATGAGATTGGATGAAAACATTAAAAGCATGTATAAAATTATCAAGAATATTCATTTAAGTAAATGTGATAAAACTCATTAGGATAATAAAGTACAAATTCTTGACACTCTCAATAGATGGAAAAACATGTTTTGATATTCAAATCTTACATTGATAAATATTTATGACAAGATAAAAGTAGGAAAACATACTCTCAATATCATGAAGGTCATATATCAGAAACCCATCACGAACATCACACTCAACACTGAAGAAATGAAAGCTTATAAAATTGACAAATATTCTCACAACCATCAGATTCACATGGCATGTCCTGAGGTTACATAGGCTGATGGGAAACTCCCCTCTGTATGCTGTGAATACCATTGGTTAACAAAGGACTGCTTTGGACCTACAGCAGGACAGAACTTAGGTAGGCAGGGAAAACTAAACTGAATGTTGGGAGAAGAAAGATGGAGTAGAGAGAAGCCATGGAGCTGCCGCTGGAGACAGACACATTAAAACTTTGCGGGTAGGCCACGACCTCGTGGTGATGCACAGATTAATGGAGATGGGTTAATGAAGATGTAAGAGTTAGCAAATAAGAAGCTAGAGCTAATGGGCCAAGCAGTGATTTAAATAATACAGTTTCTGTGTGGTTATTTTTGGGCTGAGAAGCCTTGAAAAACTATCAGCCTCCTCCAATAGGAACAAAAATAGTTCCATGAAGAGGGGACTCCCTGGCCAATCATGGTGTTCAAGAAGCTTGGGGAATGCTGCTAACATGCTAGGTGGGTTTTCCTCTGATCCATTTGCCTTGGGGTATGGGGAGAAACTATGCCTATGTACGTAAACCCTTATCTAACCTCAGTATGTTATCCAAAGCTCTCTGCTTCACAACTATACACTTTGGTGGAAACATGTTAAGGTCATGTCATAAAAACATAAATACAAATCAATGGACAATAATAGAAAATTAAGAAATAAACCTAAGCAAGTACAGTCAACTAATGTTCAGGTAAGTTGTCAAGAAGTTGCTATACAGATGTGATAAATTTTCAATCAATTTAGATGTGAAACTATGATGTTTCTAATGTGCTTTACCTTCTCTGAGGAGTGGATAGAGGAGTGGGTGAAGGGAATGGGAGGAGGGGAGGGAGGGAGAACTGAGATTGGTATGTAAAATGAACAAATATAGTTTGTTTTCTTTAAAAAAAATTAAAAATGAAAAAAAAATAGATGTGAAGCTCGGTGTTTCCATGTAGTAAATTTAATCGACCATGTTCCACACGGTGCCTAAAATATCTATACGTGAATTAAAAGGATTAAAAATAAATCCCAAATAATAAATCCATGAGAACAAAAGCATTGGATAAGCACCGTGATTTGATCCTGGAAATGATTTTACTTTTTGATGTAACAAATAAAGCTTAGAAGTAAAAGTAAAAGTAAGCAAGTGTTACTACAAGCTAAGCATTTCCTGCATATCAAAGGGAATGATCAATGAATGCATCCCATGGAAAAGGAGAAAATATTTGCAATATGTATGTTAACAAAATTCCAAAGTAACTCTAGTAACTCAGGCATAAAACAGTCAGCTAACAAAGGACAAATAATGGACCATTTCTGTCCAAAGACTTATACTTTTATCTCTTACCAGACAAACTATGTGGCTTGGTATTGACTACTATCCACTGCAAAGAAACTTATCTGATGAAGGTTGAGCTCAGCCCAGGTCTATGGATATAAAAGTAAATATGTAAAAGAGAATTTGGTAACATGCCCACATAGTTTTCTCACCTTCACCCTTTCCACTCTATGACCAGGACTTATGGGACATCATCAAAGAGAAGGCAACCAGAATGGAAAAGCCAGGAGTCAAAACATAGTGATGCAAGTATGGCATGTCTCCTGGACATGAAAGGCACTACACTCATGAACTCACGGCTGCTACAGCGAACTGTGCAAGGTCAAGGAAAGCAAATTCCAGCCTTATCAAAAGAGGATTTGCAAGACCCTACTCCTTATTCAGGAGTTTGGAAAATCATTCTTTTTAGTTATTTTTTAGTTTTTAATAACATTTTTCTGCCGGGCGGTGGTGGCGCACGCCTTTAATCCCAGCACTCGGGAGGCAGAGGCAGGCGGATCTCTGTGAGTTCGAGACCAGCCTGGTCTACAGAGCTAGTTCCAGGACAGGCTCCAAAGCCACAGAGAAACCCTATCTCGAAAAATACCAAAAAAAAAAAAAAGAAAAAAGAAAATAACATTTTTCTATCCCTTTCCTCCCTTAAAGCCTTTCCATATACCACCATCCTTTCTCCTTTTCAAATCCATTCTGTTTTTGAGGGTTTAGTCAATCAGTGGTAGGTTTTCTATGTTACACGTTACATGCATGCATCCATGAGCAGCCCCAATCAGACATAATAGTTTGTTAAATTTATAATGGGAAGTGTGCTTAGAGAGATAGGTTGACTGTTAAGAGCACTTACTGCTCTTTCAGAAGACCAAAGGTCTATTTCTAGCACAATCATGGTATGTCATAACTGTCTGTATCACCAGTTTTAGGAGATAGATACCATCTTCTAGCTTTAGATAGCACCAAGCAAATACAAAATACACATACATAAATGCAATCAAAAATTCACACAAATAAAATAAAATAAATTGCTGTGGAACAATTTTTTATACAGTATGAATATGTATGACTCTCATTTGCTGATAATGCTGATTGTCTTAGAGCTTGGCAAGAAGAGACTGAGTTCAAGAACCAGATTAGAAGAATTCTAAGAAAGAGATGGCTAAAGTTAGAGCTTCACTTGCAAACTCAGAGAAGAAAGATGCAATGACTTACAGAGAAAACATACCAAGCCACATGGCAAAGTAGAGATAAAAATATGGATTAATTTAAGTGTAAGAGTTGTGTAGCAACAACTCTGAACTATCAGCAGACCATTTATAAATAATATTCAGACAATGAGTAGGTTATTTTTGACCATGTGGTAGGGAGAGAAATGTCCGACTACAATATATATTTACAAAAATTAAAACAATATAAAGTTTAGAAGGAGGAGCATTGGGAGGGGTATCATGGTAATTGGAGGAAGAAAAGAGAGGTGAATATAATCATACATCATTGTATACATATATAAAATTGTCAAGAATCAAAAAAAAAGTATTTGAGAAAAGAAAGATATGAATAGATGCTTCTCAAAAAGACATACAAAAGGCTCAGAGATATGTAAACAAGTGTCATTAATCACTAATAATGAGATAAAAGAAATTCAAACTACAGTGACTTGTCAATAAACGCCTGCTGTGGGACAATGGTCTGGACCCTGTCAATTGTAGTTTAAATAAACACTGATTGGCCAATAGCTGGGCAGGAAGTATAGGTGGGGCCACCATGAGGAAGTAGAGGTGGGGCAATGAGAATTCTGGAAAGAGGGAAGTTTCAGTCTGTAGTCATCACCCAGACAGAGAGGAAGCCAGCCACAGAGCAAGGAAGATGTGACCGCCTGGCTGAAAAAGGTACCTAGTCACGTGGCTAACACAAGAATTATGGGCTAATATAAGTTACAAGAGTTAATAAGAAGCCTGAGATATGAGGCCAATCAATTAATGTAGACCTCTGTGAATTTCTTTGGGACTGAATAACTACAATACCAAGTGAGACAGAAACATCAGTCAGCACACACCTATCATATCATTATGTTTAATAAAAATAAGGCAAGCATGGTGATGCATGCCTTTAGTCCTGGCACTCAGGAGGCAGAGGCAAGTGAATCTCTGTGAGTTTAAAGCCAATCTGGTCCACAGAGTAAGTTCCAGGAAAGGCTCCAAAAAGCAACAGAGAAATCCTGTCTTGAAAACTAAATTAAACTAAAATAAATATATATCAAAAAATAGATGATGGAAAGTTTGGTAAATAGAGCCCTTATACATGTTTGGTGATTAGGTAAAATTATTCAAGTACAAGGAAACAGAACAAGGTTTTCTCAAAATTGGAAAAAAAAAAAGCAGGTCATAATAGTCCACCTCTGAAAGCATAGAATAGCACCTTTTAGCATTTTGGAGAAAGAATAAGGATAATAAAGGGTTCAAGGATATATTCACTAAATGGTGAGTGTCATCTTTGGCTACATGTTCATTGTGTCTTATATAAGATCCTGTCTTACACACACACTCACACTGTCATTTAATCCAGCACTCATAATTTTTCTCTGTTTCTCTGATGAATGTAGTTACTATCTTGAAGGATTATGTGCATTTTCCTGTATGCTGGATTATTCATACTACTCAAGATATAAGTCACTAGAAACTTGTGGACAGATATAGTATGTTACTAGTCAGACTACAAAGATGAAAACCCTACTACTAGCAACATGCTTGAACTCAGATATTTGCTCAACTGTTGAAATAAGTCAAAGACAGAACAAAAATTAGTTACTGCTTGTTTACATGTATATAGGAGCCTAAAAATATCTCAACAGAAAGATACATACTGGCCTTATGGAGAGAGGAAATTAAGAAATAGATTTCAGTAAAATGGTGCTAACCTACATTTGTAATAAAAGTAGGTCTGGAGACCTAAAGTATAGCATGATGATTGCAATAAATATGGACATTGCTAAAATATTAGATCATAAGGATTCACTACTTTCTGTCACATAGTAACATGCTGTATTAGGTACATTATTTAGCTTGCTATTATCAATTGCATGGTAAATTTACCTAAGTATATATACATACACATCATGCTTCATGCCTTTAACTTAAGCAATTTTGCCAATAAAGCTGATTGAAAATGTAGGCATTTTCTTTTCTTCAATACTGAAACATACCATTATCGTAAATAAAGAATTAAATGTTAGACCAATGACTTACTTTAAAAATATGTGTTCTATTAGTATTTTTTCCAATAAAAATATGTAGAAATTTTTTATTTTATTTATTTATTAAAAATTTCCACCTCCTCCCCTCCTCCCATTTCCCTCCCCCTCCCCCCACTCCACCTCCAGCTTCCTTTCCAGTCTTAAGAGCAGTCAGGGTTTCCTACCCTGTGGGAAGTCCAAGGTCCCCCCTCCCCTGCTCCATCCAGGTCTAGAAAGGTGAGCATCCAAACAGACTAGGCTCCCACAAGGCCAGTCCATGCAGTAGAATCAAAACTCAGTGCCATTGTCCTTGGCTTCTCAGTCAGCCCTCATTGTCTGCCACATTCAGAGAGTCCGGTTTGATCTCATGCTCCATCAGTCCCAGTGCAGCTGGCCTTGGTGAGCTCCCATTAGATCAGTCCCACTGTCTCAGTGAGTGGATGCACCGCTCACGGTCCTGACTTCCTTGCTCACATTCTCACTCCTTCCGTACCTCATTTGGACCTTGGGACCTCAGTCCAATGCTCCAATGTGGGTCTCTGTCTCTATCTCCATCCATTGCCAGATGACGGTTCTATGGTGATATGCAAGATACTCATCAATGTGGCTATAGGATAAGGCCAGTTCAGGTACCATCTCCTCTGCTGCCCATGGAACTAGCTGGGGAAATCCCCTTTGTTGTAGTAGGAGCAGCGGGGCTGCGTCCCCAGCATCCCAGCCGCCTGGCTAGCTTATGCCCCGAAATAACAACACACAAATTGTATTCATTTAAACACTGCTTGGCCCTTTAGCTCTAGGCCTTACTGGCTAATTCTGATATCCTGATCAACCCATCTCTAATAATCTGTGAGCACTGGTCTTACCGGGAAAGATTCAGCATATCTAACCTGGCGGCTTGCTTCATCGTGTGCATCTGCCCAGGAGAGGGTAGCCTGGTGTCTCTGAGCTCACTTCCTCTTCCTCCCAGCATTCTGTTCTGTTTACTCCTCCCATCTATGTTTTAACCTATGAAGGCCAAGCAGTTTCTTTATTGCTTAACCAATGAAATCAACAGATTGATATATGACACTCCCACATCACTTCCCCTTTTTCTGTTTAAACAAAAAATGGAAGGCTTTAACTTTAACATAGCAAAATTACATATAACAAAACAGTTATCAAGCAAGAATTACAGTTACAATATTTATATCTATTTTATCTTTTATCATAACAATGGAAAACTATAATTATCTATCTATTCTGCAACTCCATCAAAGACTCCAGAAGAATACAATATTACCTAAGCAAACAAAAAGTAAGCGATTTTCAAAACTCTAGAAATGATAGAGACATCTCGCTGCCTGGACAGTCACCCAAAGTTCCGCTGTACCGTTGGGGCATCAGTCTTCAGCCTTCAGGCCCATAGCATCCAGCAGACATTTCCATGAAGCAGGAAAATTCAAAGTCAGTTCAGTCACTATCTGTTGTGTCCTGCAGAATGTCTTGCAGACTCCATCATGAATCAGTAACCCCGAAAGATCATCTCACCTTTAGGCAAGTTCAGTAGTCCTCTCTCTGCGGGTTCTCTGCTTCCAGTTTATGCAATAGTCCAGGCAAGAGCAGTTTCTTGCCCAAATGGCTATCAAAATCCATAAGGATCCTCTTCGATGCCCATCTTTCTCTTGAAGTAGATTGGTGCTGCCAAGAGCAGAGTGTCTCATTGTCATGAAAAACCCTAAGTTATTAAAAGATTTAAAATGCCATATTCTATAATCTTTGAAAAATATGAAGAATGGCTATCTAAAATATATCTATGTACATCTAGAAAATCTTAACTAACATGACTACAAACTTGACTATTATGATTATCTATTAACAAGCTATATATATATATATTATATATATATATATATTACATTTTAAGTGAACTACACAATCACAATACCTTAATCAAGATCAGAAACACATATACATATAACAATATTGACCTTAAATTTATATCACTATAGCAAAATCCATGTCAATGCAAATTATTCATACCTATATCATATCCCCCTTTAAATGTAAAAGAACATTTATAAACCATATTTGGGAACATGGACACCGTTTTTTCTCTCCAAACTGCTTTCTTCTGAATGGGGGCGCTGTTAATCGTATCTTTCATGGGGTAACCTGTGTGCCAGGGTCATCTCAGTTGGCAGTTGAGCGAAGCAATTTTTTGAGGGTGTTCACAGCAACCTTTCAGGAGGGCATGGTCTATCATACCACATTGGGCAAGAAGCGATCCACAGACTCTCACCCTCTGTGAAAACAAAATAAGAAACGCCTTTCCATAGCATCACGTCCTTAGAACCAAATTCCAAAGTCAAGGCATTTTCAAAATATCTATGTTAGATTAGTTCAGCAGCATTTATAAACAAATATCTTTTAGCAGCTGTTGGTCCTTCCTCAGCATTCAAACAATTCAAACAGAGCATAATAGCATACAGTATCAAGATTCTCTGTGTATTTTCCATCTTTGTGCGTTTTATTTTAACCTCTATTTTGTTTATTTTTATTTTTTTGCTTTTTGAGACAGGTTCTCTGTTTCTTTGACCTGGAATAACTCTATAGACCAGGCTGTCCTTGAACTCTCAGAGATCTGCCTGTCTCTGCCTCCCAGGCATTGGGATTAAAGGTGTATTCTACTACACCTTGAACTCACAGAGATCTGTTTGTCCCTGCCTTCTAGGCACTGGGATTAAAAGTGTGTGCTACCACACCTTGAAGTCACAGAGGTCAATCTCCCTCTGCCTCCCAAGTGTTGGGATTAAAGGTGTGTACTATCACACCCAACTACTCTCTTTCTTTCATTTTTTACTTTTAAGAACTTTAACTTTTAGTTTGCATATATTTTTAACACACTGTAAAGCATTTAGAAATTTTCTTTGTCTTTGAATCTCTCTTTACTGTATATCTCTCTTTTTCTGACCACATGAGTCTTTAGTTTACCAAGCAATCTCAGTAGGACAAAAGCTGTGGATTTGCCAGCTAGATGTAGCCTATTCCTTAGCTTTCCAGCCTCATGGCTGAGGTACTGCTGTAGCCATGTTTACTGCCACAACTCTATGGCATTTCAAGGTCCCTGCCAGCAAGTGAGCTTCAGCAGCCTGTGCTTGCAAACCGCATGAACCGCCTGCAAAAAAGAGTCAGAGTTTGTCCTGGCAGGACAGCCCAGAAAGCCGGCATTTTTAAACGGTGCAGCTTTTTTCCTGCTATGGCTAAAAACCAAAAAGCATGCGTTCAGCTTTTCATCAACACCATTTAAGTGTTTTGTGGCAGGACCTCTTAAGAGCTGCAGGGTTTTGCAGCTGAAGCTGAGTCAGGAAGCCTCTCTTAGATGAGAGCGCTTGCTTGCCTCTAGCAAGCAGAGTAGAACTGAGAAATTGCAGCTACCAAGAAAACATGCTTTACTCTTTCCAAAGCCTTCTCAGGCTTTCAGTGGATTCAGTTGTCCACACATCTGGGCGCCATTTTGTAGTAATTGGTGTGGCGGAGCTGTGTGCCCAGCACCCAGCCGCCTGGCTAGCTTATGCCTCGAAATAACAACACACAAATTGTATTCATTTAAACACTGCTTGGCCCTTTAGCTCTTGCCCTTACTGGCTAATTCTGATATCCCGATCAACCCATCTCTAATAATCTGTGAGCACAGGTCTTACCTGGAAAAATTCAGCATGTCTAACTGATGGAGGAAGGTCATTGGTTAAAAAAATAAAGAAACTGCTTGGCTGGCCCTCATAGGTTGGAACATAGGTGGGTGGAGTGAACAGAACAGAATGCTGCGAGGAAGAGGAAGTGAGCTCAGACTCGACAGCTCTCCTCTCAGGAGCAGACGCCCCAGAGAGACACCATGCCTCGCTCCCTGGCAGACACACGCGATGAAGCTCCAACCCAGGATGGATGTAGGCTAGAATCTTCCCAGTAAGACCAGTGCTCACAGATTATTAGAGATGGGTTGATCGGGATATCAGAATTAGCCAGTAAGGGCTAGAGCTAAAGGGCCAAGCAGTGTTTAAATGAATACAATTTGTGTGTTGTTATTTCGGGGCATAAGCTAGCCAGGCGGCTGGGGTGCTGGGCACGCAGCCCCGCCACTCATATTACTACATCTAACCTGGTGGCTTGCTTCATGGCATGCATCTGCCTGGGAGACGGGAGCCTGGCGTCTCTGAGCTCACTTCCTCTTCCTCCCAGCATTCTGTTCTGTTTACACCTCTCACCTATGTTTTAACCTATTAGGGCCAAGCAGTTTCTTTATTGCTTAACCAATGAAATCAGCAGATTGATATATGACACTCCCATATCACCCCTTGGACAACTGGGAACCCCTCTAGAGCCAAGACTCTAGCCAACCCTAAAATGGCTCCCTTGGTTAGTATAACTTCTTCCCTACTCCCATATCCACCCTTCCTCCATCTCAATTATCCCATACCCCCAAGATGGAAATGCTCATTTCAGCTGAACAGATTTTAACACACAAAACACCTGCCTAGATCTCATGATGCAACTGATGAAACCATATTAAAATAAAACTTAGAGAAAGTATATTGGTCTTTTGAGCATCAGCAATGAAATGAAGGTTTGCAGAAAATAGTTTTGTTGCTTCAATTGCATACCAGCCTTCTTAAATCACCTCCTGACTTGGCTTAGTAGCTGTAGTCTGAGAAAAGGGTTCTAATAGTCTGTCATGAGTGAGCAAGCAGAACAATGCACAAAACAAAGGTGCTAAGCAAATGTATCTTTAGGTTTGGTTTCTATTTTCAAGAAGGCAATGATTCCAGCATGATGAACCCAAGTTGTGATGTTAATGCTTTGTTCCTACGATATCCCACCTTAGTCAATGACATAACTATACTCTTTTACTATTTCCTCTTGTTTCACCTGCTTGTGGTTTTTAAGATGTTACTTTTGGATCTCTGTCTCTGTGTATGTCTGTCTGTCTCCCTCTGTGTATCTCTGTCTGTCTCTGTCTCTCATGTACACTTGTGTGTGTGTGTGTGTGTGTGTGTTTATGTCAGCAGAAGAGATGAAGAGAGAGAAAGAGAGAGGTGGTTGGAAGCACAGGAAAGAGATAGTAAAAGAAACTAAATTGTGCTTTACTTTATTCTCCCCTAATTAGGCATTCTTCCTAATGATGGAACTTCAGAATGATATATGGTGCTCCTCGGTAGCAATCCACTTACTTTCTTGAGTCTTCCATCACTTTCCTGAGGAGCTCTAACACCCTCACAGGTACTCTTGTATGGAAGAGGCCACCTCCAGATGAAACCTTCCCTGTTAAAATTAGATGATGAATTAAACTCTTTAACACAGCTTGATTGCCAGCAGGAGTTAACCAAATTTCAGTTGAATTAATTGCCTAATGCATTTTAGAGTAGAGAAACTTTTCTAATCAATGTGCTTTCCTTTAATTCTTCATTTTTATCTACTACTGCATAAAGTACAAAGAAGAGTAAACCAACAGCAAAAATAATTTTAGTTCAGTATTACAATATTGAATAGTAACTAAAATAAATTATATTCTATGGTATAGGTTATAATTAAAGTCTGTAAGGTGCAAAAGCTTATATTAATGCCTTTACCTAGATAAAATTTGTATATAATATATATCCACCCAAAAGAATGTACAATAGACATTTCTGAGAAACATAATGTTGTTGTGATCAATATATTTGATGAATTAATCATTCAGTGCTTAATTTCTTTTCTCAGTAGTTTATAACTGAAAAAACACATTTATACCACAATAGCATGCAAAAATGTTCATAAATATGTCATAATAAATGATTAATGGGATTATTTGGAATGAGGAACAAAAAATACATAAAATAACAGTATGACCACAAAGAACATATGGCTAATAGACTGTGAATAAAATCTTGAAGGCTGTCTATTTTGACTGTTTAACTCTGAATGGTATTTTCTTTGTGTTTTTTAAAAACAAAATGAAAAATAAAAAAAAATGAACATTAACTCCTTTTTTACAAGGATTGACAAAATTAAAGATTACAAGCTGCTTAGACTAATTAACTCTTAGAAAACATTTTTTGAGGTTCATCTACAGTTTGGTACAGGCATAACAAAAGGACATATTAAGGGTAATGCATAGAGATTATATACAGTGTTACCCTATTTTGCTATAAGGTCATTTATTGATAAAGATTACATAATTTGCATCCATAATTACTGTGAATAATGTTTGTTTTAATTTCTTTAGATGACTATGGAACTCCTGGGCCCTATGATAACTCTAGTTTTCACATTTTATATGTTCAGTGATATCTATATATGAATATGTACATATATATTTGAAAACTATTTAAAATTTGATCTACTTTGTAAAAATGGACTATTAGATTTTTGTTAATATGATACAGATTCTTTTATAATAATCTATTCACTAAATATTTTTGGTATTCTTGTCGTTTATTTTTGAGATTGTAATTGTATTAAAACATTTTTTCCCTAAAATACCTTCTTCCAAATGCTCCCATCTGTCCTTCTCTGCTCTCTTCCAAATCAATTAATTGTTATCGCAAGCAAGCTTACATGTATATATACATATATATTCTAAATAAAACCTGTTTATTCTATACAATGTCACTAGTATGTATGTTTTCATGACTGTTCCTTTGACACTGAACAACCAATTAGTATGCTAATTCCTAGGCTAGGGCCAGCTCTCCTTTTCTCTGCTTGCTTTGGTTGCCTGTAGTTCATTAAATAGGGCTAAAGGTTCATACTTATTCAGAAATCAAGTCTCAGTCGATACAATAAAATTGAAATAACCTCCTGTATTCAACAGACCACCATTGATTAAAACAGATTTAACAACAGAAACAACTGAAAGCTTTCATACTTATGGCAACTGAAGAACTATAATGATGAATGACTGTTAGGTCAAGGCAGAAATAAGGAAATGCATTAAAAACCACATAATCATCTCTTTAGATGCTCAAAAAGACTTTGAGAAAACCCAGAATACCTACATGTTAAAAGTTTTGGAGCGATCAGGAATACAAGAGACATACCTAAACATATGAAAGGGAATTTACAGCAAGCTGATAGCCAATCTCAAATTAAATGGAGAGAAACTCAAAGCAATTTCACTAAAATCAGGAACAAGACAAGGTAGTTCACCATCTTCTTATCTATTCAGTGTAACTGAAGTTCTAGCATGCGCAATACAACTGAAGGATATCAAGGGGATACAAATTAAAAAGAAAGAAGTCAAAGTATTTTTATTTGCCAGTGATAGGATAGTACACAAATAACCCCAAAATTATTCTAGGGAACTTCTACAGCTGATAAAAATTTTCAGAGAAGTGGCTAGATATAAAATTAGCCAAAAGAATATAACCGTCCTATATACAAACAATAAATTAGCTGAGAAAGAAATCAGGGAAACCTTTACAATATTGATATACAATATAAAATATCATGGGTTAAGTCTAACCAAGCAAGTGAAAGACCTGTATGACAAGAATTTCAGGTATTTGAAGAAAAAAGTTAGAGAGGCTGTCAGAATATGGAAACTCTCCTTTGCTGAGAGATATGTAAGATTAACATAGTACAAATTGCTGTGGAATAATTGTCTTGCATATTGAAAAGATTTGTTACTTGTATTGGTTTGATAAAATGCTGATTGGTCAGTAGCCAGGCAGTAGGAGGAGCAACCAGAGTAGGAGAATTCAGGGAAGAAGAAAAAAGAAGCAGTCATCAGACAGACACAAAGGAAGCAAGATGAGACTGCCTTACAGAGAAAATGTTCCAAACCACATGGCTAAACATAGACAAGAATTATGGATTAATTTAAGATGTAAGAGCTAGTTAATAATTTTGAGCTAATAGGCCAATCAGTTTATAATTAATATAAACTTCTTTATGTTTCTTTGGGACTGAATTGCTGTGGGATTAGACAGGACAGGAACTTCCATCAACAAATGTCACCCAAACATTTGGCAAGAATTTCCACCTAAAGACTCAAAAAGCTTAAAAAACAAAACAAAATAAAAAAAAAAACTTTCATCCAAAGCTACAGAGAAACACTGCCTCAAAAAAACAAAACAAAAAAAGGATTCTAACACAGAGGAGAATGGAGTCAAACACAGTTCATTGGTAGCTGTCTTTTCTCCACTAGTCTCTGTTTGCTGGTGGTGAGCAGAGGTGTAGCTCCTGTAAAAGACTTTCTGACTCAGCGGTAGTGGCAAAAACTTATCAGCTCTTTTAAGAGACTCTGTCACCAAACACTTAAATGGTGTTTATGAGCAGCCTGCATCAAGCTGTTTATGTGGTAGCATGGACCTAGACACTACAAAGAGATGTGGCAATAAATGTGGTTCCTGCCAGTACCTCTGCCATGAAGCTAGACTCTCAAAAAGCCAAGGAATGGCGTAGAGCCAGCAGTCAAAACAGCAGCTTTAATTTGTCATGCAGTTTAACAGATTAAAGACTCAGTAATCAGAAGAAGATAGAGCTATACAGTAAAGAAAGATTTAGATGAAAAAAAATCTCTATACAGTTTATTGTATAATTAAAATTATATTTTGGCTTGAGAGAGAAAAGAAAAACGATAGAGAAAGTCATTTTAAAATGAAAGAAATAGAGTAGTAAGGTATAACACATACCTTTTTTCATTCCCAGCACTTGGGAGGCAGATGCAAGTGGATCTCTGTGAGTTTGAGGCCAACCTGATCTACAGAGTGAGTTCCAGGACAGCGAAAGATACACAGAGAAACCATGTTTCAGAAAACAGTTCATAATCTGATGCAAAGAGAAGCTTCTCTGACGAGGTTTAAGAGTTGGACTAATCTTTACATACAGAGTTACCTAAAAAAACATTAACTCATACTTGGCAATGGACTTTGTATAATGAAGGCATTGTATTTAAATTGTATTGTAACTACTTTTTTAATTTCTAAAATGATCATCTGCTTCTTCTCTGCTGAGATATAATAAATGTTATATGTTTCTTCTTACATTACAAATCATTAGATTAGTTTCTTGGTTATTTTCTGGTGTATTGTTAATAACAGCTATGTATAGTTTTAAATTTTATCTTGTACTTTTATAATTGTGTTTATATTTCTTGTCTTACTAATCTTTCTAGATCTTTCAAACAAATGCTGAAATGCAGTTTTAAAATGGACATTCTTATACCATATCCATTTTGTTTTATTACTGTTTTGTTTATTCTGGCTGAAGAATTGATATCACATTTTAAAAGTTGCATGGTACTTTCAATGCTCTCACTACTTATAGATATATCTTGAAAATTCAAATAATTGCTAGTAAACTTTGACATTTTCTATGATTCTTAATACTATCTGTATCATAACATTAAATACTATAGATGATTCAAGGATTGGTTTATTATAAAAGGCAAAGATGCTTGCTAACGAGTAGGTATTATGTTATTTTATAAAATAGTATGAAAGGTTGCTTATTCTCATGCATTTTTCTTGATTCTAATGTACGTCAGCACATACTTTTGTCACTCTTTATCCTGCTCAAAATTTTCTCCTTAATAATAAGAATAATTCCATTTTTTGATCTTAAGCTCCAGCGTAATAAACTCTTACATTGTCTACTTATACTGTAAGCTTCTTCTGATTTTCATACATTCTGAACTTGTACATTTATTTGGGATCTTACATGATGCAGATTGGCCTTAAAAATAATCTTCCTGCTTATGCACAATGATGCATACCTTCTACAACCCTCAGTAACATCAGTATTTATCCCTAAACATCTACATATCCTTTACTTAATCTCTTAAATCTATTTTCAAGTTAATGTCTTCTGAGTAAACTTTTTATATTTATCATTATATATACTGATATTTGCTATATATCAAAAGAAAAGCACAAAATCTTGGACTACTGACTCATTATTCTTTTATGTTTTTATAAATTATTTCAAGGAGAAACTATACAATTCCTATCACCAGTAGCACATCTATTTCAATATAAACTTTTGTTTCATAGTCACTAAAACTGCTTTGCTTTTTTTACAAATATCACCCCAGATGTTTACAATTTTTTCGATGACAGTATTTACATCTTTGTCTTCCTTTAGATTCTCTGGGGTTTACAGCATTTACTTTTCATTTTATCAAACACTCTATTACTGGAAAGCTAGACAAAAGAAAAGGAACCAAAACTAGCAATTTTATGTCTTAGAGGTAATGTAAATAACAATATATGAGTTGACAAGAATTCTAAGTTTTAAAACATTTTCAGTGATATCAACATATGTGGGCAATGTTAGATTATTCAAACTAATAAATGACTATTGATGTAGGAATTCTATTTATTAACCTGGAAACATCATACTTATGTTAAGCCCTTTACATACCCATAGTACACACATAGCTTAACTGGAGTGTCCTGCATTGGGTTGAGAATGCATAGTACTTTGTAAATGCTAATCTCTCTCTCTTTTTAGTGTTTTTTTCTCCTCACAGTGTAAAATATAATCTCTATTGTATGCTCTGTGTAGATTTCATATATGCGAGTGCATGTGAATATGTCTTAAGTAGCACATGTATGCATATATATATATGATGAGAAGAATTTAACCTCAGGTGGTTTTATTCATTAGATATCATCCACTTTGTTTTTTGTTTGTTAGTTTCTTTTTTCTTAGAGAGGGTATCTTTTGGGACCTGGGGCTCACTACTAAGGGTTTAAACAGTGATCCACATAAATCCTTTCAATCCCCCAATCCCATGATTACAATCACTTCTGTGCCCAGGTTTTTTGTATGGATTCTGGAACTCAAATACTGTTCCTTATACTTCCATGTATGCACTTTCCTGACTGAGGAATATCCCCAGATCTTACTTTGTATACTTTGTTTTATTAAAAAAAATATGTTTTTATACTATGTTTGGAATATGTTTATATTTTTAAGAATAACCAAATCCATGAAATTATCTATCAGTCTTAGCAGTCTTCCACAATTGCCAAGGCTTTACCAAAGCAAGTTTTGTGCATGCCAAATGTTGGCTTTGAAACAGTTTCACTGTAGTTCATACCTTTGTCCCAGATAGTAAAAGTCTAGGTTCTTTATGTACAGAAGCTCGAGTCCTAGTTTCTCCATTTTACTGATTTCCTTGAAGATAGCAAGTATCACAGGTCCACTAATATCCACAAACACAGGGTGTTTCCCCATTTATTCATGTTTTGGGAACAGAAAAAAATTGGCTTTGTTACTGTTTGTCCTTTCAATGAGACTTGTAAAGGAAAGGCTAGGAAGGGTTCTTTTCATTTCTTTTCATTTCTCAAGGAGAGGTTCCCTTCCTTTTCAGTATTATATGGGCCAGGTCTCTAGGGGATAAGACTTTATGAACATTATAAAGGCTGCAGACTACTTAAACTAAAGATCCCTTCCTTATGCTCTAATCCACTGCCTGTGGATTTTTCTTTAATAAAATAAAGATGATTTCTCTTCTGTGAAATCAAACATAACTAAATAAAACATTAACTCAGCTTCAGAAGAGATATGCATTATCAGGAATGCTTTTACCAATACAGGAAAGTTCCAAAACGAATAAAAGTTATTCTCAACATTGTTCTAACATAAAATAAATTATCTTCATTTTAAACCCATATCATTTACCTTTAAACAATTTAAATTAAAGATATTTAATTTTATCATAGTAAGTAACACATACATGAAATAAAAGATCAAGATTAACTTCTTTATTCCAGTAATACAGACAATCATTTTTTCATTCAAAGGTTAACACTTCTGACAGCTCTTTATGCATTTGTTAAGACTTAACTTAGATTCATATAGGTTATTAAACTTTAAATTATTTTGACTAATGTTTGAATTGAATTATTAATTATTAATTAATGTACTGTCCAACTATGTAACACTAAATGTTTTCCTTTCTCGATGGATGATTAAATAAAAATTTTAGTTTACAAACCAAAGGTGTAATAATCCACCATCCCAATACATGATCTAAATAAAATATTTGTGCTTTACTGAGGTCTTGCCAATGCTGTGGAGAAATGGATATTGAATATGGACTTTCCTGGGTTCTGATGTGCTCACACAATTATGGGATTCTGTTTGAAAATAAGAGGAGACAAGTCTGAATGTTGGTATGATGATTAAATTACCACTATCATCTCCTAACTAAGTCATAGTGGTTGTCGTCAATCACTCTGGTGTGATCATGGAGAAGTATAAAGGTACTTCTACTTTGTAGGGCGGACAGAAAGTAATTAAATGAGCTTTACATCTCCACAGTGAAAATTATCCATGCAACAAGCTAGCAGAATTAAATTAACCTCTTAAGTATGAGCAAGTGGTAGGACAGGTTCTCCTACTTTCATGTCCTCAATTGCAGCTCTCTCACACCTACACAAGCAGGGCCAGTTCTTCTCTGTTGCCCAGGTGAGGTGCAGGAAATACTCTCTGGAGTGCTAGAGCAGGTACTGGCAGCGAAGTGTAGGCAGAGCATCTCTCTTATGCCCATGCCATCATATAACAGATGAGGGGCTGGCTCAGAGGGATGAACTAGCCTGAGAAATGCTAAAGAGCTCACCATGGTGGTGAGGATAAGAGAGAGCTGGCAGGCTAATCAACCTTGTTACTGCACATGCCTAGACTCAGGGTTATGAGCTGGCCAATCCCAACATCGACCCCATTTACTGCTGGAGAACATGAAGGGCCTGGTCTTACAGACCCAAAGCTGCAGAATTTCCACAGCACGGAGTAATAACAGTATATCCAAGAGGAGCTCCTGTGGAGGTCCAATACCAGCAAGTGAAGCAGAAACCATAGGTCTCAAGGCAGACCAATGACTGCAATGAACACTTGCAAGTAAAGGTAAATTGATAAAAGGATTTACTTCATGAATAAATGTGTCACAGTACAGCTTTCATGATAATTTATCCCCCCCCCTTTTTTTTCCTCTTAAGATTTTATTTCATTTCATTGGGAGAGGTTTGCAAAGGCAGAAATCAGATATAAGTGATGGGTAAATGAATAGGATTTAGATGCACGGTGGAAAAAAAAACAATAAATAAAAAGAAAGTTATAAAAAAAGAAAAAAAACTCTTGAGAACATTGCTGTCTGTATAAGAAATCCTTCTTTCTGTAAACAGTCTATAAAGAAAAATGTTTATGCAACTGCTGTTCCTTTCAAATTTTTCTAATTCTCATAGCATTATAATATGTATCATAACATAATTATGTACTATATACATGTACATATCTATAGCACAAGTTCTTAATAAAAACTTAGAGGCAGATATAGGGAAAATGCTGAGAGATCAGAGAGATAAACAAATCTTCAGACACCTTACCTCTCAACTTTTCTGCAGAAAACAGACTGAGTTCCTTTTTCCTCACGCCTTATCACTTCCTCTCTTCCCCTAGCCATATCACTTCCTGTCTCTGTACTAACCTCCAGACCTCTGTCATTAACTAATGGCCAGCTCTGATCTTCAGGTAGCTTTATTTGTACAAACAAGATATCACCCCCGACACACAAACACAAAAACATACACACACATATATATACGACTCAAATAACACAAACACACACACACACACACACACACACACACTCACATAACACACACACACACACATAGAGAGAGAGGGACTTGTCACAACTTTTTTGTTTGTTTGTTTGTTTGTTTGTTTTTTACTAAAACACACAGGTTTGCCTGCAGATACAATATTTCAATTTCACTCACCCAAACAACATTTAGTTAACACTTTAGACAACTAAAACTGGATTTCAGTAGTTGCTCTGCTTGAATGTGGCTTACGTAGTTCCAATCGCCATTTTCTTCAATTCTATAAAATGAAAAAATAAGGTATATATGATTATATTAATATACTTTACACACATGCATATTAATTAGTCTATACTGAAAATTTTAAATTATTGAAAAATAATGGACCCTACACTGTCTATTCACAATGAGATGCCAAATAAAAATTATTCAAATAATCCCAAGACAATGGTAAAATAAAATGAAAAATTTTTGCTATTGATAACTCAAAATTTGACTAAGTCATTATATCTGTTGTGAATTATTCAAAAATAGAAACAATCACTTTGATATCTTTACAAAACTGTTAAAGGTATGGGATATGTACACAATCTCAGAATATCAAATTATATTTACTTAGTACCCTCAATCATGCAAAACTATGCCCAATCAAAATTTATCTTTATCAAGGTTGGATAACTTAAATTATTGATTTTTTGCATATATATATAATATATGTATATATGTAGCCTGTGTGCATGTGTGTGTATTACTTTGAAAAATTCTGATAAATTTTATAAAAATTTAATTACCTTTTAATTAAACAGAATGAAAATTTTAATGTAAACAATTAAATTTCTACAATATATTTTGTTTTATATGAAAAACTTTTGTTAGAATAAAGCAAATAATCTTTTCCCAGCTAATCTATGTAGAAAATGCAAAACCATATGGCCAGTGAGACCTCCATATTTGCACATAAGCTGCACTTTCATCCTTTGTCCTTCCAAGTTATTTCTAATTTACTTTCAATATCAAATAAAACATAAAAGTTACATAAAATAATTGTTGTGTAATTCAGTCAATTATGACAAAAATGGGTGACCAATATAAATGCAAAATTTCCACTAAGTATTTTCAATCTTTGTTTGACAAAAAATACACAGACATCCCGTACTTACTAAAAATTTTAACAATGAATTAAATTGATGACAATTTATAAACATTAGCGTCAAATGATGTTTAAATAGTAATTTAGTTTAGACACAGTAACTATGGGAAGATACATTTTAGGAAGCAAAGTCTTTTCAAAGTAGATGCACAGTATTCAAGAACAGGAACAATTCAGCAATTATTAAAGTGTTCCTGCCTGACAAAGTGTATTCCAGAAGTAGAGAAGCACTTTATGCAATTCAAATAAATAAAAGTGTTTAATGATCAGTATTAAGAATAAATAGGATTGGCATAATTTTTTAAAGGATTTAACTCTGCAAAATGTATTAATCTGATCATTTGTTGCCTTATGTTTTGCAATGTTACTTACACAGATCATTGAACATTTATCTATATAAGCATATATTTGCATATAGATTGTGTTATATATAGCCTTATGACCTAATGCTTTATATTATTTGAGTGTGCTCAATTATATAATGCAATGTGATTATATGTAATTAGTACATAACACATAAATTTAGTATATAATTAAGATATAGCATGACTTTTAGCATTTTGTTACATGTTTTATATGATCAAATATATTTAAGTGCTAGGCAAGAAAATTTATCACTTCGTGTTCTTCTAAAGAGCCTGAAGGGCAGATAAGTTATAAGCGTGTCTTTGTCTATTTGGCATCTTGGATCAGAATGAATGAAAGTTATTAGTTTTTGCAGCAATAATTTACATCTGAGTTTGGAATCTGAAAACAAAATTCCTGGTATATAGATGTCTTTTAACCACATGGGTGATGAATCGGAAATTCAGCACCATTGCTTTTGGTTAAAATTTCTCACCTCCTTTATGATAAAACATGTGGTAATAACTGTGGTACAGTGTTCTCCACATATATAACTGGTTCCAGCTTGATTTCCAAGATTCTAGTTCATTGCAGAATAATCACAATTATATTTGCCAAAGTAAAATTTGTAGTCATTTCCAGTTTATATCTTTGTTTCTAAATTATTGAAGTATACAATCCACAAGCTTATCTTCTCTCTTGTCTTATTCTAGGTCAAAGGCAAAGGCAAATACCATGGGGAATTATAACCATGAGCTATAAGATGTTTCTAGAATACTTATCCTAACAGGTGTGAAACACAGTCCGCTGTATTTTGTATTGGTTTGTTCGACTCTGACTTCACTTGATTTTCTAGTGGATTTCTTGCATGAACTCTCCTATCCCTTTGTAGTGCTGTGTTTTCTCTGCAAGACATCTCAATTGTTACTCTTAAAAATCTTTGAAATAATAAGCATTAGAAAACGTCCTTAATCTTATATTTATTTTACCAATGTTCCATCATAAAATATAAGAAATGACTGTCTCTTTACTCAAAAACATTGAATAACATTCAATCTGTATTTTTAAACTACTTAAAAAAATAGTAGGCATTTTTTTGATCTTTTTTTTTCTTCTTTGATAGGTTTCAGGAAGATGTAGGACTATATCTTTATTTTCCTATTAACCCTTTTTCCTTCTTTTTATTTTGTAAATCTCACCTCTATGATCCATAATATTTTTGTTTCTTGCCTTCATTGGGTTTAAAATAATGTTGAAAATCTCATGCATTTATTCACACAGCTTTAATTTCTGAATTAATATTGCTCTAAATTTACCAGAATCTGTGCTCTTGTAACATTTAACTAAGAATTTTTTAATATTTAATAATATGCAATTTTTCTTTTATACAAAACACTTGAAACTGAAATATTAGTTTTTGTAGACTATGTATCTATACGGCACTTAGCTCTACTTCTATAACCAAATGACTTTATACAAAGTTTGATTTCAAAGGAGTTAACAAATACCCCCTGATTACTCAATTTTATTGATGAGGATTAAAATACATTACAAGCATTAAAAAACCATTTGCTGTCCTCATATAGATGTTGTAGCAATATTTTTGTTTTATATATCATTAGAGTGTGTAAGCCAAATTATAACACTTCCTGAAAGCAAGGGAATCATTAAGCTAATTGGTATATGAATAATCAAGTACTTAGGAAGTCACATATTTGTGGAAATTACAAAAAAATAGCATCATACAATGAAAAATTAAAAATTTCCTCTTAGCCGGGCAGTGGTGGCGCACACCTTTAATCCCAGCACTCCGGAGGCAGAGGCAGGAGGATCTCTGTGAGTTCAAGGCCAGCATGGTCTACAAGAGCTAGTTCCAGGACAAACACCAAAAACTACAGAGAAACCCTGTCTCGAAAATCAAAATAAAATAAAATAAAATAAAAATAAAAATTTCCTCATGCTAATTATTGGTCTATTACTCTACATCAGATTTTTTTCAATTTTATAACAAAATTACTAATTAATTGAGGGTAAAAAATAGGCTTAAATTTAACTAGAGGAAAGTTGATGCTTACTGTGCATGAACAATTTCAAGTCAGGTGAACATAGTGGATTCTATGGTAGTTGTTTAAAGCAGTTAAAGTGATGCTGATTCACCTGCTGAGAAATTGCTTTGTTTGGGTCTTCTTTTGCTTTTTAATATTTATTTATTAAATGAAGATCTGTAGAAAATTCAGGAAGAGATTCTGCAGGCATGAAAGAGATTTCTATACTCATCCAGGACCTTTGGGGGTTTTATGCCATTTAAGGTGAATATTCTGTATTCCATCAGGTTATAACTGCGAGTGACCAGAGAGATAGAAGAACAATGCTATAACTAGCAGAGACTGAAGTGGTTATTGATGCCAAACATGGAAATCCTTTTAGTTTGTACTTACAAACTGTCACCTCACCTTTCGACAAAATTTATTTTCATTCTTGAAATATTTATAACCAAAATAAGAAAAAGTAGAAATAGGTTGTGCTAAAAATCCCTTCCCATATAGTCATCAGATAAAACACTCAAGACTGCTCTCTTCTTAGTACATCTCTGTTTTGAATTTAAAAATATTGTCAGAACTAAGTCCCTTAGTTAGTTAGTCCTTACTTTAGTTACAAATGTGATAGAAAAACAAGAACATGTTTGATGTTTGTAGAAATGTTTAATTGCTTCATAATATGTTGATCTGAGCTTAAAAATGATCAGAGTTTAAAAAAAAAAACAAAAATAAAGGTACAATGGATATCAAGCCAAAATCTAATTCTTCCACAAAATTATGATTAGATTCCAACTATCAATTAGAAAAAAACTTTTCTCTGCTGATTACCTAATTAATGAGTCACATCATGTTTCAGAAATGAAAACTACAACCTAATGTCATATAATTTCTTTGATATTTTAAACTAAATACTTCAGTGCCATTTACAAAATAATAATAAGCAATTGCAGCTAGTCAATGAAACTTTAGAAAATGAGAAGTCTAGTAATTTAGCCAAAGTAGACACATTTGTCCTAAAATATTTATTGCTATTGCCAAAGGGCATACTTATCTAAAGCAGATCCACTAACCTGGAAACAGTGCACCCACCTCAGGATGTATCATAGGCTCCAGTACGTTGATTTCTAGAACAGTAAATTGTACAACAGCATATACCTTTCAGATGTTCTTTTTTTTTATTGAAAGAAAAAAAAAGAAATTCCCGCCTCCTCCCAGTCTCCCATTTCCCTCCCCCTCCTCCCATATTCTCCTCCTCCCCCCACTCTTCTCCCCCTCCCTCTCCAGTCCAAAGAGCAATCAGGGTTCCCTGCCCTGTGGAAAGTCCAAGGTCCTCCCCCCTTCATCCATATCTAGGAAGGTGAACATCCAAACTGGCTAGGCTCCCACACAGCCAGAACATGAAGTAGGATCAAACCCCAGTGCCATTGTCCTTGGCTTCTCATCAGGCCTCATTGTTCGCCATGTTCAGAGAGTCCGGTTTTATCCCATGCTTTTTCAGTCACAGTCCAGCTGGCCTTGGTGAGCTCCCAATAGATCAGCCCCACTGTCTCAGTGGGTGGGTGCACCCCTCGTGGTCCTGACTTCCTTGCTCATCTTCTCCCTCCTTCCGCTCCTCATTGGGACCTTGGGAGCTCAGTCCAGTGCTCCAGTGTGGGTCTCTGTCTCTATCTCCATCCATCGCCCGATGAAGGTTCTATGGTGATATGCAAGATATTCATCAGTGTGGTTATAGGATAAAGCCATTTCAGGTTCCTTATCCTCAGCTGCCCAAGGCATTAACTGGGGACATCCCCCTGGGCACCTGGGAGCCCCTCTAGGTTCATATGTTCTTAAGACACCTAATTTCATAAGAAACATACAAATAGAACTAAGGACATATCTTAACAAAAGTTCAGTAACATTGGGAACATCAGTGCTCTACTTTCTCAATTATGTTGATAGTCAGGAGAAAAAAATAATGAGAAAAACCTCTGAATTAAATGGTATCTTACATGAAAAGGACCTAATCGATGTTCACAGGTTGTTCCACCCAACTCCAAAAAAATACACATTTTACTCAACAACACACAACCATGCATCCTTTCTATTGTGCAATAAAATTTAAAATATGCAGAAAAAATCCAGGAAGTATAAAAACTATATGGAATAAAATACTCATTTTTGAATGATGACTGGGTCAAAGAGGGTATCAAGAAGAAAATCAAAATATTCCTGGAACTAAATGTAAATAAAAACACCACACAATGACGTTTGGTGCACAAATGCAACTCTAAGAGGGAAGTTTACAGACCCTAATGGCTACTTTAAGAAATCATAAGGAGCACAAATAGACGGCTTACTTGTGTTTCAAGAATTTGTAAATCCAAGATTAAATCAAACTTAAGCCTCATAGATCCAAAAGTAAACTCTAATCAGAAAGTGCTAAATTTAAAAAGAAGAAAACAAAGAATCAACTCGTCTAAGAACAGTTGTTTGATAAGATTAACAAAACCTTGTATATGGTCGGACAACAAGACAAATTAATTTATAAAATAATTACTTTTGGGTATGGGTCTCTGTTTCCAGTTGTTAGACCATACATATCTGAACAAGGTAACACACTCCTTAATAATCCTGACTGCCCTCAATCATAATGATTCTCTAGTTGTTTATGAGCAGCCTGGCCTTGAAACTGAGCTTCTAAAAGTGATTTTTCAGAATTTAAATACTTGCAAGAGTATGAATCAACTTTACTTATTTCTGCTAAATATGGGTTTTTATATGGAGGCTGCTAAAAGAGATAAAAAAAGAAATTTTGGCAAAGATAATAGATTATAATAATTGAGAACTGATATGTTGGATCTTATACAGTAAAGACAGATAAGTCAGTATATCCCATCATATGGATCCCTAGGGCAGATATTTGACCTCCCTCCCATCCAATCACAATCTGTTATCAAGAGCAACAGCAGCAAGCTTAGAAGATCAGAAGGAGTCCAAGCACTGAAATAGTGCTAGTTATTGAGCCTAGTATATCTCAGTACTTAAATCATTTATGTCATCAGAATTCTAGTGATCAGTGAAAGACATGCTATCCTTATATTTACAAGTAAAGTAAGCAAATAACAATGAATGAGTGCTGCCTTAAGAAAAAACGTGGCCATGGTCATGCAGGATTTTAGTCCTATTACACTTCATTGTCTAATTCATCCAGCAACAATGCCAACCAATATGTTTGAGACTACTATACCAAGTGCAGAGAACATACCATGTACAACATATATTCCAGCTAATCAAAACTGGACAGGAATGAATGATGTTGATCTCTTCCCTCCCCAGGACCAAAGTTCTCAATATGCTTCTCTGAAAGGAGTAATGCTGGAAGACAATTCAGAGGGACATTCTGAAGAAAACTCCTCCTCAAACTGCAGCTCTTGCCACAACCCAAGATCTTATTCATTGCATACTATTTATTTATACAATATAACACAGGTCCTGTTTACTTGCTTCCACTTGGGATAGCTCCAAAGAGCTCTTAGGTAAGTCTGCTATTGCAGATGTAATACAATACAATTTTTCATCCATCCCTTTATAAATGAGATAGATACATTAAAGATTGGAGATTATGATAACTTTGGATCACTGACCCTATCGGCATGGAGTCTACATTGTCCTGATTCTTCCTCACATTTTTTTTTTTACTGGTACAAAAGCCCTTCTTTAATAGCACCATGGAGGCTTAAATACTCTGCAGTCAATGACTAATAGGTGAAAATCTCATCCTCTGATCCTCTAGGCAAGGCACAGCTTCTAGTAACTTCAATTAGAAGGCTCTAGACAGGGAAGAGCAGCTGAAGGCCAGGACTCCAATTGGTCCCAAAAGTTAACTAGCAGAAAATATGTTTAAAGTATTCTTTTGATAAAGAACTGTTTCTAAAATATACAGAAAGCTAATAGCCAGCATTCCAAATTAATATTACCTATGGAAATATTGACAGATATTACACTAGAGAAATGATGCAGGATTACTAAACATGTGACAACTCATTCATTGTCATTAAACATGATCACCTGGTTAATTCACAAATAAACTAAGTGATTATCATCAAATCCTTAAGAGAGTAATATTTTAAGATATACGTTAGTAGTAATAGTAGTAGTAGTATTTGGTAGCAATCACTAATAGGAACAAATTTCCTGTTGAATTTGAATTAGATGATAACCTGGATATTAATCATACAAGGAACTAATAACAAGAACTCTAAAAGCTATTGGCACATGCAAAACTCAGGGATCTTACATGCATACATATGCATGTAGGTATGTATGTAAATTTTTTGAAACAATTTCTCAGAATAACTTTGGTGCCTGTCCTGAAACTAACTCTCGTGGACTAGACTCACCTTAATCTTAAAGAGATCCACCTGCCTCTGCCTCCCAAGTTCTGGGATTAAAGGCCTGCACCACCTGGCTATTTCTCTTAAGATAGTAAACAGTGCCAGGTGTGGTACCACATGGGTTTATATCCAGGGCTGGGGGTCTGAGGCAGACTGATCTTTATGAGTTCTAGGTCAGCCTGGTCCTAGGACAGAGTTCCGGGACAACCAGAAACCCTTGTCTCAAAAAAACAAGTAGAGAATAAACAGTTTCATAATAAACCAAAAAGTGATGTTTTGAATGAATAATTAAAAAGCTGAGGAGTCCATATAAGTTCAAAAATTATTAAACAAAATTAGTGTTACTGCTAAACTAAATTTACTCTCTGGGTCACAGTGAGTAAATACTAATGTATCTATGATAAATGATTAGAAACAAGAAACAAAAACCATCTAGAAAACATGAAAACACGATTTGTCTAAAGCTGATGATGTGTTGTCTCAGTGAAAGATAATAATTACAATACTTCAGTATTACTAAGTATAAGTCTTAATGTTTTAAAACCTTAAAAATGTTTAAAATCTACTGAGATACATACCTGCCTGCTTTAGAGAGTTCTGTCAGTAGTAAAAACTCTTAATTTTGTAATTCTCATAGAATTCACTTAAGCAACAAATACACAATTATCTTTGGATTTTGTTTATGCTTTCATTTTATATAATCATTTTTCTCCTTCATTTCTTATTAAATTCTATATATTTGAATTCTCTTTATTTTATATCAACCAATAATAAAATTTAATCCTTATCAATGTATGTGTGGGTTTGAAAATTACTCTGTGAAAAACTGGAAAATAAAAATAAACTCACCTTCCTTGCTCATATGTGAAATAAATTAACCAATGAAAAACTAAAGTATACTGTGCTTGAGAAAATATATATTAGATGTAATTTAGTAACTTATTAAGTTCATTCTGTAAAAATTTTATACATTTATATAATGTAGTTTGATTATTTTCATCTTTTTTATTTCTATCTCTTCCACCCCTGTTATCCTGCCCACGTTTCTACAAGTCCCTTTACCAAACTTCCTTTTAATTGAACTCTACTTAACTTTGTGACCTTAAGTTTCAAAGGATTCTTTTGCACCTGATGATATCATGAGTGTGTATAAAGTTAAAGGACGTTGCCCTTTTCTCAGAATCCATTAGTAATCAATACTTCAATAGAGAAGAAACCCCTTCTCAAGCCATAATTGACTGTTGGCAAGCCCAGTCTTTTGTAAGCACTGAGCTCACCCACAATTACTATGAGGTTTCGATCACAATAGCTGTATCATGTGTAGAAAACAACATTCCTCACACCTTCACTCTGTCTTTGGACTGCTACATTCCTTCTCCTTCTCCTCCCCATTACTCATTAAACCCTAGAAAAGTTCTGCTTATGGCTAACACTCGATTTTCACTTAATTTCAGAATCTTGACCATCCATGAGTCCCCACACTCAGTTTTCCTTGTAAAGGTTTTGAATCACATTTATCTGTGATTATAAATAAATGTTTAGAAGGCACATTGTCAGCATGTTAGGATAGCTAAAGACCACTAATAAGTTTCTGCCTAGTGGCTGTTTTACCATGCCCTTAGTTCTTGCTTCCTAAGTGAGAGAGTGAGCATAATTTCAATCCAAGCATCAGGTTGTGATTAGCAATGACTGGAATCTTAGTAGGCAGATGTGCAGTCACCGTAAACATTCCTGTTAGCACATAATGTTTTAATTTATCATTTAATCAATGACAGTCTGTCACAGATTTTCTCCAAATAAAGGTCAAATTATAAACTAGCCTGTCAAAATTGATCTTCATTAATATAAAATGTGCAAAGATTTCCTGTAAAATTGTATTTGAATTTCCCACTTCTTTAATGCAGATTTCCTGAATGCATAGATTAAAGATTTTGTGTTCTACCCTTTATCTTACAAACCAAAACCCTTACTAAAAGGCCAAGTAATATCTGTAATTATGTATTGTCAGGGATGATTTATAATATATATTATAATGTAATGTTTCTGGAGTAATAAAACACTATTAATCAGTGCTGTTGACCCCCAAATTAAAAATCATGGTCACTCTGAGAATTGTAGCAATGTAATAGTATAGATGATTTGATACAGTTCTTCCTAGTGTGAGAAATTCTGTCCATGAAGAAAACCTTGGCGATGTCTGGGGTTATATATTACTTTAAATATATTTCTTCAGTTTTGAGATATGATTATATCATTTACCCCTTCCCTTTCCGTCATCAAACCCTCCATATATCCCTTCTTGTATCTTTTCAAATTCATGGCCAAATTTTTCAATAATTGTTAAACACCTACAGAACCGCCCAAAAATGAACTTAACAAAGAGAAATATTGTATTACTAATATGATGAAGACCATGATGCCTTTATCATGTTAGTTTTTGGTAATTTGAAGAAGTGTCTCAAGTGCTAAGATAGTAATTGAGAAAGTTCTACCATGTACTTGATATTTAAAATGACATTCAGTTATGTTTTAAAAGAGATTTTTTTCTCTTTTTCTTTGTATGTGTTTTTTATTTGTTTGTCAAGACATGTGTAGTCCTTGCTGTCCTGAAACTCTATAGAGCTGGCATACCACATACTCAGAGATCACCTGCCTCTAAATCAAGAGTGCTGATATTGAAGGTATGAATCACCACAACCCAACTTAAAGGAAATTTTTTAATCTTTACATTCTTCAAAATACATTTTCAATATGCTACCTCTGTAGTGTCAAAGAATTTAAGTGGTAATACATTAATGTGTCATTGTTTTAGAAGAACATTTAGATTTTTTATGTTATTTCACTGTATACATGCATAATTATATATAAAGTAATAGATAATTTAGGAAGCTATTTTTCTAGTGTAACCTTGTGCAAATTGTATTTATTTATTTAAAATGTCATATGTATTTCAAATGGAGTTCAGGGTTATATTATTTGACTATAATGTGAGAAAAAAGTATGATTCTTTTGACATGCTTAATACTGATTTCTTTTCCAAATAATGTTACCATTAGATTTTATTTTTTGATCTTTTGTTGAAAATGTAATGATAATTTTTGTGGTATATTGTTGAGCATTTTTGTATACACACATTTATATGTGTGGTTGAAGTGAAGATGCACATGTAGAGTCCAGAGAGCAATGTTAGCTATCTTCCTTGGCCCACAAAACCTTTATCATAATATGACATTTTAAATAAATAAATACAATTTGCAATTGAGGTCCTGGACCTTAGAGTCTGTTACCTACTACTAAACCAGTATAATTCTTACTGCATTCTACATCTTGTCCTTAAACTCACAAATAAATGTCGCCACCTGCCCTCATCAAATTAGCTTCCCTTTACAGCAGAGACCATCACAGGAAACCATACCTGACACTATGCAAAGTCAATAGATCATGGGGAGCGTAGCTCTAACAAAAACATCTCCATCCCAGATTCTGGATCTATGGCTCAGGGAAAATCAAAAATGAGGGGACAAATCTTGTGGAGACACAATGCTAGAAAAGACTGCATAAAAAAGACTGGGACAATAACAATATAAATGAACATTTTAATGTAGAAGGGGTAAGTGTTCCATCTTTTAAGTTATTATTTTATTTTGTTCCCTATTTTGTTATAGCTAGTTCATTTATGTGTCTTTGATCAGTTTAAAATTTTATTTCTGTTACATAGATCTTTTCTATTATTTAATAATCAATAATTTTATTGAATTCCAAGGAAAATTCTTAAATAATCTGTTTGTGTGTTCTGGTTAATGGCATCTTCTTACACACAACACAACAATCAATGGAATGGTATGTACTCACTTTAATAAACTGATGTACTCTACAGATTCTGAAATGTAGCTTTATTGAGATTTAATTTTATTTTGATCACTTCCCTCCAACATTTTGTTCAATAGAAAACCTAGAAGGTTGTATGCAACATGGCATTTACATTTTATATTTTATCTCCCAATATTCTGCAAATGTGTTATTCATTTAAATTTCTTTTACTCAGGTTTATATTTGTATTTCTCTCAAAGTGGAAGTTGTTAGACCCAGCTTAAGAAAAAAAATCCAACTTCTGAGTCTAATTGTGCACTTTCAGCAAGAGGGGTCTACATTCAACTTCTCAAAAGCAATCAGGGAGGCACATAGTCTCTAATGTTCAGGGAGTATTTGGATTATCCTTACCAACCATTCTGTAGGAGATTTCTTATGCTTGTTTCTGAGGATATATATATATATATATATATATATATATATATATATATATATGATTCTTGCAATGCTGTCCAGATTCTAGGGTACTGGAAAATACTGTAATACTGTACAAGTCATCAAGGGAGGAAACAATTAGTAGGTGCTGCACAGCTGTGACACCTTTGAACTACAATAATGGTTAACACGTAAGGTATATTTAAAACCTCAATATGTTTCACTCACATATTGGTGGTAACCAATAGCAGTGTAATTAGGCTTAATGCCCACCAAGCAAGAGGAAAACAATTCTTGCTTTTAGTAACATACCAGACATCCTGTGCCTAGTGAGGTCGTGATTCTCAGAAGAGAATCACCAATCACTACTATAATAAACCAGCACAATTCCGTACTACATTCTAATGTTTTGTTTATATCTCCAGAAAATGTAGCTATTGCCCCTCATCAGCAAAACATATCCTTGCAGTAAATTAAGAAAATTGCAGGCTAAAACTGGGGAAAATGCAGAGATAAAACATTTTAACAATCCTGCCTTAATAGTAGGTACATCTACATCACAGCTTCTACATCTCTGGATTAGGGAACATTGTGGAAGAGGGAATTGAAAGACTGTAAGAGAAAGAATATCAGAAAACTCAGAAAACTGTGGTGAAACAATCTTCCTTAAAAAATGGTTGTTTAAACAAGATCTAAACAAAGGCAATGATAATATACACGCTTATGCGAAAGGTGGGAAATATCACAGCATCACACATTTTAGACGAAGAGCTACAGGCCATAAATGACAACAAAGAAAGCATTTCCTAGAGATGAGCCTCCAATTAGTTGTCCAATACAAGGGGATCAGCCCTGAAACCATATACACAGAAATAAAAAATAAATAGATTCATCAGATTGTCTTTATATATTTGTGTAGAAATAAACATATATCTTACAATAAAAGTTGGATATATTTCTACACTCTTAACCATGGATTGCTCAGCAATTATTACCTTCTGAGAATGGAAGAGTAGGTTTTCTCTGAGAGAGTAGGCCCAGATAAGAGCATAAACCCAAGAGTATTTGGGAAACACAAGCACTGTCTACATTTTGCTTGTTTATTTCTTTAGTTTTGTTTTTTTTTCTTTACTTGTTATATGCTTGATCTTTATAAAAGACACAAAGTTAGGTAGTTGAGTGAGAAGAAGAAAGAGTAGATGAGAGAAGAGTTTGTGTTATATAACTATGAACAAAAGTGATGTATAATGTTCTTCAATAGCTAATAAAGCTATAAAGTCAAACTGAAGACTGAAGTAGTCTTTTCAAATTTTATACCATGACCACTTGTTTTTATCTCAATTATCTTCCTTACATTATTTCTTAAGAGCAAGCAGTTAGTCCTTAACAATACCAATTATTTCATGATCAGCCACAGATCAACCATTTCTTTATATATAGCTATATATCTTTGTTTATTTTCAGTTATAAACAAGTAGAAAAATTATTAACCCTAAATTTATTAAATATAATAATATCACACTAACTGTGTTATAAAAATGATTAGCACTACTTTTGACATGATAAAAATTTGCAGTCTGTGTTAATGTATGATAAAATTACAGCTAACAACAACAGAAACTTAAGTAAACTGCACAACTAAACAAAGTATGACAAAAAATAAAAACAGTTCAAAGTATGGTACACCAGTTATAGAAAATGGATAAGTTGGTGTCAATGAAACACACAAAACTAGATGTCAAGGAAAATTTCATATTTTATGCTTTATCTTTTCTGATTTCTTCATTTCAGCAGCTCCTAATTAACTCTCTATGGTAATTTGTTTTTGTTGAACATCTGTACCATCTTGGAACTATTTAATGACTTAATTGTTTCTATATTTCTTAATTATACATATATAGTTAAATACACATGACTTTATAATTTTTATATTATAAATGCAATTTTGAAATATGCACATACAGTATATGATAATTATCCTTAACATAATTACATATATAATTCAATCTAGTTACTTAAAATTTAAATATATAATATACAAATATTTAACTCTAAAATATAAATTATGAAAATGCATATATATATTAAAAACTATGTGCTTACTAACATTCTTTTGCTTGTGAACACTGCATCTTTGCTTTTATGCAAAGATGATGTTCAGTCAATGATATTATAACTATTATGAAACAAATATAAAATATATTCAATTCCAATGATGGATAATTAGTATGTAATATCATTTTGAAGATAAAAATTCTGTGAAACTTCAGTTAAGAATAGTCAGATTCCTCAAACAGAAAGAAATATATGCAGTGTAAAGAAAAGAAAGAATAACTATGTTCTTCAGCCAGGGTTGACATCAGATTTAGTTAAACAATTTCTTTGTGGGATTTCATTGCTACTTCTCAGAATGGAAACCCATTTTTCTTCAGTTACTATATGTTATGCATAGGAGTTTGTGAAACTACAGAAAACACATTTTATATTTTGATTTACTGTACGTAATTTTATTCTAAAGATTTTTTTTTCTTTTAACATGGATGAGCATAGCTAAAGTTAGAGAAATAAAGACACGTGCAGAACACAAAATAGTAGAGAAATTCAGACCCTCTACATTTTATTTGTAGTGATTATCCTACCTTTATTGTTTTCCCAGAAATGCCCCAGAACAAGAGAAAATTAAAGTTTCTTCCATATTAGTAACAACACGGACACTTTCTGGAGTAGACCCTTTTCTGGTATTTTCATTTGTGCATGGAGACATGGATTGTTTTGTATTGCTCCCATCCCAAGCCTGATTGTTTTGTGTTGCACCCAGGATCCCAAGCCTTGTCATTCCTAGGGACAAGTCAAAGAAGAAAAACAGAAGGTCATCTTTGGGTCACTGCTATTCAGTTTGCTGTGCCAAGCTGAAAACCAAGGCCATTAAATATGAAAATCCACTCATTGTCCCCAGCCTGATTGTATCCTGTCTTTGAGATCAGACTCACCATAGTCATAGCAACCCTAATAGGCGGATGTGCATTGGACCACATTATTTGCAGGGTGTCTTTAACTGAGAAAAGTTTTGTTGAAAATATGTGTGATTAATGCCTTCAACTATTATCTCTAATTGAACAGACATGAAAGTGGGCCACTTTGTCGGCACAGATAAGCCTATTGCATGGCTATTAATGGCATATTCAGCCCCAGCTGAATTAATCTATTATTGCCTCTTGTCTTCAGTAACCATAACATGTTGTTGGAAGGCTGTGCAAAATTTGAGTAACTGTTTGAAACACAGCTCCAATAATCCCCTAGACATGGGTGTAAAAGAAGAGAGAAAAGCTATTTAGACCATAATTGAATGTGCTGTGCTGTATGCATTATTATAAAGCACTGACTCTTTTTTAAAATGTGTTCCATCAGATAGATGCATCACCTTAAGATCATTAGTTATTCAGACAGATTCACAGAATTTTTTCTATCCATGATATAAGTAATTCAGAGATTGATAGGGAGAATAAAACTTTACACTGTGTTGGGGGGGGCATTTAGAATCAGAGAGTGAGACAGAGCATTCAAATTTAAAATAAGTAAAAATAGCTTCTTAGAGATACACCGCTATAAAAAAACTATATAAATCATGTAGAATTTATACAGAGTGAACGACATAGATACTGAAGAACTAGTTCCTTCCAATTGGTCTGAGGAAAACCTATTTCAGTAATACTGAAGAAGGAATAACCTAGATTATAATCAAATAAGCAAAAAGGCATCTTTGTGGACACTGGAAACAGCTGTGTTTAATACAAACAGGAATAGCATTGGCTATAATATAAGTCAGAACAATCAAGACGTTTGGAATTTTTTTTACATGAAAGATGCCATTTAGATTACTTTGTTGATTAGAAACTGAGACAAATTATAATTAAGTTTTTATGAGACACAAAATAATTTCTAAATAAAATCCTTAGAATAGTATTTTTTATGTCAAATCTGGTAAGCAAACTCCCCGTTCTTCTGGTTCTCCTAGTAATGTCAGAAGCTATGCCCATGAAGTCTCATGAATAAGACTGCCAATGTACTGAACAAGGATGATACCACTGAAGACGGGGAAAATTCACGAGCGTTCAACTCTACGCAAGAAAATAAAAGCAACTGAGGATAGCTGGGACCATGAGAGGTGGCAGTCTCTAGAAAAGAATATATTGGTTGCCTGTTTGATACCAAACAGTCCTGAATACATATACATGAAACATTATACAGAATAAACAGGTTACACTTAGGAATATATGTGTATAAAAATATACATATATGCTTACATTCACAATTAGTGAAAAAAGTCATAAATTTGAAGGAGAGTGGAGAGGAATATGAGAGGGTTCTACGGGAGGAAAAAAAAAGTGAATAGTTGCAGCGCACCGCATCGCCCCCCCACCCCCACCCCGTCTCTGCTCTGTGTGCTACAATACAATTTGCAAGCTTCAGACAAGGGGCTGGAGGTTGAAAACACAAACACACACACAGACAGACGCACGGACGTCTAATCACTTGTACAAAGCCCTCCTTTAATAGCACCATGGAGGCTTAAATACCCAGCAGTCAATGGCCAACAGGTGAAAATCCCATCCTCTGATCCTCTAGGCAAGACACAGATTTTAGTAACTCCAATCAGAAGGCTCTAGCAGGGAAGAACAGCTGAAGGCCAGGACTCCAATTGGTCCCAACAAAAGGTATTCTATTTTATAATATCACAAACAAAATTAAAGACAAAATATTTTTTGATTTTGCAATATCCTTTATATATTGGTAGCTGCTTCTGCATCCATTTGTAAGAACTATTGCATTAATCTAGCTATGTAATTTTGAGTAAGCAAAGACTATGTATCCCAATTCTCAAAATATAAAAAATAAAACAAAAATACAAATATAAGAAAGTTAGTTTGAAAAATCATTCTTAAGTACAATATTTCCAGCATTAGTCTAAAATTTCTAAAATATACATCTAAAAATCATTTGAACATTTAATATCGAATTGGAAGGGTCACCCTAGTCCCTGGGCTGAAAATTGCCTGGGTCCAGACTCCAATCCCCAGCCTGCCAAATGTTTAGACTACAACTCCCAACCTTCCAAGTGCTAATCCCTGTCCAGGGAGAGTTAGGACCACTCCCACAAGGTATTTAGGCTAGCACTGTTAAAAGGAACTGTGTGGTTTCGGGTTTGTGTGGGCTCCTCTCCTTGCCATGTTGTCTTGGACTACCTGAAAGTGCCCCATTTATTAAACACGGACATTTTAATTCAGTCTAATCTGGTTTGATTGGAGTTCTTTGCGTTGGCAGAGTGGATTTTCTTAAGATTAAACCAAACAGTACATACTTTAATTTATATAAAAATTATATATATATATATGTATATATGTATATGCATACATATGTCTTGGGTTAGATAATTAAAGTATGTTAATAATAATAAACCTCTAATATTTAACAAAAATGAACTTATAATAATAAGAGTGAATATATTTTGAAACAATTCAAATTGCTTGTGAAAATTTTTTCATAATGCACAAATATTTTTTGTGAATAGTAAAAGGATAAAGGAAATAACAACTCTATTTTCTCTCAAATGAGTGTCAAAAATTTAATTCATTATATGAATATTTAAAAAGACTATAAGAATAAAACTTTTTCATTTTTAAAGTACCAAAAATTGACATGAACATTGGATGTGTGTATTTGAGTACCAAATATTTAACCTAAAATAAATATTTTGACTGGCATGTATATTCAACATTGTGACATTATCCCACAGAACTGAAAACCCATAGTTCATATGCTAATTATATGAAGACTAATATAAAGTATGTGTGTATTTTTAAAATATTATTATTTGACATTATGACCTAAACTGACCTTAAACTCCATCAAAAAGAAAATACCTATTGCATTTAAGTCACATTATTAATTTAATTGTTGATTAAGTAATTTTAATAAGAATACTATAATAAATAAAATTCACTTTGAATTAAATATTGACTTACTCCAAGTTAAGTTTTTCTCTTTTATTATCTATTTCCCCACTTGAAATTTTATCCTCATATATATATATTTTTTTCTCATGCAGTAAATTTAGCAATAATATGTTATATAACTCTTTTATTAGGCATTCATAAGTTCGTTGCAAATATTAACATAAAATATAAAATATACATGTGTTATATGTGCATATTAAAAGTGCATATGTAACTTATCTTTATGTTCAGACATGTTTAAGATTTTCTTGAACTACATTGTGTCATGCTGTTGAGTTATTATTACTATTCAATACCTTTTCTAAGTTTAACAAGCTGTACTTACTTTTCCTTTTTATTCTTTGAAACTTTCATACATGTAGACAGTTATCGGAATCATATGCACCTCCCACTATTTCTTTGCTTACCCTAGTGTTCCTTCTACCACAGAAGCAAATCTCCCCTTAACTTCATTTCCCCTTTTTCTTCCCTCCTATATGCTAGGGAATCTAACTGGAACTATTCGTGTGTCCATGTGTGCGTTGTCACCCACTGGGGCATAGGTATCCTACCTTTAGTCACACTCCAAAGAAAAATTACTCTTTCCCCAACAATCATTAAAGGCAAAGTCTCCTCAGATCCTTATGTGGACTCAAGAGCTCCTCTCAATCACATGATAGAATTTTTTTTTAATTTATTTATTTATTAAGAATTTCTGCCTCGTCCCCGCCACCGCTTCCCATTTCCCTCCCCCTCCCCCGATCAAGTCCCCCTCCCTCATCTGCTCGAAGAGCAATCAGGGTTCCCTGACCTGTGGGAAGCCCAAGGACTGCCCACCTCTATCCAGGTCTCGTAAGGTGAGCATCCAAACTGCCTAGGCTCCCACAAAGCCAGTACGTGCAGTAGGATCAAAAACCCACTGCAATTGTTCTTGAATTCTCAGTATTCCTCATTGTCCGCTATGTTCAGCTAGTGCGGATTTATCCCATGCTTTTTCAGACCTAGGCCAGCTGGCCTTGGTGAGTTCCCAATAGAACATCCCCATTGTCTTAGTGTGTGGGTGCACCCCTCGTGGTCCTGAGTTCCTTGCTCGTGCTCCGTCTCCTTCTGCTCCTGATTTGGACCTTGAGATTTCTGTCCGGTGCTCCAATGTGGGTCTCTGTCTCTGTCTCCTTTCATCGCCTGATGAAGGTTAATAGGCATCCTCATGAATATTAACCTTCATCAGCACATGATAGAATTTTTAAATAACTTGATCTTTTTGAAGTTTGATGTGACTAGTCACAGATGCTACTAGGGCATAATAACATTGTCATTTATTGTTATTTAGTGACATTAGCCCTGTCATTTCCAAAGAATAAATTTTAGAGTATTTCTAATCCTCTGCCTCTTCTAGTCCCTCTACCTCCTCATCAATGATATTCTGAGTTTGGTGAGTAAAGAATTGATATAGATGGGCACTCGACAGTTGAGTATAAATAGCCACTTATCCTCAACATTTTGAATAGTAACTAGTCTCCATTAACCATTTCCCACTACAATTAGGTTGTCCGGTCAGCATTGATGTCAGAACAAATCTACAGATACCAACCATAAATATTTAAAAAGTAGTTTGATAGCCAAATGATAGTTCATGATAGACCATTTAATCAGACAACATGAATTGGGTTTTTTCTAGGACTTATGACAAACCTAGCTTTTTAATTTCCTTCCATTTTCTTGCTGTGAAGCAGTTCTCAAATCCAGTCAAGGCAATAAATAATTATCTCCATGTTGGCAGAGTCTGCTTGTGTGTTTGCCGGCTCCCAGACCCGAAATAGTCATGAAGAAACTTTATTGATTAAATCACTGATTGGCTTATTAGCTTGTACATATTTCTAGATAGCTCATACAACTTAAATTGACAGATTTCTATTAATCTGTGGATCACCATGAGGTCATGGCCTACCCACAAGTTTCCAGCATCTATCACCTCCATGGCATCTCACTGACTTCGCCTATTTTCTCCTCTGTCTCTGCTTGGAATTCCTGCCTTACTCTATTCTGCCCTGTGATAGTCCCAAGAAACTTCTTTATTCATTAACCAAACACATTCACAGAATACAGAGGGGAATCCCACATCACGACCATGAACAACCTTGCCACCATTACACAAGTAAGTTCATATTTCCCAGAAATTTACTATTATAGCACACAGAACATATCATTAGGTAATATAATTTATCTGTTTTCTGTCCCAGAAACGTATATAACACCATACAAAAAGACAATATGTAGGAAAATAGTTTCTTTCTCTTTTAATGTTATGTCTTATAACCAAAGTGTACAAATAGCCTCTTACCATATACTTTCTTGGAAACCAAGAAAAATGGTAAGAGCTTGTGTTATTTGGGTACTTATGGACTTGCTCTGTCCATATAGAGATTATCTGTGTTGGCAATGAGATTTTTACTTAATAACCCAGGTAATCTGGAATACGAACTATTCCCCTATACAGGGTAGTTCTTTTTAAAATCTTATTTATTCACTGTATTTTTAATTACCACATCAACTAGGGGTAGAGTTCATTAGGCATCATACACACTTAGTTTTGGAGCTCATACCCATACCTGTCATTTTCCTCAAGCCCTGTACTCAGCTCATTTTAAATGGATAACGCCCAGTATTTGCTCACACCCTGATCTCTCATGTCGCATATGTCCTATTCTACTATCTTCATACTTACATTTATTTAACTTATAAAATATAGGTTTCCATATAGTTTTTTCACGAGCATTTCATTTTAATTAGCCTACCCCCAAGCCCTTATTTCCCCATTCCATCACTACACTGTGTTCTTGAGCCATTCTGCCACCAGCATTCTCCTTCGCTATTTTTTTGTCACCAATATCCTAATATTTCCATACCTGTACTTTATCTGCTTTACTAATATGCAGTTTCCATATTCTTGACTTCAAGCTATATTATAGATTAAACACATATAATAACAAATATGAAGCAAATCCTACACATGAGAGAGAATATATATTGTTTATATTTGGGGGGAGGGGTAGTTGGGTATCTTCAGAAGTATATTGTCAAGATTAATCAACCAATCTACCTAAAATATTATCATTTAATTCTTAAGTTTTAATGACTAATATGCAATTGTATGCAAGTAAAATTTTTATTATTCATTTGTCAGCTGATAGGTAAAATTTGTGTTAATTCTATTTGCTTTATATGGTGAACAGAACAGCAATGTACATGAATGTGTAAGTGTTTCTGAAATAAGATGAAATACATTTGGGAATATGGCCAGGAATAGAAAATCTTGGTAGTTTTCTTTCTAAATATTTTTTGATGAATACTCTGACTTCTTTCCAAAGTGTCTGTCCCAGTTTACACATCCAATAACAACATACAAGAGTTCACTTTCTCTGTCTTAGACCTAATATGTCTTATTTTAGGTGCAATTTACTGAGTATAGAATTAAACCCAGACTTTTATTTTCAGAGTTTGAAGAACTTCAATCTATAGTTTTCTCCATTAATAGTTCATGATGAGAGGACATATGTTAACTGAACCAGTATATCACTATGACCTATAATTATTTCTTTCTGTTTTCAATATTATTCCTTTATTTGGCTACCAGAAGTTTGGGTGTAATGCAGTTACATGTGAATGTCTTTGAACTAATGCTGCTTGTACCCTTGGCCCTTCTATATTTGATATCTTTGGTTTTTTTCTCTCTCTCATTTAAAAAAATATCAAAAGTATTTATTATTGGTTAAACATCTAAAATCAGTAATATGTTTATCTACGACATGCGTGGGTAGAAGAACATAGTTGGTCACAGGGCACATTTACTACTTTTCTGCAGCTTTAACTTTATCAGACTCCTTGTTTCCAACATGTATATTCTAGAGCCATAAGTCAGATGCACTTGTATAGCTAAATTAATATGTTTCTCTGACCTTGTTGCTTCAGGAAATTATAAAATAATTCTTGCAGGTTCTCAATTACCTGCTCTCAATTCACCACATACAGCAAATAAAGACAGAAGATATGAAAGTCCCGCTTTGTTAACGTAACAACTCAATCTCCACACAGCTGTAGACTTTGATAAATAGATATACTGGTGCTTACCTTGTAGAGATTCTATACATATTAATTTATCCACTGGTTAAAATGCATTTGTAAACCCCTCATCCCAAAATCAATTCTCAGAGGCTTCCTTACACATTCTCAGGCATATATTAAAAAAAAAAAGGAGCATATCTTTTTAGCTGAAGTTCAAAACAGAAAGTCATTATCTTTTGTTGGGTTTTCAAATTAAAAGCAAATGTTCCCTTTCCAGAGAACTTAGTGTCATAGTCTTCATGTTCGTAATTCTCCTGGGAATTTTTATATTTAAATTACCCCAAATATACTGTTGAAATATCCAATATTTAAAATGCAAAATGGATGTGGTGTGCTTTCCAGAGGAAATTCCTGCTATGGGCACAGGTTACAGCAATATTTAATGTTGCCAAACACCGTCTCTTATAAAAAAAAAAGTCTTTAAAGAGAATCATACATAAAAGAAGATTATTTATTGATCAGTTCATGAAAATGCTATAGCCAGAGGCAAGGAGAACCTGAGTCTTCTTCCTCAAGGGGTATTAGTTCAGTATTCACCAGGTCAGTGTTTTCATCAGCTAGACAGAAAATAACTTTCACAAATAACAAGAAAGAGTGAAAAACTCTAATTATTTCCCATATTTATTTTTCAGTTTTATCAAAATGTGTATGATAATTCAGTTGATTATAGTCTCAATCTAAATGACTCCAATAATCTCACATTTTTGCTTCTGTAAGTACAGTCTGCTTCCATGTTTTTCTCAGTGTTAACAAGTTCTATTTTTAATTCATAATTTATTTCCTATAAGCTTTATGCTCTATGTATATATTATAAAATATATTAAAAACAGTAATTTGGGAGAGACTTTATGCTCTCAAAAACCCTGAATGTTATTTATCTCTTTTCCTTATCTGTCCATATCCCTATAAATGCTCTTTTTTCCACCTCAAACCCCCTACATCTTAATGTTACCGTTTCTGCCCATCTGCTTCCCTCCATACAAGGCCTTTTCTCCATTAATGGCTTCTAAGTAACTTCTAAACATTGGAGGCGAACATCTAAAAATAAGAAAAAACATGGGATTCGTTCTTAGGTTTAGGCTTCCTCATTCAGCATAAATTTTTAGTCCCATTTGTTTATCTAAAAATTTCATGATTTCATGTTTTTTTCATTTACATCAGCTAATTTTTGAGTTTTGTTGTTGCTTATAAAATGTATTTTGATCTTATTTTCTCCCAATTCCCAACTCCTCCCGGACCCTTCCCAACTTTTTATACATCCAACTTTATTATCTTTTAGTCTCATTAGAAAAAATTAAGAGGTAAAAAAAACAAAAATTAAAACAAAGTAAAAGCATTAATAAAAACAAATCAATAAAACAAAAGAAAAAGTAGACAAAAATATGTAAAGTCAATTTGGTGTTAGTTTCTGCCCCATGGAGAGTGGTTGTTACAACGAATGACACTCAACTGGAGTAAATTAATTTTATTTTTTTCCAGCAGGTATCATGTGGTAAACCCAAAATATGGGCTCATTTGTAACTTGTCTGATGGTCAGAGAGTTTGGAGGTTGTTCAAATGATCCACAAACATAATTGCACATCCCAGCTAAGGAAGAAATTGCTTTGTTCTTTTAACATTAAAATAGTTCATTCAAGTAGGTCCACGCCATTATGACAGGTGGTCAGAATATGCAAATGTACTTTTGTTCCTTTTTTGTAACTATGAGGTCACTTGGGTTAGGACAGTCTTCAGGATGTGTAATCTAGAGCAGCTTTGCTACCTAGGCAACAGAATGCTAATGATTTGATGTCTCAGAGTGATAAAGCAACTGACTGTGGAAGATATCCTTGTATCATATTAATAAATTCTTTTGTTACCTTCTTCCCACATTTAAGTTGGGTATAAAAGTTGTGGGAAAATAAACATGGGTGATTTCAGTAATCACTGGAATACCCTCCTGGTATTATTCTATGGTTTCTGTCTTATTATTTTTATATGTCTTCATATTTTTTATTTGTATTTTTAAAATTTCCACGTCCCTATCCTGATAAAAGGTGATTTTGTCAAAGCCGGTCTTTAACAGTATCAGTCGCAAGAAGCCTCTTGGTTAAGAGTAATATCTCTGTGCTTTAATGTTAAAATTACATTCCACTGTGTATATCTTCTCTATGTTTATTATCCATTCATCAGTTGAAGGACATTTCAGTTGTTTCATAACTATTGAGAATACAACTTTGAAGTGGATAATCAAGTATCTCTGTTGTATATATCCATAGAAAGAGGTAGTTCTGGCCCTTTTCAAAGAAATTTTGTTTTAAAGTGGATGTGGACTACTATCAAAATCCACAGCTAAACAAAGTCCAGAGAAAAAATGACTATGGGATGTTGTCCCCACTGGATAGATCCACATGGAAAGCTCTACACCTAAAGGTCAGGAAACATCATAGATGTTATTTTAAAAATATTGTAAGAGCCAGAGATTGGGGTACCTTCTTACTTAAAGGAGACATTTACAGTATCCCTTCTAAACCTCAGGAATGCATTAGAAAAAGGGGAAAACTGAAAAGAGCTTGATGATATGGAGATAGGCAATAAAATGTTGTCATTTTGGACAGACATAACCATTACAGTCATGATATCATACTGCAACTCACCTCACTAGAACTATAACAAAATGAGCTTGCCAATTAATTGTCAATCATGGATTGAGGTGAGGTTGAATGAATGTCTCTTGACAAATCCCGAAACAGAGGCAGTCATTGTTTTCAATCATATACCCATTGGAAGCCAGCCTGGTTCCAATGGATAGTTCCAAATTCTTTGTTGCACAAGCAACTCTAGTATAACTGTTTCACAAAACAAAACAAAAGGTATGAATGAGATACAGGGATATGCAAGGAAAAAGAACAGATAACAAAGACGAAAACCAAACAGGAGAAGGTAGGGTGGTAAGAATCATCATAATATATTACACACGTGTTCTAAATTGCTGAACATTACAATGGATTATGTTCTAAATGTTCTAAGTGTATCCTCAATTTCTGGGTTGTCAATATAGCTCAGAGAATACTGACTCTTATTGCTAAACTGACAACCTGAGTTCCATCCGTGGGACCCTCATAGTGACAGGAGCTATCCGATTCCTATTATCTTTTGATTAACAGTCACAACTATCTTTTTTAGGCAATTACTTTACACAATTGTCAATGTATTTATAATTTTTCAGGTGATTATATGTAATTTAGTGAGTTATTTATAAGCCACAAAATTTATTAATCACAGCTCTGGAGGTTGCAAAATCCAAGATAAAGGCACCAGTGGATGTTATATTCTCACCCATGGTGCCTTCTCACTTATCCACAGGATGGGAAATGGCCAGAACTTGCTCAATCATCTGATTCCTAAAGGTGTAAATCATATGACCTAATCCAGCAACACAGTCTTTGTTTCTTATTTTACAACATTACAAGTTCTCTGCTTAACCCAACTAAATGCATAAAATCAAGTTGTTGCTTATAAATCTTTAAATAAAATTGTCCTCAGCAAACAGAGTATATAGACTATCCAATTAAAATATCAACTCAGAATTCAGAGAGATCTTGATCTTATGTATTAAGAAGATATTCACATTAAACAGAAATTTCCAGATTAAAAAACAATATGTGCAGTTTGTTTTCTTTGGATGACTAAAGTTTTCATTCCTGTCTATAAGATCATTGTGTGAACTTTAAAGAACCTAGATGTTATTCTGTTTCTGTGTTATATACGTAAATATGTGTCTGCTGGTTCAATCACATATTATCCTTGAATTCTAATTTGTAAATCTTACACTGTCTTACCTTACAGACATTGATGTCTTTAATACCAAGTATTTATTAATTTCTTTCAATATTTAAATCACCCAGCTTATGTTTTAAGAAACTCTTTTTTGCTCCTATTTTAACAACCAATCCTCACTCTAAATATTATTTAAAGTATCTTCTAGTAGCCATATCATAGATTGTAGCCTTCCTTAAAGTCACCTCTACCAGTCATTTACAAATTCTTACACCTTTAAACTAATCCACTAAAGTGTATCAGCACAGATATTTCTACAAAAATGGGATGCGGTTGGCCTTTCCAAAAGAGGTTTGATGATGAGTAGAAAATTTGTGAGCTTACACTATACACATCTATGCAGACTCTGATCTTCAAGCTTTTTTCATAATATTCTAGAATGTTACTAGCTCATATTACTACCTTTACAAAACTCTTCCTCAGATTTCTCCTTTCCTTTCCAATCTAGTTCTATGTAGTCACAAAAGCAATCATACTTCTGTATTATAGATTTAATGTGGTAGATAATTTGCATTTTAGTGGTTTAAATAAGATTGATTTTAGGTCACAAATTCAGAGTTTTCAGTTAATTATGGTACCAATGGCCTGGTATATAAGAACTGTTTACCTTTTGCCATAAGTTAGTAAATCCTACCTGCATTTGCAGAGTTCATTTTCTTGTTTTAGTCCATACATACTATTGTCTATAAATGTTGAGGTCACAATTCAGGATAAATCATTCTACTTTAGTACATACACTAGAGAATGCTCATTATATACAATGAAAGATGTATTGAGAATCATTTCAATCCAATTACCTGACATTGAAGATTTTGTATATCTATATCCCCCTGTAACTGCAACAAAGGGGGAAATAGTTGGCAGAATGTAAGAAGAGGCAAATCAAGAAGAACTGACAACAATGTGAAAAAAAGAAAAATAAACAATCAAATAAGCAATCATATTTTTAATGTGAGACATGCTATATGATTAGAATATAAAGATGACAGCAATGATGTAAATGGTTTAAAATATAAAACTTTGGAACAAATAAAAATGTCAGTTTTAGCTATTTAGAAAAATACATTTATAATCCTTTATCAAAATATGTTTTTCAAAACTGATTCCAAATATGGAATTTGTTGAGGTAGAGAATTTAAAAAAGTACTTGAAATAAGTCTATAAATCTCAGTAGTGGGCAGTATATAAGAGTCCCAAATTACTTCTTTTTATAATTGGAAATGTTTGTATGTATGTGCACATACAGAATTGATCTTAGAAAGCTGAATTTCTTTTTTTCTTTTCTTTTATAGAAACTTACAGCTATTTCTCACTGAAGAGTTTAAATTGGACTTTGAAGCAATGCTAGAGCTATTATGAGCTGAGAATCTTAGAAGGAATAGGATGACTTTAAGTTGTGAAATGCTTACAGGTATTTTGGGAATGTTCAAATGGGTGGGATATGTATTTCAAGAAGATGTGCTTGTGTGTCAAAATGATGAAAGGTGGACTTGCCATCATTATTTTTGAGCGTCAAATTGATTAGACTGAGAAGATCAAAAAAGGGACAATAGACAAAACCATTCCAAATAAATGAAGGTTCTTTGTTTCTCTCTGTTTTTCATGATGTAAGTTGCTTTTCTCCTCTGTGTCATTTATGAAAAGACTGAATGAAACATTCAACATCATTATTATAAATAAATCATTCTTCCTTTAAGAAGTGTTCCCAGAAAATTTATTTAAATTATAAAAAAGCTAAAACACAAAAATAAAAAGCTTTAAATTCACATGAGTAATACTATTTCAAAATATAGAACTATAAAATGTATATTAAAATATATTTATACCATCATAAACACTGTCAAATACAATTAATATATTGACTCACCTTAGATAGGCATATCTTGTCTTTTTATTCAAGAATTGAAGGACATATCTATAAAAAAGATAAGTAACAGTGAAGAAACTTTATCAGCTCTAGTATCATCACAAATAGGGTTTTAGTGGTAGTAGTGTATGTAATCCTAAGCATACATAATGTTAAAAGCCATAATAATCTTCTACTTAACTTTTAGTTCTCCAGTCACAGATAGGTTATGTTTTATTCTTGAGTAATTATTTGATTTCTTGTTCTGAATTTGCAATTATAACTCCAAAAATGAAATTCAGTGTTTTATTCACCTCTTTTCTTGTCTAATGCTTATAAAAATGAAATTTTTATAAAATAATTTTATATTTGATACTTCTATTAACAAAAATAAATGTATGGAAGTAATAATAAATTAATTAAAAGATCTGAACATAGTAGTGATAAACTTTCTTAAAAAGTAACTATTGTGTATAAGTCTTGAATATATATTTAGAGTACTCTTTTAAACCTTTGGGTACTGAAAAAATATATATAAAAATCTAGCTTGAGAAATGTTCTACATGATAAAGTAGGAAAGAGTCTGTCTTCCAAATGAGGTACAAGATTAAACTGAACAATTTTTTGACATGGATTACCTTCTGTATGCTGTGCATACCATTGGTTAATAAAGAATCTGTCATTGGTGAATGGTAAGGAAGAACTTAGTTAGGTGGAAAAATAAATTGAATGATAGGAGAAAGAAGGTAGAGTCAATGAGAAGCCACGGGGCCACTGCTGAAGACAGATGCAAGCTGCCAGGTGGAAACTTGCCAGTAGGCCACAAGCCTCATGGTAAAATATATGTAAGAGCTAGCTTGCATTACTCTTAAGCTATTGGCCAAACACTATTGCAAATAATATAGTTTCGGTGTGATTACTTTGGAATCTGGGTGGCTGGTAAATGAACAAGCAGCCAAACACAATCTCAAATAGCATGGTGTTGTGTCCCTCAAAAATTAAAACATTCTCTCCCACAAAATAGCTCTCAAAATAGCTTCAGGAAGTCCCTGAAACTGCCAAGATTCACTATATCCCTACTTCCCAAAAGTGAGCTGTAAGGACTGCTGAATATTGCACTCATGCAAATCAAGTGCGAAGACTATTCAGAATAGACCAGCTGTCTGGAGCAAGCAGAAACCCACTGAGCATCTTGGAAAAGATTTAAATTAACTGAGTTACCTAAATAGGAATTCTACAACTTACTGATGTACCTTCATCTGCACAATGTGTTTCAAGTTCCAATTTTTGTAAACTATCTCTCTTTTAGTGTGGAAGTCTGTGATGTAGCTCTCATTGGATCATTTCTCTTCTGTGAATAACCCCTCACTTGTATCCTTATAAGTAATTTCAATAAACTCATTGATTCACCATTTTGAACGTAGGTGGTATAGGTGTTTGGTCTATTCTTCTCTGGGTTGAATAAAGTGTGTGTGTGTGTGTGTGTGTGTGTGTGTGTGTGTGTGTGTGTGTGTGTGTTGCAACTCTCCAGGAAGAAAGTGTTTTATCACATTTTCTTACTGTTACAGGCTTTTTCATGTGTGGGTAACAAAGGAGTCAAGTTCACCAAAGCAGTAAAAGTTTTGACTATCTCTTCAATTTAAATTCAAGAGAGAGAGAGAGAGAGAGAGAGAGAGAGAGAGAGAACAGATGCAAGAGAGATAATCATCTTAAACCAACATTAAGCAATACTTTTTACTATATGTTGTTTATTATTCAGATATCTTTTTTTTTTTTTTTTTTTTTTGGTTTTTCGAGACAGGGTTTCTCTGTGGTTTTGGAGCCTGTCCTGGAACTAGCTCTTGTATACCAGGCTGGTCTCGAACTCACAGAGATCCGCCTACCTCTACCTCCCAAGTGCTGGGATTAAAGGCGTGCGCCACCACCGCCCGGCTCGGGCTATCTTGAAGGAACATGAATACAATTACATAGAGAAATATTTATTTCTCACCAAATTTTTTGGTTTTGTTTATTAAAATATAAAGTATGTAATTTTAAAGTTTATAGACAGTCATGATATTTTGTTGTAAAGTTTAGTTTTGTATATTAAGAAGCATGTTGATTGGAAGAAAAATATGGGTGAGTATTATAATCATAGTTTATTAATTTATTTAATAAAGATGTTTGTATTTCATGTGAAACAGAAAGTTTGGCTTGTGATTTCAGGTTAGTCAGAAGTAATAGAAAGAACTAAACACAACAGCTCATTTGACTCTTTAAAAAAATCCACATTACAAATAGAACAAAATGTGAGCAAGGCACACTTCTCATTTTTTGATACATCATAACTGATACTTAGAATTTCAGTTATCACTACTGGAGATCGTATTAGGCTTAAGGATTATAAGTATCTACTTTGCATTTCAAGCTATGAATTTCAGTAGGTGTTTTCCAATTTTTTATATAAAAGTGGTATTACTTTTAGGATAATCTCTTTCAGCTAAATCAAAAATTACTGCTTACACTGCAAAGATGTAATATATACATTTTATAGTGTTATTTGAAACTATAATCTCCTTCTGGATTGCTTTCATAATCTAGAAAGTGCTATGTTGGCTGTTGGGAGATAAAAGTCATCAATAGTCATAACCAATACTAAAGTCTACAAATTACAAGACCAACCAGCCAGAAACCTTATGGCAGTAATGTATTAGCAACTTATTCTTTGCTTGGACTAGAGGCTTGTTCCATAAGAGTAAATCCATTTTCAGCATTGTAAACCATGATCAAAAACACATATATAGCAAAATAGGCCATAAGGGAGAATCTATCAATGTTAGTAAGTTAAATTGATATAATGTCTATCTACTTCTTATGTATATTAATATCCATAGATAGATGCTACACTCAGTGTTAATTATAGATGTGCCTCACTACAGTAAAAGATGATAAATATGAATGAATTTAGCTGCTCAAGGTCTTGAGTATTGTGAAAGAACAGTGAAGGTTGAATAATAAGCATAAAAAGAAAATATAGTTATGCATTATGTATATATATATATGTATACACACATATATACCATAGACATTGCAGAAAATTTTCTTTATCATTTTGTGTGTATATATAAATATATATCTTTTATATGTGCATATTTGTGCATGTGTATGTATGTGTGTATATACATACTTTATGTATATACATATGTATGTATGTATATGTATGTGTGTGTACAGTCCATCTTTATGTGACTAATTTGTTGTTACTCTATTACTTTATATATTTATTTTATGATCTTTACTCCTTTAATCTATGACTGTCTGTTCTCTGTTTAAAGACTTTGTTTTGTTATTTTTAAAAACATTTATTGTTTTTTATAACTCTCTATTTTCTTTTTCTTCTCTCTCCCAAGCCTATGTACCTTTATCCAACACTGTGACTGTTTTAGAGTCCTCTTATGTCTGAATCTGTCCTGTTGTGTATCTGTAATTCTTTTCTGTCCAGGAGTGTTCCTTAAAATGCTAAATGCTTCTAAGGCTCCACCCAGTCCATCATGTCAGAGGAGGTCCATTCTCTCTGCCCCAGTTTCAGGGTCAGGTCAGAGGAGAACTGTGCTGCCATGAAGCAAGTTTTAGCACTCTGCTCACAAACCCCATTTCAATGCTCCACAGCTGGACCTCCAGAAGGAGTCAGAATTCATGGTGGCAGCCTGGCCCAGGAAGTTACAGTTTCAAACCAGCACTGCATTTTTTCTGCTATGGCTGGATCAGGAAGAACTCTCTTAAAGGAGCTTCAGCATGCGGCCAGCAAGCAAAGCCCATGTGGAAAAAAAAATGCAGCTAAACTTTGTTTTTTAGTGTTTAGAATTCCTTTCCAAGCCCTCCCAGGTTTTATGTGGATTTAGCTAACACACATTGGAGTCCCAATTTTTAGTAGGAGGCCTCCTGTTTGTTCCTGACAAACTGTATTAATTAAATCATTGCTTGGCCTATTAGCTCTAACTTGTTATTAGCTACCTCTTACACCTTAATTCATCCCATTTCTACTAATTTGTGTATCTCCATGTTGCTGTGGCTTACCGGCAAGCTTCTGACAGGCATTTGTCTTTGGCAGGGCTGCATGTCTTCTCTCTGACTCTTTCTTCTTCTCTCAGTATTCAATTTAGTTTTCCTTCCTACCTATAGTCTGCCCTATCAACAGCACAAGGCAGTTTCTTTATTCACCAATGGTATTCATAGCATACACAGGGGAATCTCACAGCACCTGAATGTACCTGGTGAGCCATTGCAGCAACTACCAGACGCAGGGCACTGCCTGGACCAGGAGGAAGAGGGACCAACTAAGCCATAGACCCCACCTGAAGTAATTAGAGGTAGAGAGAGAAGACTATGAAGTACAAAGAAAACACATACACAGAAATAGAGAGTGGGCATTCTTTGGTCAAAAGCATCAGCCCAGCTCCCTAACACCTCTTCATACAAAAAGTTCAGATTACTTGGCTAGGGGGCTTCACACCAGTTCTTGGCATAAGCCCCCTCCCCTGTGAATTTCCTTAGTTCAAACTCCACCTCCTATTAAGCCTGCCAAATGGTAACGCCTCCCCAAGGAAGGTCAAGACCACTCCCATAGGCTATTTAAACTGTCCCCCAGAGAATGAACATGTGGTCTCTGGATTTCATGTGGTCTCTCCTTTCCTCTCTTCCTCTCCCCATGCTTTTCCTGGGCCACCAGGGAGCAATTTAATTAAACATGGGCATCTTTAATTCAGTTTAATTAGGTCTGACTGTGATTATTTGTATTGGCAGAGAGGCTCGTTTCAGACAAAATTCTTAACAAGCATATAACATGTATGAAAAATATCTTCAAATAGAAACTTAAGAAAGCAGACCTACATAGAATAATGTACTTGGAAATATAAAGGTACATTATCAGTCATATGTTATAAACCCACTTCCTTGATTCTTTTACATCGAAGAGAAGTGTATCATTTAACTAGTGATTATAAGATTGGAATTATTTTGTTCTCCTGTCTATTTCTGGGTGTGGGTTTTATTTGCACCATAAAAGATAAAAACCTAAAATATTCAGTAGATTGATTAGTTGGAAGAAAACAACTATTTTAATATTTATGTATTATTATTATATATACATCAAATATCTACAAAGGATAAAAATAAGTTATAAATGTTGCTCAGATAAAATAATGAAGAAAAGTTCCTACAATGTCTATGGTATATATTTATATAACCATATATGTGGAAACCTAGGAAAAGAGAATGAATGCCTTAAAATATCATTAAATATTTGATAGAAATAGTATGTCTTAAAAATTCAATTTCTTTTTATAATGAATGGAAACAGTTATCAAGTAATTGCTTCCCAATCCATTGGGCTCCATTAGTTTCACAGGAGAACTGAACAAAACTTCTGAAACCAAATAATCTCAATAATATTCATGCTGTTGAAAGAATATAAATTAAGGTAATTTTCTATTAAAATAAGTCATATTGCATGACTTTCAGTGAATAAATATGTCTGCAATACTGAACAGATTCTCTGCCATTTTTCTTTCATACTTCAATACTCTAGAGACATGTCTTTCTTTTTGCCTCTGAGTGGTGTTTACAACTACCTACAATTTTAGATTCCATCTAGTATCTACCTTAATTTTTAATGAGATATATTTTCACTTTTACAAATTTGGAATAGAGATTACATAAAGAAATATTGAAAAATTTAATTTTATTATCACATGTTAATTTTTAATTATTATTTCATTTTGTACATATGGTGCTTTGCATTCATGTATTTCTGCATAGCACATGCTTGCTTGGTGTCTGCAGGGGCCAGAAGAGGGACAAAAGATTTTTCCAGAATTAGAGATATAGACAGTTATAAACCTCTTCATGGATAGTGGAAATCAAATCCCAGTTCTTTGGAAGAACAACCAGGGAAGCATCTTTAACCATTGTGCCATCTCTTCAACCCCCATCAATACGTTTTTTGATTTTGTAATATTCATATAATCTTTTAAAGAGTTATGGAAACAGTGACTAGGATTATGTTGCTATTGTTTCCATGGTGAAATAAATTCATGGTTATAGCTGGAGGAAACATTGAAAGGTCTCATTGAAATTTAATTCCTGTGCTAATACTGATTATAGTAAATGAAAAATACCTCAAAAAATGAGAATGGAAGCATGGCTAAAATGAACTTTTAATTGAAATTTAGTTATCTTTTATTTAGAATTTACAATTATATTACATAATGAACAAAAATGTATTTAAAGGAATATGGTTGATTACAAAATGTTTCCCTTTAAAGAATATTATATTCATATTACAATTTTACTATTCATTCCTGCATGAAAAAAGAGACCATGTTTGCAGCATTTAGTAATATTCTCTCATAGGATCTGTATTGTGAGATCTATACACTTCGTCATATTCAGTTCTGCACTTTTAAAAAGCTGTGGTTATGGAGGAAAATAGCAAGTCTGGTGAACATATTAGACTTTGCATAAATGTCTGAATTGCAACTGCATTGCATTTTTCTACCTAGAGACATTCTTCCAAGGAGAATAAAGATCGTGTTATATATTATATAGAATAGCACAGCACATATATGTGGCTGAATAGGAATCCCATGATCAACTCACAGGGATCTTACATGCCACATATGGACAGGATTTTTGTGATCATTATCAATCATTTTGAGAGTAAATACAAATCCAGTGAAATTAACTTAAAGAAAATAACATACAAGTTTGTTGGAAGAAAGCAGGACATCTGATTACTTTTCTCTTCCTCTTTCTTTTTTGTCAAAGTTAGAAGAATAGAGAAGAAAGTCATTTCAGACATATAGTATTTGGGAGTTATTTTAGTTATCTAATGCAAAACCGAAATTTGACCTATTGTAATCATAGAATTTGCTGTTTATAAAGGAGGAAGATCATAATTTGATTGGACAACACAACAATGTAAGTTCTAGAAAGTCAGAAAATATTTTCCTAAACTGAAACTTTGCTCTTTTTATCTGAATATCTAAGAAATTACCAATGAACTGTCACAAATAAATCCACCAAACAGAGGCAATAAGGAACATGAAACAATTAGAAAATAAAGATAATCAGAATTAATTCAGCATCTAAAATTAATGAGTGCAATTTCAATGAATAGTAAAATCAAATTATGGTGAAGACATAGTCAAGACAAAGGATCCCTCTATATCTAGAGATAAGTCAAGCACAGGTTCTAATTTTACAAGCTTCTATACAATAGTTTGGTTACTGAGTTAGCAGCACAAAGTTTGTCCTTGTGAGATTAGAAGATGAGTACTTTATCAATTTGCCAGAAAATGAAAAATAACTAGTTTTGGGAATATTGTTAGAAGTTATTTGTTGCAAACTGAAGTAGCATTAGGTTGTTTTTGTCTGAGAAAATAACAATAGAAGTAGGAGAAAGAGGCAATGCTGGAAGAAAGACAAACATGCTTGATTTGATAAACGTAAAAGTCAAGAAATACAACCTAAAGATCATATGAGATGCGTTACTTTTCAAAATTGACATATGATGATGTCACAATGCAAAGATTAAAGAAAAATAACATAGACTACAGTGAGAAAAGCCAGAGTTTCAGGGACTACAGAGAAGCTCAGTAGTTAAGAGCCTTGGCTATGTTTTCCACAAAGAGAACACTCTTTCTATTCCCAGTAGCAATGTGGCAGCTTGCAACCAGCTTTAACATCACTTCAAAAAGATCCAATGTTGTCTTTGCCTTCTGTAGAAACCAGAAACTCATAGCCATATATGTAGTTAAAACACCCAAACACATGAAATAATTGAGTAAATAAATTATAAAATTTTCCTTCCATATGTTTTAAATAAAATCTTTAAATATCTACGGAAATCTGATGCTGCACAGAAATAAATATATGGCTTGGATCTTGGATCTTGAGAAGATAGAATTAGTGATGCATAATAGATAGTACTGACTAGCTGTTTAACTTGATAGACAAAATAAAAAGTGGAGATTGAAACTTGTTGAATCCAAGATTTAAGAAACTTTTTGAATCCAAGATTTAAGAAGAAACATTTCTAAATGGGGACATTATTCCTAGATTAAAAAACTGTGTATCCATCGGGATGAAAGGCATATAAGTCTATAGAATATTCATATTTGTCCTGAAACATATTATGGAATATATTTAAATATGTAATATAGAATACTTAATAGTACTTATTAAAAGAGTGCCCTAATAAACATATTAAAATGGGTTTTCAATTTGTTAATAGTCAGTCAACTCAAGTGATATTGACAGTACCAAAGCAATCTGCTTTAGAAAACAAATTTTTTCCACAGTGAATAGAAAACCCTGTATAAAACTCTGATTTATTTAATTTTTAATTTAATTTTTTGCTTTATATCAATATATCATGGGATCTGATTAATTAGGGAACATGCTTTAATCTCTAAAATTTATTATTCAAAAAGAAAACTAAAACTAATTTATGAAACTCCTGTGTATTGTCCAGCAAATTATTTTCATTTTGTGGTTATTGACAACTCAAACATTTTCAGTTTTTTTAGGTGCTAAATACATCTATTGCATAGTTAAGTACTTACCGTGAATTTATATAAATGTGTGCTTGCAATGTTATTTCTAAAATTGTTAAAAATAACACACTGGAGAACAGTTATTATTTTGCCTTCACAGCTACTTATATCCCAGTCTTGGGGAGAGAAGAATAAGTAAAATGCTATTGAATGAGTCATCTGGGAAAAGCACTATCAATAAATCCCTGCAGGTTTCAAGGTAGGTGTGCTCTATAGGATGCTGCTGTAAGGGGATTTAGAGTAGCTAACTGTGAAGTAAAATGAGGATTAAAAATAAATTTAGAATGAGTAGTGTAAATCCATGTGTAACTTTTCTTTGGGTGGTTTCTTGAAGAGCTCCATTAAATTGATGCGTCTCTTATCTTGAAAGGAAGATATAGTTTGTATAAATCTGATCTCCATGGAACCATAAAGCAATGGTTGCAAATAGAACCACTCCATTGAGATCTACACTAGATAAAACTCTGTGGGTGGCATGCCTTAAACTATAATATCTACCATACAGGAAGTAAGAATATAGTGGCGTAAATTCATGACCCACGAGGCACTTTTTTTTCTAAAAGAAAAAAAAAGAAAGTGGTGAAGATAAGGGGAGAGAGGAGAGGAGAGATAGAGGTGGGGAGGGAGGGAGAGAATGAAAAAAGACGCCAGTTGGTGGGAGAAGAACCTTTCTCCTAGTACCCAAAAGATATGCTTGCCAGAACCATTTAGTGGAGCTGTTTAACAGCTTTGTTAAGGTGTTTATCCCTAGACACAGTTCTGAGCTGTGGGCATTCAGTAGTATAGAAAAGAATTCAATGTATGCCAAGCACACAAGACAAGGTTTCCTAGGCAGATAGAGTGCCGTGACTCATCTACATAATCCTCTCACCCTGTTCAAGTAGGACTAAGGAGGAGACCATGAATCCTGGGCATGTCAGTCCTGACAGCTTTATTACAAAGAAGGAGCCACATGGCGACTATGCATTCTGGCATTGCTCCTGCCAGACTTGTTAGGTTTCCCCAATTAAAAGAGTCCTCAATGTGGGTAGCTCATTTATTTCTTTCCATGCAATACACAGAAGAAAAAAAAAAGTTGGAAATGATGAAACATTTGACTGTATTAAATCTAAGGCTCAGTTTTGTCAGTTTCTTTTGGCTGCTTGGGACTGTACAAAGGGCTTTTGCAGAGAAAAATTTTCTTTACTATCCACAGATTATTAGCACACATCCTTCCTCCTTCCTCTCCATTCCCCAGCTCCTTCTTTCCCCACTCAAGATTATGTAAGATTATGCTGGAGAATTTATCTCTCTCTCTCTCTCTCTCTCTCTCTCTCTCTCTTTCTCTCTCTCTCTCTCACACACACACACACACACACACATACACATACACACACATCATATTCGGCTATTGAGGGACTGATGAGGCTCTCATTATGTCTCTTTCTCTGTACAGTGTTATATATGGTGATGTGTGCATTTGGATGTGAGGGCTCATATGTGGATTCACATTTACAGGCAGAAAGTATTTCTTAATCACTTGTCAATTTATTTATTAAGATAATTTTATTAAAATATTTTCTCTAGGCATTTAATTTTTGAGTCCCTAGAATGACTGGAAAAGGGTAATGAAATAAGGACTTGACGAGAAGATGAAATTAGTTATTATGGATGAATATGTAAACCTAACACCTAAAAGATAATTACATATTTCCAAATATGTTTCTCAAATTTTCTTATAATTGTTCTTTTCAGTGTTAGAAGCCTTAAATTTATGAGTAGGTAACTATAAAGTAGCCACTCCAGACAGTTCTCAATATCTGAGATGTCTTTGAAACAGAAAATTTTGCTAATTGAGTGAATTTACATTTGTGTGAGAAGAAAGTATGATGATGAAAAAAATACGTCAATTCTCAAAAGGCAAAACATGGGGTAGGGGGAGACTTATTGGCATCCTTAGCCATAGGAGAAATGTATGTTAAACTCATTTTGAGATTTGTTTTGTGCCAGTCAAAATGGCCAAGATATAAAACAATTATCAAACAAATAAACAACAAAAACACAACAGATGCTGGTGAGAATATGGAAAATTGCAACCACATCTTAAGTGCTGATGGAAGTACAAGTTGGTGTAAACACTGTGGAATTAGTTCATAGATTCCTAAAAAGCAATCTGGAAGCATATCTATCATAGAATCCAAGTATACCACATTCTGGAATACATGCAAAGGTCCCTAACTCTTACAAAAGGATACTTGTGCACTCACACACTTTTCAATTCACAAAGCCAGTGAATAGACTCAGACTAGATGTCTATCAAAAGAAGAATGGAAAATGAAAATACGATATATTTGCAAAATTAGTCAAGAGCCTGGTCTACAAGAGCTAGTTCCAGGACAGGCTCCAAAACCACAGAGAAACCCTGTCTCGAAAAAACAAAAAAAACAAACAAACAAACAAAAAAAAGAGTTAAGAAAATGAAATTAAGAAATTTGCAGATGCATGAAGAGAACTGAAAACAATAATAATGGGTGTAGAACCCTGTTGGCAGAGACTGCTCATTCATTCCTGGTAGCAAAGACTCCCAAAATAATCACACAGAAACTATATTAATTGAATTACTCATTGGCCAATAGCTTAAGCATATTGCTAGCTAGCTCTTACATCTGGAATCAACCCATTTCCATTATTTTATATTTTACCGTGAGGCTCATGGCAAGATTCTAGCTGGCAGCTCGCATCTTTCCCCTCTGTCGGCTACATGGCATCTCTATCTGCTCTGCCTACTCTCTTCCTATAAAGATCTCTTTCTGTTAAGTCATTGGACAAATGCAGCTTCTTTATTCATTAACCAATGACCACATACACAGACGGACTTCCCATACCAGAAACCAAAACACCAAAAGACAAATACCCTAAGTTTTCTCTCGTATTTTACCTCTTAGGGTTTAGATGCATGTGTTTCTTTCGGAACACCCATAGAAATTAATAAACTAGCTAGGGGCCAGACAGAACATTATATCTCAAAAGAGGTGAATTAATACATATTGGTTTATTTAGATGCTATTGAAGTTGAGGAGTTTCTTTCATCCTAATTTGCAGGGCTTCATTAATAGCTATTGAACCTTTTCTAAGTTCTTCTTCTGCATAAATTTACATAAGAGTATAAATTTCTTCTTTGGTCAATAAATATGTTAAATAAGAGTGAAGTTTGAATATTTAAATCATGTTTATTTTTTTAGAATGATCATCAATTCACCTTCATACACACACACACTCACACACACACAATCGTGTGTCCATACCTCACAATGTAGGCCACATCTGTGTGGATCAGGGTAAGAGCAATACAGCCTAAACCTGCAATGATCCTCCTGATTCTTATCCCTAGTGATGAGATCTCAAGAATGTGCCATGATATTGAACTTTTTTATCTCTATATCATTCAATCGTATTTTCTAATATTTTTGAGAATTATTGTAGTTAAACAATAGTAGATATTGATATTTCATTACCTGTGTCTCAATTTTCAGTTATAGTATCACTGGATATATAATTTAGTCATGAAAACTATATTTCTTTCTATATTCAAGAAAGCAAAGCATATTAGTTGTTTGCCTATCCGTAAATAAGACTTGTTGATTATTAATCTTTACTGATGGTATATGGTAAACACACAAATATTATACAGTGAATGTAAAGCTCACAGATCTATTGTACTCACCCACAGGAAGTGCATATGTACACTCCACCTGGAGAACCTGTTTTTGTAGATTGCCAGGTACATCTGTCCTTTGGATAAGCCAGTGTCAATTCTATAAAAATGTTGTGAAATAAATGCATTTCTCCCTTCTATAGTATCCCAGCAGTGTATAACCTGACTTTTCCTATAGGGCAACTGAATATCTTCTCCAACACTATGAAGACATGGTGTGAAAAGGATTTGGTCAAGCCTTTGTTCTCATAGCCAAAATCCACAAAAAAAAAAAAAAATCGTTCTGCACAAACTTACTTTATTGGCATTAGTCACTGATAAGGAAGGAGCCTCATGAATGTGATAAAATGTCGGCTCTAAACAGCAGACTCAGGAAGGCGTAATTTACTGGTCTTCTGCACTGACTTAACTACTCATACTCTGTATTACCCTTTACCTTGGTTTTAAGTAATATAGGATCATAAGCCAGGAAATTAACTCTTTATACAGGAAAAAGGCCTGAGTCGCTAAAACTACCTTTACAGAGAAAAAAAAAAAAATTCTCACCTGGGAACCCTGCTGGAGTCAAGTCAAGCTCCCCAATGGAGATTTCTTTTCTTTTTTTTTTTTGTTTTTGTTTTGTTTTGTTTTTATTTATGTCTTTTATTTTATTTATTTATTAAAGATTTCTGCCTCCTCCCCGAAACCGCCTCCCATTTCCCCCCCTCCCCCAATCAAGTCCCTCTCCCTAGTCAGCCTGGAAGAGCAATCAGGGTTTCCTGCCCTGTGGGAAGTCCAAGGACCACCCACCTCCATCCAGGTCTAGTAAGGTGAACATCCAATCTGCCTAGGCTCCCACAAAGCCAGTACATGCAGTAGGATCTAATTTAACCTGCTAGATGCTAATGAAGTCCACAGGTCAGTATAGCTACCAAGCCACAGCCCTCTAAGACATAAGGTGCCTCCTTGTGAGATCCACAAGGTTTCTTGTGACTCTGTGAAAATGCATGTTTGATACTATTGTTACCACCTATGGGATTGCTAACTTGTCTTATGCCTTTAAAAATGGAAAGCTTTGTGGATATCACCTTTTTTTTTTTCAGCTCTATGCCTTGTGTCTGATGCCCTTATGCCTTATCGCCATCCCTATCCCTTATTTCCTATGATTTGCCCTTACCCTTATGTCTGATACTTTGCCCTTAGCCGTATGCTTCTTCTTTTCCCTTTTATCTGCCCCAATAAAAAAACTTGCAGGAAAAACATGCCTAAGTCAGTCAGTTTGTTCTACCTCTCAGATCCCACTCACAAGCCAGTTGTCACTTGTGGAAATCCTGATCTGAATCCTGAGCGAGTGCTGATACTGGTACTCAGTAGCTCTCATTAACAGTAGTTTCTGTGCAATTGATAGTAATTTTACCTAAGTTTTAGTGTAATTTTTTTTTAATAAACCACATGATCCTACAGCTTTTTTTTCCTTCCTTCTTTTCTTCACCCTTTTTCCTCATCCCTCTCTCAGACTCTCTCATGATCTCTCTCTCTCTCTCTCTTCTTTCTTTCCTTGATTCCTTCTGTATTTGTTTCTTTTAGGATTTGAGTTGAAATTCAATATCCTTATAGTTACAGGAGTATTAAAATGAGAGATTTTATATTAGAAAGTTGCAATATTTTATACCTGTCAAGAAACTGCTGTATTTCACTTCTGCTTTCTAATTTATGCTCTAGTGATGTTTCAATATGCCTCCACTATGCTAATAATATATGAACAATCTGTGGACAATTCTGGTCATGTTAATTTTTGTTTTATCTCATTCTTTACATATACTTCAAATGGTCTCTCTCTTTTATCAGAAGCAGGATTTGTTTCTTCATTTTAGAATTTTGAGTTTAATGTATTGAATTGAATTTGGTGACTGATTGACTACTGGTTTGTTTCGTCTTCATCAGCACGTATTTTGTTTTTTATTGGGTTCTGGTGGGGGTCTGGGACTTATGTAAAGCCTTTATTTTCATGGTTTTCTTCTGTGCACTGGAAAGGCTATAGATTATACTGATGGGTTTCACACACAGAACCTGTGTTGTCTTTCTGGAGAAATGCCTAACCTACTCTTTTCCTTTGCTGCACCAGAACCACTTTTACTATTTCACAAGTGACTTATTATGTTCTATTTTCATTATCATTTTCTTCAATGGATTTTTCTTGAGATGTCTTACTTGACATGATAGATTACTTAGACATCAAGTATTTCTTTCTTTCTATTTGAATTTTTATCTTTTCTGCCAATGCCGTCTTTGCCGACACTCTTATTAGGAAACACACTGTTGAGTTATCTTATTTTAAATTCATGAATGTTTTCCTTCGTGGACGAGGATGTGCTTTATTTTAGTATTTACACAGAGAACCATGGATGAAAATGAAAATTCCAGTGTTGTCAAATGGAATGTTTTTTAAATATCAGTTAGATAGTTGTATAGTTGATAGAACTTCTGAATTATCTGCGACATTGCCCCTCTTCAATATCTTACTCCCATCAGTCACTAACATTTCTTTATTGATTAAGTACCTGAGTCATTCTTTTCAGCTGTGTTTCTGCTTGGATATTTGTTGTTGTATTAAGAATGAAATTCCATGAATACACAAGTCCTTGTTGTAATTTAGTTTTCTTTTCAGTCTCTGGTAGATTCCTGAGAAATGAATGGATATGTGTGTTCCATGTTATTAGCATAACAACAACATTTACTTCAAAAATTTCAATACATTTTTTCATTCTTTTAATTACTCTGTACAAGTATCTTATTTCAGAAGTACTTCCAAGTGCACAGCATATATTTCATATGTGTGTTTGGCTTTCATGAAAATTCACGATACCTGTCAAATATTTACTTATATCACAGAAATGTTATTTTGTCATCCACATTCCTCACTATTGTGATACCCTAAACAGTAAAAAACAACAACAACAACAAAAATACAAACACACAAACCTCAAACAGAGAGGGTTTTTCCTTTGACTCCTCCTACAGATGGCAACAAGCTTAGCTTTGAACGATGCTCTATGGCACTGCAATGACCATGTGTTTCTTTCTCTGCTGTATTTCGGAACTTAATTTATAACTACAAACATTTGTATCAGAAAAAAATTGACTAGAAATTTCCAAATTAAATTTTGCAATGTTTTCGAATTTAGAAAATACTCACCTGAGGTTTCTCTACATATTTATATATTAAAAAAACTGAATTATATTCAAGCGCTAGTTTTCAATCAGGCAGTTAATAAAATATTACCAAATTTTATCCTGTCCTCTTTGTTCTCTTGACCTGATCTATTCCTAATCTGTTGTGGTAGTGACTGTGAACATTGTCCTGACTAGCCTTGTGGCCCTCAGTAATTAACTTTTGTTTTCTCCATGGTCCATCATTTTAATCTTCCTAAATGCCATTTGGTGGATGTCAGATACAGCTGTTGTCCCCTAGTGACTCCCAGTCTCAGTGTGGCCAAGCATGCCTTATCTCCCCCATGTGCCTAAGGAGATTGCAGCTTCCATGGTTATTATCTCTGCCCACCCTGCAACAGAATGGAGTTGGACTCTCTGAGGAAAACCCTCTGCTGGGCCATCTGTTCATATAGGACAGTTTAAAAAATTATTTGCATTTACTATATCCCACAGGAAATGCAATAAAATTCCCTCTTGGGCAAATCTGCGACATGGATATTAGCACTGAATTTTTAAAGTCAACTTTTGTTTTCATAGGAGATAATGTAACACCCATTAACTCAGCTGTGAATGTATTTCAGGACCCTATTGCCTTGCCAACTTGTCATCCCCATAAACAAATGCTAATGAAAAAGGAAAGCCAGACTACAAGATTCAGAGATCCACCCAGATGTGTGGTTATCATCCCAGCATAACATTGCACTGTGGTTTTTGTTTTTTGTTTTAATTAATGGAGATATTGTTGGCAAATATCAAAGGAAGGAATGCACTTAGCTCTAGATCATAATCGCCTTTTCAATTCTAGGATGTATTCCAGGTTTGAAACTTGGAAAAAAAAATGTGTTGGTAAAAAAACAAAAAAAAGGCTACAAAGCTCCTCAAAGTTTTAAATCAAGATCAGAACAACAAATGATTCAAAACATATTTTTTTAAAACACAAATTTTATACTGTTCATTTGTTCACATTTTGTTCACTACACTTAAAAAGTTCTGTAATATTTACACATGGCTAATGAACAAATGATGGAATTGTTTAATTATGCTTTCCTTCATAAAGCACTCCAACTCCTTACAAATGCATTCTGCCTGTGCCATATGATGATCATGTCGTCACGGATGACTGCAATGAAAAGAAAAGAAAAAGTAATATCTGGTGACCAGTTAAAAAGTTCATAAGAAACAACGTAATGAACTCATTGTACCTGTGTTGGGCATAACAGTCTCTATATAGGCTTACTTTAGATGTTGTCTAAAGATGAGAACATCCCTAAATTCCTGAACTTACTTAATTTTTTCCAAGTCTTTAGTTCTTAAAATTAAATCCCAGGTTTGTGAGTATAAATTTTATCAATGGAAACTAAATTATTAATTTGCTCTCATAATTATGTTTGTTTTAAGAAAATTGAAATAAAAGAAAGAGAAAATATTTAAAATACTTGCTTTTATTCTAAAATCAGACATTACTATTTGACTTTGGTAAGTTTTTTTCTTGTATTTGCTTACAGAACACTCAAATGGATCAAAATGGTCTTCTAAATATTTGATTACTTTTCATATGAAGCAATTTGATTATAGATAATTAAATTTTACTTGAATCAGAACAAGAGAAATATGAATAAAAAAAGAAAGGAGAAGGCTTAAAATCAAATCTTCAAAGCAAGAAATTTTATTTCTTAAAAGAGTGCTTTAACAATTCCATTAAAAAATATTTTGATGAGATTTATGATTCTAGAATCATTACATTTTTCAGAAAGACATCTCTTATTATCAGCAAGTCCATGTGCCTATGTGCACTGAAGAGGTGTTTTGTACCAAGATTTTTTACCTTCTTTGATCTGATTTTTCATAATTTTAGTATTATTTGTAGGCCTCTATATTGGGCATATTGGAAAAGTTGTTAATAATTATGTGGATTATTGCAAATCTACTTGTTTATTGAGTTCTATACAAGTAAATTTTATACAAATAAAATAGCTGACTGTACCAATTTTTCAATAGTTCCTTTACTTTTAAAAATGTATGTGTATGCATACATAAATGTGTGTATGCATGTATGCTGCATGAATATATGTGTATATATATTGTATGTGCCTATATATGCATTTGTATGTGTTATCTATTATTCATTGTCATCTTGACACACATGAAAGAATATCAATAAAGGAATCAACGAAGAAGGGCTCGCTCAATATAGGTGATTCCACAATGTTTGGACAATAGTATGTATTAGCAAGGTAGTTCATCAAAGGCAGGAAGAAAGCTAAATAATTTAACGGAAGCTTCTTTTCTCATCTCCTTCAGTTTCTGCCTCAACCTCTTTTATCTTTTTTGTAAAAAAATAGCCACAATATGCTCGCTAACTTCTCATGTGTTTATTTGTTTAAAAAGAGAATTGCTGTGCTTAGTAGTTCAAAATTTTCTTCTTTGGCAAACAATGTTTTCTCACATCATTTCTAGAGAAAATCTTCTGCCAGGCTAACTCTTACTTCTTTGAAGGCAATATTATTTTCTGATAGCTTTTCTGAACTTTTTATTCTTGAGAAGTAATGAGCTAAATGAATGCAGATATATTGTGTATTTGAAATTATTTTTCACTAATCTAGTATCCTTTTTCAATCTGTAGCTTAAATTTTTCATTAATTTCAAAGCAACTACTTCATTGTTGAATTTTCACATGTAAACCCATTTACTGTCATTATACTTTGTTCCATTTTCTATGTAAAAGCCCTGCTCTAACAACATTTAATTCTTTTATCTTTTCTTTTTATTGTGTATGATTATTCTAAGGAATTTTCTTCTGACAGATTCTTTTTAATTTGATGCAAGAAAGTTTGCATCACATTCCATCAGCATATATCACATGATACTCTGTTTCTTTATTTTGGCTCATTTAGATGTTTTATTATATCGGTTTTCTGGATATATGTTTCTACTATCATTATTATGTTCCACAAATTAAAAATGTTTCTGTGATGTTTTTGAAGTCAGCATTCATTATTTCTGCTAACTCCTGCCTGTTCTCCATTTTCTTTTGATATTTATTTCTGAAGTGTGTGTGTTATGTACAAATGTTGTTGTGTATATTTACTAGTATTGGAACACATGTATACGGGTCCCTGTGTACTTCTTTGTAGTTAATGTAGTGATAATTCAGGCATCAAGAGTAGTTCTCCATATAAATGTGCAAACAAGTACACAAGCACACACATTTTACTCGTGAGTCCATGGCCTCTCACTCAGTTCAATTATATGTTTCATAATATTTATTCCACTTCTAATTTTGTCTCTGATTTTCCCTCATACCAACCCTATCCATTTTTTCATCATTTCCTTCTCTTGTCTTTGTCTTTAGTATTCATTTTTTAAAACATTAAGAGAAACAATTTGGTCATTTTCCTTAACTACATTTTGAATATCTTGACATTTGCATTTACTCAAGATATTTGGTTATAAATGTACAATGAAATGCTAAAAATGTTATCTTTGGAAATTTTATTTGCAATGTGAAAGAAGTTATCAATTTCTCAAATAAATGTTTTATGGTATAATGATACTTAAGGAATTTAAAAATTTTAATTCAATATTTGAAAGATGAAATAAACACAAAGCAATAAAAGTATATCGATACAATTTATCCCTCTTCTCACATTTAACAATAAAAACATTGACTTCAATATCATTAAAATATATTATAGAAAATAATGAAAAATACATGAATAATTAAAATTTGAAAGTCAGAAGGTAATTCAAAGCATGCATTGTAGAATGGAATTAACATAAAAATAAGGAATTCATGCTTCTCTATTACATTCAGATGTGACTAGTCACATAGATTCTTCTTGTCTACTTTGACTATCTTTGTCTATAAGAAGACAAATATCTGAAATAGACTAAGGCAATAAGAAATAATTCCAGCAGTTGGACCTTACATCAATTTCTGGGAGTTAACCAAGGTCAGTGCTAATAGACTATATCATTTTGGGCATCTCTTGGACTCTCTTAAACAGAAGCTTGAAGGGAGATTTTTCCATGTAGAACCTTGATTTTTGGCGGACTACCTATGGCTCTTGGGTCATCATTATAATCCTATTGGGCTTAAATTAATTTGAATTATGTATATATTATATCTATATATACATATAATTATATAGTACACAAACATGTACATAAATATGATAATATAGTACAAACTAATATTTCCTTGATGTATTTTCAGTCATCTCTTTTTTTCATTATTCCTTTCTTTGCTATCAGTGTTTTCTTTCCTATTCTCTTCCCATACAAGTTTGCTTTCTTTCCCCTGTCCCAACATCTATAGACTTATCGGATATGACTATTCTTGAGAAAAGTATGAAACCTTCAAAATGATAATACAGCTCAGTGATACAGCAGATATCAATAAATAGACAAGCAAGAGGTTAAGCCGCACACACTTGGCTAACACCACTCCATCAAGTCTATGCTGGGATTGTAAAATCTTTAATTGTTTCTCTGTTCCTTTTATATATCTACCGAAGTACAATTATCTTGAATAATACAGTACATTTTAGGGAAAACACAGTTTTCAGTCAAGTAGGCTCTGCCATAAAAATTATAGATTGATTAAAAGTATATATTTTATAAATACAGTTCAGCAAGAGAAATACTAGAAAAACTTTAAAGGATAGCAATATGAGAATTGTTATATATGATGCCAGGCAAAACCAATGACGTGAAATTTTACAGAGAAGAATACTTTTTATAACTAAAATTGCCACTAATTTTCTATAATGAACCAGAAAGTCATGGTATAAAGCTAAGGAATATTTTATAACGGAAACCAAAGTAGGTAGATATAGATGCCATATAAACTTGTCCCAAATATTCTGTAAGTTCAACAACAAAATATTCTTCACTGGCGCATGATAAGCCTCATGGTAAAATCTTGAAAAATATTCTAAAAAGAGAGGGATTTATATTGGAGAAGGAAAACACTAAGAATATTTGAAAGCAATCGTATCTGCAAATATAAAATCATGGGTCGTGGAGAATGGTGTAGGCTTTGGATTTAAAATCAAGGCAGGCATGGCTGCTGTGGCTAAGAACTACTCACCCTTCTAGATCACTGGAATTGCCTTTGTAAGATTTCTGAAGCATAGGCCACATGTCAGCCATTTCTACTACCTATAGAAATAATCCTTGATATTTTAAAGGACATGTCATTAAAAGTTTGCACCTACTTTTTATTTTTCTATTTCTCATTTTTATTATTTGGTTTGGAAAACTCAGACAGTAATCTGAATATAAAAACACTTATACTTATGTCTGTATTTCTATAGAGATTACTGTTAGCATAAATTGGTAGTTTTACAAAGATAAATATTTTGATATAAATATTTATTTTATTTTTAATCGTGTGTATTTCTTTGTTTGTGAATGAGAATGTGCAATGGAGTGCAGTTGTCTGTGGAGTTCAGAGTCTTTGGATGTCTCCTGGAGTTGTTGTTACAGGGTATTGTACATTGACCAATTTGGGGGTAGTTAGAATAAATGGTGATCTTTCTTGAGGCACAATTCTGTTCCCTGGAAGAGCAGTACACACTACGAATCTCTAGGCCACTTACCCAGACCCACAGAGATAGTATTTGTTGAAAACTATTATTTTATTTTATTATCATTTAATTTTGACACAAACACTCTGCTACATATTAGGATACAGAAATAAGCACATTTAGTTCCCTCAAAACTTTCAACCTGGTGGGAGACAGGTAAGGAATTTAGCATATTGAGTAGGTTTATCATAGAGGCAACCTGCATTAAAGTGTCAGTATTTTAACTAACTTGAGGATATGGAGAGAGAAGAATTATTTTGGAAGTTTTACTTTTAGCATAAAATAAATATAATGAAGCCCGGTCTGGATTAAGAAAAGTGGGAAAGCTTTCTTGTAACACAATGACAAGCAAGTGATAAGAGTAAATACAGGACTGCTAGATCCAATGGTAATATATTGCATATGGGAAATCCATTTGTTATATAAATAAATAGATTCCAAATTCAATCAGAGAGTTGCTGGTTACTGTCATGAAGCTTGCACCACGATTGTACCAGTGGTCATGTCTTGACAGACCATTCTTATTGTGGTTCTAAAATCTCACCATGTGGTAAGATTGAGGATTACCGTTCTCCTCTCGAAATATGCTTAATGAATTATTATTATACAAATAAACTAAAGTGTTTCTCAGTTGTCATAAGACTACTTTCTAATTGGAGTAGATAAATTTAACACATTTTCCACCTGAAGTTTAGAAAGAGGGTTTCTCATGAGACTGGTATTTACAAACTGTTATGGCCTGGAAGGTCAGAGAAACCCAGAATCTTCATATTTGTTGTTGTTTTGTTTTTTGCTTTCTATCTGGAATTTCAGGTGAGTGCATGACATCGCCCTTAAATTCTCTTCTTCTTCTCATTATTGTTTGTAATAAGCATATTGATGGTGTACTGGGCCCTATTGCTGGCACAGAAAATACCTCCTTCCAGGTAAAGTTTTAATAATACATTATAGATTTATTCCATACATAAAATATTTTAATAAATATTTAACCAAAGTCTACAAATATCTGCCAAAGGAAACAAAAGGGAGTCATTATTTCCAGATATTCCCAATTGATGAAAATAGGGAAGGTGATATGATTGCCATGGCACTCAGTGACTTACACTTTGAATCTCTCTTCACTGTTGACAGGAATCCAATGTATTAGAAAAGTACAGATTTATATTTTTTTTCTGAAAATAGTGTGGCCTTACATGCAACTCTTCAGCGAGGTTAAAATTCAGTGTTTTTCAGCTTATGTACAACCAGAGAAAAAATACTACAACAACAGGAAATAAAAACTAATCATGGGTGATTTAGAGAATAAACATCACTGGTCTAGAAATTTACTTCCTTCTCTGTGAAATAAATAGACATTCTCCACTAGCGACTCTGCCAAGGCTTTAACATTCAGCAGCATCCCACTAGTGCACACTAAAGAAAATGGAAAACAAATGTCATGCCAATATTAGACGTCTGCAGTTCCGTCTACTTTTCCAGCTCTCATCACACTCAGACACCAGGGACTGAAACAACATCATTTTAAACTTAAAAGTAAATTTTGTCATGTGAAAATTGCAGATGAAATAAATCCTAGCTAACCATGCCCTTTTCTCTCAGGGAAAAAAAGGAAAGTAAACTGGATTATAAGGATCAAATTGCACCACTGCTTTGAGACGTGTTCAAATATTCAGTTATGCACTGTGCATTTTCAAGTTACACATTCCTATTACTCTTCTGGTTTTGCCATGTACTAGGCTAAATAAACAGATTCCCTGCAAAGTAAACTCTACTTAAGAGATATTAAAGCCAAGACACGTGCACTCGAAAGCCAACAAATGCATAGGAAAATCTTTCTCTTGGTGTTTAGACTGCCCTACTGGGGAAAGAACACTCATTCCAAATACCAAGAAAGGGATCAAAATTATTGGTTAGCATACACAGAAAATGGTGTCTGTTTATTCATGCTTGAAAATCAAGTTCCATTATTTGAGTTTTAATAAAAACTCGTCTAGTATGAAAAGCCCACACAAGCAAAAAAAAAAAAATGGTAACAGAAAACAGATAAAAGTGAACACTATACATATTCATTTAAAAATAGTATTTTAAACCTTGTGTGTATGCATTCAAGCACACATGAGTGCAAGAATGAGTGTGCCAACCACCACATATGGCACTCAGAAGGCAATTTCGTGTAGTTTGTTCTCTTCATCTGCTTTTATCTGGTTTTTAGAAATCAAACTCACATTGTCAGTCTTGCATGGGAAAGGGCCTTTACCTGTTAAGCCGTCTTATTGGTCCTGTGTTTGAGCATTTAACACAAAGTGCATCTGTGTTTGGCTGCTTTTTGAATATTTTATGATTCAAAAGAATGGCATGCTGTGAACAGTGTTGTTTTATATTATCATTCCTTAAGTTTCACAAATATATGACCATTTATAATTTTCACAGCATTTTAATGAGATTTAATTGTTATTATGCTACTTTCCCATTTAAAATGAGATATATTAATATAAAAATATTACTTTTGAATATTTATTAAGAAAAAATCTACCTTATTCAACAAGTTGCAAATATATCAATGTAATCACCTTTAATGTATTTCCATATCCACAAAACTCCTATTTTCTCAATCCTAGGCCAAATAAAAGTTGTCTTTATAATTTACCATTTCTGTAAATTTAAACTAAGTTGAAACCTATAGTATAAAGTCTCTTTTCACTTCTTATTTTCCTTAACACGTGTTCATTCAAAGTTCATAAACATTCTAGTGGAACCAATATTTGATTTTTTGATAAATAATTTTCTAGTATTTGTAAACATCTTTTTGCTTTCCTATTCTTCAGCGTTGAGGATATAAGATCATTTTCTTACTTTGGAGTATTAAAAAATGTTAATGTGAATATTATTTATGAGTCCATGTTTGATCATGATTGTGTTTCTCTTGAATATATACTCTAAAATACAATTGCTTTATAGAATGAGAGCTCTATGGTTCACATTTGAGAAGGTAAGTAATGTTTTACAACATGGTTGTTTACTTTTATATTCTTGCCAAAGGTACAAAGATCTTCCTATCTTTCCTTATATTAAATAACACCTGTGGTTATCTAGCATCTTGAAAATGTCCATCCTAATATCTGTGAAACATATACCATTATAGCTTTTATAGGCAAAATTAGATAAGTTTATTGATCTTTTTCTGGAGAATACTGACTTAAATTCCTTACTCAGTTTTAAATGTATTTTTAGCTTTTTACACTTAAAATTAGAATAGATTACATTAACTTTATCCTTCCTGTACTACTTTCCAGCCCCTCTCTGTTTTTCTCCTACTCCTTCTGTTCCAAGTAAAACAAAAACAAAAAAAAAATCAATCAACTTGATTAACAAATACATTTGATTAGATACTTCCTGAAATAATAATCGGTTAAAGTTCCATAACATATAAAATCAAATGTACTTTATTATGATGCTAGATTATTAAAAACTCAGTTATATTTGCAATTAGGACAGACTAATATAGGCGTTGTAGCTATTGAATGAATGAAGGTGTATGGTAACCCTCTGACTGAGAGTTTTTATCACACTAAAATAGAGTGGAAGATGAAGTCTTAAGACAGAGGTTTAAGGACCCCGTGTTTTTAGTGCTCTTAGGTAATAAAATTTCTTTTGTGTGTATTCTTGCAACCATTTCTTTATACCCTAAGTATTACTACTGTTGCTTATGCTGATCGGCGATTCTTCAAAAAACTACTGTTGAGAAAATGGAAACCAGACACTTTCCTATTCGAGAGTTCCAGTCATTACAAAAGACAGCATTTCGAGTGATTGGAGACTTCCTTTGGCTTTTTATAAAGTTCAACATCTTATTAGATTCATACTGCTGATCAAAGATATGTATTATTTCCAAGGTAATAATGAAAGCAAAATGAGAACTATTCATTGATGCATCAACGTGATTCCTGCCATAGTAGTTATAATGTTCACAACCATGCACAGGACAGTGTTTTGTAATCAGTCTTGCCATCAGATCTTTGGGGTGAGTCACAATTTATATAGGAAAAATTACTGGATATGCTACTTGAAACCCCATCAAAGTACTTCCCCCCTCTGTTCTCCATAGCTTCACAGAAACTGACTTTCAACACTTTCTACATTATTTTGTTAGCTAGGCTCTAGATAAATCAATATAGGAGTACTAGGAACTGGGAAATGTAAAGAGAAATTTGTTTCTTGTCTTTTTTTTATTTCCTTCTATTTCCACTATTTACTAATATCTGATTTCCTGTTCCAGTTGTCACTGACTAGGAAACTTCTAATGCCACTATCTGGATGTTCTTGGCTATTAACTCTTAGAACAACAATGTCTTCATTTGACCTCTGGTCTTAGATTTCCTGTGGTTTTTCTATGAGATTCATTACTGGAAAATATACTGTCTCTAATTTTACATTGCTTTCATGAGGTTTTTAGCAAGTCAATGAAATACAAACAGCACTCTTTTAAGTCTATAAGTAATTTGTACTATATGTAAAGTTCTTATTGATTCAATCACTGAGATTTAGAAAAATGAAATACAAATGAATAGTACCCAAATATAATCCGAAGACTTTCCACTACTATACCTGTGGAGCCTAACTAACCACTTGGTCCAGTTTTGGTTACTGTCATGGAAGAGATTGCTATGACCTATGGCGAACAGTAAAGAGTGATGGAGGTATTGGATGGGAACACATGTACAATACACTGTGGTTTTGCCTATATAAGATGTGAACCAAAAAATTATAATGTGAATGTTGTAAGAAAAAAAAGACTTGTTTAATAACAATTCTTACAATTCTGTATATTGTAAATATATTGCAATAACACACTATTCATTAGATAGCATAAAGATATTTTCAAATTTTGTTTTAAGTTTGATTACCACCAACTATTGGGATTACAATATGTTAATTGATAGATTTTTTATTTTATTTTTTTATTTATTAAAAATTTCTACCTCCTCCCATTTCCCTTCCACCCCAATACTCTCCCTTGCCCTCCCTCTCCAGTCCTAAGAGCAGTCAGGGTGCCCTGCCCTGTGGGAAGGCCAAGATCCTCCCCTCCCCCCTCCATCCAGGTCTAGGAAGATGAGCATCCAAACAGACTAGGCCCCTACAAGGCCAGTCCATGCAGTAGAATCAAAACTTAGTGCCATTGTCCTTGGCTTCTCAGTCAGCACTCATTGTCAGCCATATTCAGAGAGTCTGGTTAGATCTCATGCTCCATCAGTCCCAGTTCAGCAGGCCTTGGTGAGCTCCTATTACATCAGTCCCACTGTCTCCATGGATGGACACACCCCTCGTGGTCCTTACTTCCTTGCTCATGTTCTCCTTCCTTCTGCTCCTCATTTGGACCTTGGGAGCTCAGTCCAGTGCTCCAATGTGGTTCTCTGTCTATATCTCCATCCATTGCCGGATGAAGGTTCTATGGTGATACACAAGATATTCATCAGTGTGGCTATATGATAAGGCCAGTTCAGGTACCCTCTTCTCTGCTGCCCAAGGAACAAGCTGGGGACATCTCCTTGGACACTTGGGAACCATCTAGAGTCAAGTCTCTTGCCAACCCTAAAATGGCTCCCTTAATTAAGATATCTACTTCTCTGCTCCCATATCTACCCTTCCACACTGTCATTAAGACAAAAAGGCAACCTACTGGTTGGGAGAAGATCTTCACCAACCCTGCATCAGACAAAGGTCTGATCTCCAAAATATATAAAGAACTCAAGAAACTGGACATTAAAACTCTAATTAACCCAATTAAAAATGGGGTACTAAGCTAAAAGAGGATTCTCAACAGAAGAATCTCAGATGGCCAAAAGATACTTATGGTCATGCTCAACCTCCTTAGAGATCAGGGAAATGCAAATCAAAACTACTTTGAGATACCATCTTACACCTGTCAGAATAGCTAAAATAAAAAACACTAATGGCAGCCTATTCTGGAGAGGATGTGGAGTAAGGGGAACACTCATCCATTGTTGGTGGGAATGCAAACTTGTACAACCACTTTGAAAATCAGTGTGGCGGTTTCTCAGGAAACTGGGAGTCAACCTACCTCAGGACCCAGCAATTCCACTCTTGGGTTATACCCAAGAGATACCAAATCATACTACAAAAGCATTTGTTCAGCCATGTTCATAGCAGCACTATTTGTAATAGCCAGAACCTGAAAACAACCTAGGTGCCCCTCAATAGAAGAATAGATAAAGGTGTGGCACATATACACTTTAGAGTTTTACTCAGCGGTAAAAAAAACAAAAAAACAAAAACAAAACAAAAACACTGACATCTTGAATTTTGCATGCAAATGGACGGAAATAGAAAACACTTTACTGAGTGAGGTAACTCAGAACCCATAAGATGAATATGGTATGTAGGTACTCATAAGTGGATTCTAGCCATAAATAAAGGAATTTGAGCCTATAATTCATGATCCTAGAGAAGCTAATAAGAAGGTGAACACAAAGAAAAACATATAGTATTCTCCTGGATATTGGAAGTAGACAAGATGCCAGGCAAAAGTTGGAAGCACGGGGGTGCGGTTGGGGTGGAGGTAAGGGATGATGAGGAGAGAGAAGGGAGAAAGGGAGGATTGGGGAGAGCTTGGGGGAATGGGATGGTTGTAATGGAGGAAGTGTGAATTGATAGATTATTTATAAAATTTTTGTTTACAAATAGTGTATGTTGTGCTTTATATATAACCAGTCACTTACTTAAGATAAGTGGATACTTTTAATAATTCAGTGCTCTATTATAGAAAAATAAAAAAAAAATTATGCCCTGGCACTGCTGAAGTATCCATTGGTAGCCCTTTTATGATTATTCTGTTGAACTTGTCCATATTGGGTTTCACGGTCTAAGTTGATGAGGATGACTGATGAGGTCTCTTCTTCAAGAGGGCACCAGATCTCATTACAGATGGTAATGAGACAACATTTGATTGCTCGGAATTGAATTCAGGATCTTTAGAAGTGGAGGCAGTGCTGTTAACCACTGAGCCATCTCTTCCCCTAAGTAAAATAATACAGGAGAAAATATACAAAATCTCTAAATTCCAAAACCCTTTCATTTTCAGTGGTGCCTGTATTTGATTTTATAATCTCAAAGAAAAACACTACTGTTATTTTACCCATCATTTGTCTCTTCTTTGCTTTCTCTATAAACACTACATTTATACTATTTTTAGTTTACTCAACTTTTTTTTTATTTTTATCATATCAAAACCATACATCAATTTCAATGTCAATTTATAAAGGAAGGAGTTAGCAATTTGACACACACACACACACACACACACACAGCACTGGCTGGCATTTGACATATTTGAAACTGACTGCAGTTTTAAAACGTTTCTGTCTTTTCTAACCCTAATTTGAGGATATCATAGAAAACCAATTTCTGAGAAATTGTTTCATAAGAAATAGCTATTATATTCCTTATATATGATCTTCAAAGATGGGCCTTAACTAATTTTGTTACTCAATTTATAATTATACCTAATGTTCTTGGTTTTAATTTATATCTGCAATTAAGTCCACCAAACAAAATCTGGTCATGCCTGTGAAGGCTTTGGTGGACTTAATTGAAGTGAAATGACTCACCTGCCATGTTGGCAACACCATTTCATCGTTAGGTTTCTGGACTGAATCAAAGGATAAACATTGCTGGGCACTAGTATCCCTTTCATTTTGTTTCTCTACTGAGGGTACTCTGTGCCAGTCACTGCAGGCTTCACCTGCCAAGACTCCCAAGTATAGACTGACTTTTATCTTTGAACTGATCCAAAATAAACCTTCTGTCCTTAAAAACTGATCATTTAGCAGATATAATGTTATCAGGTATAAAACAGTACCACTAAATATAAGGTCACACATGGATGAAAATAAAAGCAAAGAGAACATTCCACATAGCAATAACCATAACCAAGATAGTCTGGCAATCTTAATATTATGAATTTTAGACTCCAGCTTTTAAAGATAGAGATTCTACGCTTGTAAAAAAATTAATTAAAAGTTCAGAGTATATATGTTAAAATTTGTAAATAGAAACAAAGACATAATAATTTAAACCTGTCTGTATTTAATAAAACTTTTCAAGTAACACAAATGAGCACGAATGGTTAATACAGCTTTTAAGCCTTTTTTGTATGCATTTGCCAATGCATACTCCATACATGCAGAGGTGAAGTAAGCACAGAGATTGTGCAGATCATACTCCATTGGTGGAAACAGAGGTGAGGTGGGCACAGAGAATATGCTTCACTTTTACTATCATAGTAACATCAACTCAGAAATGAGTAATCAAAAGACATGGTGATTTCAAAATGAATGTGCTCATATTTTTACTGAGAGTTTAAATTCACATGCATTCTATATTTTAAAACAAAAATTAAACAAAATTTCATCATTTGGATTATGTAATTATCTAAGTAGTATGAAAAGATTTCTCATCTCTGGAATTACAACGAATAAAAAGAATCTGAGGAAACCTTGTTCTTTAGTATGGTAAATATAAACTGAGTTGGACTGACCACCTTTCTTGTGTAACTAAGGATGCTTCTCATTCACCTAAGGATTAAAAATGAAGACTTCATATATAATTGGTGAAAAAACTGAAAACTGAGCAGCCTTTGATAGCTCTATTCTCAATCTCTCGGTCTTCAACAGAATCATATTTATGATCCACTATTCTTACTTTATATCCCAGGGTCATCATAAGATTTTAGATAAGCACCACAGTAAATATAATGGATACACAGCACAAACATAAACATAATAAATATTTATATTCAGAATGGAATAAAGAAGTTTCATATACAACACAAATGTTTACAATGCAATGTTAATCTGCTGTTCTATGATGTGATTAATTTTATTTGATTTTGTAATATTCCACTCAGTTTTATTGTATTTTACCTATCCCTACTGTAATTAACTTTTAAAAATCATTTCATCACCTAATAATGAATAACAGCTCCCAATTTCCCCAAAATATATATTTAAGGTCTAATAAGTATATTCAGTTAGAATAAGTCACCAAAATAAAATAAATGTTTACGACTACAAAAGAAAAGTAGGCTACTTAGAAGCTGTAATGTTATACAATGCTTAATCTATTAATATTGACTTATTTATTAATTAGGCATGATTAAGTTATACTACTGTGTATCCCTGAACTTGTTTCCTGATCAATTAAGTGAGTTTTATATTTAGACAGGGTTTCTTCTATGAGTCTTGAAAAGTCAATATTTGAAGTAAGATGTATGAAATGAACAATAATTAAAATTAAAGATGAAGATAATTGGAACATAATGAGTACAAGAGGGGAAAAAAGTAAATAAGAATGCCAGGCCAAAAACAGACAATAAGGAAACCATATGCAGAGGTTTGATAAACCAGTAAGGGTGATGAAAATGTTGAGATGCACAGTATTACCCTATGAAATAAACAAGTCAAAATCTACTGCCTTTCAGCAGTAGGATCTACAGAAAAGATCATATACCTTTGTGTAATTTTGGTCCATCAGGTTTTTCTATATTATGCCCTTATCATAACATAAAAGCTGGTTCACTTATTACCCTTACCTTACCAAGGGACAAATTAATGTATGCTTTTAAGGACTGTATGCCCAGTAAATTTTGGAGAGACCATGAGAGTTAAAAACTGCCTCACTCTAGAGTACACATTCACACTTCACGCTCTACAGTGAACAAATTGTTAACTAGACCAATTTTTATTCTTGTCAGTAAGCAGTGTTTTGGAGTATAATAGTCAGTGTAGGACAAAGCCAAAGTCCAAAACCACTATCTTCTAATTTCAAAGTTTATGTTCTTAAGAAATGTTTTACAGAAACTTACTTCAAGTATTGACTACGCATAACATGTTGAATTCACTGTATAATATGTAATTTAATCTTGACAATGATTTCATAAAAACTCCTAATAGACTGTGGTGAATATGATCAAGGTGTCCATATAAGGATGGTTTTATACCATATACAAAGTCACGAAGATAGTAAAAGAAAGAAATTAAATTCAAACCTAGGCCATTTTACTATAGTGAATTTTATATTAATTAATATTATATAAGGCTCAACATAAGAAATAGTTCGGGGTAACATAGTTTTAATGTGCACTTTTAAATCCCAGAAATCAAATTATTTGGAACAATTTTTCAATGGAGAGAATTAGATATAGTATGGATTATTTGATGCAAGAATAATTCACAAATGGTAAAGCAGGTTGGATTTGTGATCATATGTAATATTAAGAGATAGAAGCTCAAGAATGATATTTATTTATAAACAGCAATAGAAATTGGATGCAGTGCATCTTGTCTAAAGAATGTCAGATGTATCACCTGAAATGAATATAAATGTTATGAAATTCTATTGGATACTTTTAGCCATGTGGAAGAATGAATTTTATCATTTTAAGCCATTATCTGAGTAAAAAGATGTTTTCACGCATGAGAATGATGTACAGGAAGTTTATGTGGCATTAATAAATAAAATAGCTAACTGCTAGCTGCATTTGTGGAAATAATTGAGGGCTTTAAGTCTTCAGACAAATTATATCTGATTTAAACACTCAAGTATGTTTTCACAATTATGTATGAAACAAAAGGAGAACATTAGATATTCAAAATTAAAAATAAGTCTTAATAGAAACAAGTCCCAGTGCCTTTTTCAATGGCTTGTCTGGTCTATTTGGATGCCAACCTTCCTAGGACTTGATGTGGGGTGGTGGACTTCCCACAGGGCAGGGTTCCCTGCCCTCTCTTAAGGAGGGAGGGGGAAGGAGGAGGGTGAGTGGGGAGCAGAAGCGGAATGGGAGGAGGGGAGGAAGTGTAAATTTTTTGAATGGAAATATAAATTAAAAAAAGGAAAAAAATAAGTCTTAATTTGAATTAGTAATTTCTAACATTAGTACTTTAAACTTTAAAAGCAAAAACTTTTCTGAAGGAATATTTCCTTTCCAACTATGGTCAATTATGTAATGTTCAATTTTATTATTACTCTTACCAAAGTCAGTTTTAAAGAACAAGAACTTTGATCAAAAATATATTTGATCCATTTTGGGGAAAGGCACATAAGGTAATTAAATTAACAGGAAATATTAGCAAGAAGGAATAAAATTGTGAATCTCAGGTTTCCTGCTTATGATGATGTCAAATTGAAGAAATTATTTACTAGCACCATAAACATTTTAAGTATTATGTTGACATTATAAAATTCCTATAAGCCAGTTATTCTGTAGGATTGAGAAGAATAAGGAAAGAAGCAGAATTCCAACTTTTAATTTTAAATGGTCCAGTATAGGTATAATTTAAAAGAACATATAAAGACCTGTCTCACAGAAGAGCAATATAAAGCTCCAAGGTTTAAGGAGTATGTGTAGGTATTTCAATTGCTGAATCACTTAATGGAGTTCAAAGGCAGGGAGAAGAAATTGAAGAAATGACAGGTGACAGGGGCATTTTTGTCTCTACTGTGTATGCTTCTCTCGAAATTCTGCTCAAAATGTTAATTTCTGGGTTTCTCATGGGTAGCAATAGGTACAGCAAAATCCATTCTGAGTGCTCACACATTTCAGTTCTGAGACAGCCTCTCTGCCTTGGACATCGTCATCTCACCCTGCTAACAGGAATTGCTTCATTTTCAGTCAGTACTGAAAGGCAGGGAAATCTTAGAGTGCGTGAGAAGAGAAAGAAACCCTTCATCCTTCAATCTAGTTGAAGCCTTTTGAAAACATAGCAAGAATTTCAGCATAATTTCCAACTTCTTTTCGCATCCCTCCCTTCCCTGCTGCAAATGTGCATTTTTCTAGAAATGTCATCAGAACTAGATCTACAGGAAAAAGGCCAGTACTAAAGTTCTTGTGCTATCTTAGTGGCTCTTGCTTTCACTTTATCAGATCATAGTTATAATACCAACCAAGGAATACCCAGAGCCACCTCACTTTTGCATTTTACCAAGAGGGAAAAAAAAAAAGAAAGGGGGCGGGTAATTAGAAACATTATTAAATGTAACCTTAAAATCAGCAAATTGGTTTATGGGATTACTGACCCTTTAGGAGGTTAAGTCCACATTTAGGTGCATTTTCCTTTCTGTGACTCTGGACCTGAAGAATATGCATATTCTTAGTTATATTCTGAGTGCCGCTGTTTCTTTCGATCCTTGTACTTTGCCTATATTAAATATATATACAATAAAAATTTTCAATATTACTCTATTATGTTGACTAGTCCTGAAATATATATATATTCAAAACCATAAGTTCTGGTTTGGCTTTATTTGAGATCTTTATAACGTTATGTAAACTCTACAGAACATTGGGTGTAGCAGTATGGAACTTTGTCTCTCCTTGATAAAGATGAGTTAAGGAAAGATAATTTGAATAAAAATGTCCTCCATAGGCCTATAGAAAGTGGCGCTATTAGGAAGTGCAACCTTGTTGGAGTAGGTGTTGTCTTGTTGGAGGAAGTGTGTCACAGGGGTGGGCTTTGGGGTTTGAAAGGCTCAAGGTAGGGCCAATGCTACTCTATGTTCTTGCTTCCAGAAACTCCAGATATAGAACTCTGAGCTACTTCTCCAGCACCATCCCTGCATTTATGTCACCATGCTTCCTGTCATGATGATGATGGAATTAATGTATGAACTATAAGCTATAAACAGAGACTGCTCATTCATTTCTAAGCTGCCCAGACCCAAAAATTACAGAAAAACTATATTGATTACAACACTGCTTGGCCAATGACTCAGGTGTATTTCTAGCTACTGCTTACATTAAATTCTATTCATTTGTGAATCACCATGAGGCTGTGGCCTACTTGTAAAGTTCCTGCAGTGTCTTTCTTTTTCAGCAGCTACATGGCATCTCCCCGACTCCACCTATTATCTCTCTATATATATCCTTTCCAGCCTGGCTATATTTTTTCCTGCCATAGGCCAAAGCAGCTTTATTCATTAACCAATAAAAACAACACATATACTGAAGGGCATCCAACATCAATAATCCAGCCCCAATTAAATGTTTTTTATAATGAGTTCCCATGGCCTCTTCACATCAATAAAACCCTAACTATGACAGGTGTTTTATAAACCAGAGATATCATTTTAATTTAGTGAATCTTACTTTCTTCTTTTTAAATAATTATTTATTATTTATTTATTTTGTTGTATTTCATTGGGCACATGTAGCAGTCAGAGGACAATTTATAGGAGAAATTTTATTTTCTTCCACATGTGAGTTCTGAGGATGGAACTCAGGTTATCATTCTCGGTAGCAAGTATCTTTTCTCAATGAGTATATATCATCTTGCTGTTCTCTCACTGATCAGTCTTAGGTTTCATTTAATTGGTATAGCTACGGAGATGAGTCGTATTTGGTTTTCTGCTTAAACTTCTGTCTCACATAAACATACACTGAGAGAGAGAGAGAGAGAGAGAGAGAGAGAGAGAGAGAGAGAGACTGACAGTTTCCTCAACTCACAGTAGAAACTTGGGAAGACTGATAACCTGTTCAATTTGCTTCTTTGCTTGCTTGCTTATTTTACTTCAATAAGGAATGTGACAGAAACCTGGGCCATTTTAGCTATCTGTAATAAAAAGGCATTTGAGTCATAAAGAGTGCCAGTAGAAATTTCCCCATTTGAGAGACAGATGAATTCACGGCCCTGCCCTGCTTTAGATTCCAGCACTAATGGTAAGGAAAAGCCTCACGATAGTTGAGCCTAAGGACAGTGGAATAGCGCAAGGATACACAGGTCCCTCAGTTGCCGCCCTGCCGCCATTTGGGCTGCACCCTTCCATCTACACATGGCCTGGGGCTGAGAAGTAGCTCTCTAAAAGGTACAAGAACATTCCAAATTATTTATACATTACTGTGAGAGTGAACATTATTTAAGTAGATTACTTAAATTATCACACAAAGCCAATTCGACTGCTTTACTATAAATAAAATTTAAAAAGAAAATTAAAATAAAATAATTCATATTGAATGAATTAAGCAGGAATAAAAGGCAATGGAATTCGTTTACAGTTGTTGTCACATAGATAAATTTTGTCCAGTAGATACTTAGGAGTAAGGTCATTTTTTTCTTTCCTTCTTTCTTTCTTTCTTTTTTTATTTCCTAACATTCAGTGAAGACTAGACCATCTGGCACATACATCTTGGCAAATAGGCCTCCAAATTTTGGTAATGGAGGAAACTGTAAGATGTAATTTTGTTTATCAAAGAGCCAAAGTCCTGTTTTGAAAATCTTTGTGTTGTGAAAATGCTCTTTTCACTTAGAGTGAATGCTCGCCTCGAGTCTATTTGGTGGAACTGAATCTAGTACATTTAGCACTCTTTCCCCTGTCCTCAGACTGCCTGTCCCAAGCAGCATAGTATGCTCTTAGAGCAGATAAGTTATGACTGGCAGTTATATGCGAAATTTTGTTTAGCTCTGCAGTATGAACGTTGAGTCTTTTTAAGTGAAATTTTCTTTGCAACTCTTTAGAGTCAGATTAAAATAAAACTTCTGATTTACCATTTTCACTTACAGGCCAATTTTATTGCTAAAACGCTTTTATTATTCAAATGCCCTTAAAAAACCTCAGGATTTATATTGTTGTGTCCAGTTTGTAAATAAGAAAGCTGATGTTGAAGGCACATAGCTTCACATGTCCAAAGGAGTCATCTAGATGACAGATTTTGAGTTTAGAAATTCTTGGTCTCTTTTACTTGAATTATAACACGTTTGCTACGTTGGATGCATTTGGTCTTGTTTTACCCTCATTTTTAGATTCCAGTTTTTGATCAACCAGCATTCCCTGGACTCTAATGTTCAACCCTCTTTTTCTGATCCCATGCTTCTTTCAAATTAAACATATTGGAGCTTTTAAAATAAAGTTAAAGCCAAAACAAACCTGCTATAGCTATGTGGCAGATGTTCTCATTCTAGACTGAATTAGTTATCCAATCTGCCTCTGCTTTGTATGCTTTTATTGTTCTTGATTTTGGAGATGACTTCAAATTAATGAATTGGCTCTCAAATCCCCTCTTGAAAACCTGCTTATAGTGGTGGACAGTCTACCCAGGTGGGGAGGCAGAGTTAATGAGCGGCACAGAAGAGAAGCACCTCGAAAGACCCTGTATCTAATGCAAATGTTCAAGTGCTTAATGTTACTCAAACTCACGTGGTTATTGCTGCAGTACATGGGATGAAGTCATAGTGCTGCCAGGTTTTGAACTTGGACAGATTTCTTGGGAACTTGGGAGCAAACTGAAGGAAAGGTGTGCCAGGAAAACCTTCTCCAGTTGAAAGATTGCACCCCAGCTTTAAAATACCCCTTTATCACCATGTTATGCTGTTGTTTAGCTCTGACTTTTGATGAAATGCAAGACAGACACAAGTATGCTTGTCAGACAGATGGAAATCGAAATGACATTATTCATATTTGTGAGCCTGTTGGAAAATGCTAGTTTAGATTTGTGACAGAATGGATTGCTGATTGGAAACTAGATGAGAGTTAGATCGTTATCAGCTTGACTGGGCAGCCTCGGTTACCTCAGTCAGTAAGGTAAGAAAATGTGAAAAAAAGAATTCCTTTAATAAACTAAAGTCTCCCTAAAAAGAATAAAAGTAGGGTATGACCGTGTATATTTTTCTTGTTTTGCCTCCAGGACTCGAAGATGTAAGCAAACAGAACTCCCTGAACAGAAACTGAGACATTCCTCATCATGGCCACCAGCTCCCAAAGCAGTGAGGGCCAGGGAGAACAACTGAAATCTCAAAATCTATGACAAATAATTAACCATTGCTCCTCCCATTTTGATTTTTCAGGTACCTAGTCATGTTGATACAAATCTGTCATATTTTATGAAATAAAACCAACATCATGATTTCATTTCTACAATTTTCAAAATGGGACAGTTATTTAATAAAAAAGGCAAGATCTGTAAGCCTTTGATTCTTTCTGCCCTCGATCTATACATATAAAAACACCTTTGAATCTATATGAATTCAACACGATGCTATATTATAATGTAATGATATAAGACATGGACAAAATTCTCACTCTGAAATCTCAAGACTGAAAATTGGTGACAAGGAATCTTCTCAAGGGCCGGCACATTTTAATGATAGGTACTTTAAACAGCTCATACTAGTATTATATTGTAACATGACATTATCCTGTTACTGCTTTAATAGCTCATCACACATGTCAGGTCAGTCATTTTTGTTCTCCTATTGTTCTCAAAGAAACACATACAAAACAGATTTTACTACATAAAGTCAGGGTGACAGAGCACCTCCATCTGGGAGCTGGAATGCAGAGTATGTTGTAGGCTCTTTTCCAGCTCCTAGGCAACACCTGAATTCATTGGCTCATTTACTCTACTTCCTTCTTCAAAACTCAGAAAGTAGCATCTTGCAGTATTTTCCATTCTCTTCTATTTTTGATAATTTTAGAGGATTAGAACCTTGTACAGGTTTCTTTTACAAGGAAGTTTTGCTAAAGATTTGTGAATTCCTGGGTCCATGTTAATTGTTCAGTAAACTCTCCCATTCTGATGCTCTTAATGAAATGTCAGTCATTGTCATGTTTTCCCTGTGTAAAGCATTCATTTGTCAAGTTCCAGTGATTGAGACTCCACGATCCTGGACATGAAGATAGATATGGGAAGGGATGTTCTGTCTTCTCCAATTCTGGTATATCTTTGCTTATGGGAGTACCCAGATGTTAGAGAAGGAATAGGGGAACTGGGTGAATATGATCAAACTTCATGTGTTACGTTCTCATTCAATAAGTAAATAAAATGTATTTTAAAAATATGCAAGCATAAAGATTCTTTAAAGAAAAAGGAAAATTAAACTAAAATAAAAATCTTAATATATTTCTTCTTTATTTTTATTAGTTCTTCAAGAATTTCTTACAATGTGATTTAATTGTATTTCCCTCTCCTCCCGATCCTCCCAGAACCGACAACCAACATGCAGACAACACAAATTACTATTGATAATGAAAAAGAAGAGTTTAAAATGTGTTTGTTAATAGTAATATAAATGGCAGGCAGAAGGAATTACCGGTAGAATTTAATCATGTGTCAACATAAGACTGCTGATCAAAATCTAACCGTTGATTATGTTTATTCTAGGTTGAATACATTCACTTTGCTGATGTTTTACTTTTTAAAGGCTATTTTCTATGTATGGAATTTAAATCAATTACTAGTATCTGAAGAAAAAAATTGGAAATATTAAGCATAGTAGCATCGCTTTACAAATAATTATTTTTCAGTTTTTCATAGTAAAGTCATTTGACTTCCTGTGTGTTCTTATGACTCATTGATAAGAAAATGGTAGAATGAAAATAAAAAAAATGAAATCACTTAATAACTTTGGTCCTTGTTTTGTCTGAGTCACTAAATTTAATTAGAGTCAGGTGTAGCAGCTCTCATGTAATCAAAAGTGACGGGATTTTAAAGGATGGGAAGCCCTGTCTGGTAGCTTCCTCAGGAAATATTGACTTCCCTGTTTGGTGGTGGTTCTGTGAAGAAAACAATGTAGTTCTAGAAATGTCATAAGAATACATTCCAGGAAATGCAGGGCTCCATGCTCTGTGTTAGCATATCACATCTCTGTGAGACTGAAGAGTTGGTCTGAAATGGGCTTCTTTAACTTTCTAGCATAGCTTGGAACAAACTACATTTTCATTTATCACATACTCCGTTGTAGAAATAGCGCTGCAGTAAACCAATGTCAAATGTGACAGTTAGTCCGCTATTAGCACAATATTTTTTCAATTTTTTTCCCTAAAATTCTATCAGTCAAAAAAAAATGAGAATTCAGGGAGCTGATAGGTTGTACCTGCATTTCAGTGTGTTAATGGATTTTTGTCAATAAGAAAGATAGGCACAAGTCACCAAGCATGTGCCTTGATGCATATGTTTGTGTTCTGGCTTCTTTAAAATAAAATGTATGTCTTTAAATAGCTGATCTTGATTTTTTATCCAAATTAACTAAGAAAGAGCTGTTTGAAGAATGCAAGGATGGTATGTTATTTTTCAATCAAAAAATGAATTATTTCAGAAAATACAAAAGAATATTGAAAATTATGTAAAGGAACATGAGTATTCATTTATAGTTATTTGTTCATTTATTGTAAGAATGTGAACATTTTATTTTAAAAAAATCCCTATTACTATAAATAATAATTATTAATTTCCAAAACCATGGTGCACTTTATGTAATTTCTCCCAGACTACATCTGCTTTCTTCTGATGTTAATATCTTGTATAACTATAGTGCATGAATCAAAGATACAAATATTATTGAACTATAAAATTTGTAAACATTGTTTGGATTACAGAAGTTTTCCCATCAAATAGCTTTTAAACTTACACTGAGTCCAAAGCAGATTATACTTCAAGTAATTGATGCTCTGTAATTTCCTAAAGTTGCATTGATTGCACCAACTGCACCTTTATATACAGCACAATATAGAGATTTTAAAGAAAAAACTCTTCATAGTGTTTCCTGACACTATGTGAGTTCCCATGACAAGATTACCGCGAGAGGAGTGGGCATACGTCCTTGTTTGTCAAGTCACATCTTTCCACATAATTATAGGACACACATGATGTCACCAGTGTTTATTAGCCAGTGGAGTTTGACTTGACCACTGGAGTGAGTACCATTCACCAGCATTGTCCAGAGTTGTTGCTATTGTCTTCTCACATCCATATTTAATCTTTGTATTTTTGTTACCTTATCCATTTAATAGTTTGGATTGAAGGTGGAATTGTAGGATATTCTCACAGGCTATCTTCTATATAAGGAAGGGTACAAAAAGACAATGTTCTAGATTCTTCTGATAAGATGGGATGAGGTTTTTCTCTGCTATTCAATCCTTATATAATATTCAATTGACAAATATGGATAATATTATATGGAATTATTCCATACTTTTCATTTTGTTTTAATCATTTTTTTTCTTGTTTTCCCAGTTGGAGGTCTGTAAGATGGCTCTTTTATCTACTTTTTATATCCTATATTATCTCACAGTCATATGAGTGTTTCCTTTAATAATTTGTTTACTTCCTGGCATCACGATATATTTTAGGCTCATCTTTTATTTTCTTATTCTAAACCATATTTAATTTTATTGAAGAATGATATCTGAAAATCCAGATGAGACTGTTAGTCAAATTCAATGTTACTGAGTAGCAGGCTATCTAGGGCTTAACGTGCAAAAAGCAGATAATTGACTACATAATAGGATCAACATATACTTATACATGGAATGGCCACCCTCATCAAGTATGACATGATCATTTGACCTTCATTCTCCTATTTGGCATGCTTGTGTTTGTGTATTGTGTATGTAATTTATGTGGAAATTTATATGTGTGTATGTATACACAAATATTACACATGTGTGTATATACATGTATGTGTGCATATATATATATATATATATAATTAGAGAAACAACAGGCCAAATATTGCATTAAAGTAAGAAATATAATTTTTTGGTGTGTTGCTTGTAAGATAAGGAAAATTTTAAAAATATTCGGCTCCAAATGCCAATTTTAAATATTTTAATCATTTGTTTTTTAAATATTTATTTGCTTATATTTATGTGCATGAGTGTTTTACATATATGAACATATGGGCATCATTATGCCAGCCTAGGGTCTACAAAGGCTTGGAGAAGGCATCAGTTCCCAACCCCTAGTTCTGGAATTACAAGCAGATATGAGCTGTTTGAAGGGTGGTAATAAATAAACCTAAGTTCTCTGTAATGACAGCAAGTGTCAGGATATGTATGTGGAGATCAGAGGACATTTTGTATGTATAGGCTGTCTCTTTCCACCACATTGGTGCTGAGGACCAAACTCAAGTTATCAGTTGTGGGGGTTCAAACATATATTTATCTGATCCATCTTTCTATCTGTATATCAGACATTTTAACACATATTTTAAGAGACTCAGTTGGAGCTGGATATTAGTGAAACAGGCCTCTAATCCCAGCACTTGAGAGGCAGAGGCAGTGAGTTCAAGACCAGCCTGGTCTACAAATCAAGTTGTGGGACAGCCAGGACTGTGACACAGAGAAACCCAGTCTCAAAATACCAGAAAAAAAAAAAGAGACCCAGTGGAAATTCTACTTAACTGTTGTATTTCAAGTATTATCAATAAGTTAAAATTGATAAATATCAGATTTTGTCATTTTATAATTGCTTGAGTGATATGACACATAATTTATTAAGTATTAGAAAAAATGTAAAAATTAAATTTGAAGCTATAAGATCTGACAATTCAGTGAATGAAACTGTTTATCTCAGGCCAAAGTTTGATAAACACATTGAGAAACAGTGCAGTCATTGCTTAACTTTAATAACCCACGTTTCCTACACTGCAGACACAAATGAAAACTAAATTGGGATCTGTCAAAATCTTCCTACATTTTTTTTTCTTCATTCAGAAAAAAAAAAGGCATTTCATGATCCCTTCAGAGTCTGTGCCTGCAGCTCTGGACTTTCCTGTGATAACCTAAAAGTGACTCAGCCCAAACAACAATGGCTTCCTATTGATCCAAGAGTAGCTAAGCTGTCTCCTTCTGAACTCTCAAAATTGTCGTTTCCATAACACAGACTGTTTTCTTTATATTTCAGTTGGTGAAAAAATATCCTTCTACATTTTTCAGATTTTGATCAAATGTCATCTCTGGGATTTGTTTTGAGATTCCCTCCTTTTAAAATTGATTTACCTTACCCTAGAACTTCTTTTTCCAATTTTTTTTAGCCACCATATATTTTCTGTGTCATCCCTTCTCTGTATCTGCTACCTTACCTGTCTCTAATATATTTTACAGGCTTCAAATCTCAAAATATAAAACTATCTTTCTTAAAGTACAATTTCTGCCTTTCTCATTTAAAGATTAAATCAATGACTGACAAAATGAGGTGCTCAATAAAAAGATGTATTACTGATGAATAAAACTGTCATGGGATATTCAATTTATATCATAGAAAACAAACTATGAAATTATAGCTACCTGGAATTTTAAAGATGTAAATGCCACTATGAATCTTAATTTTGATGCAGGTAAGCCAAGGTTAATATCAGTTTGATGTTTGATGACTTTATTATTGTAAGTAGTATCCAGTATGTAATAATTATGGTTGTAATTTCTTACATTATATTTGTGTATATATGTGTGTACATTTGAATATATGTTGTTCCTACTACTTTGATAACAAATATGCAATCAACATTATTATAAATAGTATTATTAGTGTCCTAATAAGTGCTAAAAAATAAAAATTCCTGATTGATTCTAACAAAAATTGAACGATGAAGATGACTGCTCTGCATCTTCTCAGAAGGAAATTGCTCTGATAACTATGAACAATGTTTGTTAACATAAGACCGGACATTCACATCAGGAACATATCAACATTGATGAAAGTTCATCTCATAAGAACACCACCCTCCTTTAGGTGAAAAGCTAAAAGTACTCAGTGGCTGTTAAATGTTGCTCAAAGAAAAAAAAAAGATATGTATGTGTGTATGTATATACATATACATAAATATGTGATATATGTGTATGTATATAAAATAAGACTATATATAAAAAGAAGTCATAAATTTGAGAATGGTGATTTTTAGGGGGACATGGAAGGAGCTGGAGGGGCCAGAAAGTTTGTAGATACAGTTTATTTGTGAATTGTATGTTCAATAAAAATTGAGATTTACAAACAATTAGATCAGTTCCTGCTTGTGTTTCTGCTCTGATTTCCCCTCATGATGAACCATGACTTGGAAACAGAGGGCAAACACACTCTTCCTCTGAGCTTTAGAACAGTGTTTTATGACAGCAGAAACAATAACAACAAAAATCTAGAAAAACGTGTGGAAACAAGTAAAACAGGGGTTTCCAAATTCACAAATTATGAAAAGAAAATATATATGTAGTTGCACAGAATGGTTAAAAAACTTCATAAAATTTAATTCACTATTTTAAAATGAATTATATTGTACATTCTTATGTGTGTATTTCTGGCATAAGAGTTATGCTAATCAAGCCATTTTATTTTTATTAACTACTTACTTATTGCTAAGCTATCTTAAAAACTAACTAAACTGCATTTCCAGAAATAATAATTAAATATGCACTTTGTTTTATCTTATGTTTTGAAAATCAAACAATATGCTAATTTAATCTCATAAGCTTTAAAAATTTTTATTTATATGTATATGTAGTAGTCACTGTCTTTAGGTATCCATGGGGACCAGAATAGGGTTTCAGGTCTTAGAGATTTCCTGAGCAGTAGGAACTCAGATCCTCTGAAAGATGAGCCATCCCTCTAAACTGCTGAGCCATCTCTCCACTCTCTAACACTATTTTATGTCTATTTTAATGAAAAAATATTAGTACAAGAAAACATTCTCAAATCAAGCAAAAAATCCACATATCTAGCCATTTATATTTCTTTACCAAATTGAAAAAAGTGTATTAATAAACATATAAATGCTAAATATGTTCATTTTTTTGTAACCAGCATGCTCAATAACTCAATGGGTAATGCTAGGAAACTGGCAAGCATATTGTACAAGATCTTTCCACAACAGGGAAAGAGAAAATTTTGTGTGGGAAAATATATTTCACTGTGGGCAGAACTTACAGAATGTATCAGCACAAGCTTGTCATTTTTGAGGAAAAGATTGGGGTCAGCTTATGGGTATAATTAAAGGATATATATATATATATATATATATATATATATATCCCCCCAAAGTTTCCTTTCTATAATACTCTTCAATGTTTAAATGACTATTGAATCAAATTACATTGTTAACATTTTTTTTACTATTAATTTTAGTGTGTATGTTCTTTCTGGGAAAAGAAGTCATAGCTTAACATTGACAAGGAAAAATTATAGCAGCATTTTCAGTTTAATTAATGTTTACCAGTGAAATCCAATGGACTCATTAGGTTACATTCTCTCCTGCATAAATTTCTATAATGTGAGATATGGTTTTTTTGCTGTTGTAGTAGAAGATTTATATTTCTCTACTTACCACTATAAAAAAATACAGGTTCAAAATGAATATGTTTTTCTCAACATAGAGCCATTGGTTCAGAACTGAAGCTTTAGTTTGGAGTGTCCTGTGTTGCTCTTCATAGTCTGAGTCTGGTTGTTTGCAGAGGTGGCGAAGTGCTGATGTCACAATCCATTCCACACACAACTGTCAAACTCAGGTTGATTTCAGGAACTATATGGAAAGATTTTGAATGACTTGTAAAATTTTTGAATTTCCATATTGTGTAGCAAGAAATAGTAATGATTTATAGAGCTCTATATATTATTCTTTATAATACACACTTTTTTGGTATAAAGTCCTCTGTTACATTACTCAGAAGTGGCATATTTCAGATCACTTTCTTATGGTAAATAATAGCATACAAATCCATATTTTTAAAACTGTGCTGCAAATGTAAAAGTTAACTTCACGGGATTTTATGGAAATGGACAATATGGAGGCAGAATTATGTAGCTTATACATATATATGTATATATATATATATATATTATGCATATGTGTGTGGTGTGAAGCTAAACTAATAAAATTTAGAAGAAGAAACCAACTTTTCCCTTCCATATGTCTGTCTGTGAAAACTTACAAGCCATCTTACATTTATTTAACATTATATGAAGAACTAAAACTCCTAAGACAGGTATCTTTTAAAAAACAAAATACATAAGTTCTTCTTCTTGTTTTCCAGTAGTATGCCCTTTTCTAATTATAATTCTGATTGAAAAGCCATAAACACTTTCATTTCTTCAGTAATACAGCTCAATCAGGAAGAATATCAGGTCTTAGTGATATTTAATGTTGTTTGAATGTATGAGGTATCATTGCTTCTTCATCCACATCTAATATTTTTCTAAGTCTGTCTACTTCTACTGAATATATTCTGAGGCTTTTCATTAATTATTAATCCCAATACCGATGAAAAAAATCATCTATCTTAGATTAGTATTAAATGCTCAGCTTTCTTCATTGCATTGACTTAACATCTTTATTTTAGGAAAGACATTCTGAAGGAAATATTTTTCAAAATATAATTTAGATTTTAGAGTTAAATGGAATTACTTAAGTCAGTTCAGAGTCAGTTGAATATTCCATAGACGGTGAATAGAATAATTCATAGAGTCCCCAGAGTTCACTTCTATATGATAAAATCTCTCTAAATTCCTCACAACTCATATTAATGCTTTCTATGTTTTCTTAGATCTTGACACATCCTTAGCCTCCTTTTTTTACATCCCTAGGTCTCCTATAGAAAAATATTTGAATGCAGTAGACACTCTATGTGTATGTGTCTTAATATAAATTAAATAAATTTACACAATTGAATATAATCTAAATATATATTCATGTGAATTAATATAAATTTAATGATGAAATTAACATGTATTCAGTTTAAATTGTAAAACAGTAAAAGAGTTGATGTTTATTTTTGGTTAACACATAGGCAGGTGCTTTTTTTTTATACTTATTTTCATGATTCATCCAAACTTGTCTGTATTTCTCTGTACCTTCAGATTAAATGTGTGTCTATCTTTTTGTTTTTTAGGGTTTTTAAAAAGATTTTTTTGGGACAGGGTTTCTCTGTGCAGTTTTGGAGCCTGTCCTGGACTAGCTCTTATAGACCAGGCTGACCTCAAACTCACAGAGATCTGCCTGCTCTGCCCCCTGCCCCCAAGTGCTGGAATTAAAGGTATGTGCCACCACTGCCTGCCATATTTTAAATTCTTTTTTTGTCTTCCTGGATTTCTTTTCTTTTCATAACCTCTAGAGTGACACTTAAAGCCATTTGCAAATCTATTTATTATCTGGTAACCCAACTAAAAGTATTGCTTGAAAAATGTGTTAAATGGGAGATTGTTATGGGGTGCTGCGGGTTGCATTCCGCCACCCAGCTCCCCCCAAGGGCTAGCTTTACCCGAAATAACAACACACAAATTGTATTCTCTTAAACACTGCCTGGCCCATTAACTCTAGCCCTTACAGGCTAATTCTCATATCCCGATCAGCCCATCTCTAATAATCTGTAGCATCAGTCTTACCGGGAAAGATTCAGCATGTCTGACCTGGCAGCTTGCTTCGTGGCGTCTGCCTGGGAGAGGGGAGCATGGCCTCTGAGCTCACTTCCTCTTCCTCCCAGCATTTTGTTCTGTTTACTCCACCCACCTATGTTCTGACCAATAAAATGGGCCAAGGCAGTTTCTTTATTAGCCAATGACCTTACTCCATCAGGAGTTAACATGAATGAATCATGCTGCAGCAAGAAGCCATGGATTACCAATAAAATATTCCTGTGCCCAGCATGGAATACCCACAAAATACGTAATCATAGAGGTCCCAGAAGCTCTCAGATCACATAGCCCATTGCCACTCCTGTTTTTTTCTGTTTACCAGAAGTGAATGAAAAAGCCATGTTGTTGAAGACTACATATAACTTGATTGCACCATAGTGAGAAAACAATGAGTAACAGCTGTAAACAAACTGTCTGCCAGTTAAAGCTTCATGGAAGTTGCCAGAAGTTACTATACTGGCTGCTGATGAATAAAAGGATTTTAACGGTCTTACCCAGCAATTAACACTATGAACCAAATAGCACCTTGCAAGGGAAAACATACCATTTGTGTGATAGTGGCATGGTTGTTATGGGGACAACTAACTGCTCTATAATTTGATTTTAGACTCCACAGAAAAGAACTTGAGCTTTGTACTGCAAGGTCAGTAAAAGCCTATACCTTGGGGGATTTTGACATGTGGAGAGAATATACGTTTAGTTAAATTTTCATAGCAGGAAACTACCTTGTTAATATTTATGGTTGTACCTTTATAAAAGTATTGTTTCAAATCATAATGAGAAGTCTCTCTTTGCAGTGGTTGACAATGGATATGAACTCAAAATTGACCAAATTTCTAAGAATAAGTGGCAGTTGAGTGTTTTTCCTCAAACAAGATATTTGTAAACCTTCTTCCCTTGCTCAGGGAACATCCTGGGAGAGGGTTGGTAGTAATATACATCTGGGAGTCATAAACAAGTTTTATGCAATTCGATTTGTAGTCGTGAGACAACTTGTCAATCTTGAACTCATAGAAATTGAAGTATCTGCATTGAACATGCCCAAGACTGACCCTGCCAACAGTTCAGGATGGTGGAAGGATTCTTTGTTCTGATTAATTGATGCTGAACTATTGAATATTAAAAAATTCTAAGAGAAGCAGAGTCATTGACTTCAGTTTTAGACCAAACGTAGCAGGAATCCTGAAGATCGTTTTACCTTTTTTTAATCAAATCCATGCACAATGATTATAACACAGAAGAAGGAGTCCGGGTCAACTTCACCAGCTGCTCCTCTGATCCTGCTCTCTGCCAGGTTCAAGGGGGAACTCCTCCTCTGTTTTTACCCAATCAACTACCAAGAGAAGACCACACCCATAGGGCTAAGTCACCCCAATACCATTGGCTTATTGAACCAAATTCCCACAGCAAACAAATGGTGATTCAACTAAGTCACAATGGATGTTTCCACGTCTACTTAGTTATTGACTACTAAAATTTTCTGGAAAAAAAAAAAAACTTATCTTAGGTTACCAAGTTCCAGTTAGTAAATTTCTTCCTTCTTTGTCGTGGCAAAATTAAAAAGTTACCAAACATAAAATACAAAATAAGAATGAAATTTTCATTTTTATTTTAAAATTATAATGAAGTTTTTATATGATATAAAATAAGAATGAAATTTTCATGGAGGATAAAGAGCTATCAAGGTTATACCATAAAATAATTAGAATAAATTATTAAAAATTTATAAAAATATCATAGAAAGTATTATTAAACAAGAAAATTATTATCAGGTGATATTAGTTTACTAGAGTCCTACAGTATTTCTCAATTTACCAAGGACAAAAGCTACCATCTTGCCATAATCAATAATATTCTAAAATGTTTCTTAACATTTTTATGATGCTGAGTTCAGAGGTTAAGAGCACTGACTGTACTTCCAAATGTCCTGAGTTCAATTCCCAGCAACCACATGGTGATTCACAAACATCTGTAATGAGACCTGGTCCCCTTCTTGAGGAAAAGACCTGATGGGTCATCCTCTTCAACTTAGACCATGAAATCCAATACAGACAAGTTCAACAGAACCGCCATATACGGGCAGACTATGCATATTTCAGCAAAGTAAAGACTTCCTATTTTTTTATATGTCCTTTTTGTACCAAACATACTGTACTCTTGTTTTCTTGCTTCAGGTGCATACCAAGCATTGGTTTTACTCATGCTTGTCCATGATGTTTTGCTTCAGATATATTCCCCAGAACCATAATCGGATGATAGCCTTTTCCCCCTCTGACACTTACTTTAATTTAATTAAATCCAACATATAAATTTTTGTATTTTGAAATATGATATGTCCTAGTTAGTCTTCAGATTGTAATTCCCCTGTCTGCTGCTCTAAAATATTTCTGCTCCTACTACATACTAATACTAGAATGACGGGCATATGCAGTAATGCTTTTCTCTGTTTTCTTTTTTCTAGGTTACTATGTGTAATATTACTTACTCTTCTCATTCTGGAAAATGTTATTCTGTCTTTAATATTAATTTAATTAACATGAGTTACCAATGTGTGTTTGTTTATGTTTTTGCTCACAAGCATAATTTTCACAATGGAAGAGAATCTTTCAGTTTAATTTTGCTATAGTGTGAGCACTGAACACTGAACAAATGATAGTACCCAATAGACTATAGAATGACTGAATATGGGAATACACACATGACAAACATACACATTTTTGTCATTACAGAACTCATATAGTGAAAGTAATTAATTAATAACAGTGAATAAACGATCCTAAGAACGTTCTTCCTATTTAGGAGTTTTTATATTTCCAAAATTATACTTAATCAATATATTGAAAAGAACTTTAAAGATAGCCTACTAGTTCTGACTCAAATGAGAAGAATATACACAGGAGAGTAGGTCTGGCTTATGTAGTGCTAATTGAGAGACATAAAAATTAATTCTCACGGTATCTGTAAGCTCACAATTTTCAATCTCAATTAAAAACAGGTGTTGTATAATTCCACTTGTTTAACAGGACAACACTGGTACCTGGTACTTGTGCCACAGCTGAATACCTTCATTTCCTTCTGGACAGAAGGCACTGCAATGTTGCCATGGCGCCTGAACTGATTTTTTTTTTATTAATGAACATAGACATAGCTAAATGGGAACATTAACACAAGGGCCGTGTTAACATGATTTTGATGTTAAATTACATAATAACATTGCTGCTCATATTAACCACTGACTTCTAACCAGGTAGCATAATAATGAGGAATAACAAAGAATGCAGGGCACAATATAATTAAGTTGGGTGGAAGAGTGACAAAATATAAAAACATTCCAAAAGAGATTGTTCTGTTTTTAGAAAAGACCTGCTTTTGGCTAGATTGGAGTGAATAGACAGACAAGCAGCCCACAAAAATGGAATAGATGTTGCTTAGTATAATTAGAAATAGCTATTAATAAACATATTTATGTGCTTTCGTAAGTTTATGATGAAGGGAACCAAAACAGCTGGAAAAATGTTTTCAAGTAGTAGCTCATATCTCCATTAGGTGTAAAAGCTATAGTATCATGTCACATGGGGGAGAGATCCAGAGTAGACAAGAATTATCAAGTTTCCCCTTAAAAGAGAGAAAATGTCAGCCACCTGCACTAGGTTACAGAACCAACATAAATGTAACCTTTTATATAGTATTTTCTTTTGGTCATTTTTGTTTACTATTGTTATTTTAGAATAATTTTAGTACAAAATGAATTCAGGACATAAAACCTGTTCACACCATTTTGATATTCTAATATAGTACAATTTCCTATGAATTAATATCACCATTAAATAAGGACTAAAATACAATAATAATTCGAATTCCTTAATTTTTAGCTAATGTCTCTGTTTACATGCACCAATCTCCCACATTACATATATATCATCTCTCCTTGGATTTTTGGAACATTGCTGTGTCTCAAGCTCCACTACTTTGTAACACTTTAAAATATCCCAAACTGCACCAGTGATGATGTCTTCCTCTGAACACCAGCAGTCCTGAACACAGTTGATCTGTATTTATCAGCTATCATTTAAACCTTTACACAATGCCCTTTAAATTAAATTGTACATTTTGCAACTATTTCACTTGGACTTATTTTCTTTAATAATATGCATTAAAAATGAACATTTTTGATGTCGATTTATTGCTCATTCATTTTATATAGCTAAATATGGCAGTGCACATCTTTGGAGAGTGATGCATACATGTATACTCTCTCTTTGTGTGTGTGTGAATGTGTGTTTGTGTGTGCATGTTTATATGACCTTCCATGCATACACTAGTGCAGAACAGAGGTTTATATTGAGAGTCCTTCTCTATCAAATTCTCATTGAGCAATCCAACTGAATATGTCAACTGATCAGGGAGCCCCAGGAGCCCTCTTTTTTCCATCTCAGCTTTGGTATTACAAGGTGTGCAACACATGCCCAGTCTTTTACATGGGTGATGGGGACCTGACTCCTAATGTATAACCAAGATTATAAGTCATAACTCTACTCTTCCTGACTACACTGACTCTCCTGTTAGTCATTATCTTTTCTCCAGTTGCAACATTTTTAATTCCTTCATTGCTTTTCCCTGGTGATGATTTTCTTTAAGGGATGCAGTCTGAAATGGATAATACTTCCTTTCCCCAAATGAGTATGATCTTAAAATACCTATAGAACACTTATTGAGGAGAAATGTGTTGAGTTTTACTGTGCTAAGGTCAGATCTGGGATTTCTTGTATCCTCACTCTGAGAACGTGGTTAGGTTCCTGCAAAGAGTCTGAACACTGTTTTTGCTTTTCCAATTATATTTGAGACTTCCTCTTCTCATGCTATTGGCACTCAGCCTCCAGCAACTTATCATTAATATTTAAACACTGCTTCCAGTGTCTTCTGTCATTGGTAAGAAATTCTTAGGAGCTCCAGATCTCCAGATTCCTCCCTCTCTAAATTGCAGAGACATTTTAGCCTGCAGCCTTACTTCTCTGACATGCCCAAAAAATAATATTGATTTTCTGTTTGTATAGCACTTTCTTTATACAGTAGAGAAGTTCAGTAGTTCTAAGGCCAGAAGTACTACTGAACTCATTTTGAGAAAAATATGTGTGTAGGTTTGAGTTGATAGGCCCAGGGTCATAAAAAACAGTGACTGTCCAATTCTTCAGCCTTCATTACTCATGGCTGCCACCTACTACAGCAATGTTATCAATGGCACACTCAGTGACAGCTATAATACTCAGACTGAGCCTGGTCAGCCAAGTATGACAATGCCACAATGGACTTAAAAATCAGAAGGAAAGTGTGCCTTAGGTCAAGACTTTAGGGAGTAGTATAACAAACTCAAAGATAATCACAACACTTTAGACAATAAAAATCATGTTAATGTGAAATAATAGCATTTTAACTTGTGTCTGTATGTGTTTTGTATGTTTGTAAATATGTGTGTGTATACAGACACCAGAACAAGTCATTGTTGCAGGGAGCTGCTTGTTTTTCCCGACAGCTCAGAACCGAAATAATCACACTAAAACCATATTATTTAAATCATTGCTTGGCCTATTAGTTCTAGCTCCATATTGGCTAACTCTTATATTTTAATTTAACACATTCTGATTAATCTGTATATCACCACAAGGTTGTCCTTCCAACAAAGTTCCTGCAAGTCTGACTCTGACGGTGGCTCCATAGCATCTCCCTTCCCGCCCCCCTTCTTCCCAGTATTCTGTTTAGTTTTCCCCACCTAACTCTGATCCCCTATAGTTCTGCTATAGGCCCAAAGCAGTTCCTTTTTTAACCAATGAAAGCAAAATATAAACAGAAGGACCTCCTACACCAGGTCATTTGGTGTCTCCCTATATTGCTCCCCTCTTTATTTATTTTTGAGTTTCTCAGATAACTAGAGGTTCACCATTATAACTGGCTGCCTGCATGAGTAATGAGTTTTCAGAACTAAGCTGTCTTTGTTCTCACCACTAAGGTTACAGGCTTGCATGATTATGCTGAGATCTTTAAGTGGATGTTATGGATTCACTTTCAAACAAATGCTCATCCTCGAAGCTATTCCCAGCCCCATACAATACTAATTTTTGAAGAATTAAAACATGTTCAATTTAGATTTTTGTAGGCAGAGACTGCTTGTTCTTAACTGTCTGAAGAATGGAACCTGTTATTTTGAACAACATCATCTAAGCTAGTACTTCTATACCTGCTAGTTGCAACCACTTTGGGTGTCAAATGACCTTTTCACAAGGGTCACCTAAGACCATCAAAAAACAAATATTTATATCATGATTTGCAAGAGTAGCAAAATTACAGTTATGAAGTAGTAACAAAAATAATTTTATATTTGGGGGTTACAACAGCATGAGAAACTTAAAGGGCCACAGTATTAGGAAGGTTGAGAACCACTGAATTATATGATGGATGTTCCTGTCCCTCAGATAGAAATCCTTCAATGAGAAAAAGGCTTTACTTGAGAAAAAGACAGTGAGAGAAAGAGAATGTAAGGAAAACTTACATTGTCCTACAAGAATTAAAAAAGAATTCTTTCCATCTTATACTACTAACATATTATCCATGAGAACATCTAGGCAGAAATAAGGGACCCCACAAGTAATTGCCTAAAGAGTATTGAAGATGCTATGATTAATTTAGAGATACTTCCCAAGAAGAAAGAAGTGAAAGATCAATAAACATCCAAGGCATCTGTACTCTACCTTTGGACAAAAACACAAACGCACATGTACACACACTCACAAATATGTTCACATATGGACACACACAACAATGGTTTCATTCCATTGTTATATAAAATTTCACAGTAACACGGAAAGCTTTGGATTTTTTAGAATATTCTATTCATACAATCAACAGCCACAAATATCCTATATAAAAAAAGTTGAATCCTAAGCCTATTTCTTTTAGTTATTATTTTAAGTGTAGAATTTTCTAATGAGCCCAGATACATAGAAGATATTGTCAGTGGACACTGATTCTTGTAATTACACAGCAAGTTTCAATAAAATCTTACTTTCCCAAACCATTTCTGATCAAAGTTAAGGGGCTTACAACTCATTGATAATGGTTATATTGACAGGAACCAGCTAATATTTTCAAATACCCAATAGTGGGTTGTTTTTTTTTTTTTACATTTATTAGTGTCTCTCAGCTGCAGGTAAAGAACTTTACAGCTGAATGAGAGAAGTAATTAGAGCAAATAATGGACTAAGTGACCAGAATTGGCATGAAAATATCTGGCAGAATCGACCTTGTCATTGCAGAGAGAGCGCTAATGGGCCAGGGAGTGCTTAAATGAATACAATTTGTGTGTCGTTATTTTGGGGCATAAGCTAGCCAGGCGGCCAGGAGCTGGGCTGTGGGAAGAGGCCCACAGCTCCCTTACAACAAGAGACAGAATTTCAGTCTTACAAATATGTGTTGTAACACTAATCATTTTATAGAATTGCCTATGATAAGCTCTTAATTTAATAATGAAAAAGCATTGCCAAGTGAAACTGAAAAGAAAAGTTCACTAGATGTAATCTAACACCAATGGCTAATGCCATGACAGTAAATTGCTTTTATATAATCAAGAAGACCAAGATTCTACAACAAAATTAGACTTAAGGCATCTAATGATTAGCATGATTAATAAAAACCAAGAGACAGAAATTGGAGTTCAACCTGAAGGTCATAAAAACAAAGCAGCCAGTCCCTGGCTCTTACCTGTACCTCAACCCAAATGATGTTCCTGCCTCTAGGAATACTCATAATGAGACTGCATGTTAGAGCTGTCTCCTCTCATTTTATATTCCTCTCTCATTCTGGGATTAAAAGTGTGAACCACTACTGCCCGGTTTCTAAGGAAATCTTGTGTGGCTCCTGGGCTTAAAGGTGTGTGCCACCTAGCCTGTCTGTAGGCTGACCAGGGCAGCTGTTTAACTCTCTGTTCTTTGGGCAAGATTTATTTATTAAAATACAGATGAAATATCCCTACAAAAAAGTTCAGAACAAATGCAGAAAAGGGGGTTGAAAAGGACAGAAGAGGTGGATGACTACAATGAACTATAATTTTCCATAAAGCACAGAGCAATTGCACATATGAATTTACGTAGATCACGATTGTCTGACAAGCTTTAAAAGCTCAAATGAGACAAAATCTCAGCATCAAGGGTGGATATGTTTACAAAGATCCCACCCCTACCTAATCTCAGCATCAAGGGTGGATATGTTTACAAAGATCCCACCCCTACCTAAGAAGCTATTGGTATTTAGTAGTCACAAAGACAAGGAAGCAGTTTGAGTTAAACATGTGAATCAAGTAGGTAGAAAGTGTTCCAGTGAATCGTCACACACCCTAGAACATCTAGGTCATATTAACCTGTATATGTACTCAAATACTGTGAAGTTTGGGTAATTATCGAATAGGTGGTAAATATAATAGAAGTTGGTGGAAAGTGGTAAATATTATCAAAATATATTGTATTAAATTGCCAAAGAATTTATATATATATATATGTGTGTGTGTGTGTGTGTGTGTGTGTGTGTGTGTGTATGTGTGTGTGTGTATTTAAAGTAGTTCTGGTAATAGACAGAAACAATAAAAGATATTACCATTATTGAACATAAGTTCTACTTGTGGCTATTGTTCAATATAGATAACTTTTAATGCTATTTGGTGAATTTTAAAGATAATGACATTATCCTAATTTATGGAGATATTAAGTACATTTTACATACACTTAAAATTATGCAATTATTGCACATTTTACAGAATTCTAGTAATTTACCATAATTCTTTAATACATTTTCAAAGAAAAGAACACTATAGATTTTAAACTTCATGTATTTTCACCCTTTCTAGCATTCACGATTAATACACTCCAGTGGTGGTAACTCCTTGCTCGTGTATGGTGTAGATTTTTCATTATTTTACCTACATGTATATCTTTGAGGAATATAATATTGTTTATCATGTCTATAATAATCACATTTTATAAAAATATACTCTCTTCCTATTTTCCTCTGGTGTGTTATTAGATTATTTTTTCTGAAGTTCAAATGCACATGTGGACCTGTTGGAGCAAGAGCTTGATTGTATCCTAGGCATACTAATGTCCATACAGTCTTCCACAGGAATTCTCATACCGAGATAAGGTAATAGTTTAGAGAGGGTACAAATGCAGAGTAAAAATTAAAGAACTATGTAGAAAAGATTTCTGGATTGAATATGAAAGGAAAATTAGCAGGAACAGACCCAGCAGAAATCATGGTATCTTTTACTAATGCTGCAATTTCCCCATTATGGGAAGGGAATACATATTGGCAAAGAGCTTGAAGTAACATTTTTGGAGAGATGAGAAACAAATGTCCCAAAGACAAGAAACTTCAGATTATAAAAACAACTAATTGGATTCTCCCTCACACAGAACATACTGGGATTAAAGGTGTGTGTTATCACTGCCTGGTTTGTAAGACTGACCAATGGGCCTGTTTTACTCTGTGATCTTCAGATAAGTTTCACTTATTAAAATGCAAAAGAAATATCACTACATAATGACCTGAATCTAATCCATGGTACACAAGTTCTAACTTAATAATAAAAACCCAGAGACAGTATCAGAGAGAGAAAGGAGTAAGCCACAGCTAATTCTTACCTTACTCACTCCTCAGCCAAAAAAGTGCTGAGCTCCTGTCTCTTCCCACTTTATATTACTCTCTATGCCCAGCTATATCACTTTCTTTCTTTCTGTACAGACATCCAGACTTCTATGGTTAACTAGTGGTTACCTCCACCCTCTGATCTTCAGGCAAGCTTTATTTGTTAGAATACAAACAAGGTATTGCCACAAATCCAACATATGTCTTTATGAATTCTCATCTTATGCAAGTTGTTTCGGTGTACTGGAAAGAGTCAGTGACAGACTATTTTATCTGATTACGTCAAATTAAAAAGAAAAACAGAAAAATGGGTTATGGTCCAAATTCTTTGTTCCTATTCATTTTATTCATCAAAGTGACCTACAACAATGCGAATGGTTTACATACAAAGAGTAGAAGTAGAATTTCTCTGTCTTTACTGATATCTTATAATTTTCTATTGATAAAAAAGACATAAATTTGAAGCATGATATCTTTCACCAGATATTTGAAAGACATTGAAATTACTACAAAATATAATTTTGTACAATTATATATTTTCCATTTTTCAGTCTGTCCATTTGTCCCTAGTTATTTGTATCAAAAATTATGGTACTAAATTCTACGTATTCTGATATTCTAAGGAATATATATACTGGGATACCATGTTTCAAGGTTGTCCTGTGTGTTACTTGGGAGTAAACCCAGCAGTAAATATTTTCTGACTGAGTAATGATAACTTTTTGAAATATTTCAGAAAGAGAAAGTACTATACACATGAAAGGTGGAAACTCCTTATATTCCCATACAGGAAACAAAATGAGAAACACAATGCGGTAGCACACTAATAGAATAACTGCTACTCTTGAGAGTTAGGTAGGACAATCATAAATTGCAGGTAGGATGTTGCAATTTATCAAGACCCACTCTTAAAGAAAATAGATTCTTAAAGGTGTCAATGTTATAATTCAGTGATTGAAAGCCCCTCAAGTATGGATGAGGCCCTTTGTTCAATCACTAGTATAAGTTCACCATTCCATAAACGAGAAACTAGATGAAAGATTTCCACTGCTTAACCAGTTTTTACTTTAACAAGCAGGCCAACATTCACTATAATTGTCTACATTTATAACACATTTCTCTGAAATACATGGTTATAATATATAACTATAATTCATAAAAAAGTAATCAATAATTTTGATAGGCTGAACCATAGTGAAATCAATTAGCATCCAAATAAAAACAAAAATTAATTTTTCTGCTATGCATTTCTAAACAGTCTTAAAATCTACATGATGAAATCTCACTTCATAGAATTGTTTGTCCTTAACTCAAATTCAATTTCAGCATGACCCTGAGAGATGATTAGTAAATTTGACTTTTTAATTAGCATTTTGCATAATTCATTGGAAATATAATGTGCTCATACATTTGATTGTCAAGGTGCAGATGTGCTAATATGAAACTGTGATTTTCTCATCTAAATAACTCCTTTAGTAAAACCCTAGTTTCTTACAATTCTCTTGTTTATGACCTGCTATTGTTCAGTTTTTTAAAAGTGGTCCAGAAGTAGATTTTGAAATCAGTCTATACTGTGAGTGGATGTTTAGAATAATGGTTATCAAAGGAAAGTAACAAGTTTAGACATTCTGTACTGTGTTTTAGTTAAAGCTATTTGACTACAATTAAAATAACTTTGAAACACAAAATTTAGGGTTCTTTATAAAATCAAAACTCACATACCATCAAACACTAAAAAAAGAAAAAAAAAGAAAAAGAAAAAGAAAAAAAAAGCCTAAAAAGTTAGAGACAGTTTCTGTTTGCTCTGCTTTTTGGCATAAAGGTAGTTTGAGCAGAATCATCACAGGGTGATAAACACCAGAGGTTTTCAGGTAAAATTTATACTAAACCAAATCATCTGATATTTCGTTTCATGAGCTGATCTCTGAGAGCATAATGGGAGCTCACCAAGGCCAGCTGGACTGGGACTTAAAAAGCATGTGATAAAACCGGACTCTCTGAACATGGCGGACAATGAGGGCTGATGAGAAGCCAAGGACAATGGCACTGGGTTTTGATCCTACTTCATGTTCTGGCTTTGTGGGAGCCTAGCCAGTTTGGATGCTCACATTCCTAGACCTGGATGGAGGGGGGAGGACCTTGGACTTTCCACAGGGCAGGGAATCCTGACTGATCTTTGGACTGAAGAGGGAGGGGGAGAGGAGTGGGGAGAGGGGGAGAGGAGTGGGAGGAGGGGGAGGGAAATGGGAGGCTGGGAGGAGGCAGAAATATTTTTTTCAATAAAATAAATAAATAAATAATAAGAAATAATGTATTTGCAGTTCTGTTAGATAACTGGTTTCCTTCAGAACTCTAGACTCCAATCAGGAAGTCAGGTTTCTACAACTCTGTAGAAAATGGAGGAAAGAATAATAAAAAATGAAGAGAGATCTATGTAAAGATTGAGCAGTAAATATTAAATTAAAGCGAGAAAACAGCAAAATCCAATCTTATATTGCACAGAAGGACCTTGTCAATAATAAAAATGGATGTACTATACATTTTCAAAATCTAGTAAAAAAAATGATTGTGAATATCCTCACTGGAAAGAAATGATTGATAGATATATGTAGCTTGATATAACTTTGCAGTATATACTGTAGGTAAACATCACATGATACCCAATGACACATGCAATTTTTGTTTTTATGCATCAAACTACATAAGTGACAGAGAAGACAGAATATGTCTGCTTAAATAAAATGGTAGGAAGAATGAATCCTGCCATGATTTTAAGTCTTTTTGACTTTACTTTCTCCAGGAAATGAACTGTTACAATGAATTCAATATTTCCAAATGAGGTGAGAGTACTTGCAAACCAGAATTCTTGGCCACTACTGTTTACAAATGAGGTAAACTGCCAGGAATCATGTACCCACCCACATGGATGGCTGCTACCTACTGTGCCAGCAAAGATTGCCGTGCTATTGAAATTTAGAACGCTAGCCAGCCAAATTACCATTATTACAAACATGTGTGGCAAAGCTAAATGAGATTTCTACGGTATGCTGTGGCTGTGGTGGGATGAATATTACTATTGGGAACAAATGTTTTCTTAGGATATATTAAAAGACACACACATACACACACACACACACAAACACACACACACACACAGACACGAACTCTCCACATTTCCAAACTATAGGATTCTTATTAATTAGCATTGGGCTATATAAAAAGTTCTCTGTATTTCTCCTGGCAAGGTCTCCATGTGCCCCCAGTATGTAATCTCTCACAGCGATTTTATAGCATCTGGCACTGGGTAAACTCATGAGGCAAAGTGAAGTATTCTCTTCATGCAGATGCTGATTAGCTGAGGCTGGCATGCACTGAGTTCCACCACCACACTTCCAGGAACTGTTAAAACTAGTTTTCAGGATTCTTTCATACTAACGTAAGATTTTTTTCACCTTTGTTTAGAAACGGTGGAGAAAAAGAATGGACTGGCTTTCAGCTGTATTTGATAGCAACCAAATAATATTATATCATATATATAATTTCATAATTATATATACATATATAATTATGAAACTAAAGGGTCTGAAATTCTCAGAACTTGTCAAACATTTGGAAATCATTACATTAGCAATGGCAGTGTGAAATTTTATGTGCAGAAGGTATAATGGTGTGTTCCAACTAAGAAAGCAGTGGATGAAAGTGACTTGCACTAAAGTCAAAACTTACACCCTAACTGCATGGTAGGTGAGTGTTCAGCTGCATTATCTGCATCGTGTTTATTCACATTCACTTTCTTTCATTTATAAGGAACAAAATTCATGAATGTGAAAATTGCTGTAAGAGTTAGACTTCATTATCAACTAAGCTAAAGGAAATCTAGGTCACTGGTAAAAACCTTGTTACATGGGGTGTAAGGGGTCTCAGAATCCAAAAATTGGTCTGAGAATTGGAAAGCTGTGTAGTGGAGATCTCCACAATATGGTTGAGAGCTATCTAATCTTTACAAGTCTAGAGGAAACAAAAAAGAAAACATATGAATGCCTGTCTCTGTCTTTTTTTTTATTGCGAAAAGAAGAAAAATAAACATAAACAAAAAACAAGTTTCCACCTCCTCCCAGCCTCCCATTTCCCTTCCCCTCCTCCCACCCTTCTCCCCCTCCTCCCACCCTTCTCCCCCTCCTCCCACCCTTCTCCCCCTTCTCCCACCCTTCTCCCCCTCCCCCCACTCCTCTCCCCCTCCCTCTCCAGTCCACAGAGCAGTCCGGGTTCCCTGCCCTGTGTTAAGTCCTAGGTCCTCCCCCCTCCGTCCATATCTAGGAAGGTGAACATCCAAACTGGCTAGGTTCCCACAAAGCCAGCACATTAAGTAGGATCAAAACCCCCTGCCATTGTCCTTGGTGTCTCATCAGCCCTCATTGTTCGCCATGTTCAGAGAGTCCGGTTTTATCCCATGCTTTTTCGGTCACAGTCCAGCTGGCCTTGGTGAGCTCCCAATAGATCAGCTCCACTGTCTCAGTGGGTGGATGCACGCCTCGTGGTCCCGAATTCTTTGCTCATGTTCTCCCTCCTTCTGCTCCTCATCGGGACCTTGGGAGCTCAGTCCAGTGCTCCTGTGTGGGTCTCTGTCTTTTTAAAACAAGATATATCCTCTCTACAGAATTCTGTTCAATAAAGTCATCATTCATTAAAAAAATATTATTTTATGCAAATGAGTGTTTCTCCTGCCTATATGTGTTATATGTGTTATATGTGTCTGGTCAATAGCTAGTCATGGTTCTGGAAAGGCCCCAAGGGATTCTTCTTCCTGTTGAACTATTAGCCACTTATGGTTTCTGAAGCACCAATGTCGACAACTTCAGTTGGTGAGTCCAGCAACTTTCACTGGTTTGCTCCATATGTATGATTACACAGATGGATGATTTCAATTTGAGTAACCAATGATTCAAAGAGAAAATTACCAATAGCTCACCAAAAGCCATGTTATTTTCTAAGATCCCATTTCCTTCTCAGCCTTGATCTTGCTTGTTATACTTGCTGTGGTTTATAATTCAACCATTAAAAAAAAAAAAACAAAAAAAAAAACAAAGGAACACTAGGACATGAACTTTGAGATGAAGAAGTACTTGTAAGAAATGTATCCATTTATACTATGCTCTTAAATAATCCTATTTCCTATATCAAACAATAGACAATTGACTAGTCAAAAAATTATCTCTATCTGGGCTAGCCTCACAGCATCAACTATTTTAGAACAGGAAGGTCAAGTATTAATGCTTTTATTAAATAACTATTCTTTGTGAACTCTCCCTGGAAAGGGACACCTGGGGGAAATGCTATCCTCCATTTAAAGTCAATTGCTCCATAGATACTCCGCTGAGCTGCTCCACCTGTCAGTGTGACTGCAATGAAGAGAATAAATACTCCACACTCAGGGAGATGGGGAATGAATCTTGAAAGCCTACTAAATGACATCCATAATGTAATTACTTTGTAAGTATGCATACGTATGCATGCTCTTCTGTGTGTGGGTGTATTAGTATATTGTGATTTTTACATAAGTGTATGAAATTATGTAGCATCCTGAAGCTAACTCGCCTTCCCTCTTGTTATTCGTTCACTGCCCACCATTTTAGGAGACTTTATCTTTGACTAGCCTGTGGCTATAAAGTTAAGGTCTTCTCCTTCAGTGTGGAACAGTAATTTGTCTTAACTGACATCAGAGTGTGATAGCTTGGAAATAGCTATCTTATCAGTTGTTTTTATTGTACCGCATTTCATCCAGGAAGCTACTAGAAAGATACTAATAGGAAAGGACTGTCAAGGTGGTCCATTCTTGTAAGGCACATTCACCTTCCAGAGTGGAATTCTGTCCCAGAAAATATAGAACTTAAGCTCAGATAAATTTCATCTGAGGTCTACAAGCAAAGGTGTGCAACAAGGATGGCCCACTTTATTATACTTATAATTACCTATTTTCAAAACTCATTTTCACAGTGGAAAATTTCTACTTAGGCATGTGGCAAAACTATGATTGGAAATGTTAATAGAGATATAAGGAAAAATAAGATTAAATTCAAAGCAATACAATAAGCTTTAATGTTCTCATAGGCTAATCAAAATGGCTTAGATCCTGAATAGTTTAACAGTTAAATAATATATTTTCAAACTATCCAAATATCAATGAGATTTGTCATATTAAGCAAATTAAATTGACTTCTGCCATGTTGACTTGATAATAATATTAAATATCAGTTATATGTTACAAGTCTCCTCATCCTCAATAAAATACTCAATGTATGTAAAGGGCTTTAAATATCATTGCCTTGATGAAATGCTCATTATTCAACTCAATCTGAATAGGACTGTGAAGCTTAAAGTCTTACTGTTCAATATCTATACATTTACACACAACAACATATATTGTACTCTGGATATTGCTTACAATGAGGTCTTTTGTTAGGCACATTTCAGAAATTATGCCTTACAATATCAACTTATTTTCTTCATTTTTTAAATTATTTAAAACATTTCTTTAAATTTAAACATATTTTGATCATATTCTTCCCTTTCCTCAAGTCCTTCCGGATAGTCTTCCTTATTACAGCCAGTAGGTTGCTATCTTCAACAGTTTTTCTTTAGAAAACTACAGACTACACCTCAAAATAAAAATGTTTACAAGTCACTGACAGATGTTTGTATATATTTACCTTGAGTTTTATCATTGTAACTGTTGGAGGAGAGAGCTGTTTGTTGATTCCTGGCTGCTCAACCCTGGAATAATCACACAGAAACCAAATTATTTAAACAACTGCTTGTCCCACTAGCTCTTGTTTATTGTTTTTTTTTTTTTTTGTTTTGTTATGTTTTGTTTTGTTTTTTGTTTTTCGAGACAGGGTTTCTCTGTGGTTTTGGAGCCTGTCCTGGAACTAGCTCTTGTAGACCAGGCTGGTCTCGAACTCACAGAGATCCGCCTGCCTCTGCCTCCCAAGTGCTGGGATTAAAGGCGTGCACCACCACCACCCGGCTAGCTCTTGTTTTTATATGCTAACTCTTAAATCTTAATTTAACCCATCTTCATTAATCTGTGCATCACCACAAGGTCGTAGACTACCAGCAAAGTTTCAGCACATCTGTCTCTGGCAGTGGCTCCATGGCTTCTCCTTCTCCATCCACTTTCTTCCAGCATTCAGTTTAGTTTTCCCCATATACTTAAGTTCTGGCCAATCAACATGCCAAGACAGTTTCTTGATTAACCAATGGTGCTCACAGCATACAGAGGGGAATTCCATATCATGTAGCTAAAGATATATTAATAATATTCTTCAATTTTATAAGATAGGACATTCTTGTCATAGTGAGCATTCTAAAATTAAAAAAATACAGTATGAAAAGCTAATAAAATATATCTCAAAAACATAAAATATATTTCAAAGCATATAATTCATTTAGAGACTGACATAAAAAAAGAACGGGCAGCTGTGAATAAACAAAGAGATTTCTTCTGGATAGAAACTACCTTAGGTGATTTGATTTTCCTGTAAATAAAGCACAATTTTCTATTGGCCTTTGGATCAATATATGGAAAAGTAAATAACACTGATTTCCACAACTTCAAGACAAAGCACCTGCTGAAAGAATCCTTATAATAAAACAGAGGTAACATATCACAGGAAATGTGAGACTGAAACACATTTTAAACTAAATACAATTTTTGTCTTGGTGTGGGTTTGTAAGTGCAAAGTAGCATTACACAGGAAGCAAAGTGTTATCTTGCACATAGTTAATAATATTACTTAGACAGTAATCATTAAGAAGATTATCAAGGATACAAGTTACTCATATTCAGGAGGCTAATTTGCATAATTGTTCAAGGATTCTAAAATAAATAAAAATGAATTCAAGTAACAATAAGAATATGAAAGTTGATTTCAAAGACTGTGTATTTCTATCTTGAGGAAAACTTCTAGTAGGCAGTTTTAAAGAAAATTGGTAAAACACAGTTGGGGCAATTTAAAGACTTTCTAATGTTGCACCATCAGAAATTGAGACAGCTTGTTTCTTAGGTGAATTTGAACGGAAAAAAATTACCAACCTTTTACTCTGAGACAATGTCTGTCTTTGAGGTTGAGGTATGTTTCTTGTATGAAGAAAGATAGATTCTGTTTTCATATACAATCTATTAGCCTATGCCTTTTTATAGGTGAGTTGAGTCCATCTATATTAAAGGATATTAATGGTCAGTGATTGCTCTCTCCTGGTAATTTAGTTTTCATTGTAGGTGATGTTAATTTGTGTGTTTTTCCCTTCTTTGTGTTTTGCTGCTATGAGACCATCAATTGTCGTGTTTTTATTGAAGTAGCCAACTACCTTGGATTGGAATTTTCTTTTTAGTATTTTGTGTAGGGCAGGGTTTGTGGCTAGGTATTGGATAAATCTGGTTTTGTCATGGAATATCTTGTTCTGTCCTTCTATGGTGATTTAAAGTTTTTCTGGGTATAGTAGTCTGGGCTGGCATCCGTGGTCTCTTAATATCTGCATAAAGCTTTACCATGACCTTCTGGCTTTCATAGTTTCCAATGAAAAGTCAGCTGTAATCCTGAGAGGTCTGCCTTTATATGTTACTTGGCCTTTTTCCTTTGTAGCTCTTAATATTCTTTCATTATTATATATGTTTAGTGTTTTGATTATTATGTGGTGAGGGGACTTTCTTGTGATCCAGTCTAGTTGGTGTTCTGTAAGCTTCTTGTGTCTTCATAGGCATATCTTTCTTTAGGTTGGAAAAGTTTTCTTCTGTGATTTTGTTAAATATATTTTCTGTGCTTTCGAGTTGAACTTCTTTTTCTTCTATACCTATTTTTTTTTTAGGTTTGATCTTTTCATGGTATCCCATATTTCCTGCATATTTGAGGTTAAGCTTTTGTTAGATTTAATTTTTTCTTTGAATGATAAGTCCAATTTATCTATTGTATCTTCAGCACTTGAGATTCTCTCTTTCATTTCTTGTATTCTACTGTTTATGAGACCACTTCCTAAATATAGCCCCAGTAGCACAAATACTGAGAGAAACAATTAATAAATGGAAACTCCTAAAATGGAAAAGCTTCTGTAAAACAAATGACATGGTCAACAAGACAAATTGGCAGACTACAGAATGGAAAAAAGTTGTTACCAACATTGGACTGAGGACTGATCTCCAAAACATGCAAAGAGTTTAAGAAATTTGTCATCAAGAAAACAAATAATCCAATAAAAATGGGTTATAGACATAAACAGAAAACTATTTATTGGTTAGTTACTACCACAATATTCGCTTTACTATTTTACTAGGACATCTTGGAGACAGATCATGATTGTAGATCAAAGTGGTTGTAGCAGATTTGGTGTATGTCTTTCTCCTTTGGAATTTAATCTTCCGTAGCCACTAGTAGCCGTGGCAATAGCTTGAGTTGCTCCCTCTGAGACCCTTTTGCCAACAACTTTATTAGATGTAATCCAATTCTAGACCTGGGGTAGTCATTTGATGAGATATACAGTTTGAGCTCCATATTTTTTGTTATTTGGCAATTCCATGTAGAGAACCTTCATATATGTATTTCATACAGAAAACCATATATATATATATATATATATATATATATATACCCATTTATCATTTGTATAAAGGAGAGCTACTGATTTTTTTTAGTTAATATTTTATCATGCTACATTACTGAAGTTGTTTGTGAGTTGTAGAAGTTCCTTGGTGATGTGGGATTCCCCTCTGAATGCTGTGAATATCATTGGTTAATAAAGGAACTGCTTTGGGCCTATAGCAAGCAATAGGGGAACAAAATCTAGGCAGGGAAAACTAAACAGATCACTGGGAGAAAGGAGGCAGAGTGACCCAGAAGCCATGTAGTTCCACGCCAAAACTTTGCTGGTAGGCCACAACCTCATGGTGATGCATAAATTAATGGAGATGGCTTAAATTAACATGTAAAAGTTAGCCAATAAGAAGCTAGAGATAATGGGCCAAGCTGGTATGGGGCAATGGTCTGTTTCTTGTCAATTATATTTTAAATAAATGCTGATTGGCCAGTAGCCAGGCAGGAAGTATAGGCGGGGAACCAGACAGGAAGTAGAGGTGGGTCAATGAGAACAGGAGAGTTGTGGGGGGAGCCCATCCCTCTGCAGTCCTGGCCCAGACACAGAAGAAGCAAGATGTGACTGCTTGTTGAAAAAGGTACTGACCCATGCGGCTAACATATACTAGAATAATGGGCTAATATAAGTTATAAAAGTTAATAAGAAGCCTGAGCTAATGGGACAATCAATTTATGAACAACGTGGAACTCTGTGTGATTTCTTTGGGACTTAACTATTGTGAGAACCAGGCAGGACAGAAAACCCTGACAACACCAAGCAATGATTTAAATAATATGGTTTCTGTGTTACTCTTTTTGGAGTCTGAGTTCAAATATATATATATATATATATGTATTTGAATCTCCTACTATTTAGGGTTTCCATACAATCCTTCAAATGTTTGTATCTCCTAACTACCCCTGTTCATATTCCTTCTCTCATGCAACCTTCTTACCCATCCCAATTTGTTCCAGTGACACATAAAATCCATCCTTATCAATCTATTTTATTTCCTCTTTGTAGGGTAATCAAATTTCCCAAGTCCTTCATTCTGTACCTAATGTCTTTAAATAATATTGTTATTTCAAATAATAGCTATTTTGGTAATAAATACTAACATTATTCATAATGCAAGATTATTCAATTGTGACAAATTCATAAATTGCTCAGGTAAAATGTTTCTACATTGTTTTCTATGGTTGTGTGCCAGTTATACATGCTCTTTACATGTTGGAAGAAGTACAATTATAGATTTGTGATAAGAGTACAAGTATAAAATAGGAAGCATTCAGAAGTTATTTTCCCTGCATACTTCACCTGAAGGTATCTGGAGACTTCCTACAATAATCTCACTGTCAGTCTCCATCTTGAACAATAATTATGTTTTTTTCCAAAGAGTGATCTCTGGAGAAGTAAGGAGTCTTTGAAAATGATAAGTTCTGTGGTATCTCTATATTAAGCATTCAGAGAAGTGTGGGCATGATATGTTGACTGTCTCTTTAAAAGATGATATATGTAGGCAGAATACTGTATACATAATAAACAAATAAATCTTTTAAAAAAAGATGAGTTGATAAACAGCCAGACAAGAAGCAATGCATGGTAAGGACTACTTTAAAATAAAAGCCACAGAGGATATATGGGAATGGACTGCACAGTTACATTCACTAAAGGGTGGCAAAGAAGATTAATTGCAAATCTTATACATAAATGTGAACATTTCAGTCATGAATTCTGCATGGAAAATGTAAAATCATTTTCAAGATATTTAGAGATTTTTTTTCATTTTGTTTGATGAACTATTAGTTACAAATAATGATTTATCTTTATACATCTCATAAGAAACATGAAACTAAAACACATTAAAGAGACAGTGTCTACAGACACACACATATGTGTGTGTATATATATGTGTATAAGCAACCATTGTGTGCATATATTTGTTCATAATAATATACAATTATGTATAGTGTCAAATCAATTTATATTTTTATAAATTTATTCATTGATTTAGTCTTAGATTATATTTATAAATATTGCTGATATAAAATATACATAAGGAAAATTGTTCAAAATTATTTTAACATTTCAAGTCATTATTACCATTGTATTTATATTACATTTATTATAAAATATAATCATGATGCATGTAGAGTAAGTTATGTCTCCCACAAGTATATGAAAACAAAAAAAAATATTTGGAAGTAATTTGAACAGTATTAGTTTGGAAATGCTGAATTATAGTTAGGGCAATGAAATAGGTCCATGTAATAATAATTAATTCAAGAACCTATTAAAATTTCCTAATTTTGTTGTTGTTGTTTGTTTTCTTTCTTTCTTTTCCTCTGTATTGGAAACAATGTATGGACCACAAAAGGATGTTGTCTTTCAATGTACAGGAAGAGCAAGCCAGGATACTAGTTGCTTAGCATTCTTGAAAAGAAGGCATTCAGTTTCCTATGCAAACAGATAGGCTCAACTCTTGGAGAGCAACTGAGCATTAAAAAGAATGGCAAGCCCTTGCATGTAACATTTCTTAAGGTCTCATTACAGGGAGTTTGAGTTTTTGGTGTTCCCAGAAAAAGCTACTATTTATTTCCTTTAAATTCAACTATATTCCAGAAAATTATAAGGTTAATATTAGTTTTTTTTTATTGGAAATCAAGCTAATGGTTTCTGGTTGCCAACCATTATCTTGTGGCTTACAGGGTTTGAAAGAAGTCAAGTAAACATAAAAGAATACATATGATTATTTTCTTTGATTTAGAGTATTCATTAAAGCTCTCAGAAAGAAGGATTGTACTAATCTTTCATTAGTTCTTATGAACAAGTAACATTATGACTCACTGTTCTGTTTTTATTGAAAGTCACAGATGACTTTCTTACTTTATCAAGTGTCCCAATGGGTAACATGTTGTCTACACTATTCGAAGTCTTGTTTCTATAGTACAAATAAGCAGTATCGATTTTATTTTTTTACATTAGGGATGGATTCATGCTGTTTTCTTTAAATAAGTTTGATTAAACATAACCTATTGAAATATATATCTTATTAAAATATGTATATATGGAAAAATGATCTAGTCATAAAATTGCTTAGAAGAGTAGTTTTTTTTGTTTGTCACTAATAGTGCTGTAGAGCATCAAACTATTGATTTTATTTGACTAATAAAAGGGATGCAAAGGTATCTGGAGCAAATTAGTTTGGTTAGATTAGTAGAGGAGATTGCAGATTCGAGCTTTAATTGAATGCTAATGGTGCATTCAGTATGCAAGACACCATCATTTGAACAATCTTAGAAGTGATTTTTTAAAAAATAAGTCTCTATGTTCAGGAAATAGCATATTAAAACCTGTGTATAGCCTAGTTCTGTCAGCATGTCTGTGTTAGTAGGGCCGCTGAGTAGATGAGATGTATTATAATCAGGATGTTTATCATGCATAATTACCACACAGGAGTTCTTGTATATGCCACTGACAAGCATGTATCTGTATGTCTGGATTTATGTTCTTTCAAGTTCCTAAGCAGAACTCATTATGTAATAAACTTGCAGAAGCAGATGGACTACTCTCCAGAGTATAATAGAACACGCTAAGACTATAGAGGGAAGAAAGTTTCCCCCAGCAAAGCTACTGAAATTCAAGCATCTAGAGAGACAATCTACCACTGATCAAAAAGAGCTACCTGACACTTTTAACATGTCTTAATACTTATCAGGCCTTACAAGACAGATGTGTGCACAAGTGTGTGCCTGTGTGTGTGTGTGTGTGTGTGTGTGTGTGCGCGGGGGGGGTAGAATTTGGAAAGGGAGAGAGATAGAAACAGGGACTACAGACAGTGACAGAAAGAGAATGTGAATTCTCTTTTTGTTGGCAGATTAATACAATGTCAGTCATATCAAAAAAATTTAAAAACAGATCATAAAGACTCATTTCAGGAGCTATGTGGTTTTGGATTCATTTATTTAATCTCTTCTTTTCCTTTTCCTAATGACAGTAGCAAAATTACCAATAGAGTCACAATGAGTTTTAAAAATGATAGTTAAAATACTAAGCTTTCTACAACTGATGACATTTTCCCCTGATTGTATTAATGAGAAAAATTTTTAGAGTTGAATGTGACTCAATATAACTATGTTTTTGCATGTCAAAAGAAAATTTACCGAACAACTGCCCTCAGTGACTGATGCTACAATGCTACACAAGAAACCACATATCATGAATAATTTGTTCTTGTTGATGATGCACTTGGTCAACCAGATGGATATTCAGAACTTAGTTGGGATCCTTCTCAGACTGTAACTGTTATTCTTTCGGTCCCTGCCCTAGCCACGCCCACTCCTTTTTTACCTCTGACTTCAGCCCACCATCTCTCTCTCTTTTGCTCTCTCCTGCTGTGGGCTTGGCCTCCTCTCTCTCTCTCTCTCTCTCTCTCTCTCTCTCTCTCTCTCTCCCCCTTTCACCCCTTTAATAAATGCTGTAATGGCTACTTTTTGTGTCCATGGGTCTGCTCACACGTGCCCGCTGCATTGGGAATTCTGCCTTGTGTCTTCCGGCTGATGGGAACTTTGCCACCACTCGGGTGCCAGACTCTGGAGCTAGCGCCCAGCACCACTGGGGACCCGCCAGAGCTTGCTGCTGCTCCGTGAGCCCGCCGGGCTGGGGAACCCCCATATTTTTAGGAATAAGAGTAACTACATTTCATTGTTTAATCTGGGTGTGATACTGATATAACCGCAGAGATAGAAAGACCTCCTTTCTCAGCATTTTTGTGCATGACTGCCTCCAAAAATATTTTACTGACATAAGCCATCCATCGGCAAAGTCCTTAGAATGTTTTATACTTGCCTCATATTTACTGGTATCACATTGAATACATTAGGTCATATAATTTTGGCCATGGTTACAAGGAGGTCACCAATCAAAACTGTAGATATTCGCAGGCAGAGAGCTGACTATCTATATATATGTAACTGATAATACTTTGATGTTTAAATATACAAATTGATCAAATTTTCTTTAAAAGAGTTACAAGATATAGAATGAACACGTATATTTGTTCATGAACAAATGTTTGTTTATCCTGATTCTCATTTACAATATATTGATCTTTTCCCATGAAAGTCAATTGATATGTTCAATTATTTATTGCATTTTCTATTCTTATATTAAGTATATATATTTTTATTATAGCACATAAGTTATGGCATGGTTATCTAAGTCACATTATTCATTTCTCAAAAAGTTTAAATATGTTGTAGTATTTAATTATACATAGGTTAAGTGAAAGGAGCCACTCACAGAAAAACTCAGAGTTGCATGATTTTGTTTATGTAATATATACAAAAAGAATACATACATAAAATATATAAAAAAGAAATTCATATAAATGTATTCTTTTAAATTGATCTTTGTCAAAATGTTTAGATATAATTTGTTTATATTTATATTTTATTTTGTGCCTTTTTAGAAATTTTTACTAATCACAGTGTTACTATAGAGATTCATGCATTCAAGTTCATGATGAAATATACAATTTTACTGGTGTCTAATATGTTTTCATTCTTTGTTTCTCTGTCAATAGTCTGGTAAAATGTTGAGTGGATGTGGCAAAGTGGCATTTCTTCCACTGTTCTTTTTCTTTTTTCCTTTTTTTTTTGATTGATTTTTATTGAGCTCTTCATTTTTTTCTGCTCCCCTCCCTGCCTCTCCCCTCCCTCATTCAACTCTCCCCCAAGGTCCCCATGCTCCCAATTTACTCAGGAGGTCTTGTCTTTTTCTCTTCCACTGTTCTTGATACAGTTTCAATATTTCTCAATATCCTTGTACCAATGATAAGCAGATATGATATTTAAATATAAATCCTTTGTTGAGCTAGTAAGTTCTCCAGTAAATCTTCATTTTTTTGAATTTTATTGTCCTAAGCTTTCTCTTTATAAAATCTAAGAGTGCTCTTGAAGAAAGCTGCAGATGATCCTACCAATGTTTCTGTTTAAACCATGGGTTAGGAGGAAGTGTTATTGTTTCTCTTCAATTCCTATCCATATCTTACCAAACTCTCATTTTTGCATTACTATCTCATTCTCCATGTTTATATGAATATGTATCCTCCTCTTTACAGCTCTCTTTGCACATATTCTTATATCTAATTAGATGTTTATGATTCATGAATCATTTTCTTGAGTATGTCATTTACTCATATGCTGAAAAAGTAATTGTCAGTTTTTATTCTTAAAAAGATGAAAAATGAAAGAATGCTTGACTACAAAGATACTTGCTTTCTTGTTGAATTTAGAAAGTTTTCCACTTCATATTTTCAACATAGTTAAGCATGTCTATTTGAATTTTAACTCCAATGAAGTAATTCCCACAGGTGAACAACCCACTTGCTCTATTCCTGTGAAAAAGCTCCTATATCATTTGGAAATCTTATGAAGTGCCTGCAGTAGCTATAACAGAGTAGCGCAGGCCAAACGTAGAAGAGATTATAATCAGCTATTTATTTAGCAATATACATAGCTAGCATAATTACCTCCAAATACCCAGTTCCCTCAAGAAAATTGAATTGATTGCAAATAACCTTCTACTGAAAAGCAATAGTTACTTCTTCATCTAGGAGAATAGTTGAATAATTAAAGAAAAATTCCCATATTAAAAACAAGCAAGCAAACAAACAAAACCACTGGACTAAAGTTCATTTAAGGCTAAGCAAATTACAATGTAGCATAGTAAAATGTTGCATTTATTTTAGTATAGAGCTAAATAGCATGTTGGAAATTTGCTAAACATATCCAGAGATTAAAATATATTGCTTGTATTATATTTTCAAGATTATTTTTTCTTGAGAAGTCACCCAGACCCAGATAGACAAACATTGTATGAACTCACTCATAAGTGCATATTAGATGTAAAGCAAATGATAAGCAGCCTATAGTCCACGATCCCAGAGAAGCTAGATATCAAGGAGACCACTAAGAGAGGCATACATGGATCCCCGTGGGAAGGGGAAGCAAACAAGACGTCCTGAGAGAAGTAGGAGAGTTGGGAGAAGGGAGAGTGGAAGGGCAGGGGGGAAAGGGGAGGGAGGAGGAGAATATGAGAGAATGAAATGGGATGCTCACGAAGGGGCAAAGACAGCGAGGAAGAGAGAAAAAAGATATCTTAAGTGAGGGAGCCATTAAAGAGCTAATGAGAAACATAGCACTAGGAAAATTACCAGCATTCCTCAAGGAAGGCACCATATAAAACTCTAAGCAAAAGTGAAGAGGACACCTAAACTGGCCTTTTCCTGTAATCAGGTTAATGACTACATAATTGATATCATAGAACCTTCAACTAGCAACTGAGGAAAGCAGATGCAGCAGCTATCTACAGGAAAGAACTTGGCTGGTCTTCTGGAGACCAACCCAGGAGAGAGAGGAGCAATAATATATGAGCAAAGGGGTCAAGACCATGATGGTGATACACAAAGAAACTGCTGACCTGAGCTAGTGAGAGCTCACTGACTCTGGACTGATAGCTAGCGAACTTGATTAGAACTAAACTAGGCCCATTGAATGTGGGGGAGAGTTGTGAGGCCAGTTGACACTCTGTGGGCTCACTGGCAGTGGGACCAGGATTTATCCCTAGTGCTTGAACTGGCATCTAAAAGCACAGTCTCTTTGGAGGGATGCCTTGCTCAGCCTAGATACAGGGAGTAGGGCCTTAGGCAGTTGTGAGCCATCTGATGGTGCAGAGAGGAACCCAGATCCTCTGCAAATGCTGTGAGTGCTCTTGACTGCTGGCCATCTCTCCAGTCTAAGACTATTCATTCTTTTTGTTTGTTCATATGTTTGAGACAGGGTTTCTCTTTGTAGTATTGAAGCTGGTCCCGGAACTTGCTCTGTAGAAACAGGCTGGCCTTGAATTCACAGAGACCCACTTGAGTGCTGGGATTACAGACCTTGAGCTCTTTAGCTCTGCTCTTCTCATCGGAAGTCAAGGATTTTTCAGCCATCACTTAACAGGCAAAACTCACAGAGGCGCTCAGCCGGGTGTTCATGATGTTCCCACAGATAGCCAGGAGTGTGGCAGTCTTTGTATGAACTTTAAATGCCTTGTGGCTTACTTTAGCACACACTCAGAGTTGTGACCTCCAGTATATTAGTAAAAATACCCTTGTCAAAAAATTTCTTAATAAAATTAATAAATTAAAAATGTATACAATGTAATATTTAATTCAAGAAAAGTTCTCTTGCCATTTCTTTTACTAAGAGTTATTCAGATCTTTTATATTTACTTACTTATTTCTTTTATAGCCCACCCTTCTAAGGAATTCAAGCTATGTAACTGCCAACATCTGCTTACTTTAGTCATTTATTATCACTGTATGGACTTATATTTGTTTTCAAATATGAGCTCAGCAAATTTTTCAGTTGTTATTCAATTTTGTTTTATTTGAGAATGTCATGTACATATACAATAAAACATGATTACACCCTAATTATTCCTTCTGTGTGACACCTTCCTCATCTACCTTCATGTCTTCCTCATTTTCTGTATTGCTAACCTAATTTGCACAAATATTTTGTTCATGTATTGTACCAATAATATGTTCTTATTGAAAAATATGAAGAAAATTTCTTATTTACTCAATTGTCAAGATGTAATAAATATATATATATTAAAATTAAGGAATTATTTTTAATTTTATAGTTAATTTTGTAGTTATAATTATATAATTTTCATTCCTTTCCTCAGTCCACACATTCACACTCTTTCCTTTGCACTCCTTTCAATGTACATCCTCATATTTTTCTTTTGTCATTGGTAATAATGTACTTTGTGTGTGTGGTTTCCTAAATACATGAATACAACCTGCTCATTCTGAATAATGTTACTGTATGCAGATGTTTTCAGGGTTGACCATTTGGTACTGAATAATGGATTGGTGTACTCTTTCCTAGGGAGGAATATTTTTTCTCCTTTTGATAATCCTTAGCTGCCTGTCATTCTCTGTGTAGAAAATAGGCACGTGAACTTCCCCCTATCCAATTTGGCTTGACTATTGATCTCATCCATGTTTAGCTATTACTTTGAGCAGTTAGGGTTGTTCAGACTTTATGGATGTAGCTTTTGATATTCATAGGAGACACAATCTCACTGTAAACTCCCTGTTTCTCAGCGTCATCCAATTTATCTGTCTTTTTGGGCAGTGATCCCTGAACCTGAGGTGCAGGAGTTATGTGGTAAATGTATCAAGTGCAACTTGATTGTGTAACTCTTGGTTGTGATTTTCTGTCACAATATCCTTCTGTTGCAAAGAAAAGTGTCTTTGATGAAGGGAGAAGAATATACATACCTCAAGTATCTTAATGTTTTATCTGACTGTCAAAGAAATATGTATTTAACTTTTCTGTGCAATATATCATGTATATATCAATAAATGTGTGGTTTTGGATGATATAATTCCTTTTATTATTTTAAAGTCATGCATTATTAAAGTGAAGAGATTTACATAGCATATATATTTTTAATTTCATATTTTCTATGTGGGCTTATATTATCAGATAATCCTAATATTTTAGCATTACCCTTAAAATTTTAATTTAACTACATGTATGAATCTGTTGCCCTCATGTACATCATGTTTAATAAAAGTCAGAAGAGGGTATCAGATCACATGGATCTGAAGTTACAGTTAATTGGGAACTTCTGTGGATGTTCTAGCAATTAAACTCAGGTCTTTTTCCAGAACAAGTGCTTTTAACATGAGAGCCATTACTACAACAGTTCATAACTTGTGGTTTTTTAAAAATTAAAATATTCCAGAGAGCCTGATCAAGCAGTTGATTCTTTGATCTGAAAGCTTTGTATTTTCTATTTATACAAGTCCATACCATAAACAGGTTAGCTGCATTTGATAATTACATCACTATAAATCATATAAAGAATATTGTTTAGGTCAAACTTAGATTTCATTTCATAATTCGGACATAAGTGTATTGTATTAGAAGAGTCCCTATCAGCTACTAGAAATGGCTCTGAAAATATCCTAGAGAAAAGTCTGAAGATTTTTCACCCTTCTATCTGTTCCCAAAATCAAATGCATTAAAAGTTGCTTTCATAGCTGGACATACCTGGTATCTATGTAGCCAGCTACTAGAAGAGTTTTGCGATGACAAATTTAATTTAAAGACACTGGAACTAATGCAACATGAGAAGAATCGATATGAATTGCAGCTCACCCCGACCAATCATCTGTAAATGAAAATAGAAATGCCTTGTGTACTTGGAACCACAATGAGATTTTGCTCATGTTTGCTTTCTGTGTCTGGATTTACTCTCCTGATCTTAAAAGAGGAGTTGCCTTGAATTATGCCTGAGAGAGCAGCTCTGCTTTGTATCTTGAAATAATTATGCTTTGCATCTGCCTGTAATTTGTACATTATGTACTTATTGTAATGTTCCTAAATCCAGAAATGGTTTCACATGTGGACTTGGAGCAGGTTAGTTGCCATTGCTACAGTTTCCCCAACTCCTTTGAACTCTTTGTTAGCAGTTTCTGTAAACAGAAAGGGAAATAAACTGTTTTGAGTTGAGGGTTTATGTGATGAAATTCCAGGCTAGACTACGGGAGGTGTATTCCTGAATATTGAGATATGGAATATATTTCAGAGTACTTGATGTCAAATGTCATGTGGCCACAAGTCTAATATGAATTAAGCAGTGAAGAAGACACTGAACCTAATAATAAAACCTGGTCGTTTCTACTGTGGTGTCAGGGATTGAGAGAGACATCAGGGGAAAGATTGATATTTATGATTATGTTTGTGGGCAAGGGTTCTTAAGCAGATAAACTTAAGTGTGTTAATGGTTAGGAATGTTTTCATGCAAAACAATCTATCAATGTTTATAATAGTTTCTGATTCATATTTAATTTGGGTTAAAATGCCTGCATTCAATATCTTTAGAAGTTGTTTAATTTTTTTGTGCAACTCTTGATTTCTGAACCTAATTTCTATACAGCGTCTGAAAAGACTACCTTTGAGAAGTCATTGCATATGAGAAGAAAAATAATGGCAGATAATGAATCTATTGATATATGCAGCCCTAATGACTGAGGCATCTTAGAATGCACCCGGTGGTTTGGTTTACTGTGCGCATAGACTTCTCAAACCAATCAAACTGACATTTGAGATTAACCACATCAAGTACATCTATGTTTTCAAGCAGAATGATAATTATGCAGAAAGTATTAGTTATAAAATTCCACACGAATCTTTAAATTTAATTCACAAAAGCTCCAGGTATTTGATATTTTAGTTACTATACGTGAGGAGCGCATATATAAACCAAGACTGAATAAAAAGCAATGACTGTACAGCACAATGAAATTAAAGTAATATGACTAAAATAGAAAATATATTTTGTTCCATGTTTTATTAATTTATCCAAGTTTTTAATCATTTATGCAGAGTAAGGAATACTACAATATTCCCTTATTTCAGGAACAATGCATGTTAATAGGCAAATAAAAGTTTCCAATGCCTTAATTTAGATAAAATACAACATACATTGTCTACTGCCTATTTTGTGCAGTACTTTAATATATATGTGCATACTTACAAATACATATTCATGTATATATTAAAATACTATATTGTAATATTTGTCTTCTATTTTCATGGATTTTATAGTGACAGACTATATGTTGCTAATATGGTTAAAATCTTTCAAATTCAAAGAAAGGTAGATTTCTCAGGTTTATTTTTTAATACTAATAACTGAAGTTACTGAAGTACGTGATTTTGCTGATGTGAATCACAGAGAAACAATTATTAAGAGTTTACACAATAATCAGTAGTGTGCCAACCCTTACAAGGGATGGATAGTTTCTGTGCCAATAAGAATGTGCATCAAAATTTAGTGATTCTACTTTATTAAAAAGTTTGAGTTACATCTTACTAACACTACATTAATGATTACTAATGGTTACACTGTAATACTCGGGTTTCACAAGTTTTAATCCCATTGTTTTAGCCCATAAACCATACTGAAATGCATAATGAGATATTATAATATTGTCTTCTGTACAGACCTATCATCCATTGAGCTGTACACAATGAACATTATAATGATAGAAAATCTATTTCTGGGTTGTAGTTTCTCTATTTACATATCAGTGGAAAAATTACTGATTAGCAATATTTCTCAGCTCATTTAATGTGAATGAGCAAGACTGTCACCCTCATACTTTCCATTACAGGTAATAGTTCTATTGGCCTCCAACTAGCAAGCAGGTATTCATTCACCCCACGGGAAAATGCAAATGGCAGTGTCATCATTTGTCTTTGTCGACATGCAAAATATTGTTAATATCACTGTGTATGTATTAATGAGAAAAGAATATATTAGATTGCTTTTTTATATCAGGTCCATACTGTACTAAATCACTGCATGAATGTGCACTGCTGTGGTTTGAGCCACAAAATGAAGACAACAATAATATTTCTACCTTTTCTTTTATGAATAGAAACTTCAGACACAAAATAAACATTTAAAATTGCTTTTTCTCTCAACATGCAGGAAGAGAAACAATTTTCTAAAGTTAATAACATTTCTGCTAGGGCTATGGGGAAATCATGCAAAGTTAAACTGTGCAGCACAGAAGCCTGCTCAACAAAAAACTTTCTGGAACTTTGGTTACTTTTTTTTACACTTTATTTTTCTTTCATATTTAAAATGCCATTAAAAGGTAACTATTTCTTAGAACTAGGTTGTCTTCTATGTATTGGTGAAGCAAAAATTTAAGCTCCCATCCCCCACTTGCGTAAAGTGAATTTGTGAAGAAGAGATACAATATGTGGTCTTTGATTTTTGTAGACTACGGATTCCATTCCTTTTTAATGCCTGCCTTTAAAAAGTAAAGAAAATATTATTTTAATGTGTTATACTTTTTAAATGAAAACATGACTTCTCAAATTTTGGATTTTACTTTATATAGTGCTATGGATACTTTATTTTATTTTTATATTGCACCATTTAAAATGAAAAATACTCTTTGGAAATAAATATAGTTTGGAACGTCCATATCCTATGAACAATAGAATTTGTATTTCTTAAATTGTCTTGTTCTTTATGTCCTCATGTTAGCCACAAATTACCTTGTAAGACAGCCACCTTTCTAGACCTAGCATTTTTATTGGTAGAACTCAACATAAGAACTTTTATTCTGGACCAAAGAATATGGACTGGTGGAAATATTTATTTTTAAGGTAGAAATGAACCATGTCTACTTTAGCAGATATTTAACTCCCGTTTTAAAGAGATTTTCCCCCATTATAGACCAACACTTATAAAAATTAAATTTTTTATTGTACATAGGTCACATATTATAAAGTGTTAATCTTTTATTCAAACATAGGAAGTATACACAGTGTTCCAAATTACCGGACCTGCAAAGATAAACATTTCACTTTTGACTCAGAAGTCACAGTTTACTAATCTAAAGCCGAAAATTAAGCCTTTGATATTCCATTGTTTATAAGACATGCATGGATTTCTACAAACAGGTTATTCAATAGTGGTATGTTTGTCTTCAGTTTTATGTGGATAAACATATGTGGCATAGGATTGGGTTGTCAGGTTTGTTCTTCAGCAGGAAAGATTTCAAGACTACATACATAGTGTAGAATTTGTGATGTGATTATTAGTAATGATATTTATGTAGGTCTACAATGAAAAGTAAGAAGTAGGTGTATGAGTTTGCACTCCCACCAGCAGTGGAAGAGTGTTCTCCTTACTCCACATCCTTTCCAGTATAAGTTGTCATTAGTGTTCTTTATCTTAGTCATTCTAACAGGTGTAAGATGGTATATCAGAGTCGTTTTGATTGCATTTCCCTGATGGATAAGGAAGTTCTATTTGTTAATCATCAATCTCAGTGTCTGTGCTACTGTTGCTATATTCAGCAAGTGGTCTGCACCCATGCATTTAAGGCTACTTCTCACTTTCTCTTATATGAGGTTCAGTGTGGCTGGATTTATGCTGAGGTCTTTGATCCATTTGGACTGTGTTTTCTGCATGGGGATAGATATGGGTCTTTTTTCATTCATCTACATGCCTACATCCTGTTACAGCAGCACAGTGTGTTGAGAGCAGGAGAAGGTGGGAATGAAAGAACTGGAATTGGTATGTAAAATTTTAAAAAAATGTTGTAAGGAAGAAAAAAGGAAAGAAAGAAAGAGAGAGAAAGAAAGAAAAGAAAAGAAACAAGGTGGGATAGAACAAAGAAAAATACTCAGTTTTAAGAGAAATATATCACTTGGAATCTTAATATTGCACCCAGGACGTGTGCTGAAAGATAAGCTGTAAGCAGTGATGTAATTGGCAGTTAAGAAGAGGTCTCCTGCTGTGCAGTGGGCCGGCCGAAGTGGAAAGTGCCCCAATGGCAACACCCCTCCCAGGTAAGTTTCCATCTTATTAAAAAAAGGAGAGAGAGAGCCTGTAAAGTTTCCTGAGCCTAGGATGTAACTGAATAAAACGCTGCTGGTAAACTGATTCAAGCGATCCAGAATTTGTCTCCAGTTGGCACCTAGCTTCGTTAATATTGAACATATGTTGCTGGCCATAGAGGCACAAAGGGTACAAGAGTGAAGGCGTTCTGGTTTCTCACTGTGTGGTTTCAGAGACCTGTTGATGCAGGCATTACGTGACAGGGAAGTCCCTGCATTAAAGCTCTAAGAGGGCAAGAGTCTATAAAAGGCCATCCTCTGGAATTACGAAAGTGAAGCTTGGGTTTCATAGGAGACCCTAATATGTTGGAGCCATCATAGTTGTGAGACATCTGACACAAATAGCTGCAGACAGGGAGCGGAAAGATCCCACAAGAGTGATGTGGGATGCATCAAGGGACTGAGACAACTAATTCCCTCAGACATCACATCGGACAAGGAGCTACCGAATTTGCTGTTTGCCTTGCTGGGTTGCATTCTTGCTTTACTCCGGGGTTTCCTCACTATGCCCCATGTTTCTCTTTTGAAATGATAACTTTTATTTTGTGTAACTGTGCAATCAAAGTATTTAATTTTCTTTTTTTTGTTAGTATTTTTATTTGCAAGGAGGGAGTTCCATTTAAGAGATTAGCTTAAGTTTCATCAGAGACTTCTCCATGGTTATTTATAACCAGAATTGACAATTCTAATTGAATTAGAAAAATTATGTAAACTTTCAGGTTAATTAAATGAATTTTACTTCATGATATGGCCTTCAGCCTATGCGGTTGAGAGTTGAATGTCGTAGTTTGAAGCAGAGTGTCCCCATGAGCTCTAACATTTGAACATGCAGTCCCCAGCTGGTGGTGCTGTTTGAAAAAGTTCTGCAGTATTGCTGGAGGAAATCTGTCATGAAAGAAGGGGGCCAGCATTGCGAGTTCATCACCTGGTTCCACACCTCAGGTTTATTGCATTTCATGTGTGTAGTTGAGTATGTGGTCTCTCATATTCTTGCTTTTTCCCCACACTTCCATGCATCTTCCATCATTATGAACTCATTCTTTGGAACCGTAAAGCCGGATAAATTCTTCTTTCAATAGGTTTACTTGGTCATAGTGTTTTATTACTGCAACAGAGAGGTAGTCAATATAGACACTGAATATTTCAATTCTTGTTATAATCCATTGTTTTCCTTTCTATAACAAACTACTTTGATGTTATATACATAACAAATTTGATAGAAACTCATGAAGTTATTTTTATGAGAATATTTAAATACAATTTAATATCGTTTAGATAATCTACCTGATAAACCAAAACCTCTAAAAATGTATATATAAACAAAATATAAAAACAGAAATGGCAGTAAAATAAGTCAGTAATATAAAATTTGAGGCACTAAAAGCAAAAAGAAGGTCAAATCAGTACTTTGCATTGCTAATATGTTATGGTAAAATCCCCCAACATTTGTGCAACATGATTAATAAAAACCCAGAGACAGAAATTGGGGTTCAACCTGAAAGTCAGAAAAGCAAAACATACAGATAATGGCTCTTACCTCTATATCAGTCCGAAATGACGAACTTGCCTCCAGAAATGTCAGAATGAGACTGTGTGAGAGCTGTCTCTTTCCATCTTATATTCCAATCTAATGCTGGGACTAAAGGCATGCACCACTACTCCTTGGTTTTTATGGCAAACTAGTGTGATTACTGGGATTAAAGATGTGTGTCACCATTCTCTGGTCTGTAAGGCTAATCAGTGAGAAAGTTTTACTCTCTGAACTTCAGGCAAGTTATATTTATTAAAATACAAATTAAAAATCGCTACACAATTAGACTCAATAAAGAAACAAAATGTAGAACACTTCAAACTATTATAGAGGAATGACATTAAACATAAAATAAGTCACTTGAATGTGCCTTCACATGACTGTTCTCAAACATCTGGTAAATGTTTACAACGTGCAGCAAGCTATTAGATTTTGTTTTCATTTGCATCATTTCTAAGATTAGCACCTCCATGGCTATTTTGTAAATGTTTGAGGATTTAGATGAAGTGGAACTGGAGGGAAAGTATAAGAATATCATACTATGTATTTATGAAGTAGCCAGACTCAGTCTTCAGGAAAAACATATGTATTCAATACAAAAAGGCAAAGCCTTCATGTCAAGCAGTTAACCCCCAAAATATATACAAGTAATGTTATATGAACTCAAGAGGTTATAGTTGGGAATAGATGTTCATATACATTCATGCATGCGATAACAATAGTGAAAAAGGAAGTCATGATTTTTTAGTTTATTTTTTATGATTTTCTTCTTTATGCTTTATTTATTTATTCTTCTCACATATGTTACATACCAAACAAAGATTCTCTCTCTCCACTGCTCCCAGGTCCTCCTGCTTCACCCCTCCTTCTTAGATATCATGAATTTGAAGAAGAGTGGGGAGAGTTTATGGAAGGTTTTGGAGGAAGAAAAGTAAATGAGAATATTTGTAATAAAAATATAATGTCAAAAAAGTGGCTATGTAGTTTTAGTGTTGCAAATTTGAATGTTGATTTTTTTAGAACAAAGATAGGATTGATATTAGAATAGCTAAGAATACGTAAATAGTTTTATACTGATATAATAAGGTGTTCAAGGAAAGTTTATTGAATACCTTTAATTTGTTTGTCATTGTTTTAGGCAGAGAAATACAAATTTGGTACTATGTGTATATATGTATACATATATATATATATGTATACATATACATACACACACATATATATAAACATATATCCTTGTTTTCAAAAGTTTGTTGTTGTGGGCAAAGAAAAGAAAGACATTAAAATAGCCTCCAGTAATTAAACACTTAAATCTTGCAGAAAAACTAAAAAAAAAAAAAATGTTTTAAGAAAGCATAACCTGATATTATGGGCACTGCAAATATTTTCCTGATGTAGTGTAATACATGTGAAGGTATTTTATATGAATTGAGCCATTTTCTTAGCCTAATAAAAACAAAAATGAATATTTTTAATAATTTAATTCTACAATCCTAGGAATTCTAGATGAAACAGTAGTTTTGCAGAGATTTTAAAAATTTGTATTAACTCACCTTAGTTAAAGTACCCTTCAGACTGACACTGATCTGTAAAACAGAATTCTCTGAGTAGGGTTATTTATATAGCTACAAATTAATTAGCTATGTGCAACATAGCTTGTTTATGTGCTTTCCTATTTATAAGACTGTGATAAAAATTATAAAATGTTCGTGCTGAGTTCTGCTCAGTAACTGTATAATAATTTTATTATCTGTCTTTGTAGTAGTAGGAGCGGTGGGGCTGCATCCCCAGCACCTGGCTGTCCACATGGCTAGCTTATGCCCCGAAATAACAACACACAAACTGCATTCATTTAAACACTGCTTGGCCCATTTCTATCTAGCCTCTTCTAGGCTAACTCTCGCACCTGGACTAGCCCATTTCTAATATTCTATGTAGCACAGCTAGGTGCGCTTACCGGGAAGATTCTAGCCTATGTCCATCCTGGGTTGGAGCTTCATCGTGTGTGTCTGCCCAGGAGCCAGGAGCATGGTGTCTCTGCCTGAGGCGTCTTACCTCACTTCCTCTTCCTCCCAGCATTCTGTTCTGTTTACTCCACCCATCTATGTTCTAAGCTATGAGCCCAAGCAGTTTGTTTATTACTCAACCAATGAAATCAACAGATTGATATATGACACTCCCACATCATGTCTTAGAAAATGTCCACTGAAAAAAGGAAAATCTTGCCCAGACCTGTTACTCTTATTTAGCTTAAAATGTTTAGCGCATGTCAATTTTCCTAGATGTATAAATTCCCTTTGAGGCATTCACACCAGAAGTATACTTGATTCAGATATTCATATCATGGCCATTAGTAAATAAAGTCTTTTTAAATGGAGACAGTGGTTGTTCAATAGTTTCTCATGCTAAGTATTTTATTTTTAAACATAGTTACAATCACTTGAAGATGTAAAGTAAATAAGTCATATGTCTGCTGCAGGGGAATTGAAGATTTTTCTTTGAAGTGTTGTGAAAAATTCAATTTTTCTTTCAGATATAATATTGAACTACTTTAAGGTACATTTCTAATACATTTATTTTCATACTTGAGTATTTTATTTTGTACCCATTTGTAATACAGTTAGTATATACACAATAGTGAATCAAGTGCTCTGTGCTTTTCAGGAATGTCTCTACTATTGACTAATTAATGGTTCACTAGCAAAATATAAAAACTGATTTAAACTAAGAATTAAGCTTTGAAGACACTTTTTTTTTTAAAAAACATAATGACATTTTGTACAACCCAGTTACAAAATCTCTACCTTGTTTCCATTGTATCCACTGTTGTTTGATTCTTGCTGTAAGGGAGTTATCATGAAGCAAGTTAAAGAGAAACTGAAGTTCTGAAATTGTAAAACATGACGTCTTCTGCTCTTCAGATTCATTGTGATGTTTTTGACTTCAGAGGCTGTGTTTAATTTGGTTGACACAGTATCCTAAAACCTGCTTTCCTTTTCTGTTTCAGGAAATTGTATGCCTTTAGAAACTCTCTTCTTTTCAGAAAAATAAATTAGTTTAAAATAAGTAATACAGTATGGTTGGAAGTGTTGTCTTGTACCAAGGACTTCCTGGCAGTATTGTGTATTTAATGAAATTGAGTTTATTAACATAAACCATGTCTGAGTTTCTGAAAAAGCTAATACATTTTTAAGAGTTTCTACATTATTTCCTTGGAATCATTCATTTATTATAGAACTATACTGATTTCCAAATGTCTGTTGGAACTACCAGTAAATTTCTGATTTTATCTTCCCAATAACAGAAAACTACAAATTATTTTATTTCTTTGGTTTAGTTACTCAGTTCTGTGCTATAAACAGAAGAACTGAACCAATTGACTATTGATTATTTGGCTCAGCCTTGCAAATAAAGTTTTCTCTCTGAATATTTAATGCTGACCATCTGTTAGAGTATTAACTTTATTGACTAGAACCCATGTTCTCAAAATAATTTACTAAAATATAATTCTTGAATGTTCTCTTTGTAACAGTTTTCCTCTAATTTAATAAGAAATTTTGGTATACTGAGAAACTCTTTTTTTTTTTTTTTTTTTTTTTTGAGACAGGGTTTCTCTGTAACTTTGGAGCCTGTCCTGGAACTAGCTCTCGTACACCAGGCTGGCTTTGAACTCACATAGATGGACCTGCCTCTGTCTCCTGAGTGCTGGGATTAAAGGTGTGCACCACCACTGCCTTGTTTTATATGGTAATTATCCATATGTTCATTTACAATCTAGAGGGTAACTATCTGCCATTTGATTTCTATATTTTAGCTAAATAATTTCTATGCATATTTTTATTGGTAAAGTTTTTTATTAATTAAATTAGTTTATGGATTTTTATTTACAATTTTTCATAAAATGTTTTTGCTCATATTCTTCCTCCTAGATCCTCCCAACCTTCTACAGACCAAAACCCATGCTTCTTTTTTCTCTCTAAAAAAATAAAAAAAAGTAAGTCAAATAAACAGAAAATAAATGTTAAAAACAAAGAAACAAAACCCCTAAGAAGACAAAATTAATAAAACAAAGCAAGAGAAACTGCACATTTACACACAGACACATACACGTACACACACACACACACACAAAGAAATAGCTGTTTTTGTGTTGGCCATATACTCTTGGGTATCCTTGTGTGTTGCTGATACAACCAGGTGCTGTAGGAGGCCACCTGTTTGTTCCCGGCTTCTCAGCCCTGAAATAATCATGCAGAAACCATAATATTTGTAATATTGTTTGACCAATACCTTAAGCATATTTTTGGCTAACTCATATCTTAAATTAACCCATTTCCATTAATCTGTGTATCAAAATGGGGCAGTGGCTTACCAGGTAAAGTTTTGGCATCTGTCTCCCTTGGGGCTACATGGTTTCCCTCTACCCTAATTTCTTTCTCCCAGCATTCAGTTTAAATTTTTCCACATAGCTCTACTCTGCCCTATCAGGCCAAGGCACTTTGTTTATTCATTAAACAATAAAAGCAACACATACAGATGTATCTCCCACACCACTCAGTGACATTTCACTGGAGAAAACTGCATTTTCCCTTTTTCAGAGCTATCAGTTGCGAACAGCTTCTTGGTTAGGATTGGGTCTCTCTGCTGGATTCCCTTTTTCCTTTCTGGGATAGGATTGTTTTTAACTTGCTTAAGCATTGTGAGCATGCTATCGTAGCTTCTGTGAGTCAGGATTGTGTGTATCTGTCCTGTTGTGTCTGGAAGACACTGCTTCCTTGCTGTCATCAACCACCTCTGCATCCTACAAACTTTCTACATCCTCTTTCCTCTGTAAATACTACTGTCCTTTGAGGGGATAGGGTTGATAAAGACATCCCCAAAATGGTTTCTACCCCAGTCACTTACTAGCTACTTACAGGGCCTCTCTTCTCTAGGCCCAATGCAAGGAGCCACAGTCATTGTAAGTACTTGTTTGCCATCGCTGTGTTATTTCTAGAAGTTGAAGTTTTGCCACACTTTCCTCTATCTTTCCCCAGTTATTATACACTTTCTGTTACCTGTTCTCTAATGATCCCTGATCCTTAGAGGAGGTGAAGTAAATATCTTGTTTATGACTGAGCCCTCATTTATTGATTGATCGTGGTGGGATATTTGTTATTTGTTTGATGTGGCTCTTGCTTTTGCAGTGGGACTTCAACATCTGGATTAAACTGCTGAATGTGTATTTTTAAAATTTATATTTATTTATGTATTTATTTATAGGAGGAACATGTGCATGCCATGGCACATCATTGTGAATCAGAAAGCAAACCTGAGCTATTGGTTCTTTCCTACTGATCTGAGGTCACCAGATTGGTAGCAAGAGGCTTTACCTGATGAGCCAGATTACTTGTCTATAGTTATGTTTTTTGATGTGTAATTTTAGCCTACAATGTCAGAGCCCAATGTGGCATGTTGCCAGGGGAAAATACAGAGTTAGAGACAACAGACTAAAGTATTTCAGGAATCTTTAAGGGGCTACCCATAGAACAGAGGATCTGTATCAGTCATGAGAAGTAGTGCACCTTAAGTGTCTTACTCCATATGGATCTCAGTTGCCAGATAGGGTCCCAAGGTTGAAGGAGACAGATTCCTTGCAGTTTTAAACTTGATAGAGTGATCAATAATTTCCTCTTTATGAATTTTTAATCATATTTATATTTCTTTTAATATATGAAAAAATGAAATTAAATTTTTGAGAAAGGACAAATATGCTATAATTGGAAATTTTATTTCCACAGGTACCTATTTAACTTGTACTGTTAGTCAGACACTGTAATTACAATGTTATAAAAAATTAAGATAAGACATGAACTCTGCTATAGATTTTGTTCAAATAGAAAATGATAGAATATAATAATTCATTATAATGATTATTTTGGGGAAGTTAAGCAGCTCTCAAAGGGATAGCTTTATAAAACTGGATATTGCCTTTGGGAAGCTCATACATTAATTTACATAAAACATTTATTTGAACAAAAGACCATGTATTCATCACCTATGGGAATATTATCTAAAGTTTCTTCAACCATGAAACAGAGATTTGCTTTTGTTGTGCCCTGCATATTTGTACTACAAATAATATTTCATCAGAATAGACGGAAAAGGAAATAGATCTTGCATGAGTATTGCTCATTTTTATAAACGACATTTCATTTTTGAATAAATTTAATCTGATAATTCAGAACATTAAATGTTTCTCTCAAGCTTGCAACTATAAGATAGATTCTTTTGTGATTCAATCACTGAAGCTCATCAGCATCTTCCAGTTCTGCCCTTGATGTATCTATAAGATTCAAAATATCACCTTGGATTAAAACCAGTGTCAATGGATGCTTAAATATTTTCTGACCTTCAATTTTGCCCAAAGGACCTCTGATTTCTGTCACTTTTCTCTAATTGATCTAAGTAACTAGCAGCCATCATCAGGATTAAGCACTTAATCAATGCTTCCACCGTTACACAGATTTTTCTGGGTCTAGAATACTGAAAATTTAAATTCCCTATGCACTCAGTTATGAAATTCATTTTTAGTTTCTTCCATGAAAGCATGAAGGGAGATAAGAAGTTATAAGAAGTAACAAAAGCCAACTTTCAATGTTTGCCCACATCCTTAGCAGAAGATAGCAGTCAACTCCAGGTTTCCTCTACCATAGCATTAAGATGACTTTCTCCTGACGGTTGTCACCACTGTAAAGACTTCCTTCCCATGAAAATAAAAGTAAAGCCCATAGCATCTCTCCATAGATAATTTATACCAGTATGTACAAAGAACTGGTCCTATGGATAGATGTTCCCGGCTTTTGTTTTGAGAATCGCAGCCTTTACTCTGCTCTTCCCATTCCTCCTGGAAGTGCCTCTATCTGCTATTAAAGCCTTGCTAACCTCAGTATTTCCGTTAAACTCTTTAAGCTTTCTACTACCTTTCTCATTGAAAATAATTTTGTTTACAAAAGCATGTACTTAATCTTTTATTGCCATTATTTTAAATTAAACTTAATTAATTTTTTAATTGAGTAGCATGAACACAGAAAGAGGACATAGACATATCTGAAGTGATACCTTTTCAAAAATTAGATATTTTATAGGATTATTTTGTTCATGTTAGAATCAAGAGTGTTCTAGTTTTGAATATCAAAAGAATCCTATTTCATCCGATACCAACCAACTCTTATATGAAGTAAGAAGATAAGAGCATTCAGAGTACAATGAGAATCTGATTACTATCTAATACTATTCCATGCTCTAAAAAAGCTGCTAAAAATTCTTGAACTCTCCAGAACATCAAATCATTTATGAAGGAGTCTATAATAGTCCATTGGTAGTTAAAGAGACTTACTGGGACCACCAAGGTAGACATAAAACACAACTATAATATTAATACTGAAAATTCTTTTTTTAACTTTTTTTTATTGAGAAAAGGAAAAAAAAAACAAATTTCCTCCTCCTCCCAGCCTCCCATTTCCCTCCCCCTCCTCCCACCCTTCTCCCCCTCCTCCCACCCTTCTCCCCCTCCTCCCACCCTTCTCCCCTCCCCCTACACTTCTCCCCCTCCCTCTCCAGCCCAAAGAGCAGTCAGGGTTCCCTGCCCTGTGGTAAGTCCTAGGTCCTCCCCCCTCCGTCCATATCTAGGAAGGTGAATATCCAAACTGGCTAGGCTCCCACAAAGCCAGCACATTACGTAGGTTCAAAACCCCGTGCCATTGTCCTTGGGTTCTCATCAGCCCTCATTGTTCGCCATGCTCAGAGAGTCCAGTTTTATCCCATGATTTTTCAGTCACAGTCCAGCTGACCTTGGTGAGCTCCCAATAGATCAGCTCCACTGTCTCAGTGGGTGTGTGCTCCCCTCGTGGTCCCGACTTCTTTGCTCATGTTCTCCCTCCTTCTGCTCCTCATTGGGACCTTGGGAGCTCAGTCCAGTGCTCCAGTGTGGGTCTCTGCCTCTGTCTCCATCCATCACCAGATGAAGGTTCTATGATGATATGCAAGATATTCGTCAGTATTGCTCTAGGTTAGGGTCATTTCAGGTTCCCTATCCTCAGCTGCCCAAGGAACTAACTGGGGACCTCGGCTTGGGCATCTGGGAGCCACTCTAGGTTCAAGTCTCTTGCCAACCCTAAGGTGGCTCCCTTAACTAAGAATTGTGCTTCCGTGCTCCCCTATCCAACCTTCCTTATCCCAATCCTCCTTTTTCCCCAAGTTCCCCCCATTCTCCCCTTCTCCCTTTTCTCTCCCCATCTCCCCTTACCCCCATCCCACCCCACCCCCAAGATCTCAATTTTCTCCCCGGCAATTGGAGATGGGCACAGGAGATCGTTTCCTATGTGTAACCCCAACAGCACAGACTTTTAGGACAACATTGAATAAATGGGACCTACTAAAACTGAGAAGCTTCTGTAAAGCAAAGGACACTGTCACCAAGACAAAAAGGCAACCTACTGACTGGGAGAAGATCTTCACCAACCCCGCTACAGACAAAGGTCTGATCTCCAAAATATATAGAGAACTCAGGAAACTAGACTTTAAAATGCTAATTAACCCAATTAAAAAATGGGACACTGAATTGAACAGAGAATTCTCACCAGAGGAAGTTCAAATGGCCAAAAGACACTTAAGGTCATGCTCAACCTCCTTAGCAATCAGGGAAATGCAAATCAATACTGAAAATTCTTAAAGCAAAGAAAACCAGAGAACAAAATCCCATAGAACCTAGACAACAATGAGGACAAGCATGCACAGAATACCATCAAAATCTTATGTAATCCCCATAAACATACAAATATCTTTATATATATATATATATATATATATATATATATATATATATATATATAATTGAATTAATCCTCCATGAATGTGATAAAAATCTATTTAAATAAAAACAATGTTGAGAATACATTTCTGGAAAAGAATATAACACATAGAACAAGAGACAAAGAAAAATCTAATAGTACATTGTATGACTCTTCAATAATCTGATCCATTATTCCTCAAAGTGAATGACCAAGATTGTGGGGCTAGAGGCCAGCCTTGGTGGCACTGTGAAACACTCTCAAATACAAACAAACAGTCACAACATGTCAAACAAGAAATGGAAAATAAATATGATTATTTAGAGAACTTTTTACATAAATGACAATATTCTATATTATGGTGATAAAACCTCATGCTGAGAGATTTACACAGTCATTAATTACAGGGAATTCAAATAAAGCATCAACTCATAAAATTAAACAAAGAAGCTTGGACATATGGATAGATGCTGCAAAACTTCTTGTGCCTAGTCCTACTTGACCTTTGTTTTAACACGGAAACTTTTAAAAATAACTCAGTAATCATTTTTATATATTGTTCAGCATATGTTAAAAAATTACATCTTTTTAAAGTCCCCATTTTTAACAATATCTTGATTCAAACTTTGAAAATTCCATAAATATATGCACTGAATTTTGATCACATCCAACACCCACTGCCCCCTTCTAATTTCACCTGAATTACTCATCTAATCTTCATCCTAACTCAGTCCCTATCTTTATTTATTCCCCCCCTGTGTTCAATTAGTGTTTATATTTACATGTGTCTGGGGCACAAGGAGCCTATTAGCATCTTCATCTAAAGAAAGGACACTCCTTCCTTCATCAGTAATCAGCCACTCTACTAGGGTGGAGTCTGTGGAACCTTCACCTCATTCCTACTGGATTGTTGACTGACTTGATCATGTAAAAGGTTTGTGTAGGCAGGCACACCTGCTCTGAGTTAACAAATCAACCATATCATATCTAGAAGACCGAAATTCACAATTCTCTTCCCTATATTCCATCTTTAGATACAAGTTTGATATAAATGAGCCCCATAGAAGTGAACACTCATAGTCAGATATTATCAGAACTTTTATTATTATAATTTGCATTCACCACTACCCAATACAAAAATAAACATCTATGAACAAAGTTAAGAACTCTATAGATCTGTTTACTTAGCATAAACATATATGTGTATATATAAATAAATAAATATATATATATATATATATATTTGTGTAACTTGGTCTTCTTGAGAGACTTCTTACAGTGGGAACAGGGACTGTCTCTGACTATTTTGATAATTTTTGCTACCCTATTCCTCCTAGCCTGAATACAAGGGAAAGTTCTTAGTCTTACTTAACTTGATATGTCATGTTTTGTTCATATCCATGGGAGGCCTGCCCATTTCTGAATTGAAATGAAAGAAGAGTGGATTTGGGTTGACAGATGGCAGGTGGGAGGTAAAGGACTTGGAGGAGAGAAGAGAGAAGAAACTGAGGTAGGGATATAAAATAAATAAATAAATAAATAAATAAATATTTAATAAATTAATGTATTTAATTTAATAAATAAGAGACCAGATAATATGAAAAAATAACTCAGTTCTAGAAGTTGAGAAATATAACAGATAACTGACTTTTTAACTGAAATTTTAGGGAAGTATAGTATTTATTTGTACATACATAATAAGTATTCATAAAATGTAGAAGGACAAACAGTGTATGTTAAATTTTCCAATACAAAGAGGAAATCACAGAAAAGTGTGTACATTTGTTCTTATATGCAGTATGAAAACACTCCAGAAATAAGAATTATGCAATGACTATTAAGCACTTGATTTTCAATAGGTGCTCTAAGCAAATTAATCACTTCCACCTTTTCCATCATTCACTGTGCTAATTTTATTTAAATGCTCTTAAAGATCCACAATATTGACAACAAACCAATTTATGAGTTAGAAAAAATGTGTAGTGTTAAAGCAAAGAAATACAACTGCTTTAGCCAAAATGAAGGACTCTAAATAAAACTGATGCCTTGAAGATGCTCCTGGCCTTGCTAGATCCAGGATTATTCCTTCATCTTCTTCAGAATGCAGGCAGACACAGAGGCTCTATCTTTCATGTTGATAAGCAAGCCCATTTCTCCTGTTTCACTTATCATCTTGACTTAAACATTCCTTACAGTGGAAACGTCAAGGTATATATATTTGGACAAAGATTGACATATTAAAGAAGAAACTAGAGAAGAATAAAACTAAATTCAATAGTAGAGACAGCACAGAATAATACTTAAACAGATACACACACAAACACACACACACCTACAATCTCAGCCAAATTTTAAACAGTTTCCATCTGCCATATGTATACCACAAAACAAGAGCGTTTGCTGGTAACAAAACTGTATGTCCTTTAGGCTTAAATCTGTGTGAGCTGTCGGGTTGTGATTAGTGGAGCTTCGTATTAGAAATGATGTAGATAAATCAAAACTCTGAATGAGCCAGTCACAACAGAAATCCATCCCACCTTCCTAATAGTCATCCAACTCTTCAGGGTGGAAGCAAGTCCTGACACCATGGATACGAAAAAGGGAAGACACCATCCACACTGTTACCATTTCAGGGACTGTCAAAGGCAGCTAATATGGTCTGATACAGTATTAGCTGAATTGTACTTATGGTGGCAGATGCCTCTCTAATCTTGGTGCACTCATACATTCAAACATAGTCACTGAAAATGGCCATGTTAACTCCAAATTCATACTTTGTCAGTCAAAATTCATGTCTCTAATCCCTTGCCTGGATAAGCACTTTGTTGAAAAGTGGTATCATTTACAATCCTGACAGCAGGGTATGGGGTGCCAGGAGCGGCAAATGTGCTGTCATCTCGCTTCAGAGATGGCAACCAAATTTACAGAATAGTGCAAAAAGATAAAAAGTCTCTCAAAAATATATAAATAATCAACATATGTATATAATCAACATGAGTAAAGCAGAAATAAACCTCATTTTGAAGATTCTAATAGCTTTTCATTTATCCTTTCATGTTTTACTTTGTTTTGTAACAAATAGTATTTAACTACTTTTCCATTTTTTGCATCATAGCCATTTTATTAAAAGAATAAATTCAATATAAGGTTTCTAACAATGATTTAGCTTTAAAATTAACTTTAAACAACACCTATTGCAGATTACTGATATCAAAGATTTAATTGAATAAATTCCATATTAAACCATTGGATATGATTCGCATTAAAATTTAAACAAATTTCCAAATATCACTTTATTTTTCTGGTTTGCTTTTCCAGTGTAGTCAAAGGACAAATGAAAATGTCTCAGGTGTGGATCTTAAGTCAAAAATCACATAAACATGTGACTTAATAGAAAAAAACCTATTACATCCACATCCTTTGGCTTACGGTGGAACAATATCCACATAACCCAGGCACTTTTGTCATATATTTTGACCACTTAATTAATTTCCAAGTACTTACTTCATTTTACAAACAGAGAAGCATATGTATATAACAACAATTAAAAAAGAAAATGAATGTTAAAGACAACAAGAAAGATATATAGGAGAGTTAGGAGGGATGAAAGAGAAAATTGAAATAATATGACTATATTATATAATGTCAAAAAATAATGGAATTAAAGATAATAATAATAAAATAATTAATTAGATGCACTTTTATCAATGGTGATAATCAAACTAGAGATAAATAATTAGAACACAGAAATTCAAATGTACTGTATTATGTGAAACCATAGAAGAGAAAGTTTACTTAAGTCATAGATTCTTAATAGAATAAACAGAAATATGAATTTTATTTTTTTCTATTATTGAAAATGATTCTTTTCTCATATAGTATATCCTGATTACAGATTCCTCTCAATCTAATCCTCTCAACTCTTCCCTACATCTTGTCCCTTGAATCTATTCCCTTTCTCTCTCTTATTAGAAAAGAGCAGGCTTATAAGACATAACAGTAAAGCATGATAAAATAAAATAAGTAAGACATCATATAAAGTTGAACAAGGCAAACCAACCAAATGAAAAGAGATCAAGAGTAGGCAAAAGAGTCACAGACCCAGACGTTCACACATTCAGGAATCCCCCTCCCAAATATTCTAACTTTAAACCTATAATAAGGATTCATAGGACCTGATGCAGACCTTTGTAGGCCCTGTGCTTGCCACTTCTGTCTCTGTAAACTCATGTGAGCTTCATTCAGTTGATTTAGAGGACCTTATACTTGTGGTGTCCTCAATCCCCTCTGACTCTTACATTCTTTTGTGTCCTTTTTCCTAGAGTTCCCTGAGTCTGTGGGGAAAGATTTGGTAATACACTTATTTAGAGTTATGTGTTCTCAGATTTCTGTGTTTAATTTGTCTGGCTGTGGGACTCCACATTTCTTCCCCCTTGCTATATAGGGAAGCTTGGATGATGATTCTTAATAAGGCATTGATATATAAGGATGGTAGAACATCTCACTACTTTTTAGACCAGTAGTATTTAGTTTGACATGGGCCTTTGAGCTAACAACTTTCTGGTTCCTGGTCACCCAAGCAGTGCCAAAAAAAAAAAAAAAAAAAAAAAAAACAGAAACAAAGAACAGAAAAAAAAGTCAAAAACAGAAAAACACCTGACACAAAACATCTAGAAAATCTAGGGCACATGAAAAGCCCAAATCTAAGAATAAGAGGAAATAGAGGAAAGAGAAGAAGCCCATATCAAAGACCAAGAAAGCATTTTCAAGAAAATTATAGAAGAAAATTTTCTAACATAAAGGATATGTGTATAAAATTATAAAAAAGCACAAAGAATACTAAATAGATTGGAAAAGAAAAAAAAATCCCCTCAGCCCATAATAATTAAAACACTAAATGTACAGAATCAAGAAAGAATATTGAAAGCTGTAAAAGAAAAGGACCAGGTAGCATATAAAGGCAAACCTATTAGAATTAAACTTCTCAAGAGAGATTCTAGAAATACAAATTTTAAATTTTATTATGTGCATACATAGGAATAAAAAAAGATACTCATATTTTCTACTTTTCCTTATCTCCTGCCTTGTATCCTCCATTCACACCAGTTATATAAAGAAAACAAATAATGAAGTAGTTTTTCCAGGTCCTTAGAATCTGATAACCCTCCTCCCAAGTAAAGTTAGACAGCATTGCCTACTCAACTACCGCCCACTATCAATTCTGCTTCTTCGTGTGTTTGAGAGAATGTTGAGAAGATTCAGAATGAACGTGATGAAGTTGTCTATGTCACATGTTCTATCTCATGTATCCAGAGTTTCCGGTGTGAAGGATTTTGTTTTGTTTTTGACGTAGCTTGTAAAGCATGTAATGCTGTAAATGCGTCATGGTCATATAGAACATGATCCAAAAATGTTTGTGGCTACTGGCCATGCCCCATAAAAGACTGTTTTTTACATCTTAAATTGATTTGTACTTTTTCAAGTTGACTTATAAAACGCTTATAAGAACTCATCTTAACACAAGTGTGGAGTGAGTCTGGCATTAAATATTTACACCTCGATTACCATCAACCTGTCTAGAGAGGTCTTCCTGGCCAAGTAAGTCTCCTAGATATAGTAAAGATTCTATATATTTTTCTGTTAGGCAGATGAATTTCTTTCATGACTTTTTAGATGGAAAATCTCCAGGTATTTTGAATGTCACATTGCTCTGCTACACCTGCATAGGTGAGCCTGTTCAGACAAATCAACTTCTGCCTAATAGGCATGCTTCTCAGTTATGTCTTTTATTCCATACTGTCTTTGCAGTCACTTGGTGCATGGCCAGAGAATTCAACAGTCTCATAGTGAGACATTTCTCCTCTGTATTTTATAACATCATGCCTTTTTTGGCTGTTCCGATGTCTAGGTATGTCATTTATCATATAGTGTTTTGGAAGGAAATTGATCCAAAACTCTTACTTCTATTAAATATAGCATGTTCAAAACCCCGTGCCATTGTCCTCTCATCAGCTATGTAATGTGCTGGCTTTGTGGGAGCCTAGCCAGTTTGGATGTTCACCTTCTTAGGAATGGACCGAGAGGGGAGGACCTAGGACTTACCACAGGGCAGGGAACACTGACTGCTCTTTGGACTGGAGAGGGAGGGGGAGAGGAGTGGGGGGAGGGGGAGAAGGGTGGGAGGAGGGGGAGAAGGGTGGGAGGAGGGGGAGGGAAATGGGAGGCTGGGAGGTGGTGGAAACATTTTTTTTCTCCATTTCTCAATAAAAAATGGAAAAATAAATAAATAAATAAATAAATAAATAAATATAGCATGTTATGGAAAGAAAAATATATGGGTGAAGAGAAAAAATAGTTGATGTTTATTTTTTTAAAACGTCTTGCCTGTTCTGCTTTTGTATGTACCCACACAAAATTCAAACAATAGTTACAGAGACACTGGATTATTAAGTAAAAGTTATCCCAGACCTAAATATCAAGGACCCTCACTTTTGCATTACTAATTAAATAACAAACTATAATGGTATATTATCTGTTATATGATACAAATTAAAGATATATTCAAATAGTGGATGCCAGATCTTAAAATATATTTGGTTTAAATATATTGCAAAATTATAGTGATACAGGTCCCATAACCAGATCCTGTTTTGATACATTAAAAGAAAGTCATATATTAATATAGCTCTTCCAATTTTTTCAAATATTTCTAAGTAAATTTTTGCTTAAATGATTTCTTATATAATTTGATGATATTTATTTTTATTAGACTATTAACTGAGGAAGAAGAATTTGATTTGTACCAGATGGCTAAATGTAACATAACACTCAGAAATATCATGAGCACCACATGGAATTGAAGTGTCATACTGAACCAGATACATTTCTGTATCACCCCCATCACTATGAATGAAAATTGTGAATATTGAGTAAATGTGTTGAGGTGTTTAAGTAATTTGAGGCTTTTCAACATTGGGCTAAAATTCTCCTAGTGTTAAAATAGAGATGTTATAATGTAATGTCTGCTAATAATTTTGTAGTAAACAACAAATTAGGTTCATTAATATTTACTGAGTGCAGTATTCGCAAAATGTTTTACATATTTTTCAGTGAGATGCCATTTACAACATGGGGATATTCGTGAATGAAACTTCCAAAATTGCTAAGAGAAAATCCTGACACCATCATTCCTTACCCAGCAAAGCATCAAAACCTGTGGATGTTTACAAATTAGAAAATATCTATAGTATGGCCAAATAATTTAGATATAAGTAGTTATGAATATAATTTGTAAAATAATGGACTGAATTGAAAGAATAATTAATTTTTCTTTTCAAGGGGATAACTAAAAAAGATAAAGTTGCTATAATTTAATGAGTGTGTGACTTCATTTTCATCATTCTGGGAAGTTATTAAATGAGAGAGAGAGAGAGAGAGAGAGAGAATAAGAAAAGAGGAATATTGACTGAGCGAGCCATTTTGGGGCTAGCAGGAAACATGGCACTAGGTAAATTCTTAGGAATCCACAAGGATGACCACACCTAAGACCCTAAGTGATAGTGGAGATGGTGCCTGAACTGGCCTTCTCCTATAATCTATTTGATAACTACCTTAATTGTCAACATAGAAACTTCATCCAGCAACTAATAGAAGCAATTTCAGAGATCCACAGCTAGCACTAGGCCAAACTCCCAGAGTCCAATCACAGAAAGGGAGGAGCTATAATATGAGCAAAGGGTTCAAGACCATGGTGGGGATACCCACAGAAACAGCTGATCTGAGCTAGTGGGAGTTCACTGACTCCAGACTGACAGCAGGGAAACCTGTATAGGGCCAAACTAGGCCCTCTAAATGTGGGGGCTGTGATGGGTGGAAGGTAAGGGGAGCAGGAGGAGGGCTGGGAGAAGGAACTGTGTTTTATATCTTAAGGGAGCCATTTTAGGGTTGGCAAGAGATTTGACTCTAGAGGGACTCCCAGGTGTCCAGGGAGATGTCCCTAGCTTGTTCCTTGGGCAGCTGAGGAGAGGGATCCTGAAATGGCCCGATCCTATAGCTACACTGATGAATATCTTGCATATTACCATAGAACTTTCATCTGGCGATGGATGGAGATAGAGACTAAGACCCACATTGAAGCACCGGACTGAGCTTCCAAGGTCCAAATGAGGAGCAGAAGGAAGGAGAACATGAGCAAGGAAGTCAGGACCGCGAGGGGTGGGTCCACCCACTGAGACAGTGGGCTGATCTAATGGGAGCTCACCAAGGCCAGCTGGACTGGGACTGAAAAAGCCTGGGTTAAAACAGGACAATGAGGGCTCCTGAGAAGCCAAGGACAATGGCACTGGGTTTTGATCCTGCTGCATGTACTGGCTTTATGGGAGCCTAGCATGTTTGGATGCTCACCTTCCTAGACCTGGATGGAGGAGGGAAGACCTTGGACTTCCCACAGGGCAGGGAACCCTGACTGCTCTTCAGACTGGAGAGGGAGGGGGGAGGAAGGGGGAGGGAGGGGGGAGGGAGAAGGAAATGGGAGGTGGAAAGGAGGCGGAAATTTTTAATAAAAAATAAAAAATAAATAAATAAATAAAATGATATCTGTAGTTTGTTTTGTCTTTTTTTCTAAATAAATATAAACTCACTGGACTTAAGTTAGAATCTTTTTAGTTTCCTAATATGATTTCATTACTTTAAAGCTGTCATATTTCAAAGATACATAATTTGGCAATGTTATTAGAAGAAGACGGAAAAGTTTCCAAGCATATCTTTTTTTATTATTTTTAAATATGTTAATCCATGACTTTATTTAAAAATAAAATTCTATTTTAAAATAGCTTTGCATTAAAAGAAAGAGAGTTTTAAAAATTACTGAGAATTCCCAAACACATAATGTCCCCTATTACCATTTTTCTTTTTTTATACCTTTTTAAAAAAGCAGATTCTGCTCTCTTGTGGCATACCCTTATTAGTTTCCCTTCATCACCTACTCCCAGTTTCTCCCACTTTCCTTTCCATCTAGATCCACTAATGCCTCTCAGTAGAAAAGAACTGGTTTCTAAGAAAACAACCAAATGTAATACAATAATATATAATATATTCGTTGAAAATGAACAAGGCAAGACAGCAGAAGAAAAAGAGGCCAAGGGCAGGTACAAGAATCAGACTCGTAAACACATTCAGGAGTCCCCCTTAATTACTAAACTGAAAGCTGTAATATGTATTTATCAAGGATCTAATGCAGGCCCATGTAGGTCCTGTGCTTGCTGCTTCAGTTTCTCTGATTTCATATGAGGTTTGATTAGTTGATTTAGATGGCCCAGTTTTCCTGATAACTTTTGTCTTCTCTGGTTCTTATATTCTTCTGACTACTATTCACTGAGGTTCCTTGAACTCTGAGGGGAGGGATTTGTCAAAGGCATCCCATTTACAGCTGTGTGTTCTCAGGTCTCTCTCTGTGTAATATCTGTCTGTAGATCTCTGTATTTGTTCCCATCTCCTTCAGAAGGAAGTTTCTCTGATAATGGCAGAATAAGGCACCGATCTGTAAATATAGTGGTATATTGTTATGAGACATTTTATCATTACCTTTTCTTAAGCCAGTATTTGAGTTTAACCTGGGTCTCTGAGCTATCTAATCTCTGAATCTTGGTCACCCAACAGTATCGGGTACAGGTACCATCTCATGGTGTATACGTTAAGTCAAATCTGACATTGGCTGACTACTTCCACTATCTTTGTGCCACCAATATCCTAGGATATTTTATAGGCAGAACAGGTTGTAGATAAAAGTTTTTTTTGGCTGGATTGGTGTTTATGTTTCTTTCTGGTAGCCAGAAGAGTACCTTTCCATATCAAAGAGAATAGAATATGAGAATAAAGGTTCTACATAGGCACCAATAGACTCTCTCCATTTTCAATGAGTTGTGTAGACAGTTTCTCCAGCAATGAGTACTTACTGTCAGTTTGTGGAAAGCAACCTATTGTTTTGGCAACAGGTTGAGTTGTTTTGAGATTTTTTTTTTTTTTTGAGCTCTTAGATCAACAACTTCATTGCATTTAATGCAGTACTGGTATTATAATCTTTTTTTTTAACGGAATAAGTATCATTTAATTTTTTTTATCATTCTTAACCCCAGACCTACTAACCCCCCCACCCCAAACCTCCCCTTTAATTTTCCAAACCTCCTCTCCCCTTTAATTTTTTTTCTCTACTAATGCGACTTTTGTTTTCCAGCATCTTAACGATGACCCAGCTACTAATGAGCCAGACAGATGCGATTTCTTCAATCAGTCATCTCAAAACGCCAGCGGACAGGACATAATCAACAGGACGTCGTCAGAGTAATCGGACACTCCCTGGATCCCTTGACGCCCAAAGCCAGCAGGAAGCAGTCATGAGAGACCAGGCTACGCCCCCATTCCCTACCCGCTAATCTTCATTTAGTGAGAAGAAAATGGCCAGTTGGGACTCCTAACTCTGCATTATTTGGAGAATTTGTTGGGATCTCCTTAATATATTTTAGGAAGTTTCCACTGCATGAAGTTTCCATACCACTTGTCAAATGCCACTCAATTCTGTCTCTCCCCAAATATTTTTTTAAATGTTCCTTCCCAAGGAAAACGCTCATCGAAAAACAGTTATATTCTCAATTCTCTCTCTCTCTCTCTCTCTCTCTCTCTCTCTCTCTCTCTCTCTCTCTCTCCCCTCTCATTTCTATCTATCTCTACTCACATACATGTGTGTATGAATACATATATTCAATATCTTTTACACTTTTAACTATAAGGTTCATTTTTTAAATTTTGTTGTGTGCTGTATATGTATGTGTATGTATGTGTAGACTTCGCTGTCAGAACACAACTTTTGGCAATTGTTTCTTTCTTTATACCATTTGGGTTTCAAAGACTCAAATCTGGGAACTCAGACTGGAAGCCTTCATCACATCTTGTATTAGTACCACTAATACACTAAATACCACTGTCCATTCAGAGTGTTCAGATAAGAGTACAAAACACAGGTAAATATTTGAAATAGACAAAATCTGCATTACTGAGCCACATTTAAGGTTTTATGACAAAGATTGAAGACAAAATTTATCCCAAAATTCAGCCCATTTTCTACCTGATCAAGCTACACTTTACATCTAGGAAGGGAGATAAAAAGGGGTGGAGAAGCTATTGGAGCTGGAAGATAATGCAGGTGGCAGGCAGGAAACAGCAAATTTGACAGTATTTGAATTAGTATAACTTAAATTTGGTATTTAGTAAATACTAGTAATTTAAATAAGTTCATATTTAAAATATTGAGCTTTTGGTACTATTCTAGGAGTTTCTCTGCTCTGCTTCCCTAGCAAGTTAGTGTTCATGTAGATGACAATTTCAGATATGTTTTTAATTCACAACCCAGTGTGGGGTGATCAGTAACATCCCCTTGTCATTCCTTGCTCCTGTCTGCTTCAACAGTGAGTAATGATGCTACAGCTGATGTCATGGAACCTCATCAGGACCATTCTGTGCTCAGACAGTGGGAATAAATGAGTGATGCTTAGAGGTTGGGTGTGCATGAAACAGTTGCAATCTCGGGGATAGTTTTTAGTTATGCTTTCTATATGAGGAAAAACATACAGTAGACAATTCACTTTCTGGTCTTCCAGTTAGTCATTTACAGAAGTTGTACCAATACTGTTCATGGACATTCTATGGATATTATCTTTCGCTATTTTATCTTTGTTTTCCTAAAACAGAAGATAAGGTGGATAATATTGCTTTTCATTTTCTTTCCCTGCAATAGATTTCTATATTTTACATTGGTTTTTCACCATTGTTGGATTTGTTTATTAAGTTGTGCATTGGGATGTATGTGAGCATCTTGATTATTACTATTGTATAAGAGCATCTTCACAAATTCAAAATTGGGAATTTATTTAATAAGTTAATGAAAGACTCATAGGTCTTAAAGTTCTCTTTTTAGGCACTCAGTATTACAACTAACAATGCAGAATACAAATGCTTCAGAGGAAGGAGCAATCCATCTTTCTTCTTCTTCTTGATATATGAATGCACAGTAAGAGGTACTGCCACAGTTTAAGATGATACAGAGGTGCAGAAAATGATGAAGCTCAGAATCAATCATAGTATAAGATTATGTAGCCAAGAAAGTTAGAGTTACCAAATCAAAGTATCACATTATATTTATTTATTATATTTTCAATTTTTTTATATTTTAAATGAAAAATAATTACATCATTTCCTCTTCTATTCCCCCCTCCAGTCATTCCAATGCACCCATCCTTATTGTCTCTTAAAATTGTGGCATATATTTTTTCTTAGCAGGAGAAAGACCATGATACACAGATGACAGTGTGTGTGTGTGAATGTGGATATTGGGAGAGGTGGGAAGTTTGCATATGCTTAATTGTCCATAAACTAAAATGGGCTTCATTTGAATTTAGGATTCAGTTTACGAATTTCAATTCACTTTTTAAAATTTATCTTCAAGGTAAATAATCTAGCTATCCTTGAGGAAATTTACTACTGAATATAATTTTAAGTTTATTTTAAAGAAAAATATGCTAAATAACCTACTTGTAAAGTTGGGGTCATAAAAATGGATCTGTTTACTTGTACATTAAAATTAACCCAAAAATTATACTTTCATTTATTTCTCTATTTTCTTTATCTTAATATATACCTTTAAAATTCCAGCAGTATACCAGAATTTGCACCTAAATCTGTGTGTATTCATGGAAACCTATACATTTATACTAAATTAATTTGTGAGGAGAAAATCATTGTGTTTGAGATACAAAGTGTAAAGTCCCCTGTTGAACTACATCATCCTATCCCTAAGTTACTAAAAGCATGAACTTCTAAGAATTATTAAAATTTTACCTAAGAAAACAGAGACATGACTGAGGCATGTGTTTGTGGAACTTCATTGTGTCTGTTTGTATATTGAATACATACTTGTTTCGGCGTTATTGAGAAGAGATAAGACTTTGACCTAGGAAGGAAGCTGACCCAAATAAACTTTGGAAAATTTGTGTTCTTTAAATCTTTCTTCATGATTTGAATCACATAGTATATCATGAACTACTTAGCAAAGGCATATTCATATATTTCCTTTTATAAATATTTTTTCCGTATAAAACAATAAGTAGTTAGATTTAATTAACTTTTAAGAGGGATGACATCAGAAAATCAGTAATTATTTGTGCAGTTCTTTCTTATCTGAAGGTAGCTTTTGCTTCCCTGTGATGAAAGTCATGGGGCTGTCTATATATAGTACAACATAAGGGTCACGTACCAGGGTACTTCCAGTAAATATTAGTGAAGCTCACTATTCTGTCAATGACTTCATTTCCCAGTAGCTTTCTCTGATGATGAAATTTGAGGGCCTATTGCTGACTTCTTGTTGGCTAATCATACTATTTCTGTCATTAAGCTTTTCAGGAAAATAAGCCAATTTCATCAAACTGAAAAAGGAAATTGTACTATTAAATACAAAAAAAGAAGCCTAATTTTGTTGAGTTCAAGTAACAAAATATGTAAAATTTATAGAGTATTATTTTATATCTTGCAATTATTTTTTTGTAAGACAGATGTGTTAGCTAACTAAGTAGTGAGACCTGCTCAGTAACTACTTTATAAAATTGAGCTGAACCATTTGCGTATACTCAATTTGTTGAATGCTATGCACAACGCTAGAGTAAAAGTGAACACACAGGTATTTCATGTCAATTTCATTTCCTTTGGTTATTATTCTCAGTAATGGGTAGATCGCATATGCTTAGGATATTGGTTCTAGTGTTAGGTTTTGGTAATCGTCAATACTATATGTTATAATGGCTATACCATTATATCATATATCAATGATATAATGCATATCAGCACTGAATACAGACTCCCTCTTTCAATACCACTTGACTAATTATTATTATTATAAGTAAATGATCACATTTTTTTTTTATTTTTCTAGACAGGATTTCTCCATAGCTTTTGGTTCCTGTCCTGGAACTAGCTCTTGTAGACCAGGCTGGCCTCGAACTCACAGAGATCCGCCTGCCTCTGCCTCCCGAGTGCTGGGATTAAAGGCGTGCGCCTCCACCGCCCAGCTATAATCACATATTTTTGTAAAATATAATTATTAACAAATTTTAGAATAATTTTTAAAAATGTTCTGAAAGAAACATAACATGTTATCTATAAAATAAAAAATGACTATCAAAGGTGACACAAATGTAGCAACTTTATGATTAAAACAAGTTTATTAATGCATATATTTTACAGGAAAATTAGAAAAAATAAAGAAATGTCTATTTGTTGTTGATAAAAATCAGCAAGTGAGTTCACTGGCTCTACTTACATGAAAACTTTGCCTTAGATGACAATGACAAAAATGTCAATTTCCTTAAAAATTAGCCAGTTGATGGACAAAAATCAATATAGGTTGCAAAGGCCCATTCAAGGGTAGAATGTACTTGGAAACACAGAAGGATAGGCACTTCTTAAATTGTACTTGTAGAGATGACAACTTGCTGTGTTTTACATTACAACTAATTTTTCTACTCCGAAAGTCAATGAGATTTATATTCCCAGAAATATTACCACAAATTGATTTTGCCTGATATAGCTGATTTTATAATTTAGTCATAAGTCCTTCTCCAGGGCATCAGAAATGACTTAAGATTGTACAAATATAGATTAATTATTTAGCAAACATATTACATTGTTTTAAAATTTGCCATTGTAATTTGTAATCTCATATATATATATATATATATATATGTATATGACATCATGATTCAAAATTATAATTTTTAAAGTTCTTTTTTACTTTTTAAGTATTTTTTATTTTGGGAAATTAAAATATAATTATATTATTTCTCCATTTCCTTTCCTTCTAGCCTTTCCCATGTATCCCCCACCAGTTTCCCTCTCAAATGTTTGTCCTCTTTTATGTTAATTATTGTTACACACATACACACACCTGAGTATGTATGTTTGTGTCTGTTTGTATAAAACATCTCATGAAAAGCAAATAGTTTTGTTTTCAGGGAAGGAGGACAAGACTTTTAATATTTAAGTGTATATACAAAAAATTCAGTTCAAAACATGTTTTACCAGTTCCTTTGAAGAAGTTTAAAATTTTTTCTTCCATTTTGCTTGCCTAATAAATGAACCCTAATAATCAAAAAATGACAAATAGCTATCAAATATGTCCTTGGTATCTCACAGGATTACCTGAAATGCATCTTGAATAATTAAAATGTTTAAAATGAGTTTGGAAGATGGCTAATTGGAAAATAACTTACTATGCTAGTATGAACATATGAGTTTGATCACCTAGAACTCACATAAAAACCTGGGCATAATGGTACTCCTATATTCACAGTCTAGGGAGGCTGAGGCAGGAGTATTCCTGTGGGTTGCTAATCCACTAATAAAGCCAAACGGGATTAACTCCAGATTTAATGGTGGAAGGCAATTGAGGACAACCATTACCAACTCTTGGCCTCAAGTGCACCTACAGACATGTGTCCAAAGACAAAAACAAGTACTTATACACATACATACTAAAATATTTTAAAATGCATTGAAATGTATTTGCATATATTCAACAATTTCTCTTTTTGTATATCAGTCAAGGGTTCATAAAATGATTGTGTTTTATGTTACATTATGTCATTGTCAAAAATATGCAATGTGTTAAAAGTATGCTTTTGTAAAAACTTACTAAATTTAATAATTATATTTTTTACGTAAGTGTATAAGCATCAAATACCTATAAACACATGTATGAAAAAAATGAAAGCATTGAATGCCTCTACCACATAAGAACTGAACTCTCAAAGAAGAAACATTTGGCAAAAATACTTCATTTCAAGTAGGTGGGAAAGCGATAAAAGATTACATATAAAATGAATTAGAGAAATATATTTAGTTTTTTGCCTCATGTGGATGAGGATATATTTTAACAGTTAAGGATTTAACTAGTCAACACACAGCTACTCTTTTTCTTTTTTTTTTTTTGTGAATGTTTGTTGGTGCATAAACTATGACCTTTCTTGCAGCAAATAAAGTAATGCATATATCTGTAATTACTTGACTAAAATAACAGCCTCAGCACAGGTCCCTGCTCCTGTAGAACCACAGACCCAGACATGACCCCTAGTTAAGTCCAGGTGGGACATCACCCTGGTCCAGGGTGGCAACAAGACACAAACATCAGCCCATTCCTCACCTCCCTGGTGTCTTCAGATCTGTCTCTCACTGAGCACATAAACCATTCCATCCCTCTTTCTGTCCCATTATCTACTTAATCTTCCTTATCATAAAAAAAAATCAACCCAGGCTGCACCATGGTAGTCTTCTTTGCCACATGACATCCAGGGACTGTGTTGATTTCTGTGGCTCCTGACACTGTTGATGGCCATGCTGATGTCAAGGCTCTGGACCACCACTTGGGGTCATGTTGATGTCCGATAACCACAATGACATGGGAGCCATTATGATCTGAATGATCTGCACTGCCCCCTGGGATCATGATGATATCTGGGTTCAGGCTGTGGATGAGAATCATGTCTGGGTGGATGGTCCTACCATAGTCTAGGTCTATGTTGATGTCTGTGGCCCATGGTACCATCAAAGGCCACAAAGATGACTTGGGTCTATGCCACAACCTGAAGCCTTCTTTGTGTACTACTACAAAGGCCAAACTATTCTGGTAGACGTTACTGTCACATGGGACCATGGTGTCTGCTATTCAGGCTGTCCCAGGGGTAATTTCTGGGTTCATGGCCAAGCAATAGCCAGGGTCTGAGTCAATGTCCATGACTTCTGTTACCAACAAAGGCTGTGCAGAGGCCTAGGGTCAGGTCAGGCATGTGATACCATATTGGTATCCAAGGGCCTTGCTGCCACTGGGGCCATACTGATCTGGATGACCTGTGCTTCCATCAAGGTCATATTGACATTTGGTCCCAAGTTTCTCCCAAGTTGTTTTGGTCCAGCTCATGCTCAGTGTCTGTGTGATATCCATGGCCTGTGTTATCACAGAGGGTCATAGGAGTGATGGGCATTTAAAACCTGCACTGTCCCAGGATAACTGACCCTTCCCCTCTGATACTGCAGCAAGAAAACTGGACTTTCCCCGTAGAACTGGCTGCCATACTCAGGAGAACTGTCCCACTAGGCCTGGTGGTATGGGCATAGGGGAGCTGGTTCTGCCTCTTGCCTGAGGGGTGAGGTCCCAGACACCTAGACTGTCCAGACCTACATTTTGGGCCTGAGTTGCACCACCCCAACATCAAACCCCATCTATGAACTGCTGGAGTGTGGGAAGTGACTGGTCCTGCGGAAGGATAATCTCAGGATCTCCATGACTCATGGCAACAGCAGGATATCAGAGATGAGTTCTTGTGAGTGTCCAGTCATTATGGTTTACTAGAGGCTCTGAACAAGACCAATGATTCATTGCAATGTTTTGTGGGTGAGGCTTATTGGATAGAAATGTATACTTCCTGACACCAATGCTCCCAGGACCAGTAGGATGAGTAAGGTATCGAAAGAAGATAGAGGCAGATATGCAGGGACTTTGATGTAAGTTGGATTGGGGTACATGATGTAAAATTGTAAAAGAATCAATAAAGAATTATGATATAGTAAAAGGAAATATTAACTGAGCCTCAAGATTTAATTTATGAAGCAATATATTGTACATGAAATCAACTTTTAATATTTTAGAATATCCTACATGAACACTGTCTCTATATCACTATGACCTCTACCTATATCCAACTCCTACTGTTTTCCCCAAAATACATGCTTTCTTCTATAATATTTTTAGGTGTCTATGGGTATATGTATATGTGTGGACAAATGTCTATACAATTTACTGAGTTTGTTTAGAGCTGATCCTATATGTGCCCTAGGTTGACTGCCTGAGAGTGAACAACCTATTTGGGAACTCATCCCTGGAAGAACTGGAAACACAGAAATTTTAACTGCTTCTTCTCACCCAACCCCTCCCCCACCTAAACTGGACTACTTCCCAGCTCTGTATGTATGCATGGAGCCATGTAGAGTTTTTCCTTAGACACAGTGGCACTCCAGCTTCCATTGTGATTATGTTGGTCTTGTTCTGGCAACCATATTTTAAAAGTCCATGAATACATTTTTACCATCATGTGTAGAGGAAATGAACTCTGACTGTGAAAATCGTTTGGGCCCTGTTCTGTGGATTTTCAGAGCATTATGTTTAGGTCTCAGTGTCAGGATGTTATCATATGGAGTTAGGAATTCTCCACATTTTGAACAGTTGTGGATCTCTGGATAAGTCTCCATTTGCTGAAAAAGAAACTCCTATGAATGAAGGCTGGGAGCAACACTTTCCTATGGGCATAACAATAAGAATTTAGAATATGGTTAGAAATTAGCACAAATGAATTAAAGAGGGAAGTAAAATCCTGTGACACTCAGCAATAAAACTGCTCTCGAATTGTAATGATCTTACTCAAGGCAGCAAAACATGTGAGCACTGAAAGAAAGAAAGAAAGAAGAAACTGAAAAGCTCTGCTTTAAAATCCCAAGTTGCAGTTAGCTGTTGACAAAAATGTGCCCTTAAGGGAAATTCAGTGCAAAAAGTATTTTTTAGCAACCCTAGAGGAAGGGACAAAGAATCTGAAGGCAGAGAGCACTGAGCCTGTAGAGTTGCCACAATACATTGAGAATTAGGAATAATGAGTTAACATGCTAATATGAAACAGTAGAATGTAAATTTTATATCATGTTATTTAAGTGGTCTTTATTTTTGGGGGGTGACAAATAAGATAATTGGAAATAACTCATGACTTTCATTCAAGTTTCAGACAATATTAAGCCCAATTTCACAATAATTATTTGTAGAATTGGGGATAAAATATTGTCTTATTTTTTGTGACAGAATACACTGGTTTTTATTTCCCTATTAATACAACCATGGTTATTAAAATTCAGCTTTTATTACAAAAGTTGTAATTGCTGTGTTCAAATCCATGAAGTCCCTGCAAAAGCCAGGAGATTGAGTCCCATATGTAAAAATAAAGAGCCTTTATTTTATGCAAGTTTGCAAACTCGGTCTCTCTGCATATCCAAAGTATTGAAATAAATGGAGAGCCCCAAGCTCAGTTAGAATTAGGTTTGTATAGTAGTAAAGGTGGGGGTGAGGGTTTTCTGAGGTTTAGGACCCCTGATTGGCTGACATTTGTCTAGGTGTGTCCTGGTGAGGGTGTTCTGGCAGGTGGTCTTTTTTACAGCAGTTGGAATGCAGGCATTTCCTTTGGATGGTCTTTTTTTTTTATTTTTTTTTTTTGGAAGGTGCTGCTCGGGTAATCTCAGTTTGTAGTTGGAAAGAAGGGCCCACATGTTCATCCCAGCTAGCTTATACCTGAAATAACCATACAGAAACTGTATTAATTTAAACACTGCCAGGCCCATTAGCTCTAACTTCTTATTGGCTAACTCATACATCTTGATTTAGCTCATTTCTATTAATCTATGGCTGTGGTTTACCAGCAAGATTCTAACCATTGTCCATCTGAGGCCCAGGATCAATGCATTCTTTTACTCTGCCCTTCTTCCTCTCAGAATTCAGTTCTGTCTTCTTAGCCTACCCAAGTTCTGCCCTATCAACTAGGCCAAGGCAGTTTCTTTATTCATTAACCAATGAAAGCAACACACAAACAGAAGGAATTTCTACACCAGTAGTTCTTCTTGCAGCCAGGTATTGCTTCAGGGTAAACTTCTGAGACTCGGGCCTCCATTTAAATTTATAGAAGGCCTAGTACTACTCTGGCAGGTGATAATGGTTGGAAGTAAAGAACTTCCTTTGGGTGACTTGCCCATACTTAGCTTATAATAGCTGGCTTCTACAGTAATCATTATTAGACGTTAAGAGAAAGACAAATGCAAGAAGTAACTAGAAACTTTCCTTGATCACTGAGGATCAAATGCAAATGCAGAAATACAAAGACGTTTACGTGAATGAAACAGGCAATATTTGCTGCTAGCATATTATTTCTCATTCAGTTACTTCCTCTCTGCTTGTATTGAAAGCAAAAGCACATTTCCCACAACTGGCAAACCTGTCCCCTAAAAATGTTCTACCAGACTGTTGTTGATGTTTTGTTTGTATAATTTGTTGCCTAGGATTTAAACAGAATGTGACTTAAAAAACAATGTAAAGCACATGTGGCTAATCATCATACACATAACCTGCTAACTGCAGTTGTGAATATGGTAGCATGCTGGCAAGTCAATTCTAGATCATATATGGGACAGACTACTGAGAGTGATGTTATTTTTGACACCATTTACCTTTCTTAATCCGAATACAATGTTTAGAAAAGTCTCTGATAAGTTCATCTATAACATGAGACTTCTGTCTCGCCCGGTCCTGCAGCTGTTCAGTTCCAAAGAAACACATAGAGGCTCATATTAATTATAAACTGTTTGACTTTTTCACTCAAGCTTACGATTAACTACCTTTTACAATTAGTCCATAATTCTTATCCATGTCTAGCCACATGGCTTGGTACCTTTTTTCAGTGAGGCACTCTCATCTTGCTTGCCCTGACTATGCTGTCTGCCTGACTACTAGCCAATCAGCATTTTATTAAACCAATATGCATGATCAGTGTATACGAGCATTATCCTATAGCATTCATTTGAGTCAGAAATTTTCTTCCTACAACCAACTACTAGCTCAAACAGAGCTACACAAAGAACTTCATTTGTGAGACTCACTGAGATAAATGACTTGTTTTGTAATTTTGTACCCATTCAGTGAATAATCACAATAATAACTTCTTGAAGTTCTGTCTCCCTTTATAATTTCCCAAAAGGTGGAGACCTATCTGTAGGTTGAGAGTATCATTATTTTGAGACAACATTCTGCTAGTAATCTTCAAATTTAACTGCAGGGCAAATAGTTTAAATGGACTTTAAATTCCAAATATATGTTCCCTTTGAGAGAGAAAAAAAAACAGTACTATTTTTCAAAATTACCAATTTAACAAGCAGTTATTTCCTGAGTATTTTAGACTGTGTAGAAAACAAATTATTTTTACACATATTCTGACAGATAACATAGTTCTGTGAATGATGGAACCTTGTAACATTTATTAGCATTTCTTCAGAAGATATAATTATTTTACACACTACAGATTTCAGAAATCAAGCTAATGTAGTCATTATAATAAATTTACATGGATTTAAAATATGTAAATATTTAAAAATGCATTTTCGGGGAATTATTTGATTTTAATAAGATGTGGTTTTAATCCAATAGTACCAAAAGACTTTACAGCCTTAGGAAAGTCAGTACAGAATACTTATTATATCATAAGCTGCATTATTAATTGCTATTATAGGGAAGACATTCACAATGCATAGAATTAAATATAATAAAGTATTTTAGAACATAGAAATGATTATTTCTATTAAATTGATTTATGATTTTCATTGTGGTATTCTAATTTATAAATTGCATTATGAAAAATTTTCATTTTAATTCATTTTTGTTTTTCAAATCAGGAAGTTTTGAAGGCAGATTTTAGGTAAGAAAAATCTCATGAATCCCTTTATATTTGAATCGCATAACTCATATTAGGAAACTTTCATTTGTCATGAGAATTCATTTCCAAGAATTATGACTGATTCTCTACTTCCCCTTCCAGTCTTCTGTATACTGGTATAAAATAAGTAGGAAATTATTAAAATTTTATGTTTATTATGCTCAAAACTTTTAGGCTCACTATTATTTTTGAGGGGAAATTGATATTAACAAATGGCTAAATATATAACTTTTATTTTTATTCAGCTTCTGAAAAATATTTTTGTTATAATAAAAATTAACTGCTTGAAGATGTTCAGCTAAAATTTGTTTTATTATTTGGATAACATAAATGCCAAATGCAAATGCAGATATATGATATATGTATGCATATATTTACATAATTCACGTAAGGCAAAGGTGGGAGAACTTGAGAAATTATTTTCCTTAAATAATTATATTTTGCTATTTTTCTGTTTAATTAATGTGTGTAGTGTAGTATGAATGAAAAAGAATGAAATTTATGCCCTGGCAATGCTGAAGCATGCTTGGGAAACCCGTATACAGTGGTTCTGTTGAACTTGTCCATATTGGGTTTCATAGTCTAAATTGATGAGGACAACTGACCAAGTGTCTTTCTCAAGACACCACCAGATCTCATTTCTAATGGTTATGAGTCATTAGGCGGTTGCTGGGAATTGAACTTAGGACCTTTGGAAGAACAGAGAGTGCCCTTGTTTGCTGAGCAAATAAGAATGTGTATTTATTTGTGCATATACAATATAGGTGTATTGTAGCCTGAGTGTCTTCCCTGCTCTTATGGTACATTGTTGATACAAGGTAATACTTTGAAAAAGAGTTTGTTTTTCAGTAGCACTGGTAGACCAGCAATCCCATGATATATACCTATTTACATCCACTAGGACTGAGGTTACAACCCAAGGCAGGACACAAGTGCTGAGGATCCAAACTCAGGTCCTCATATTTACAAAGAAGCAGTTTAACAATCGAACAACTTACACAGTCCTATACATACTATCTTACTGAAGAACAGATCTTCACAGAAAACTGTTCCCTGCACATATGATCATTTCATCTACTTCCTCTTTGTACGTGAAGGGCAAGAAAGCAAAGGATTAAAATAAATTATTTTCAGGAGCTCAAGTTGCCTGATGTAAAATCAAAATCAAGCAAACATTCTTTAATCATTAGGCTCTTTTTATCCTTTCATTTTGCTCATCATTTAACTAAAGTTAAAATCCTTTTAATATCTTTGAAATATTATTGCAAAATGAATTTTGGGTTCGTTTCTGAAAGAGTTTATCACTTAAAATATATTCAAACTTACATAAAATGAAATTATAATTTTAAATAATTTGGAATACCTCATGTTAAATTTTATAAGGAATACCACTTATCCATTCTTTCACCATAGCTTTTCAAAGGTTTACAGGCATGATTGAAGAAATAACAACACTGTATGTTTTGTTATTTGATTTTAAAATTATTATGTTTTAGTAATTATTAAATCTACTGTTAACCAAGGCTAACTAGAATTATGGAAGCTAATAAAGTCAAATTTGAAATAAGATTGATGAAATAAAAAGTTATATCTAAAAAGAGAAATATTCAAAAAGTCATATTCAAAAACTACTATTTGAAAGATTAATTTTAATAAATGTTTAAAATTTATGCATGTTTACATTCTACTTAGAATAACTTTAAATGCTCCACTGAATTAAATAATACAGATTTTTCAAAAGTCTGTTAGGAAAAGGGCAATTTTTGTCTAACTTGATTGATAAATGCAATGCTAAGATTTCCAGCTCTGAGAGAAATTTAACCTATTGTACAGTGTGAGTGTAGTTACATACTAACCCATATATCTATGATAAAAAGAAGGAATATGCACTTTTTCTAGATTAGAAAGAACATTTCTTTATACAGTGTGTTGGAATAACTATGAGATGTCAAGTATTAGCTGCAGGAAAGTCCTTTTGAAATAGGACTCAATTTGCTCAAGAATGAAGGTCAACAATTGAAAAGCAAGATCTCACAAAACTAAAAAGCTTATTTACAGCAAGAGAAACAACCAGTGAAGTGATGACAGAACCCCACAGAGTAAGGGATAACTTTGTCTAGTTACAGATTCAAACCAAGAAGGATATTCAAAATATGCAAAGAAATAGTTCACTTTACCCTAGTCAGAATGGCAAAGATCAAGTGTAAAAAGCAAAATCAAGCTGACAGCAAATTCTGGGAGGATACTGGGAAAGGAAAACCCTTATGTATGGTTGGTGGAACTGCAAACTGGTACAGCTATTTTAAAAACCAGTGTGGAAAACTCTCAAAATCTTGGCTGAGCAGTAATCCTTGTAAAGTCATCACCTTTAATCCCTGCACTCGGGAGACAGAGACAGGTGGATCTCTTTGAGTTTGAGATCAGCTTAGTTTGTTAGTTTCAAGACATCCAGGCCTGTTATATAGAGAAACTGTGTCTCAAAAAACCACCACCATCACCACCACTAACAACAACAACAATAATAATAAATTAAATCAATAAATATCTGAAAATCTTAATCTCACCATATAATCCACCTCCATTATTTTGAAAAAAGTTTGATACTCTACTACAGGAATATGTGTTCAGTCAAATTCACTGCTGCGGTATTCAAAATAGATAGGAAAAGGAAATAAATTTAACTGAAAATACATAATGAGCATAGCATTCATATATAAGATGGCATTACAATCAGATACAAAGAAAAAGGAAAATCATGACATTTGCTGGTACATGGATGGAATTGGGAAAAATTATACTGAATGAGGTAACTCAGACCCAGAAATACAAAAGTTGCCTGTTTTTTCTTAATGTTTAATTTGAATACACATCCAATGTAACCACTGAATCCATGGAAGTGGAAAGGGACAATGGAGGATGAATCTCTGAATGGGAAGGGGTAAAGGTAAGTGGGTACCTTGGTGAAAGTAGGATATGAGAGGTAATACTGCTAAGCAAGAGAGAGAAAAGAGAGATAAATAACATTAACGGTATTTGAAAATGCTAGAGGCAAATCATCCTCTATTACCTTAAAATGCTTACATAATATCCATGCATGTGTACATGTATATGTAAAACTCCGTATAAACTATACGGTTTTCTGCTGCTGTTTTTCAAGATGGGATTTCCCAATGTAACTGTCCTGGCTGTCCTGGAACTCACCAGGCTGGCCTTGAACCCTGAGATCCGCCTGTCTCTGCTTTCCAAGTGCTGGGATTAAAGGAGTGTGCCAACACCACCCAGCTAAGCTATAGTTTTAAAAATACGCTTTTGTTTTGTTTTCCTTCCCTTTCTTGCCTCAAAACTATTCTATACACCCTTCCTTGCACCAATTCAAATGTATGGCCTCTCTTTCAATTATTATCACATGTAAATATGTATATGCATATTCATGTTCCTAAATATAACCTGCTCAGTCTATATGATGTTACTTGTATGTGCATTTTGGGCTTTAAGCGACACTTATCGAGGGCCTTAAAAGTTCCAGCCTTTGGGACTGGAGAGAGGGCTCAGACATTAATGGCACTAGCTGTTCTTCCAGAGCACCTGAGTTCAATTCTCAGCAACCACGTGGTATCTCACAAACACCTACAGTGATATCTGGTGCCCTCCTCTCGTGTACACGTGTACAGGCATATATGCAGGCATGTATATATAATAAATAAATCTTTAAAAAACAAAATGTTCTATCCTTTCAGACTCATTTTCAGGGTTCAATTAAAGTTGCTACAAATAGCTAAAGGGGAGCTAGGAATGAGGGTAAAAATCTGAGGGGTAAGAAATCTACTCACAATGGGTTTCGTCCATCTGTTCATGTTTCTTTATTCTTTCTCTTCCATGCATCATTTCTCATTGTTCACCTTTTACTTGTTCTTCTTGTTCACATTGTTCTTAGTTCTATTTTTACCAAGCTCCCAGTCATATATAACCTTAAAACCAGCAATTCCCCAGCCCTACCAAGTTCAGGGGCCAGAATTCTTTTGCCCCATAAAAATTATATAGGATGTGAGGGGAATCTGGCTACGACATCTGTCACCTCATTGAACACCCAGGTTGATTCGTCTATCTGACTGTCTAGGCGGTTGTCTTCCTCCTACCACACTGTTCCATGTGTGACCCTTCTGAAGCTGCGTTCTTTGTCGAAGAGGACCACCTTCCCCACATAGAGAAGGACCTGGTTTTCATCAAGGGTATTCAAGTAGCTGTGCTCCCCTGACAGAACCTCCAAACAAGCTCTCAAAAAATCTTATAAGGGTTTTTCACACGGGGGGGGGGATGGGGAGAGAGAGAGAGAGAGAGAGAGAGAGAGAGAGAGAGAGAGAGAGAGATATTCCCACTGTTCTGAACTAGGAAATATTCCCAAATATGCAACAGAAAAAAGTCAGATACAGCGATAGTCTATAGCAAAGAACATCCCTTTATTCACAAACCTTGCCTTTTGGTTTAGCTTTTACCAGATCCCTTGGCTTGGATTAATTACTGGTGAAAAGACGGCTGAGCTATTACTATATAATGTGACTTTCGCAGACACTACCTGAAACTAATCCCATAAATTTTCACCAACATGACTGATCAAGAACGAACTAATTTATATGTTTTAATGAGTTATGTCACATGGGTGGTTGATGCATCCCCAATCAGTCAGTCATAGACTATATGAAAACCACAGAGCCAAGCATGATAAATCTCTCTTTGTTTTGTTGGTCAGAATAGTTTAAGGGACTTCAAAAATTATACAGGCTATTGCTATTGCCCTTGGTTGCCTACTAGAACTTGAAGGTAAGATACTATTTAGGAATTCACTTATAGAATTCAGACACAGAACACGGACTAATTAAGCCAAAAATACTTTTAAGCTTTCTCTCTGAGGTATAGCTCTCACAGTATCTGTTGGTACAATGTAAGTTGACAAGAGAAAATATTAATCATCACCACATAGCTACATAGCATACATATCACAAAATTTTCAGTTTATCAAGATATTGCCAAGGCTGCAACAGTGGCACTTGTATCTTGGGTAACCAACAACCATCTAATTGTATAGACAGTCTGCTCAATACATGGAAATTAACACCTGTGCCTGTCAGCCTAGCCAAATATTCATGAAAGCATTGACTCTAAAGGAGAACATGCTGCAGCCACGTTACTAAACCTTTATAATGTCCACCTGCATCTTAAATACTTATCCTTATACCAAAGCACCCGTCACCAAAAAGTTATCCCACAAAACAGATAGAGTTTTATAGATATTCACAAACTGTCATATTCAAAATAGTAAGTGACCATGGGGATATCCAACCATAGTTGGTATATCTACAATGTAACCTCTATACCTAAAGTTCAGGAAATATCACAAAAGAGGAAAAAATGTAAGAACCAAACAATCAGGGTGTCTGCTGCAAAATAAAGACTTCTAAATATGACAAGTTTCCTGTGCCCATGAAAACTAAACAGTATGGTTGACTAAACTACCAGTTGACATGCTAAGATGCACAAGGAAAAATAAAAGTCCCATATTACATGAATTGTCCTATCCTTTGATAACTATAACCGCTGAAATAGGGAGAATAATTTTTATCCAGGGGAAAACCTTCTGACGACTGGTAGATTATACAGTCCTAAATATTCACCCCTAAACATATGCACACTGAGACTAAATGGATTCAATTGGTTAACTCTTTCCCTCTCTGTGTCTGTGTGTGTGCGCAGGTTTATGATTAATAAAAATTCAAAACAAAAAAGACATAAATATGAGAGGAAACAGCTAGTGAAGGGAAATTGGATGATTTGGAGGAGGAAGAGGGAATAAAGAAGTGATATTGATACAGTACTTATATGTGAAATCACTCCAAAATAAAAATTAAAAATATAAAAGGTTGAATATTAAAATGAAAGTGCTCCAAATGGTAAAATAAAAATGAATTAAAAATTTTACTCAAAAGATATATTAATGACTAATGAGTGTGTAAAAAATGAAAATAAGAATAACAACTACAAAGAAACCTAGAATATATGAAGAATATTTTAAAATTGTAAACTATGTAAGTTCATAATTTCTGGAATGATATTATAGATTTATTACATCAATTTATCTCCTTTTCATTTTCCACTTAGATTTAAAGATTTTGTATTTTTTTCTGTATGTACAGGTCTGTGTGCGGGCATCCCACATGTGTGTGGCTGCCCACAGTTTGGAAGAGGTTGTTGAATACTCTGGAACTAAAGTGGTGATAACCTTTCTGATGTGAATCCTGCAAAACTAATTCAAGTCCACTGGAAGAGCAGCAAATGCTCTTAACCATTGATGGTCTCTTTGCACTTAGGTTTAAGCACAAACACTTGTGTTCTGAATAGAAATAAACAATAACAAACAAGACGTTAACTTAGTAAAACCTTAGGCAGAATGTTGGAAAGATGAGAGCACAGACTCTAAAAGTGATTTATGATCTGGAGTGGAGAAGACAGCACACACAGGTTCAATGGAAAAGTGAATGAAATTTGAAACCTCTACCAGATGGGACTCTCTGCAGGGATTAAAACTCAGCACTAATCTACAAAGAAAAGAGACTAGTAGAGCCTTTAAATTCGCTAATAATCAATACCTTATATGTTTGTCAGGATCATTCAATATAGGATGCTTACCAGTGGCTATTCTTACCATTATGTTTGATAGTTATACTGTATTCACTATCTATAGAAAGAACACATATCATCTGCTTTGAAATAACTAAATTTGAATGTAGTTGTTGGCAAACCACATTGCTGCCCTCTGTTTTCTGTCATTTATGATCAATAGTCGAGTTTGTATGCCAAAATTCTGAACACTATTCTGAGATGAAACATTCCAATAGACATGCAAGCATAATCAATGCTCATGGTTCATCAAAAGAATGCTCATACATGATGAGTAAATTATAGCCCACTATTTAAAGTGATCAAGCTGGTTCTTTTTCATAAATATACATACCAATATCAAATATTAGAGGTTAATAGATAGATAGATAGATAGATAGATAGATAGGAGAATAATTTCAAAAGTTTAATGAGAACAATAAATAAAACTAGGAACAGAGACATCATTTAAAAAATAATTAGCAACTTATGAAACTATAGTTCATATTGTTTTAATTGATGAAATATAGTCATTAAAAATTAAATTCATGTATCTAGCAAAATGCTTTAATAATTATAGAGAGTAATAAAATAAAGAGCAGATAATGAATACTGAAAGACAAATATTAAGAAAATTTATAGAATGTTGAGTATTTGGGTTAAAAATTTAAAAAATGAAAAATTTAAAAGAATGGATTTCCACAAAACTTTGCCATAAACCTTTTTTTTATTGAGAAAAAAAAATTTCCGCCTCCTCCCAGCCTCCCACTCCTCTCCCTGTCCCCCCACTCCTCTCTCCCTCACCCCACTCCTCTCTCCCTCCCCCCACTCCTCTCTCCCTCCCCCCACTCCTCTCCCCATCACCCCACTCCTCTCCCCCTCCCCCCACTCCTCTCCCCCTCCCTCTCAAGTCTGAAGAGCAGTCAGGGTTCCCTGCCCTGTGGAAAGTCCAAAGTCCTCCCCCCTCCATCCTGGTCTAGGAAGGTGAACATCCAAACATGCTAGGCTCCCATAAAGCCAGTACATGCAGTAGGATCAAAACCCAGTGCCATTGTCCTTGGCTTCTCAGCAGCCCTCATTGTCCGCCATATTCAGAGAGTCCGGTTTTATCCCCTGCTTTTTCAGTCACAGTCCAGCTGGCCTTGGTGAACTCCCAATAGATCAGCCCCACTGTCTCAGTGGGTGGGTGCACCCCTCTTGGTCCTGACTTCCTTGATCATCTTCTCCCTCCTTCTGTTCCTCATTGGGACTTTGGGAGTTCAGTCCAGTGCTCCAGTGTGTGTCTCTGTCTCTATCTCCATCCATCGCCAGATGAAGGTTCTATGGTGATATGCAAAATATTCATCAGTATGGCTATAGGATAGGATCATTTCAGGTTTCCTATCATCAGCTGTCCCAGGAACTAACTGGGGACCTCGCTTTGCCATAAATCTTAATTTTGGTTAACAATTTCTCTGCCCCTTCTACTCATTACATCATCTAATCTCATTTAAATATTTCCACACCTAGAATTACCTCTCAACTTTCAATTCATGGTTGTTTTACTACCCATCCAAAATTGATGTGTTTTATTATTGTTGCATTTATTGTTGTTCTCTCTTCACCTATCATGATTCTGTTCTATCTCCTCTACACATGCATACCAAATTAAATATAAAAATAAATATTTGAATATAAAAATCTGCATATGAGAGAACATAATGCAGGACTATGAGCTCTATCCACTCTTATTAAAAATAAAACCTGAATATGAGTAGATCAGTAAAGCAAGAGAAACAACTAGAAGAATTTTAGAAAAGAAAAGAAATTATCCTATATGTTAATGATGACAATATGAATCATATATGAATAATGTTGATAATATGAATATCTATCAAACCTGAAATATTACACACACACACACATTATCAGAGCTGATACATAATTTCAGAAAAGTTGAAGAATCATAACAAATTAGTAACCTTTCTATATATTAATGACAAACATTCTGAGAAAGAAATAGGTGGAAAATGCCATTAACAAGGTCTTTAAAATTCACCTTGGAGTAAATCTTATTAAGGAAATTAAAAAAAATCAGAGATATAAACATTAAAACTTTGAAGACTGAAATTAAATAAGATAGAAGAAGATGGAAAGATGGCATTGTACATTGATTGAAAATAGTATTGTTGTGAAATTGAAGGTTCTACTAAAAGTAACCATAGATTCAATGAAATCCCAATCAAAACCCTGTTGCCATTTTATGTTGAAATAGATAACCCAAGTTAAAATTCATAAAGAAGAATAAAAAATCCTACATTACCAAAGCAACACTGAGCATAATAATAATAAACTGAGAGGAATTACTATTCATGATTTAATGCTATATTATAGACATAGTTGTAAAAATAACAGGAGTATAGCATAGAACAAACCCATAGATCATTTAAATAGAAATGATGATCTAGACATAAGTCTTTTCAGTGAGAGATACATGATTTTCAATACTTAGATTTTATTTTTTATTTTTATTTTTATTTATTTATTTATTTATTTATTTTTTTTTTTGGTTTTTCGAGACAGGGTTTCTCTGTGGGTTTGGAACCTGTCCTGGAACTAGCTCTGTAGACCAGGCTGGTCTCGAACTCACAGAGATCCGCCTACCTCTGCCTCCCAAGTGCTGGGATTAAAGGCGTGTGCCACCATTGCCCGGCTTGGATTTTAATATGTATTCTTAATCCTGGATTTTCTTAATGCTAATAAGAAAGGAACAATGGTAGCAGAGAGACATTGGATAGTTGAAAAAACTTCTGAATTAAATTAGCCAGTGTATTTACAGAATGTGTTGACCTCACAATGGAAACTAGATGTGGTACTTTGGGGAATGGGTTTTGTTCTTGTTTCTACAGGAGAAGAAAAGCTATAGGTATCATCAAAATTAATAAAGATTTGGTTTAAAAAGAGAAACCTCTTGAGAAAGAGAAATGGTAGCTCATCCAGAGAGGTGACAATCATACAGGTGGTAAGGAAACCTCATCAGATTTGGGGAAGGGTTCTGTTCTTGTCTTTGCAGGAAAATACTCATCTCCAAAGTATCAAGAGACCTTGGACATCTAGATGCCTAAAGGATAACTGAGTGGAGAGAAATCTAACTCATGATTAAATGTCATCTTAAGGTTCAAATTGCATTACCTGTATATGTAGATATCTCTACTTAAAAATTAAAGTTGGCTTTTTATTTGTCAATGGCTATCCTTCCCTGAAACCAAGCATGTTGTTTAAAAAAATTCCAAATTTCTGCCACATATCGAGTCATCTGGTGTGGAACAGAAAGAAGAACGAATTTTGATAAAAAAAACTTCTTCTCTCCATATCTATTTTTGTCTCTATAATAACTTTCACTGAATATATGTCTATATTAATAATGTTTAAGTTTCCACAATGAACAATAAATTTTTTCTTCAGTAATCTGTGAAGTTTCCAGGAAGAAGATGGGGCCCCACAACAATGATTCCACCTGTTTAATGTGATGTCATCATGATGATAGCACTATTTTAAGATCAGCTTCTCAAAACAGTTCCAACTTGGTTAGCTGAAATGGTGTACCTCATGGTGATGCACACAATAATGGAGATGAGTTAAATTAATAGGTAAGAGTTAACCAATAAGAAGCTAGAGCTAATGGGTCAAGCAGTGATTTAGTCAATACAGTTTCTGTGTGATTATTCTGGGACTAAGTGATTGGGAACAAATTAGCGGCCTTACTCCAACAGACCCCACAGTCTGTTTCAGTCATACACTGTCACCCACATTCAGAGGGCATAGTTTGGTCCTATGCTGATTCTGTCACTGTCAGGCTGGAGTTGGTGGGCTCCCATTAGCTTAGGTAAGCTGTTTCAGTGGATATCCACATCATTGTCTTAACGTCTTTGCTCCTGGACGGCCAGGACAAAGAAGGGACCCTCTCATTGTAACAGACCATAACCAACAACAACATTCAAACCACCCCACTAAATGATTACAAACATTCATACCCTACCAAATGACCAAAAGCGACTTATCCTACCTCTTAGGAATGTGAGCATTGTGTTCTCTGGACTGCTTCCAATTGCCTGTAAGTGGTGGGGGGAGGTAGAATCTTTAGGGGACTCTGAAAAAAATTAGAAATTCGGTCAAGATCTGGGAAAAGTAGTTGTATTATGTTTTGTTTAGTCTCTGTGTGATGAGAAAATGTAGATCTTATCTGAAGTCCTGGCTGCTTTCGTGTATGAGGCTGAAGTTTTTTTTTTTTTTAATGTATATTTTTTAGGAAACTGCAAATTAGCATTCAAAGATTGTGGATCATTCTGATCTGGGCTATTTGATTATCTTTTTTGGGATCTGCTCTTTGTTTTTGAGCACACACACACATATATATATACACACATATATACATTAGCACAGATATAGAATGTGTGGTGTGCATAAGTCAGCTAAAGATGATTATTTTATGTTTGAGCCAGCAAAAGGCATCTATTGACTTTAAAAGCCTGCTTTGACTATATAACTAAAGTGTAATATGAATCTCCATAAATGTTATATGAAAAAATGGCATGTAATAATAAGTCCTGGACACTGAAGACTCTGTAGCCAACAAGATTTAACAAATCTCATCCAATCTGATGGTTTTTCCCATGTAAAAGGACGAGCATCCCTTGACCTATCCTGTAGTCTTTCTGGACTTCTTCACTCATGTCTGCAGCCACGATCCTTAGGAGTTCCCCCTTGGTCAAATTCGATCTTTTGTAATTTCGAAGTAATCCATAGTTTGTTTTTTTGTTTGTTTGTTTGTTTGTTTCTTGAGGAAACAAAAGCACAACCTCTCCCACATACAACACATTTTCTGACTTCTAGTCTGAAGCTTAGACATTTTAAAAATACATAGATTGGCTTAATTTAGCAATTCCCATGATGTAATGTCTCTCATCAGCTATTGTTTTTATTCATTATCATTTTAAAAATTTAAACAAAGGACCATACTAGTACCAGACATTCTGGGTATTTCCCATATTTATGTGGCTGTTTTCTTTTTTGTGACTTTACTTTCTATTTATAGACTTCACTTTACTATTTTTCAAATATCTAGTTATTTTTCTCTGACTATATATCTATACTCACTATTTTACTTTTTTCAGTCTCTAAGCACATTTTTAAGCATACTATACCTGTTCAGAGGGCTTTTTAAGTAGTTTTTTTTTTTCAAGTCTGGGACTGACTTTCAATGTGCCTACAGCTGTGAACTTACAGCAATCTCTGACTGCTTGAGCCAATCCTTAAATTGCTAAGTGGGAAGGTAGGCCCTCAGTTTACCAAATTACCTGGAAGCTAGATTCACCCACTTCGTTTGGTAAGAACTGAGCCTCATACATTGGCCTGGAGCTGGTCTATCCTTCCTAGCTCTGGGTAGTTTCTGGGTCTATGCCACAGAGTAGAATGCTGCTCACTGCTCCTAAATTCCATTCCAAAGTTCCATAGTATGGCCTTTAAAAAGATCCATACCTCTGTATACCACAAGCCCAAGCTACTGGGAATTTTTTATTTTTCATCTTTCTCAGGCCCTATGCACATTTGCACACTGCACACTGGGCATCACATGTAACAGTACTTTCTTGTTGGGACCACCAACTCACAAATGATACAGAGATTTCTTATTGATTATGAAAGTTTGGCTTTATGTTAGGTTTGTTCCCAACTAATTATTGTAGCTCAAATGAACCTGTTTCTGTTCATCTATGTTCTTCATGTGGCTTGATTGTGTCTGCTCTGTACTGTAATATCTGACTTCTTCAGAGTCTCACTGGATGCTTCTGGCATAATCCACATGCCTAGGTACCTCCCACTCTTCCTCTTTCTCCTCAGAAATTCTACCTAGCAATTTGTCATTTGCCTCTTTATTAAATCAATCACAGTGTCAAGTCTTCACATGGTGTTAACAAATATTCTGCAACATGAGATAATTTAATATCCATGATTATTGCTGATCTAGAAATTTATAGGAAATGAAATATACCTTAATGTCCATCTGCTGATGAATTTAAATATAATAGATATAGATGATAGATAGAAAAATAAATAGATGATAGATAAGTAAACATGATATATTTACACAATGGGATTATATTAACCAATAAACAGAAATTGTTCTGAAACTTGTAAGGAAAATGAGTAGAACTGGGAACTATACTGAGTGAGGAAGGATTTTCTAAGAATCCTTCTTAGTTTTTTTTTCTAGTTTTCTCTCTCTCTCTCTCTCTCTCTCTCTCTCTCTTCTTTATTCTTGGCATCCAACTCTTTTGTCACCACATGCCTTGACTCAAAGCAATGGATGCAACTCACATTATAATAAATCTTCAGAAATCATGGGTCAAAGTTAAATTTTGATCATTATATTGTTTTCTTCAGGCAATTTTCACCATTATAACAAAATAAAAATAAAAACAATATCTATTCAGCTAAATTTCCCTTTGGTTGAATAAAGATACTCAATTTATAGTTGAATGTGTACAATGAAATTTTGCTACTTAGTAGTATATTTTTGTATTGTTAATAAGTTAATTTTAAATAGTAAACATAAAAGCTTGAATTATCACAGTTTAATCTTGAGTTTAAAGTATACCTATTATTATTCATCTGATATTTCTAAAGAGTATTAAATGTATTAAATGACTGAACTGATTATTAAATAGAAAAAAAAATATAGTAGGGGATGCAGTGACCTGAGAAGATTTATATGTTAAATAATGGAAAGTCAAAGTTTTGCTTCACGAACATGATATAACGTATTATTCTGATGCCTATCATGCAATACCAGCTCTGTCTTCTAGTACCATGATGGCAAGTGTTACAGATAATCTATGTTCTTGAATTCTTACTGACTGGAATGCTAAAATCATCAGTTAAATTTGTATTAGTATTAATTCATGTTCCCTTAAAAGTGAGTAATGGAGCAGCTTGTGAATATATAGCCTCTAACAAATGAAATTTTGCGAGGCATATCTCCAAATATTTTAAAATCACTCCCGCTATACATGTTTTTTCTTTGTATTTCTTATTTTTTATTTAGACACGGGTTTTGTGTCTAAAAATGGGTTTTGTGTCACGGATAAGAATATATTTAAATTTCAAGACCATATTTTGATTTAATAAAATAATCTTAAGACAACTTAATGTTCACAAATGATCTATTGATGAAATATTTCTTTAGAATTGCAAAATGATGCTTCTCTTATAGCACTTGCAACAGCAATATCAATAATACATTATCTGTTTTACAGGAAACTTTTCAAAAGAAATGACATAAAAGGCATTGTAATCTCTTATGTTTCCTATAATGAGGCAGATTAATTATATTTCAACATATATTAATGCCTTACATTTTAGTCCATTTATTTACATAGTACATATTTTGTCAGAAGCTACATCTGCTTTCTGTCTTCATTTATTATCATGTAAAATAAGTAAGCACAATTACTATTATAGCATTATTCATTTTAAGCACAGCATATAAGCTGCAATATTTGTCTAAATTTGAAAAAAAAACACATAAAATTAAAAGAAAAATACCAGATGCATATATTGTATTTCATGAATTCCCATAGTCTTTGTCCATTAAAACAATAAATTAAAATTTTTAACTAAACATTGACATATCATAATGAGAAAAAATAACATATTGCATTTTATACATTATACAGAGAAGGTTATATAAAGCATTCATTTACTCATCTTGCAAGTATGTACAGAACCTATGCTCTATGCAAAGGAGTATTATGGGTGGGGGAATAACGAGATTAGCTTCTGCTTCTCATAGAGGGTAACATATCCTCCAATTCATTAGAAGGCAGTAAGTATCTGCGAAGGGGAATAGGATATATGTCTAATCACAGATGTGTAAGAAAAGTGCAATGTTGCAGTTGATAACTTATAAAAAAATCCTTTAAAATTCTAGAAAATGTATCTGACAGTTGCCTGATCTCAAGTGCTCCCTTATGCTACCTTATTCATTCACTCAGGATACTGTCACAAAAGCCAGTCTCTTGATGTTCTTTTCATATTTCTGTTTTCTTCTACTCTTTGCTCTGATTCTACATTCTCAGTGGTTCCTTCACACAAAAGTGAAATGCACCATTGTACCTTTTACTAAACCTTTTCAAAACAGTTTTCTTGGTTGTATCTTTTCTCCTATTTCCTGGATGATGAACTTCAGCATTTCCTTGGTATCTTTGCTGTACTAATTTAAGGAAATCATCTGGGTATCAAATTGTGTGGCCTCTCCAGGATCCTATGAAAATGTAGCAGTAGTGGTGTATATGCCATGTGCATATATTTGAATACTTTAAATTAGTTCAACATTACTTAGAATACCCATGTTATTAAAAGTTATAGAAATACATGTTGTATGAGTTTAAGAAATCAGGAAATGACTTGGGAGGCAGAGGCAGGCGGATCTCTGTGAGTTCGAGACCAGCCTGGTCTACAGAGCTAGTTCCAGGACAGGCTCCAAAGCCACAGAGAAACCCTGTCTCGAAAAACAAACAAACAAAAAATAAAACAACAAAAAAAAAAAACGAAATCAGGAAATGAATAAAGTCTGTGCGTATTCAACAGAAACTTCCCCACATATATTTCCAATCCAAAATTTTTTTCAGTTTTTGGATGCAGAATTGTCCAACATGGGGGGCTTATTGTACATTGTTTCCTAATTTGTTAATTGTCTGTTTCTCACAATTCAGTTATCAATTTCATTGAAGCAGGAAATCCTATCATCAATATTACCTTATTTCTTACTCCTTAAGTGGCAATTAGGCTTAAGAGTCACTCAGCATAGATTTATTGAATATACACTGAATTAATCAAGCTATTATCTCCACCATATCCATTTCCTTCATTTTTATATGGTGTATAAATATATCTTTATTTTTTCTCTACATAGTACAGTTTTTTAATCAAGATGTCATTATCTCTCATCAATATTACAAGTGTCTTCAACCAAGGCCTTTGCCTATTCTCTTTAGCTTACCCAAGTTAATGCATGTGTAAATAATCCAGTTCTTTAAAAAAGTACTCAAGGAAGTTCTGTGCCTCTTAAAATGGAGTTCTGGACCCAGCAAACTGTTATTATTTGTTGATATTGCTAGCTTCATATTTAGAAACTCTATATTCTTTCAGTTTTTCCCTATGAGAGATCATTCTCTTATTTTTCACTATGGCTGTTTCCTTTCTTAATAGTTTTGTAAATAAAAAATACTCCTAGAATATATTTTCTTCCTTTCTTCCCCTCATTAAATCTCTCTCTCTCTCTCTCTCTCTCTCTCTCTCTCTCTCTCTCTGATAATTTATTTGAAACAATTTTTCTAACCCCTAAAACTTTTACTTTTAACAGTATAGAGAGTCTTAAACGTCTACTCATTTTTGCATTCGCCCACATAAAACTTTAAAAAACTAAAAATCTGGAGGAGAGAATAATTTCTCCTCATTCAGTCTGCTATAGAGATTTGCATTGGTATGGATCTTGGTTTACTGATATAAATTTAAGGTCAATTTTGTTAGATAGATGATAGATAGATAGATAGATAGATAGATAGATAGATAGATAGATGATAGACTCTTGATTAAGGTATTGTGTTTTTGTGATTCACTTAAAATGTAATGTATAATTAAGAAATATAGGTTAAAAGATAGTCATCTATAATATTCAAGCTTGTAGTCACGTTAGGTTTTCTAGATATATAGAGATCTATTTCAGTTATAAAGGTATTCTTCAAATCTTTCAAAGACTAACATAATATGGCATTTAAATGTTTAAAAAACTTAGGACTTTTAATGACAATGAGACACCTCTGCTCCTGGCAGCACCAATTACTTCAAGAGGATGACAGATATCGAAGAGGCTCCTTATGGAGTTGGTTAGACTTTTTGGCAAGAAACTGCTCTTGCATGAACTGCTTGATGTTAATATATGTGTATATATATATATATAATTTGGACATTCAAGACCCACAGAAAAATGGCTGCTGAAACTGCCTGAAGAAGGTGATTGACAAGCTACCTATATAGGTGTAACTGTCTTTGAAATTTCCTGCTTCATAGAAAAGTCTGCTGGTTATTATGGGTCAGTAGGCTAAACATGGGTGCCTACACTGTTACAGAACTTTGGGTGAGTATTCAGGCAGCAAGTGTCTCTGTCAATTCTAGAGTTTTGGAAGTTGTTTAGTTATTTACAGTGAACTTCCTATTTACTTAGGTAATATATTCTTCTGAGGTCTTAGATGGAGTTGAAGAATTTATAGTTATAATTATAGTTTTCCTTAATTATGATAAAATATAAAGTAGATATAAATATTGTGACAGTAATTCTTGCTTGACATCTGTTTTGTTATATGATATTTTGCTATGTTAAAGTTAAAACATTCCTTTTTATATAGACAAGAAAGGAGAGGTGATGTGGGATTCCCCCACTGTATGCTGATAATACCATTGGTTAATAAAGAATCTGTTTTGGCGAATGGCTTAGCAGAGTAGAGCTAGGCAGGAAAACTAAACTGAATTCTCAGTACAAGAAGGCAGAGTCAGAGATGTCATGGAGCCACCAAAGGGGAAAGACACAAGCTGCCAGCTGTAACCTTGCTGTTAGGCCATGAGTGTCATGCTAAAACATAAAATAATAGAAAATGGTTAACAAAAGAAAAAGGAGCAAGCTAGCAATATGCTTAAGCGATTGGCCAAGCAATGACTATATAAATATTATAGTTTCTGTGTGATTATTCTGGGCAGCTGGGAAATGAACAAGTGGCCTCTTACGACAGCAGTCATTGATAGGGACAAACATCTTATTAAAGAATTGAAAACTTAGGAATGAACATTCAGCTGATTCATTATCCATTTTTGGTACTAATTTACAATGCTGATTTTGATATAATAGTTCTATTTTGCTTATTTAGTAAAAAATTAAAATAAACCAGCAAGTAATGTTAGGAAAACCTATGACCCCAAAGTGCAAAGAAGAGAAAGATCTACTACCTTTTTTGCCCATTCTGTTAGACATTTTTGAAACAGTTTTTGAACAGTCTATGATAGATTGGAAGATGCTAGTATGAGGGAATCACAAGGAGATACATAATATAACTCTTTTAGCAAGAGACTGGAAATTTCAAAGTTTCACAGATGGTGTGGTTGAGATTATTACAGTCTTGATACTGAGTTTGTGTGTATGTAACTTATGATGGAGTGAGTTGAGATGGTGCCCAGTCACTGAAGAAAGTTGTAATGATGTATGAAATGAAAAATCTCTGCTCAGTTAGTGGGCAAAAAATGAAAGTCTTCCTTTGCAATCTACTGTTCTTTTATTTTTTCTGTAATATCATTCAACTATAGAGAACTGCTCATCTATAGCATATCCACAACTTTCAACCTACCAAAAAAGACATAAAGCTCTTTGAACACAATAAATGAATAGTTTATTTTAATCAAAGTTAAATTTAACAATGAATATACCCACAATCAAAAATGAGAATAACATCTAAGTATGCAAGAAAACATGCACACTACCACCATCACCAAGGAAAATAGAATTTCCAAAAGGGACAATTTGAGAAAATGTATACCAAAAACTCAGTACATCAAATTACTTTAAGAAATTATTTTTCTAATGTTTTGTAGGAACTTCTAATAAGAGTCATCTACTCATTGATCAAACCATTAGGCTGTCATGTTTTTGATAATGAGAGTACAATTGAATAACAAACACCTCTGTTTACTGAAACATCAACTAAAATATAGATCATAGAGAAGTTAAACCAAAAATGTGACATGTTTTCAGAAAGCAGTGTTAGGCATTAAGAGAGGAATGATCACAGCTGAGAGACTCTGGAAAGAAAAATGAAACAATAGTTATTAAAACACAAGGTAGCACTGAGAACACAACACCAGCCACTTAAATATCAACAACCTCAATTCTCCAATCAAAGACACAGGTGTCTAAATGGGTTAATAAACAAAATCCACCTGTTTATCTTCTAAAGAAACATTTGATTATGTTAAAGATACATACTGCCTTAGAGCAAAAAGTTATACAAAAGTACTGCTATCAAACTGGACAGGAAAAAGCACATATCCCTATCATATTGAGGAAAAAGAGACTTCAAACTAAAACTAATGAGAAGAGTTAAGAAAGGACACTTCATTTTAATCAAGAGAACAGTTATCAAAAAGGACATTGCCAACCTAAACATATGTTATAAACTTTGGGAAACCTAGTTTCATAAAATGTATACTATTGGGTTCAAAGATACAAGATTAGCATCAATCCATTCCTATTAGATAATTTCAATACCTCCCAATCTCCAATAGACTTATGTCTAAACTAATGAAGAGAAAGAAAAAGGGAACTCAAATTAACATTACTATAAATGACTAGGAAAACATTATAACAGATACCAATAAGCACAAAATAATATTAAGGAAAACTTTGAAACTAGTGCTTTCTCAATATGAAAAACCTGAAAGAAATGAATAAATGTTTGGATTCGACTAAACCACTAATATCAAACTAAAGGGAAGTCAACAACTTAAAACAGATCCATAAGAAATGAGAATTCTATAATATTAAACAGATTTCAATCGTAAAGTCCAGGACTAGATGACTTCATGGTAGAATTCAACCACTTACAAAGAATAAATAACAGCCAATTCTTCTTAAACTAGTAGAAAAAGTAGAAATAGAAGGAGCACCGTCAAACTTTTTCTATGAACTCAGTATCACTCTAGTACCAGGTTAAGACACATACACACACATAAAAAGGAACCACAGACCTATAACACTGATTAAAAAGATAGACTAAAATATTCAATAAAATACTCTCAATAGAATACAGGCATTAAAACAAAAAAACCACTATGACCAAATTTGCTTTATCTTTGATGTGCATAGATTGTTTATGATAAGCACCTCAATAAATGTAATGAGACACATAAATGGGCTTAAAGACAAAATTTGCATGATCATTTCAATAAATGCAGAAAAAAACTGACAAAATCCAACATACCTTCATGATAAAAGTCCTAGAGAATTTTTGTTCCTATATATGGTCCCAGAGGGAACACCCTCCAACCTAATAAAATCTATATATAAGAAACTCACAGCCAATATCATAAATAGAGGAAAGCCTGAGACAATTCCACTGTGAAGTCAAGAATCAGACAGGGATGACCATCTTTCCAATTTCTTTTCAATACTGACTTACAGTATTAGCTAGAACAATAAGGCAAAAGAATTAAATACTCATAAGAAATAAAAATTTCGAACTATTCATATTTATAGAAGACATGATACCATACATTAGGGATACCACAAACTCTGCTATAAAATTTCTAAAATGCTAAATTCTGCAATGTGGCAGAATATAGAACAAATTCTACAAATAAATAGTTCTTTTCTTTTTCTTTTCTCACTACCAACAAATATACAGAGAACAGATCATGGATATCATAGTCTATTCACAATAGCCACAAAGAAAATCAAATATCTAGAAATAATCCTAACCTAGGAAACGAGTGCCTCTACACTGAAAACTATAAACAACTGAAGGAAGAGATAAAATTGACAGCAGAGTTTGGAAAAGCCTACTCATGTATTAGTAGAATTAATATTATGAAATGACCTTTTTATTAAAAGATATTTATAGATTCACTCCAATCCTATTTTGGTAATGAAGCAAACTAGTAATGTCAGAAGCTACACCAACGACCTCCTAAATTTGGATGGAATGACAACAATAGACATGCCAAAGTGAATGGGGGAAAGATCTAATGTCTCATCCCTACACAAAGAAAAAAAAGCAACTGAAGAATAGTGAGAGCGGAAAGAACAATTTTCCTCTGGAAAAAGCAAAACAATTGGCTATTAGATATCCAGTCGGAAAACATACATACAAGAACATTACACAGACAGAACGGGTTATATTTAGGAATAAGCATGTACACACACACACACACACACACACACACACACACACACACATATACATACATACATACATCTTGGGAGCTGTGAACCCCCAGATCCTGAATTTCTTGTAAACAACTTGGTTTCCCTTGATCTGAGTACCTACAGCTGCTCTGAGCACGAGACCATAAGGAGTTACTGATGGCAGAGGAATGAATGGTTTCTGGTGTGTTTGGCTGGGGCGTGGCTATCCCTATATAAGCTGTCCCTAAACACAATAAAGAGGGCATTCTTGGTGCATTCTGGCATCAAGGATGACCCGTGTCTCTGTCTGTGAGTCTTTGTGTGTTTCAATCTCCAGCCCCTTGCCTGGTTCACGAACTGTATGGTGGCACATAGAGTGCAGACGGGCATCCTGTGCCGCAGATACATACATTTAAAAACAATTAATGATAAAGGTGTTTGAAGGAACTAAAGGGGAAGAGGAAATGTCTTGCATCACTATTTCTCTTCAAAACAACCTCAGAAAACAGATACATCTATTTTTCTCAGATTTCTTAAAAAAAAAACCTTTTCTTCTTTATTATCAATGTTTGTAAAACCTCTTTAAAAATTCCTCTTTACTTTGCTTACCAGTATTCTTTTGTCTTTCAAGAACATATCATTTAAAAGTAGTTATAAGCATCTTAAGTCTTTGAATGGAAAGATAATAGAATCCTTACATTTAATCTATCCATCTGATATCTTTTAACCATTGAATAACTAGCCCTGAATTTTGGAGTAACACAACTAATCCATCATTCACCTGATGGAATCTAAATATAATTAGAAAAAGAACACAACCAATCTGATATGTAACTTCAACAATAACCATGTTAGCAATACAACTCAATTAATTCACAATCAAATATACACTGGAAAGTTAGCAACCTTCAACCACACTCATCCTTAGTATAAGAATATGCAGATCATGCATACTGAAAAAAATATGCAGTTGGCTATGCATAACCACAGTTTGTGTGTTCATATTATTTAAAAATCTGTGGTCCGAAGAGGCCTAGGAAAAAATTCTCTTGCATTTTTCATGTACTGACACTTTTCTTTTTCATAATCCTTAAGCAAAATAATATAACTATTTACCTAGTATTTCTATTACAGAAACCTTCTGCATAATATATAGAAAATATAAAACATAAAAAGACTTTCATAGATTATACGTACTATTTTATGCATTTGACTTAAACACTGGAGATCTTGCAATGTGAAAGTATCTTAAAACACTCCCCAGAAGATACAGAGGATAAGAGAAAACTGATAGGTATTCTCTTTCTTAAAAGTGAGCTTCACGACTGTAAAATCAAAACTGTTTAACCAATATATAAATATCAGGTTATGTTTTAATCTTTAAACCTCTTTGTGTGTCTGTGTGTGTTTGTGTGTTTGTGTTTGTGTGTGTGAGTTTGTGTGTGTGAGTTTGTGTGTGTGTGTGTGTTTGTAAGCTAGAAGTTAAAACCAGATTTTGTTTCTCAGGTTTCATTCTCCATATTCTTTTATTTCTAAGACACTGGCCTGGAACACATGGATAGACTAAGCTATTTGGTTAGCAAGCCTGTGGATATCCCTATCACAGTGACTTCAATGTATCATCATTCTTGCCTTTTATACGTGGGTTCTGGGATTCAAACACAAGCCCTCAATTGGAACATTAAATTTTTTTCTCACTGTTCTGTTGCCACATTTCCGTAGACCATTGTAAGGTGGGAAATACCATGCAGACAATGAAAAGATATTGTGGCTACTGGTAAATTTCTCAAGGTCATACAATATGCAAGTGATGGAATTTGGACCAGGTGCCTGTTTTCAATAGTACCTCATCTATAATTTTAACTGTTGTGCTACAAATAGCTGAAGTTTATTGTTTGAGCACAAGACATCCATACAAATATGACTACCTTGTGTTGCAGAACTCAAGAATGGCTTCTTTAATAGTATCCTTTAGCTACTTTATTAAATAAGCCTGCTAACTCTCATTTTTGAGTTAGCATCTGTGATTCAATAATAAAATCAGTTTATTGTGGCTACAATTGGTTGGTACCCTATTAGAAGAACCAGACAGATGACACACATAGTGCTAAATGATTTTGTCTTGGGGCCTAAAATAATTGTGTGCATATGTGAAGAAATAAGTAACTCATAAAATGCGAGATTTCTTCAGGTAAAAATAAACATCTCAGAGAACAGTACAGGTTACTTTCAGATAATAAAGAAAAAATGCTGTAGTAATAAAGGATGCTTTATACCATGAGTTACTGATAATATTGTGTTTATATATTAAAAATGGACAGATAAACTTTTAAGACTACCATGAGTTCCCTATGCTTTCTAGAACTATTTTGATAAATTAGGAAAATGTTCACTGACATAATCATTTGAAAAGCAAAATGCTCATGGGTAGAGTTCAGAGACCAGATGCATGAGTTGTTAATCTCCTGCCTTAAAATAGGTTTCAGACAGGAGACTAGGGTGGGTAGGCATGACAAAAATCTCATTTACATACTAAAACATCTCATTGGCTCTATTTCGTGACTTTATAAAACATTCTGTAAGTCATGATATTATAAAAAAAAGTAAGGAAATCAATAGTCAATTGTCTGCATACAAAAATTCTGGTTAATTTCGTGAATGAACTAGGGAATCTTACATGATCAAACTTCGATGCAATGTTTTTAGCACATAAATTATCCAGCATTCTAAATGAAAAAGATATCCAAATCTGTGAAAGAAGGCTGGACAGCTGAATATATTTGATGAAAGTTTCTTTGAACGGTGATTCAGAAAATTACAATATGAGAGGAAAAACATCTGAATTTGTGTGAGGCAACAGCAATAGCAATAATGCAAATATAATGTAATTTAGATAAAAGTTAAGTTATATGAAAAAAGACAAGTTGCTGAAAATGATTTTATGTATTTTGAGTGAATAACATAAATTTATTTTTAATAAATTAAGGACTGAATGGCATCAATATCATGAATACCTTGTTTTCTTCCCATGGAACATCATTCTTATAGTTCTTTTATATCCTGCTTAGTACCATAATACTCACTGTAAGATTTTTGTTTCCTCTCATTATGAATAACTTTGGTGTCAACTTTATTTGATTAAATTATACCTAAAGAAATGTCAATATATTATCTTAATTCCACTCATTTTAAAATTCTCTCTCTCTCTCTCTCTCTCTCTCTCTCTCTCTCTCTGTATGTATGCATGTATGCATGTGTGTGTGTGTGTGTGTGTGTGTGTGTGTTTAGGTGGATGTATTACCATCATCATCCTCTTTCTTCAAACTCTACCATGATCTTCCACTACCTTTCAAATCCACAGCCACTTTTTCTTTGATTATTATTTTTATAGATACACACACATATTTAAGAATTCACACTTGAATAAATATATAGTTATAAAATGCTGATATCATTTACTTGTCCTCATATGTATTTATTTGATTTTTAAGGTTGACCACTTGGTATTGGAAAAGTAATGATAGATCTCACCCTTGGAGAAGCAGTAGCCATCTCAATATTCATTAATTGCCTGCAGTTCTTTAGGGATGGGGTCCTGTGATATTTTATCATTCATGTCTTGTTTAGGAAGCCATAGTTTTGTGATTTCCTATATGTAGCCTTCCTGCCACACAAAGAAGACAGCTTCTTGCAGAAAATATCCAATACAGTTTTTCTGCCCCTTCCTCTGTGATGTTCCCTGAGATTTAGGTATAAAGTTTTTATTGCAATTATATTATACGAGACTGAGTATTCCATGGTTAGTTTTTTTCTTCTTGATAGTCAGTTATCACTTTCTGAAATGGTCTCAGTCTGTTGCAAAAGCAACTTCTTTGAGAAAACACGAGGGCTATGCTTATCTATAACTGTAGGATACATATTTAGAAAGAATAAAGGAATTATATTGGTTTAGGAACGTGGCAATAGTGTATAATACTTTATATAGCTCACTAGCAAGGGGTAATTAACTAGATTCATAGAATCATACATGATTTCCTTCATGTTTAGTGAATCTTAAGTCAAATTAGGCAGCTATTGTTAATAACCATGATATCGTGGCACCTATTCACTTGTTGTATTGATTACTGTTGCATTTCATGGTAATCACAGCTGACTTATTTCTTCCCTTTTCATAGACATTCCAGCACTGTAAAATCTTTTCATTTAGGTGGCAACTTTCAGGTCAAAGCCAGTTGAATTCTTCTTAGTCTGGTGTCTAACTTTGTTTTTATGCCATGTAGGAGCTTTGAATGCTTAGGACAGGATTGAAGAATCAAGAAAGAGTACTGAACCATTTATTAAAATTATACAAGGACCAAAAGATGCCTTCACTAATTTTTTTATAAAGATTGATATCAGCTGTCAACAGAATGATATCAGATCCAGATGTTAGACAAATATTAATTGAATTTATGACTTTTGAAAATGCTAATTCTAATTTAAAGGCCAGAACAAGTACCCATTGAAGAATGGATCAGAGATAAAGTGATATTGGACCCCACACTTCTAATATTTGGGTAGGAACACTGATTTCTAAAACTATAAAAAAAAGGGTTAGATGTGTTCATAGTGGTAGTCAAGGCTATGTAAAAATGGATGGTAGGCTAGGTGGTTCTAGGAACAATATTTATTCTAGAAATAATCCAAAAAGACGACATAGCCTTATAGAGTATCTAAATGGTGTGGCAAAGGCCAGCAGAGGACTAATGAATGCAGATCAACATAGACAGCCAAGGTAACACTTTGTTATCAGGAAAAAACTTGAGAGGCCTCCAACAGGCCCCAATATCAAATTTGGTTCAATTGTTCCCTGCCAGCATTAGTGAAATTCCTCCACAGAGCAATTAAAATTTAATGCCTGTTATTAAAATCCACACTGCTCTGGAGTCCAGAACAGCATCAGTAGATTAAAATAATAGTTTAAGGAGAAACCATAATGCAATAATTTTAGTAAACTTCTATAAATGATCAAAGATCAAAACTAAAATTTTGAATAAACTCTATAAAAATTGAGAAATTAGTAGACTTGGGTACAGATACATCAATTATAATTATTTCACCAAAATCTTGGCATCTGGTTGGCTTCTTCAGGAGGTAATTGTTCAGCTTCTAGGCAATGAAGCTTTATTTCAGGTTAAAAAAAAAAAACAAAGTGCAGGTTTTGCCAAGTATATAGAGCCAGAACAACAGGAAGGAAAGTTAAGCCCATATGTTTTTATGTATCAATGAGTTAATGGTGACATGATTTGTTGCAGCAATAGAAAAGACGGGTTACCTTTTTCCCAATTTTAGAAGAAAACTATAAAAAAAAATGGTTCTCAGAGAAGTACTAAAAAGTATTATCAAGGATGGCCACAGACCTTTCAAGTTGTACATAGGCAGGGGACAACAGCTGATGGTCTTTCAAGGTACTAATAGTCCTACCTTTAAAATGGTTAACTGACACACCAGTCTTGGTAGAACAATGAACTTTTAGAAAAATTACAGGAACTATAACAACTGGTACAAGAGCAGTTAAATTCTAAGCATATTGAAGAATCGACCAATATTGGAATTCTTCTATATTTGTTAGTAAAAAGAAATCTTGAAAATAGAGAATGTTAACAGATTTAAAAACCATAAAAAAGATGATTCAGTCAATGTGCTTTTTACAGTCTTGAATTCCCCTGCCTTCTTTATTACCTAAGCGAAAGTCTATTATAATGACTGATTTAAAAGACTGCTTTTTAATTTTTTAAAATTGCAAATAGTCTCTGAGTATTTTGTGGAGGTCTGGCCAGAATGTTGTACAAGATGTGCACCATTTCAGCTAACCAAGTTGGGATCATCAGCTGGTATCCAAAACCGGTCTTGTAGTAGAGCTATCAGTATCATGACGTCATATCAACCAGGTAGAGTTGTTGTTGTGGGGCCCCATCTTCTTCCTGGAAACTTCAAATGTCACTTCAGGAAAAACTCATTGTTCATTGAGAAAAACTTAAACATTAATCATATAGACATATATATATATATATATATATATATATATATATATATATATTCTATGAAAGGCATGATAGATATTTTCAATGAAAAGTATGATAGATATGAAGAAAAGCAAAGATGTTTTCTAAACTCATATTTCTTTCTGTCCCATATCATGGCTCTTGACATGAGACAGAAACTCTGGGTTTTTCTCTTACTAACAGGCTTGGAATTGGAGAGGGACTGAGCCAGAGTCCAACTTCAAAACCAGCTCTATATATTTATAAAGAAATGTTTAATAAGACATATATATATAAATTAATACTTACAAAATGTGTCCATCCATCAGTAATTAAATATTCAGGGTCCCTCAATTTCTTTGAAGATGGGTATTTTCCTGTGGAGATAAGAAAAGAACCCTGCCTCCAACCTATCTGTATTTCTTACCATCAGTATGTTCGCCATCCTTATGAAAGAATTGTTATTTATCTTTTCCAAGTGGCTTCTCTTCTTCAAACCGAACCTTTATTAATTTTGATGGTATCCACAATTTTTCCTCACCTGTGGAGATAAGAGCAAAACCCCTTCCCCAACGTAGCACATCTCCTGGCTTCCATTGTGAGGTCAGCACATCCTTGAAATAAACTGGTTGATTTAGTTCAGTAGACTTTTCCATTATCCAATGTCTCTCTGCAGTCGTTGGTCCCTTCTCATTAGCGCTGAGAAAATTCAAGGTTAACAAAGCATTATATAACCTATTTCTAGGGGTGTTTTCCACCCCTTTCTCTTTGTTCAACATATCCTTTATAGTTCGATTTGATCTTTCTATGACTGCTTGACCTGTAGGATTGTATGGTATACCTGTAACATGCTTGATATTGTAATAATCAAAAAACAGTTTCATTTTCCTAGAGACATAAGCAGCACCATTACTGTCTTTATTTGTGTAGGTATACCCATGATAGCCATGACTTCTAATAAATGAGTGATTACTGAATCAGCTTTTTCTGAACTTAAAGCAGTTGCCCACTGAAAGCCTGAATAAGTGTCAATGGTGTGATGAACATATTTTAATTTGCCAAATTCTGCAAAGTGGAACACATCCATCTGCCAGATTTCATTCCTTTGGGTGCCCTTTGGATTAGCCCCTGCAGGCAGTGGCGTTTGGTTATAGAAAGAGCAAGTAGGGCATTTCTTTACAATCTCCTTAGCTTGTTGCCATGTAATTGAAAACTCTTTCTTCAAACCTTTGCTATTAACATGATGTTTTTTATGAAATTCAGAGGCTTGTAGCACACTGCCAATCAATAATTGATCAATTTCTGCATTACCTTGTGCTAGAGGACCTGGCAGACCCGTATGGGATAGGATGTGTGTTATGTACATAGGGCAAAGCCTGTTCCTGATCAAATCTTGAACCTGGAGAAACAATGAGGTTAGTTCTGTATCATCAGGTATAAATTCAGCAGTTTCAATGTGTAAAATAACTCTTTCTGCGTATTGTGAATCAGTGACTATATTAATAGGTTATTTAAAATCCCTTAGCACCATAAGAATGGCATATAATTCTGCCTTCTGGACAGAATTATACGGACTTTGTTCCACCTTACCCAAGTCTTCTGATTTGTAACCTGCCTTCTCTGATTTATTGGCATCAGTATAGAATGTACGGGCTCCAGTTATTGGAGCATCACGGACGATTCGAGGAAGAATCCAAGAAGTTCTCTTTATGAAGTTAAGCCTCTTGCTTTTTGGAAAGTTGTTATTAATGTCTCCCAAAAAATTAGCACAAGCTCTTTGCCATGGTTCATTATCTTCCCATAATTTCTTTAGTTCATCAGCAGTGAAAGGCACTATAATTTCTGCTGGGTCTATGCCTGCTAGTTGACGAAGTCTCAGCTTGCCTTTTATAATTAACTCAGAGACTTTCTCCACATAAGTTTTCAGTTTCTTACTTGGTTTATGTGGTAAAAAGATCCATTCCAAAATAATATCATCTCTCTGCATTAAAATTCCTGTAGGAGAAATTTTTGATGGTAGTATGACGAGAATACAATCGAGCTCCGGATTCACCCTGTCCACATGTGCCTGTTGTAATTTTTCCTCAATCATTGTCAGTTCCTTTTCTGCTTCAGCTGTTAACTCTCTGGGACTGTTTAAATCTTTATCACCATCCAAGGTTTTGTTCAAATGAATTATTAGATCAGGTGTCATTCCAATAGCTGGTCGTAGACTGGAAATGTCTCCTAACAGTCTTTGGAAGTCATTAAGAGTTCGTAGGCGATCTCTCCTAATTTGTGCTTTTTGTGTCTTATTGTTTTTGCAAATTAAAAATTAATTATTTAATTAATTAATTATCCTGTGCTTTATTAGAACAGGATAGAGAAAAAATTGCCTTCACAGGTTCTACTTATAATAGTTTCCAGCCTGTTAAAAGATACCATTAGACAATTCTTCCAAAATCAATGTTAAACAGCCCCACCTTGTGTCAATATTTTGTTCAACAGCCACTAGAACTAATTTGTAAACTGTTTTCTTAATCTATAACCTACCATTACATGGAAGATATCTTATTGGCTGATTAAACCCCGATCTTTATAAAATGTCTAATGAAGTAAGCAGAATTTTGCTTTGTTCAGGATTACATATTGTTCCTGAAAAAAGAAAAAGCACTAAGGGGAAATTCTATTGATTATATGGATACAAGATAGGTTTGTAGAAAATTCAATCACAGAAAGTACAAATCAGGAGAAATGAATTATTAACTCTTAATGATTTTCAAAAGTTGATGTAAGACATTAACTGGCTAAAGCCTTTAACTGGATTAACAACTCAAGAACTGAGTACTTTATTTCAATTCTTACAAGGTGATAAGGATTTAAGTAGTCCAAGAAAATCATTAACTCAGGCTGAGACAGAATTGGCTCTCGTAAAAAAGAAATTACAAGAAACAGATGTGGATGCCTTGATTTAAAAGGTGATTATATTTTACTTAGTTTGCCATCTACTCATTCTCCCACAGCATTCCTATATGCAGAGAGAAAGTATTATCTTAGAATGGTAGTTTTTACCACACAAACAGAGTAAAAACAAAGACTATGTACAGAAGTTTCTGAATTGATTCTGAAAGAAAAATTGAGACTTTATCAGTTAACAGGAATAGACCTAGTGAAAATTTCAATACCTTTCACTAATGATGAAATTTCCTCATTATTAGCAGAAAATGAAAAATTTCAAAAAACTCGTGGTAATTTGGGGCAGGGGAGAGATTGTAACATATATCCCAATAGCAAGAAACTTCAGTTATAAAAAGAACTAATTGGATTATCCACCATATATTAAAAGGTAACCCAATTTCTGGAGCCCCTGAATTCTATATCAGTACAAATAAATCAGGAAAAGAAGGTTACAAGTCAGGAAAAATAAGTAAAGTGACTCAAAGTCCTTATGATTTCCAGCCTGGTCTACAGAGCTAGTTCCAGGACAGGCTCCAAAGCCACAGAGAAACCCTGTCTCGAAAAACCAAAAAAAAAAAAAAAGAATTATATGACATCTTATATGATATTCTTATGGTATTATTAGAGTTTTTAGAACCTCTCAATATAGTTCCTAACTCTCAGTATCCAGATAGATTTTTTTTTCATATTGAAACTGCTGAACTCTGAACTTATTCCAATGATCCAGATTTAACATTGCTATTTACTGAACTACAGAAAATAATCAGAAATAGAAATCATAAAAAAAGAAATAGAAATCATCCCTTGTATATAACACATATCAGAACCCATATGAGTTTATCAGAATATTTCTAGTACAAGGTAATGAGGAAATTGATCAACTGTTTGTAGGAAATCTTCTAGAAACCTCAGAATTTCATATAAAATGCCATGTTAGCAGCAAAGGTTTGAAGATTTTTTCTACCAGGGCAGCACAATTTTCTTCAAATCATTTTCCTCTTAGGGTTTGTATCCCGAAGAAATGATAGGCCAGTAAATGTTGTGTTCCACTCTAGATCATTCCCGAGTGTTTTAGTCAATGTCATCTAATAAATCATTTTCCTTACTGATTGACAGATGTTTCCAGCATTATAGACCAAAATAGATAATTTATGTAGACAAAATTCATTGGTTTAGCCAATTTGAAAATTGTGCAAGGGCAAAATCACTGAGATTGACTTAGTTACATTGCTCATCCCACAGAGACATTTGCTTTCAGGCCTCCTGATCTGAGTTTTATTCCTGAATCCCAAACAGTGACAGTAGAAAATTGATTCTAAGACCTCCATACTCTTACCCATAAGTGTGTCACATGCACACAGCCACTTTGACACAGCATTACAAATAAACAATAAGTAAATAGATAAATGAATGAAGGAGCATCAATTTGCAAAGATATGCATTAACATGTACAAAGAAATAAATGTATATGTGTCTGGATAGATCAGAGTTAGATTTCAGGAGACTTTGAGGAACTTCATACATTTCCTCTAGGTCAATTTACCTTGAAATGTATGCCTAAATTTTATGTCATATCCCTATCTTTGACAATGTTCAAGAAGAATCAGAATTATCACCTTCAAAAAATATTTTCTTGGTTTCTTTCTGTTGCACTGTAATGATATTTATTTTTATAGTCGTTATTTATTTTCTAAGAATTTACTTTTTAAAAATGTGACCATCTTGGGAATAAGAGGTGTCTTAATGGAAAAGGGCACTGGCCACTCTTTTGAAGGACATGTCTTCAATTCCCAGTGCCCACATGATACCTTACAACCATCTGTAACTCCAATCTATGTGACTTAGATGTCCTTTTCTGGTCTCTTTGGGCCCTATGAATACACATGGTACACAGACACACATGTGGGGCAGAACATCCATACCCACAAAACATATAAAATAAAAATTAAGTTAAAAATTTAGAAATCAGAAACTTATTTCTGATATAGCAATCTGGACTTTTTAAAAAGAGTTTACATTATATAAACATTATGTATTTCTTAATTATTTTTCTTGAAAGCAATTGAGCCTCTCCTTTTCATATAGATTTTTTTCTCTTAGAGATGACAAGGTTTACTCCTTTTGACTACTTAAACATCATGAAGGTTTCCACCAAGTATTTTATGATTTGTGATTTACTCTACGTTTATTCATTCATTTATTTTAATTATTTATATATTTGGGTATTGGATATGCATTTAAAGGAGGGAGGACAATTTTGGGTATGTTTTTTATTCCAAATGACATGTGGTTCTGGGGGTTAAACTCGGGATACTAGGCTTGATGGCACCTGCCTTTACCCACTAAGTCATCTCACTATTTCTACTTGTGGTTTTGTGTTAGAAATGATTTGCAATTTTGTTTTTATATTTGCAGCTGTACATAAACCTACTGCTGCCTCAGCTACTGACTGGATGAGCGATCATCACCTCATTCCTCAGGCAGAGATATGGCAGGACCTCCATACTACTGCCTCAACCATCAGAGGCAATTGTTGTTTTAACAAAGTCTGTATTCTCTTATTCCACTAATAAAGCCCCAGGAGTCAAATGCTAGGGTGAAAACCTGCTAGCTCAGAAAGACAAAATAAAAGTAGTCAGCTGACCTTCATCCTTCACCAACAACCCAGAAAGAGCTTCTCTTTTACCACCACAAACCAAAAAGGACCACCAAACAAAAAGTCCCTTCCTACTATTTCCTATGTGTCTCTCTATCCATTTTCCTGATTTCCTCTTACTTTCAGAGGCTACTTCTTGCTCACTAGATGTTTGCTCTGCCTCTTGACCTATGGTTGATTTCGTTTAATCCTTTTTACAATAAACAGAAATCTCTTGGATTAAGACTTTGTGCTAGGGATGAGTCACACCACAGCTCAAGGCAGCATTTTTCCAATAAATAATGAAATCTCAGACTCACAGGGTGTTCAAATATTCAGCAACATTTCTCCTTATTTGTCTAAATAAAAAAGAAAATCATTTTAACTGTAGCACAGTATAACGTATGTTGGGTGCTAAATATAGTTGAGCTTTCTTTGGACTGCCAGCTCCTGAATAATGACACAGACTTTTTATTAAATCTGAAAGCTTAGCCTTAACTTAACTAGCTCTTAAAACTCAAATTAACCCATGTATATTAATCTATATTCTGCTGCCTGGTTTGTTGCCTCTCCTCAGTAACGTATATCCTGCTTGCTATGAGTCATTCTGGAAAATTTACTGTGCATATCATTCTTTCGTAGAGTTCCTACTTCTCTCCATAACTTCCACCTGTCTTCTCATGCCTCAATATTTACCATTCATCTCTTAATTAAACCAATTAGAAGGTGCCTTAGGCAGGTCATGAAGGAGAGAGAAACGTAATCACATAGTGATAGTTCTGCCTGCATACTTTATTTTTTTAAAGCTTCCATAATGCTTTGTTTAATATCCAGCTTCAACACTCCCTTCTTTTTTATATTTTTTATTATTATTATTAAAAATTTCCGCGTCCTCCCCACTTCCCATTTCCCTCCTCTCCCCCACTCCTCTCCCCCATCCCTCTCCAGTCCAAAGAGCGGTTAGGGTTCTCTGCCCTGTGGGAAGTCCAAGGTCCTCCCCCCTCCATCCAGGTCCAGGAAGGTGCGCATCTAAACAGACTAGGCTCCCTCAAAGCCAGTACATGCAGTAGGATCAAAACCCAGTGCCATTGTCCTTGGCTTCCCAGTCAGCCCTCATTGTCCGCCACGTTCAGGAAGTCCGGTTTGATCCCATGCTTTTTCAGTTCCAGTTGAGCTGGCCTTGGTGAGCTCCCATTAGATCAGCCCCACTGTCTCAGTGGGTGGGCGCACCCCTCACAGTCCTGACTTCCTTGCTCATCTTCTCCCTCCTTCTGCTCCTCTTTTGGGCCTTGGGAGCTCACTGCATACTTTATTTACAAGTAACTTCATTGCTTCATTGCGCCACCTTCACATTTGCCTCAAGTCCTGAGATGATCTCTCCTTCCGTGATGGTTGCTTCTCTAGTGTCTGATAAGGGAAGACTTGGTGTAAACATATGTAGAACAGGATTGACCATGAACAGAAAGACCCAAGTTGAACAAACCATAAAGACATTTTTAATTTTGTTTATAGCCCAAGACAGATTTTAGGTAGCCAATTTTACAGTGCTCATTCATTCTTTAAAGTCAGGTTTAAATGCTCTGTATCTGTCTGAAACACTCACATGTGCCAAGGAAATATTTTTCTTCCTCCCTTGTCTCCTTTTAAACCTGCATGATAATTAAATAAAAGAACATAAATAAAGGAATATGCCCTAGAACTTTTCAATATTAATGTTCTATAACTGAATTAGAAATATGCTACCATGCCCCAAGGGTATGATTAATTTAGGAGACTAAGAGTTTTGATTGAAAAGGAATAAAATGTCTAACACAGAGTCTATTTATCTGTTATTATGTAATTAAAACACTCTAATCATTGTGGTGCCTAAAGTAAGACTTCACAGCTTAAATATCACTTCATTTTGCTTCTTTAGCTTGCTGATGTTTTAAGGACTTATTACCTGTGGTTTTATGTGCCTATGGTACATGCTTTTTGTTGGTCTCTGAAGAAAATACTGCAGCATGAAAGCTTCCTACATTAGCAAAGTTCCCTCCTTCTTCATTAATCAGAAGAAATGAGGACTAACAGAGAATCTGATCATTCCTGAGTAAACTGTTCATTCTCAAACTTTTATAAATATTCTATTGATATTTAATATCCAAAAATGATGCCTCTAGACTTACAAATCAGCAACATAAGCAATATTGGTTCAGAGATTTTTTTCAACACCAATAAATCATCTGAGCATCTCAAGCCAGTGAGTGTATTAAATATATTATATACTAATGAATAAGTAAAATAAATAGCATAATCCAATACTATTTACTTGACATAATATTTTTTTCATATTGATCAGGTACAACAAAATTCAATACATATGAAATATGCAAAAAATGATCAACCAATGCAATTAACAGTATTTATTACATTGTATATTGTGATTCTTTGGATTCTCCTATTTTTGCTGTTTTGAAAAATAGAAGACACTATAATGCACAGTTATTTTTTTATAAAATCAATTGTTTGTGTTAAATTATTGTTTAGTACCTGTTCTCTAAGTTCTTCCTGTTTCCCTCGCTTCCACACTTCCTAGCTTCCAGCAACCAATATTCTGCTGGCTCTTTCTCTGAGATTAGCTGTCTCACTTTACATTCAAGTTTCCAGTTCTCGCCATACTTCTGAAATTATAGATTACATAGTTTAATGAGTAAAGTATAACCCCAGCACATACATAAACATATATATATATATTCATGTATATTCACATGGTTATCTATTAATCACTCATTCACAAATTGCTTAATGATACCTGGAAGCAAAGGAGGTTGCTTGATTGCATATTGATTTAATTTTCTTTTGTGTATATTAAGAAAGAAGAAAAATGTTTTAAGATATATCCATAATTCTTATACTAATTCATATATTTCCATCATCGTATATAAATCAGTATAAAATTTCCATTTTCTCATATTTTCATTTATTTTTCTTTTAGTGCAAGATGAAACCACATTATTGTTCTGAATTTTACTTGAAATAAATTCCATATGTTTTACGTAGACATTCTTATCCATCTGCTGATCTTTGTCTCTCCCACGTTTCTTCCTGCTTCTGTGCCCTCTCTCACCAAATTTTTCTTTCTTTCTGCACCTATTGTGCTTAAGTTCAAGGCCTTGTGCATAATACAGAACTGCTATACTTCCTGCATGTTTAGCTCCTCTTGAATAATTCTCTGCCTTCTTTTGGGAAATATTTCCATAGACCACTTGTTTATTTTAAAACCATACTACCTCTAGTTTTCTGTGGAGTTGTTTGATTTATATCATTTTATATTCTTGGAGTTAATTACTTGTCAAATGAACAAATTACAAAACAGATTCCATGTATTTCCTGATATTTTCAAGTGATCTCTTCTGAACTGGTTATAATATCATACACGAGTACTGCACTACTTTATTTTCACTGCTTGTTCTTCCTCCTCCAACTCCTCTGGTATCCCCCAAAATCATTCTCAAATCAATGGCATCTTCCTTCATTATCAGTCCATGTTACACGTGTGTGTTCTTCTGTCTGTCTGTGTGTTCTAAGTATATAATGTCACTCCAAACTTGCCCGTATTTAAATTTAATTAGATTTGCAATTGGATGACCAACCAAGAAGCAACATCTTAAGGAAAACCGATTATTTCTCTTTCAGCACCCATATCCTATGGCTCTTCATCCAAGTGTGGAATCTTTTGAGTTTTCTCCTATCCACACTGGCATGGTAATTAGTGTTGTCAAATAAGTCTTATTGATGTCCCATACTGTTGGACTGAAAAAGCATGGGATCAAACCGGACTCTCTGAACATGGCGGACAATGAGGGTTGACTGAGAAGGCAAGGACACTGGCACTGAGTTTTGATCCTACTGCATGTACTGGCTTTGTGGGAGCCTAGTCTGTTTGGATGCTCACCTTCCTAGACCTGGATGGAGGGGGGAGGACCTTGGACTTCCCACAGGGCAGGGAACCCTGACTGCTCTATGGACTGGAGAAGGACAGGGAGGGGAAGGGGGAAGGAAATGAGAGGTGGAGAGGAGGAGGAAATTTTTAATAAAAAATAAATTAAATTAAAATAAATAAAATAAAAAATAAAAAAGAAATATTATGAGTACAGCTACTATGCAATATCTAGAAAATACTATTTAGCAACAGAAGTCCTGGTCCTTTGTCTCTTTTTCAACATCTCCTTAATTTAATAATATTCCATACATCTATTTAAAATATCGTATTCTGTTCTTAGGAATCTTCCCCACAAAATGTTTGCCTTTAACAATGTTGTTAAATATTTTATCTGTTTTCTTCTAGTAAATTCACAGCTTCTGTCTCTAGTCTATTTGAGCTTATTTTTCTACATGGTAAGACTACGTTTCCTTTTCAAGCATTAAAAAAATATTCTTACCACCATTGTTTTTTGGAAACAATATTTTTTTTTATGTTAAAAAAAAAACACCTAACTTGTGTTCAGGTCTCTGCTATGATCTTGAAAAACCTAACTACAGTCCCATTGCATATTTTCTGTTTCAATCCTGCAATAAATATTTTCAGTGAACTTATAAAAATGCATGCTGCTATTTTCTTACCTCAAGGATCCCCTAAGTTTAATTTCATCATTAGCTGAAAACATAAAATTAAACCAATGACTTGTGTCTCTTTCATGCTCTGAAGAACTCAGACAAAAGTTAGGTATCAGTCTTGTCCTTCTCTTTCACCTTTATTAAGGTCTGTCATTATTGCCAGTGGTCTGGTGGCATTTCTGTGTTTGCCAGACTAAAATCTAAAACGGTGCCAAGGTTGACAATAACTATGTATTGAAACACAACAGAAATTTAAATTCTACAAAACTGTTGTCATTCTTTGTTTATATAATATGCACATAATCTGTCATTCAAAGTACAGTAGGGGAACATGGTGAGAAGAATCATATTGATAAAACAGGTTTCTGAAGATTCTTACAGTTGGGAATTTAAACTGGGGCATATGTTTTCTTGTGCTTCTTTACTGACAATTTCTTTTTGTTATGAACTCAGAGTGATTCAATGGAAAAGAACATGATTATCCTCAAAATGTATTAGTGGACATTGTTTGGAGTAAAATGAAAGCAATGTTACTTCCTCTATGTGATTGGGTGAGTATACCACACAAAACTGCATGATAACCTAATGGAAAGGAAGGGAAAGGATGGCAATGCCAGTCAGAAAAACAAAGATGTCTCTAGTTTTAATTTAATTATTGTTTGAGCATACAAAGATAGAGATGATGCTGAAATGGAGCACACTGATATTATGTGTTCTGTTCTAAATCTGCCTCATAAATATCACTTTTAGGTCCCCATGGATCAGACATGGAAAACAGATAATGCTATTGTCTCAGTTTTGTTTTTATCATCATATTGTCTTTTATGAATCATTGTTTTTGTACCCTGAAATCCTGTAGCAGGAAGTAATGAGCAATTACAGGAAATTCTATTCATAGGCCACTAGAGACACCTTCTCTATTCATCCTTCTCATCTCTATTTAAATCCATGGTTACTCAAGGGAAAATCTGTGGAACTACCATATACATTGCCTTCCATAAGGATTACTTTGTTCTTGTCAATAAAAAGGGATTAGAAGAAGGGAGTGTTCTACCCCCTCCCTCAAAGATTATGCTATTTTTATCTTGTTTAAGTGAAATAAATTTAATAAATATTCTGTCATCTTTCTATGGAAGATTGATTTTTATATTGAAAATTACATCATTGCAAGCAATAATGAGCTTTGTGTCTGGCATGAGAGCTAGAAACAGACTCACAAAGCCCAGAGAGATGAGTTTCTGTGGAAAGTTTATGAGATATGAATGCTTCTCTCTACCTCGATTGACAGCAATGCTACTAAGCATAAATATGCATTCGGTTTCAGTGCCAATACTGCTGTGACATACTATGGGATTGTGATTTCAGATGAAGATGCAATGGATATAGCAGATAAATTCCAAATGGACAAATATTCATTGAATTTGATATCTTACAACCTTCTTAAGTGATGTCAGAGACACCTATAAAAGCTATGGGAAATTTTGCTTGGTTTGATGTATACATGTAATTCCATTTAAACCAGCTTTTCAAATTTTCTTTGAATTTTTGAGAATATAATTAAATTTCTCCCTTTCATTTCTTTTCTCAAAACCCTCAAAACACCCCTCCAAGAATCTCCTTCAAGTTTGTGAACTCTTTCTTTGTTAATTTATAACACACACACACACACACACACACACACGTATTCCTAAGCATAATCTGCTCAGTATGTATAATGTTTTAGTATGTATGTTTTCAGGGCTGATCATTTGGTACTGAGCAAATGATTAGTCTCATCAGAAAAATCTCATCTTTTAATTTTAACACTGAGTTTTATGAACATTGAACATATAACCAACTACTTACCCAACATAGAACCCAGGAGAAAACTTACTACTGTATGTTTTCAAACCAGTATAATATCAAAAAGTAATCTTAATTCATATTCTATTTCCAAAAGTTCAATGTAACTCTCAGCTCTCATCAAAGAAGCTTAATTATGCAGCATAAAGAGACAATTACAAAAAGCTATAGTGAATCAAGATGCAGAGAAAAAGCTCTAATCATGGGTTGCTCTGTACTAGTTGATAGAGAACAATACCTCCCATATATTTAAGTTTGAGGGAACATTACAGAATTGGAGAGAGAAAAATTGTACTAGCTAAAAGACCAGGGTATCAGCTGCAAGAATACATTTTCTTTATATGAAAGAGCAGATGTACACATGAAATATCAACATTATTATTGCCTAACAAATCTTATATATTGACATCAATTAACCTGTCAACCTGGGTGGGATAATTTCCCAAAGGTTCCAGCTCTCAATAAAGAGCTGTAGTCAATGAATGACTGCCAAGAGAGGGTGAATACTTGTACAGTGATGAGTCCTCTAATTGTCTTTCCAATACCTAGCTGTCAGCCCCATAAATATATGCATATGAACAACACCAAATGGACTTAGTCAGTTGTATTTATCTGTCAATTCACATGCAATTAGGATACCAACAAACAAAACTGATTCCCTATTAGTGAAACAATTAGAGCTACTTACAGGAAGTTACATACAATATCACACATAATTCAAGGAGTTATATCACTGAAACATCCCATCTGTGCATAGAAGACAACTTTCCCATGCTCCATTGGGTGATATCACAGCAATGCACATATGAGATATAGTAGTTGGATTTATTTAGATATTGAATAGATGAAAAAGGCAAAGATGAAAGTGATTTTGAAAAGGAAGAAAGAGAAATTAACAATACTACTGCTACTACTACTAATAGTGAAGTTATGAGGAGAGAAGAGACAAGATTAAAAAGAGAAGATGTTCGGAAGATCCAGGAGATACAGCAGTAGAAGGTAGGGTATACAATAATATTTATATATATATATATTACTCTAGTACTGGAGTCCCATCCTCAGTCAAGCTTCTATCTCCTAAAAACACTTTTGATGTTCAACATCACATCACTTGAGAGGCAGTAGAGAATAGTAGAGTGGATCTCAGGTAACTCTACCCACAATTCTATCCATCCTATGAGGGAATGGAAACAACTACATCACAATTACCACTGATCTAGCTATCTGTGTTGATTTGTTTTTTTTCCTTACCATGCTTGGAAAGGGTGTTCTGTTGATCATAGCAGGGATTGTTCTTTCAGGTGGTGATAGTAATGCTCTGTCATAAAAACAAGAATAATATAGCTCATTAAGGCATATTTCAAAATTGCTAAGAAACAGAAACAATAAAATATAAACATGCATCATTCAACCAACTTATTTAATATACTACTATTTCAATATATGAGACAAAATTAATAATGATGTATTTTGTATTACTATTTTATTAAGTTTTATATTTAAGAGACATCTCAAGTTCTGCATCTTCTTGTTTCTATATGTGACATTATACTGGTTTCTCAATTTTTTCAGTTGTTTTACTTATACTACAAATGTTTTTAAATAAAACAACTGTTATGACAATTAGCAAGACTAAATATACTATTGTAGTATTTTGAAACTTAAAAAACAGAGATTGCTAGAAATTTTTCACGGCACCATCTTAAATGAGATAAAATTTTCAATGATTGGATTAATATTTGATCAATTCAATTCAGTTAAATTCAAGTGATGAGGGTAAAATGAATAATTAATTAAGGAAACAATTATTAAATGCTTATTAAATGGAAAGTATATTTTTCATTATTAATATTTAAGCAAATGAAAAGAGGTAAAATTCATTAACACAAGCATTTTGGCATTGTGCATAATGTATTCTATTAGAAAAGAGAGAGATCTTGCAAGTATGAAAATTTGGTTTACTCTATATAAGGAAAAGTGAAACATATAGCATTGTCAATGTGAAAATGTCATAGAGGACAAGTGGGTTGAGAGATTGAAGTTAAAATGTCAGGTAGATAATAAAATGTGCTGTGAAGGAAAATACAAAAGTAGTGAATTGATTGTTCACTAATGATTTTGTACTATCTTATATTGAGATAATCCTGAGCAAAGCAAAAATGTAGAGAGGACTTTGTGTCATATTCAAGAAAAGGAGAGTCCAACTCTAGGGAAAAGCAAGCTTAAGTAATATGATGCTGCTCCAAACTTTATGAGGTCTTTATATTTCTATTTTTTTAATTGAGAAAAGGAGAAAAAAAAAACAAGTTTCCACCTCCTCCCAGCCTCCCATTTCCCTCCCTCTCATCCCCCATTATTGTGCATAATGTATTCTATTTTCAAGAAGCAGTCACAATGTTAGAAGAAAGATGGGAATTTAAAAGAAGGGAATATTTATAGACCAGGGTTCAGATTACAAATCTGTACCAGATCACTGCACCTCACTAGATCAGTTTGATATACCAAATCATTCCACTACACTAAATCACACATCCACACTCAAAAAAACTCAGGAATGCTTTTGTTTTAATTTTTGTCTGTATTACCCACATTACTTGATACCTTTTTTTATCAGCGAGGCATTCTCATCTTGCTTCCTCTGTGTCTGGGTGACAGCAAACTGAAGACTGAGCCTTTCTACTTCCAAGAATTTACTTATTCTTATCTCCCTGCCTATAATTCTTGCCTGGTCAGCCCATCTATACTCCTTGCCTGGCTTCTGGCCAATCACCATTTTATTAAACCAATACAGGTGACAAATCTTTACAGGGTACAAGACCATTGTCCCACGCACTTCCTTTTTTTCAAAACAAAAACTCTAAATCTAATCTTTGATTAGGTTTCTTCTTGACCATTAACCATAACAACTTGTAACCAATACTCTAAATAAAGAAAAGCATTTATAATCCAATTTTGGGAATGTGAGTGTAGCTTTTCAGGATATTTCCTGCTGATTGGGGGCACTGACAATGTTATGGGGACCTAAAGAAAATTTAGGATTATGGTAAAGTCTTGACTGGAATATTCTGTGAGGCTTGATTTTCTCAGTCAATAATCTTGAGGCTGTTCTGGATGTAGAACTCAGAGGAAACTACAACAGAGGTTCTCTGAAATGTTAGATCATTTGGGCCAACTGCTTCTGTTAGAGGTTTTTTTAGGGGGTCTTCCTTGCTGAAACCATACCAATATGTTGGTGGAGATTACTCATTTGTTCCCATTGGGTCAGACTCATAATATTTACACAGAAACTATATTATTTGCAATACTGTTTGGTCAATAGCTTAAGTGTATTTCTGGCTAGCTCTTATATCTTAAATTAACCCATTTCTACTAATCTGTGTATCATGGCTGTAGCTTACCAGCAAGCTTCCAGTGGGCTCTGGCAGAGGTTTTTCTCTCCTGCAGGTGGCTATATAGCTTCTCCTTGACTCTGCCTACTTTCTCCATACATATCTCTTCCAGCCTGGCTATATTCTTCCAAGCCATTGGCCAAAAACACTTTCTTTATTAACCAATAAAAGCAGCACATATACAGAAGGACTTCCCATACAAGGGCATATACCCAAAGGATGTATAATCATACCAAAAGGATGTTTGCTCGTTTATGTTTATAGCAGCGTTATTCATAATAGCCAGAACCTAGAAACAACGTTGATTCCCCTCAATGCAACAATGGATAAAGAAAATATGGGACATGTACAAAATGGTGTACTACTCAGCAGAAAAAACAAAAACAATGATGTCTTGAAATTTTCAGAAAAATGGATGGAACTAGAAAACAAATCATCCTAAGTGATGTAACCCAGACTCAGAAAGACATAGACGGTATGTACTCTCTCATAAGTGGTTATTAGATGCCAAGCAAAAACATTACCTAGCTACAATCCACAACTTTAGAGAAGCTTGGTAAAAAAGAGAACCGTAAAAGTACTGGGAGATTTTTTAGGGAGTGTCTTGGAGCGGTTGTGTCCTCTGGTTAAAGTATACAGGAAACTACAATAGCCTAATCCAGGCAGAATGACAAAGGGAATGGAACTGTAAGGAATAAAGGTCACTCTTCTAGGAAAAGAAACAAGACCTGCTGAGGTCCTGGCACAGGATGAAAGAAATATAGAATGGGTAGTAGAGGAAGGTAGTTATAAATACCAGTTAAGACCACATGATTAGTTGAAGAAAGGAAGAATATAATTGACATGAATGCTCTGTTGGATTTTGTTAAGAGGCGCACGCCTTTAATCCCAGCACTCGGGAGGCAGACGAAGGAGGATCTCTGTGAGTTCGAGACCAGCCTGGTCTACAAGAGCTAGTTCCAGGACAGGCTCCAAAACCACAGAGAAACCCTGTCTCGAAAAAACCAAAAAAAAAAAAAAAAGAAAAGAAAAAAAAGAATAAATTAGTAAACCAGACAGTGGTTGCGCTCGGCTTTAATCCCAGTACTCTGAGGCAGAGGCAGGAGGATTTCTTTGAGTCCGAGGCCAGCCTGGTCTACAGGAGCTAGTTCCAGGACAGGCTTCAATTCTACAGACAAACTCTATCTCAAAAGACCAAAAAAAAAAAAAAAAAAAAAGATGGAGAGAGAAAGAATGAGTACAAATATTTGTGTTTTATTTATCACACGTTGTAACATCAAGAGAATATTGAAATGACTTTTTCCAAGGGACATTGCCACTTCTTCTATATTTATAATGTATTTGTGTTTGTATGAGAGATAGTTCTATCACATTAAGCATATTTATAACCTGGTTAAATATATAATGAATTTGTGATTATATATGAAATATTTATATTATATTTAGGTATTTATTATGATCTGGTTATTTCTTTCATTTGAAAATTAATCACTACATAAGGAGATATGATTATGTGTCCAGTTGACAAGTGGTGAAATTTGGGTGCCTATGCTCAGTTGCCAACTTGCCTAGTTCTTAAAGGAACTACAATCCAGAAATGGAGAGCATGCATGTAAGATAGTTTCTACTTGTTTTGAAGTAAAGAGAGATAGCGATAGGGAATGATTTAGTCCATAAGATCTGTGACTCTAAAGAATCCTGAACCATACAGCTACTATCAAAGGAGCTGCTTTTGGTTTGGTGAGAGTACTCTACTCTTACACATACTTATAACAGAAGATGAATGGATGATAAATTTTGATACAGGTGTAGGTATTAGTGGTATATTGTAATTGAATTACTATAGCATGATAAATAGCAGCACATTTTGTATACAGTCATAGAAGTAATGGAAAAATTTTGGTCGTGTAATATAACTCTCAATACCATCTTAGATTTTAGAATTATTTATAGAAGTCAAATCACAGTTGAACACAGTTAAGTTGTTGGCCATATTTAGATAGTAGAGGGATATGGCATAGATATATAGGACAAGGTAGGAACTGGAAAAATACTTGAGGATAGTATTAAGTTATCTGTAATGGAGTTGTTAAAAGTCCAAATAAAATTACATGATCCAATAATTAATAACACTTTGTACTTTTGAATTTGATGAAATAGCCAGAAGGATATAAATGAAGGTTTCAAGAGGTGCTTAAGACTTTAGAGTAGTGGAATTTGAAGCATGCCATTGGTTTATAACCCTTATATGATCATTTATGTAACCCTGTTCCCTTTAGAACAATGATGAACACAGTAGAAAAAGAGTGAGGAGCTGAAATATTTCAATTAATTTCAAATTTATTAACATATAAGTCTAAGCCAGAATAGCTACACAAGAGATAGGATTTAGGCTTTATGGCCACTGAGGATAAAAGCAATGATGCAATTTATTTTTATTATGCTATGTTATGTGTGTGTTTGTATATGCTTATATAGATTTATTATATAAACACATGGGAAATAATATTGTATTAGGAATAATGAATATAAATCAAACATATGACCCAAATTAAAAAAAAATTAGTGGAATCATTTCCATCTATACAAATATACTTTACAAATACCAACATAAAACAAAATCTGGTTATTGTAAATATTGTAGATATGGCATATAGGAATTTATTGGCTAGCTGTTAAAATTATTGGACACAAAGAATAAGAACCTAATGCTATACTAGATATGTTTTCAGCATGACATAGTTTCTAAAAGTTAAACAAGCTTTACTTTCCTGAAATTTGACCCTTTCAACCCTAATATATTTTACTATGCATGCAAAAAATATGTATGCAATAAACATATATATGCAGAGAATATATGCATTCATATTTACTAGCATATGTGTAAGGCATTTTAAATTATAGCCATGATTTCAGAAACATATTTACAATGCTATATTAATTTATAAGTTATTTAGACTTTTGGAATGTAGCACCATTTAATGATATTTATAGTATATGAAGTCAGTAATGATGCTATTTGGAAACAGTGAAAATCCTTGTAAGGAGAGACATTATATTATCTTCCCATTTTACAACAAGATTATGCATACTGTTTTAGAGAGATATTTTCCACTGAAAAGTGTTTCTGTTTTACTAACAGCCTCTAATAGAGACAGTATTTAATCCCGATTCCCTAGTTTTTCTTGAAATATTCTCTGCTTATTGTGAATAGGGAATTCTATGGCCCATCACACAGTAAATCTGGCATGTGTTTCAGGTTTGTGCTGTAGTAAATTTTAAAGAAGGAAGTCATAAGAAAAACTGACCAGTCTCAAAGTCTCCATTTCTTCTGTATTAGCCATTATTCATTATCCCAAACAAAAGGTACTTAAGGAGGAACAACTTATAATAAAAAAATTAAAGTTAAGAAAATATTATGTATCACATTATCATAAAATATAAATAAATTAATTCTGTTTATCAATGGAAAAAAAACATTACTCCTGAACACAGATGTAGTAATAGGGGCGGCGGGGCTGCGTTCCCAGCACCCCGGCCGCCTGCACGGCTAGCTTATGCCCCGAAATAACAACACACAAACTGTATTCATTTAAGCACTGCTTGATAATTACGTAAATCTATGCAATGACATACAATCTTATTATTTACCTCCAACTTCCCCCATACCCTCCTTATTCACCTCTCCCAACTTTATGTATTTCTTTTTTTTAATTGAGAAAAGGAAAAAAAAATTCCCTCTCCTCCCAGCCTCCCATTTCCCGCCCCCTCCTCCCACCCTTCTCCCCCTCCCCCCACTCCAAACCCCTCCCTCTCCAGTCCGAAGAGCAGTCAGGGTTCCCTGCCCTGTGGAAAGTCCAAGGTCCTCCCCCCTCCGTCCATGTCTAGGAAGGTGAACATCCAAACTGGCTAGGCTCCCACAAAGCCAGAACATGAAGTAGGATCAAAACCCCGTGCCATTGTCCTTGGCTTCTCATCAGCCCTCATTGTTCGCCGTGTTCAGAGAGTCCGGTTTTATCCCATGCTTTTTCAGTCATAGTCCTCCTGCTGGCCTTGGTGAGCTCCCAATAGATCAGCCCCACTGTCTCAGTGGGTGGGTGCACCCCTCTTGGTCCTGACTTCCTTGCTCATCTTCTCCCTCCTTCCGCTCCTCATTGGGACCTTGGAAGCTCAGTCCGGTGCTCCAGTATGGTCTCTGTCTCTATCTCCATCAATCACCAGATGAAGGTTCTATGGTGATATGCAAGATATTCATCAGTATTGCTATAGGATAGGGTCGTTTCAGGTTCCCTATCCTCATCTGCCCAAGGAACTAACTGGGGACATCGCCTTGGGCTCCTGGGAGCCACTCTAGGTTCAAGTCTCTTTCCAGCCCTAAGGTGGCTCCCTTACCTAAGAATTGTGCATCCGTGCTCCCCTATCCAGCCTTCCTTTATCCCAATCATCCTGTTTCCCCAAGTTCCCCCCATCCTCCCCTTCTCACTTTTCTCTCCCCATCTCCCCTTACCCCAACCCACCCCACCCCCAAGATCCCACTTTTCTCCCCAGCAATTTTGTCTACTTCCCATAGGCAAGAGGATAACTATATGTTTTTCCTTGGGCTCACCTTCTTACTTAGCTTCTTTGGGATCACCAATTGTAGACTCTGCGACCCTTATTTATGGCTAGAAACCAATTATGAGTGAGTACATCCCATGTTCAACTTTTTGGGTCTGGGTTACCTCACTCAGGATAGTGTTTTCTATTTCCATCCATTTGCATGCAAAATTCGAGAAGTCATTGTTTTTTACCGCAGTATAGTACTCTACTGTGTATATATTCCACACTTTCTTCATCCATTCTTACATTGAAGGACATCTAGGTTGTTTCCAGGATCTGGCTATTACAAATAATACTGCTATGAACATAGTTGAACAAATGCTTTTGTCATATGATCGGGCATCTCTTGGGTATATTCCCAAGACTGTTATGGCTGGGTCCAGGTGTAGTTTGATCCGGAATTTCCTGAGAAACCGAAACACTGATTTCCAAAGTGGTTGCACAAGATTGCATTCCCACCAGCAGTGGATGAGGGTACCCCTTCCTCCACAGCCTTCCCAGCAAAGGCTATCATTGGTGTTTTTGATTTTAGCCATTCTGACAGGTGTAAGATGATATCTCAAAGTTGTTTTGATTTGCATTTCCCTGATTGCTAAGGAGGTTGAGCATGACCTTAAGTGTCTTTTAGCCATTTGAACTTCTTCTGTTGAGAATTCTCTGTTCAGTTCAGTGCCCCATTTTTTAATTGGGTTAATTAGCATTTTAAAGTCTAGTTGCTTGAGGTCTCTATATATTTTTGAGATCAGACCTTTGTCTGTTGCGGGGTTGGTAAAGATCTTCTCCCAGTCAGTAGGTTGCCTTTTTGTCTTAGTGACAGTGTCCTTTGCTTTACAGAAGCTTCTCATTTTTAGTAGGTCCCATTTATTCAATGTTGCCCTTAATGTCTGTGCTGCTGGGGTTATACCTAGGAAGCGATCTTCTGTGCCCATCTGTTGTAGGGTATTTCCCACTTTCTCTTCTATCAGGTTCAGTGTGTTCAGACTGATATTGAGGTCTTTAATCCATTTGGACTTGAGTTTTGTGCATGGTGATAGATATGGGTCTATTTCCATTCTTCTACAGGTTGACATCCAGTTGTGCCAGCACCATTTGTTAAAGATGCTATCTTTCTTCCATTGTATACTTTTAGCTCCTTTATTGAAAATCAGGTGTTCATAGGTTTGTGGGTTAAAATCCAGGTCTTCTATATGATTCCATTGGTCGACTTCTCTGTTTTTATGCCAGTACCACACTGTTTTCATTACCGTAGCTCTGTAATAGAGTTTGAAGACAGGGATGGTAATGCCTCCAGAAGATCCTTTATTATATGGGATTGTTTTGGCTATCCTAGGTTTTTTGTTTTTCCATATAAAGTTGATTATTGTCCTCTCAAGATCTTTGAAGAATTTTGATGGGACCTTGATGGGGATTGCATTGAATCTTTAAATTGCCTTAGGTAGAATTGCCATTTTTACTATGTTGATCCTCCCAATCCAAGAGCAAGGGAGGTCCTTCCATTTTCTGGTATTCTCTTCAATTTCTTTCTTAAATGCCTTAAAGTTCTTGTCAAGTAGATCTTTTACTTCCTTGGTTAGAGTTACCCCAAGATATTTTATGCTGTTTGTGGCTATCGTGAAAGGTGAAGCTTCTCTGATTTCCCTCTCTGCTTCCATATCCTTTGTGTATAAGAGGGCGACTGATTTTTTGGAGTTGATCTTGTATCCTGCCACATTACTAAAGCTGTTTATCAGCTGTAAAAGTTCTTTGGTGGAGTTTTGGAGGTCGCTTATGTAGACTATCATATCATCTGCAAATAACGAAAGTTTAACTTCTTCCTTTCCAATTCTAATCCCCTTGATCCCATTATGTTGTCTTATTGCTATTGCTAGAACTTCAAGCACTATATTGAAGAGATATTTATGCATTTCTTTTATAAATTTTGATAACCCCCTAAATCCAGTTACTGTGCCCATGTATATTGCTGGGAGCAGTCCACTGAGGCACAGAGAAATCACCAGTAGGAACACTCTTAAAAAATAACAATCCTTCCATTCCCAGCAAATATCTACTTTCTATAGCTCCTTGGTTAATGGTAGGGCCTAACGATGCTGAGATTTTACCTTACTTGATCTTGTATACATGTGCAGGTAAAACAGGTGATGTGAGTTCAAATTGCCACAGTTATGCTATGTTTACAAGACTGCATTTAAAGCAGCCACCTTATCTCTTATCTCATATGGTTTCTGTATTCTCCTTTCTGTGATGTTCTTTGAACCTTGGTGGCAGGGATACAGATGTAAGTGTTATACTTAGAGCTGAGTACCAGGCCTTATTCTCAACACTTTTGAGAAGTCATCCCTTTACTATCTTATATCCACCACATAACAATCTTCTCTGATCAAGATACAGAATATCCCAGGTCTATAAGAACTAGTATAAACATTTAGAAGACATTTTGGACAATATACACATCTTAGAAATGACAAAAGCATGATTTACTGTAAGACATTTGCTTTCCAGCAAGGAGTTTTGATCAAGATTACAGTGACAACCATAAAATCCGCTCCTGTGGAGTATGCTTCAAATATGTGTTTGTGCGTGCGTGCGCGCGCGCGCGTGTGTGTGTGTGTGTGTGTGTGTGTGTGTGTGTGTGTGTGTGACTGTATAATGTTACTTGTATATATGTTTTTAGGGAAGATTTTTAGGTACTGCATAACCAACTGGTATGCTCTTCCCTGGACTTCCAATAGTTATTGGAGAAAGGTCTTACTTTCAAGAATTATACTATATAGATTGAACATTAAACCAAGCCATTTATCATGTGTTCATAGTTTCAAAAATTAAAGTTCAGACACAACTGACACTGATGGTAAAATTCTATTTTTACAGAACTGGCCGCCATTCACAGAGCCTTCTGCTGTGATGGATTCAAGACTCAGACACATTAATAAGTGATACTTAAAGCTGACATTATTTCAATAAGGAGCAACATGAATGTAGCCTTATCTGTTTAGTTATATTTTTTGTTTTGTGGCATATTTATGTATCAATGCAGATTAACTTCTAAATATTTTTTAATTAATACAATCACTTTGGACATTTTCCCCTTTTATTAGTCATCATTATCACGTATTTGTACTTTTCTGATAAGTTTATTTTTATGGTTTGGTTGTAGAAGTTAAATACAATAATTTCAAACTTCCTGTTTAGTTATAACTTTACTAAAAAACCATACATTTTCATTCCTGTTTTTTCATATTTTCTTGCAGCTTAAGACATCCTAGAGTTTAGAACCAGACAAAGCAGGGTATTTTAAATATTTATAAGCAAGTACAAAGCAGCTGAAAAATTGCAGTAAGACTAGGAGATCTTTGAGTATCACTTAATCTCCATAAACAAAATGAAATGTATGCAGTACCCTTCTGTCTTTTTACTGTGGATGTATCTGTTGCTATTATCTCCCAAGGACTGGAACCACTGAGGATGATGTTTTCTTGGAGTCATAAAGCAACATTTAGTAAGACTGGAAATGGAAAGAATACCTGGGGTGAGTGACTCTAATTTCTACCAATTTGGTTGTTAGACTTTAAAGGGAATTATAGATATTTTAAACAAATATAGTTATTTCCTTGAAAATGAAAGACTGTAGGCCAGTCTATTTTTAGAATTCTGGAAATGTTAATAAGAGTATTTTCAGGAGATCCAAACTATACAGTTTTACTGGAGAATCTTTACAGCTCTGTCAAGTAAAAGAAGATGTGGTACAATAACCAATTTAATAATATCGATATCACTTCTTAGTTAGAAATTAAACATGAAAAATGATAGGTTAACTTAAAGCAATAATGTAGCTTTGAATTTTATATCTATTTATTTATTGTTAACAGTACATCAAACAATTTTATTCTAGTTTCTTTTTGCAAGTAAACTTCACTGTGATTCAGGAAAGAAGTCTTTTTTTTTAACCTACAAATTCCACTATGATAATTACATTCCACTAGGAGTGCATGAATGTAAATTTTTATTTCCATCCTCATCAACATTTGTTGTCTTTTCATTAACAACCATTCTGATTAAGGTAAGAAGTAATCAAAATGAAGTCTGAAATAAATTTTTGCGATTTTAAAGATGCTTAACATTGTTTACTGTGTGTGCTGGCCATTTGTTTTTCTTCATTTGGAAACTGTTCATTTTATCTTTACTGATTGCGCTATTTTTTTCTTTTTGTGTAATGTGTCTTATTTTGGACCACTAGCTCCTGAATAATGATAAGGAAATGTTTTATTAATTATGAAAGCTTGGCCTTAGCTTAAACTTGTTCCCAACTAGTTTAAATTAACCCATTTACATTACTCTGCATTCTGCCATGTGGGCTTCTTAGCTCTCCTCAGTAATATACTTTCGAATTCCTCTGCGTCTAGTTGGTGAATCTCCCACCTCTGAAAGATACCATCTCTATCTCAGCCCAGAAGTCCAGTCTATCCTCTTTCTATTTATCTATTGGCCATTCAACTTTTTATTAAACCAACCAGATAGTGTCTTAAGCAGGTATGGAAAAACAAGACACATCATCACATAGAATACAAAAAGATTATTCTAACATCTCCCCATGTTATCTAATTTTAGTTTCTTTCTCTAACATCAATCAAATATATTCAACATGAGCAATTATCAGGTCAGAATTGCATTCACAATGTCCAATACATTTATATTTGAAAACGTTGGAGAAAGTGTACTCTATTGTCTATCCTATCTTAGTGAGTCCAAAGTTTTGTACCTAAATCCATTCTATCACAACTTGTATTACCAACCTAAAAATATCTTTTTAGAACTTAAAACATTTTCTTAGATAAACAACTTAAGATTTTATGTCTTTCAACTTATAAATATTATATCTCTGTTGTGAGTTTTTTTCTGAGTTTTGTAATAAGGTAATTGTAAAACTATAACTATCTAGTCTTCAACCCCGTCAGAGTCTAGAGAAGGATATATATTACCCCAGCAAACAGGAAGTACAGAGCAAGCAACTTCCAAAACTATAGAAATGACAGAGATATCTGGCTGCCTGGATAGTCATACAAGGTTCCTTGGCAATGTTGCAGCATCCATCTTGAGCCCATAGGCCCCGAATATCTGACAGACTTTTGTGTGGAACAGGAAGTTTGAATGACTGGTGCAGCTTGTTTTGGTAATTCTTGGCAGTTTACTTTTTTTTTCTTTCTTTTTTGGTTTTTTGAGACAAGGTTTCTCAGTAACTTTGGAGATTGTCCTGGAAATAGCTCTTGTAGACCAGGATGGCTTAAAATTCATGAAGATAAACCTGCCTCTGCCTCCAGAGTGTTGGGATTAAAGCGATGGGCCATCACCATTAGATTGGCAGTTGACTTCTTTTGTGTCTTCTTGTCCAACTTGGACAGGTTACTGCCAGCAGTTGAGTTAAAGAAAGTTTTCTGCCCAGTGGATAACTTGCCGCATTGAAAGCAAACTCCATCTGTAGTTTCTTCAATGTCAACCATGTTCTCTGAAGTAAATTGGTACCAAAGGAGTAAACCTAGCACTCTGTCACAAAAACCCTCATGTTATTATGACATCTTAAATGCTATATTATGTAGAACTCTACAGGTTTTGAAGATAATGTGTGAAAAATATATTTGTTTAACCCTGAAAACATACCTAACATGGCTACAAGTTTGATTGTTATAGGTGACTAACTAGTAACCTGAATTTCTTAACTATCCTAAACAGTTTGTAACAATAACTTTTAAAGATTAGAACTTGACATACATTTTTTAACTGAGCTGCCGAGGCACAATACCTTAAACAAGAGTAGAAACATATATACAGAATGTTATGACAAAAAACTTACAACTGCACCAATATTCATATATATATATATCAATGTACAAATTTGAGACTACTAGTTACTTTTTATTTTAAAAGTAGATTCAATAATTTACCCTTTAATCAGATATACCTTCTTTTTATTTTCATCCCTTAACCCTCTTCTCCCCAAAATTAGGCAGAAGAAAAAGAAATATAAAGGAAAGAAAAATAATGAAAGAAATCTCTTAATAAAATATCCTTTTTTTAGTTTCCTCCCTGACTGTGACCAATGACAAATTACAACTAACCCTCCTAAATGATACAAACATACATAACTCACCAAATAACCAAAAACCACCTATCCTATGTCTTGGCTATGTGAATTGTGTTTTTTTATAATTTCTTCCTGTTTTCTGAGGATTATGACAACTTTAGGGGACCCTGAGAAAATTTCATATTACTTTACTCTCTCTTTTAAAGATGCCACTTTAGCATTTTCGATTTCTGTCTGTTATTCTCTATACTCACTTTCTTTTTTTTTCTTTAGTACCTGAGCGTTTTTTCAAGCGTTTTGTACCTCTTCAGAGGTTTTCTTGGTCTCTGCATGGCACTTTGCACACCTGTAGCACGAACTAAGCCCTAAAGGGCCAGCTACCATGCCGTAACTGACCAATAGGAGGGGGAAGTAGCAAGCAGTGAACATTCACATGCTTGCCAGAGAAACTGCAGCATCTTAGTGCTGTGGCTCCAGGAAAATGCTCATTTGCCCTTTTGTTCATCTGCAAGCTCATCTGCTTAGCACATGGCGCTGGTAAGTCACTCTGCCCTTCCTTGAATCAGTTCAGCAGGCTACCCTACCAGTTTCTGCACTGTAACCACTGTGCTCCCTTCTTTGGGAACTGAGTCTCACGTCCTTGGGCACCAGCCCTGTTTAAGAGACCGTGGTTGCTAAGAAGTCACATCTAACTCCATGTCTGGGACTTTTCTCAATTTTCTCAGATCCTAAACTTAGATATACGTGCCTCTATGTTAGAAGGCATATGTAGTGGGTCTTGGTTGGATCCCCAGTTCCTGAATAATGACATGAGACATTTTATTAATTATGAATGCTTGACCTTAACTAGACTTACTTCCAACTAGCTCTTAGAACTTAACCCATTTGTATTAATCTACATTCTACCACATGACTCCTTACCTCTACTCAGTAGTACCATATGACCGACTTTATCCATTTCTGGCTGGTGAAACCTCTGCCTCTCTGATTCTTTCACAGAGTTCCTATTTCTGACCAGAAGTTTGGCTTACACTCATCCTGCCTAAGTATTGGTCATCCAACTCTTTGTTAAAACAATCTGAGTGAGTTATAACAGAAGTGTTGATAGAGGTTTCTGTTCTACCCGATCCTGCCACCATTCAGTCCCTAAGAAACAGATACAGGCTTACATTAATTATAAACTCGTTGGTCTATTAGCTCAGGCTTCTTGTTAACTCTTATAACTTATATTAGCAAATAATTCTTGTCTGTGTTTGCCATGTGGCTTGGTATCTTTTATCAGTGTGCCATTCTCATCTTGCTTCCTCTGAATCTGGGTGATGACTGCAGACTGAGTCTTTCCTCTTCCCAGAATTCTCTTGTTCTCCTTGCTCCACCTATACTTTTTTCCTGGCTACTGGCCAATCAGCGTTTTAGTAAAGCAATACAACTGAAAAATCTCTACAAGGTACAAAATCATTGTCCCACATCACAGAGGCACATCTTCACAAACATTACACAAATATAGATAATTCCAACATTTTGGTTTCTGGAATTTTCAAAAATGTATCTGGATTTAAATTCTTTGTTTGTTAACAATTGGGAGAACTTTTTTGTCATATAGTATTCTGTTTCTTTGTTCTATAAATTATAATCTCCTGTGTAAACATTCTTTAAATTCATTCCATATTATATGTCAATTATTATTTTCTGAGTAATACATAAAACAAAAGCATAGATCCACAACTTATCAATGAAAAATCTGTTAGAATTGGTGCATAATAGTGAAATGTAACCTGTAATCTAGTCAGAGATTTCATTCTCTTTGATCAAGTGAGAACATGGCTAATGAGTGTATGTGAAGAAGGAGGGAAGTGAGCAATGTGGCTTACCAACCTCTGTGTTTTCTTTACAATAGTTTATTGTTTATTGTACTTGCTAGAGATGATATATTCTTTAATAAAGTCATGCAAAGAACTATCATCAAAGATATTAATTCCATTTTGTTTTATAGCTTAGTTGATAGAGATCAGACTTATGGAAGTAGATTATGATGATTTTTAAAGCATTACAGAAAAGAACCTAGTCATGGAGTTTTAGGTATACATCAATGTATTCATGTGTAGATAATAATATATGAAACAAATAATATCAGTAGTGATCATCACTAATACAACATCTACATCAGAATATAATAGCAACATTAATGCTCTATTTTAAAGGCCTTATCTATTCTTCAATACCTTATTTAAAAGCATGTCTGTTCAAGAAGAATTAATTTTTTTTGAACTATTTAATTCAGTATAAATATATTTGCCAAAAATGTTATATTCCAGTGAAGTAATGAACTTATACCCTTAGTATGCTCTTAAACTTGAGAGACATATCAAGAATTTTATGTCTTCCTTTTTTACATACCTACATATATGTACAATAAGTGTCACTATTCTCTAAACACAGTAGTACCAATGCCTGACTTTGGCTATTTTAATTCTCTGATGTATCTTGCAAATTTTGCAAATTAAACAGAGAAAATTTATGTAGATTCATAGAAAACATATTGATTAATAGGAAGTGCATCCAAATAAACTAAATCTAAGTGGTTGCAAGGGAATTGTGAATCAGAACTGAGTGTTGATTTATTTATTTTCTAATTCTTCAGAAATGTACATATCAAACTGATTTTATGTCTTAAAACATGAATTTTTGTCAGATTAAAGTATATGTATTTTCCTCTTCAGATCAATTTGCTGTTTAATCCCTAATATAGGTCAGTTTTATCATTAACAGCCACTATTTTGTTTCTAGTCACTACCTATGAAATGCAATGAGCACACTCTATTAACAGAGAAAACATTGTTGTGTAGTCTTATAAATTCTGCTTTTATAGAGCAACATTGGCAGATAAACACCATGCTGCTTTGAACAACATTTATCATTATGCCAGAGGCCCATCTGGAAAGGAAAATAATCAACACAAATGATTATGACCATGAAAATAATCTGCTTTCTAGGCAATTAATTAACATGAAAATAACAATATGATAGTAAAACTTCCTCATAAAGCTCTACTTCTCAGTCCTAAAAATGATCTGTCACAAGTTACCATGCCTTTTTTTCAGTTGTCTTTCAAATACACATTGCAAAACATTTACACTTACATGTGTACTGATTTATAATAGTATATATTTTCCACTTAAGATTGAGCTCACATATTCTTTATTAGTGTCTTTCCATATTTCCCATTATCTCCAATATTTCAAATGTTAAATAACTGATGGAGGAAGGTCATTGGCTAATAAAGGAATTGCCCTGGCCCATTTTATTGGTTGGAAGATAGGTGGGAGGAGTAGGCAGAACAGGACACTGGGAGGAAGAGGAAGTGAGGTCACAGACTCGACCGCTGTCCTCTCGGGAGTAGACGCCTGGGAGAGATGCCATGCTCCTGGCTCCTGGGCAGAGGCACGCTATGAAGCTCCGACCCAGGATGGACTAGGCTAGAATCTTCCCGGTAAGACCGGTTCTCACAGATTATTAGAGATGGGTTGATCGGGATAACAGAATTAGCCAGTAAGGGCTAGGGCTAAAGGGCCAAGCAGTGATTAAAAGAATACAGTGTCTGTGTAATTATTTTGGGGCATAAGCTAGCCGAGCAGGCGGCCGGGGTGCTGGGAGCCCCGCCGCTGCTCTTATTACTACAAATAACAATGATTGATTTGAGTACTCCCTCCACCCTAGAACAAATTCATTAACATTCTATTTTTGTTGTAAGGTACAAAGAAGGCAGAAATCTCATCTGGATCATGCTAGTTAGAAGAGAGGCCTCTGGGAGGTGATTGGGATCATATGAAGTCATGAGGTAAAGCTACAGAAAATGAACTCCTAGAGGCTTTATATAAAATGAAGGAGAAAAGGACAAGTACACAGTGTCTCTGTCTTTTGCTGCATTCTGTCTTTGTATTTCAACAAAGAAGCTATTGCCTTTGGTTTAAGACACATTTGAATCTCTTCTTTCTGAAATTCTGTCTTATTTTGTTACAGAAGGGAAAAGCAGACTTACACAGAACACACAGTGTTAAAAGGCAAACGTGATATGTAGGCGCTCTACTAGAGATGTGAAGTATTAATAATAAAAGCAGGTATAAAAGTGGATGAGAAAGGGTGTTACAAAAATTAATCACAGTGAAAATAATACTTAGAATATTTACATTTTCTCTCTGTCTCTTCCTATCTGTCTCTCTAACACTCTCTCTCTCTTTCTCTCTCCCTCTCTCTCTCTCTCTCTCTCTCTCTCTCTTTCTTTCTGTATGTGTGTGTGTCATATGGATGAACTGTGAGTACATTTTAAATTATTTCTTCTATATTTTGAGATTAGAATACAATTACATAATATCCTCCTCCCTTTTCCTCCCTTTAAATTGTTCCATATACCCCTCCTTGTTATTTTTCAAATGTCTGGCCTCTTTAGTTCATTAATTTTTGTTACATTCATGTAAGTGTATGAATACACATATTTGTTCCTCAATATTCAAACTCAACCTGTTCAGTCTACATGTTACTTGTGTGTATGTTTTCAGGGCTGAGCATTTGGTAGTGAAAAATCAATTTGTGTGCTTATTCCTAGGGAAGATTATTTTTTTGCAATATCTTTATTTTATCCTTGAGATTAGAATATCTTCCTGGTATAACAGCCAAGAATAAAAATACATTACTTCGAAAATGTTCAGGGTACTTTCTTTCTTTTCTTATCTTCATTTTTCTTTTGGTTACTGTTTTAAGATAGAGGAGAAATGTTTTGGTTGTCCCTAGTTGAAATAATGGCTTTTGGATTATATCCTTGGAAGTCAATAATTTCTTTGTGACATAGGAGACATTTATACTTCACTACCATATCTTGAAAAATGTTTGGAAGTATAAGGAGAAATAAATGTGTTTCTGACAAGATGAGTTTTCTAGTGCTAAAGATTTTCTCAATGCTATAGAGAATACTGAATGTTGAGTGATCTAAAAGAAGCCATCAAGCATTAAACACCAAATATCTAAATGCTCACATAGAGCTTGTTTTTCTTCTTTTTAGCTATGTCAATATTCCATGACATGGTTGAGGAAGATTCTGAGATAGCATGCATTTTATCATAGTATAATGCAACTCAGAAGCTGGAAGAAGCAAATTATGGATTTTCTCTAAAAGAGCGGTATATTATGGGAGAAGAAAGAAAGCATGATTTTGGCTAACTGATTCTGAGTTAAGATTAATGGCATCCCCTGTTGTCAGAGAATAAAATTTTGCAGTTTAAATGCAAGAATTTTATTGCATCATACTAAGATTCAAATCCAGGGCCATTGAATGGCTGTGCTCTATTTTCACATCGCCTTGTCTTGCATACATTTCTAACTGTTTTCTGATTTTGGTTAATTTTTCCTTGTTTTTATGTCACGAAGTGGCTTGTGATTGATTGAAGCCCGCCGTACTATTAAAAAGCGTTTACTTCAGCTTTCTAATAATCATATTCAGCAGAGTACTTCTTTGATGTGGGATTCCTCCTTGTATGTTGTGAATCCCATTAATAAAGAAACAGACTTGGCCTGATAGGGTAGAACAGAGGTAGGCAGGGAAAACTAAACTGAATGTTGGGAGAAGTAAGGCAGCATTTAGAGGTGATGCCATAGAGCCACTACCGGAGAAGGACATGCTGAAACTTTAGCTGATATGGCACAGCCACATTATAATACACAGATTAATAGAAATGGGTTAAATTAATATGTAAGAGTTAGCCAATAAGAAGCTAGAGGTAATGGGCCAACCAATGATTTAATTAATGATTTAATTAATACAGTTTCTCTCTGATTATTTCAGCCAGGGAACTAACGAATAGCCTCTTTACAACAATTCTTCCTTAGGTTTTAGTACCTAATATCTTGAAGAGAAATTCATATTCCTTTTCTTTTGTCTAGCACAACTTCCATAGTTTTAAATAAGAGAAAAGTAAAACTTTTATTACTGAGGCAGCAACGATATTCTTATCACTTAGATTGTGAAAATAATCAATAGTCACAAACTGATGAAATATTCTTCAACCGTCATGGGAGAAGAAACTGAGATGAGTATTTGTATCCTTCAGTTTACATCACATGATAAGGGAATGAATTTGATATTTTCATGTTGAATAAATTGGTCCATATTACCTACACAAAAATCTGAAAAACAGAATATTAGAGTCATACATGTGAACTCTAAGAGAAAGGAACAAAATGAGGGTGCTCTAATTAGAGATGATGGAAAGACAAATACAGAAAAAGGAAAAGGAAAGGTAATATAATAGTGAGAATATCTGAAAAGGCTGTAAAGTATCAAATACCTATAATAAATGCGTAAGTATCTTAAGTACAACTCTCCCATCTAGACTGTCAATGATCCTACAAGAGCCATTAGCCATCTAACAAAACTCTAGCATCAGACTCAAGATTCTCTCTCTTTTTTTTTAAAGATTTATTTATTTATTAAGTATACAGGCCAGAAGAGGGCACCAGATCTCATTACAGGTGGTTGTGAGCCACCATGTGGTTGCTGGGAATTGAACTCAGGACCATTGGAAGAGCAGACAGTGCTCTTAACCACTGAGCCATCTCTCCAGCCCAAGATTCTCTTTTTTGAATTGCTGGTCAGAGCTGTCTTATTGACTCTAAAAATGATGAAGGATATTGCTTTGGCTTTGATTGTTCCCTGAGAGGTCGAAGGTAAGTCTCTATTCCTGACCACACCATGCATTTCAGACACAGGGCCCAGAAGCATTCTAAACTAGAGCTTACTCGAGATCTTTCTCTCTGAGGACTAGCTTACATTGAACCAGAAAGCAGTGTGTAATCTTCTAAAAGAAGGAAACCAGCTAGGAGGTGGTGGCACATGCCTTTAATCCCAGCACTCAGAAAGCAGAAGCAGGTGGATCTCTGTGTGTTCTAGTCCAGCCTTGTCTATGGAACAATCGGAGGAAACGAACAGAAGAACTACCTGGCTATGATAACTCTGAAATCTAACATTGAACAGAATGAAAAAATAGTTTCCAGAGTCCAATAGCAACAAGAACACCTTGATGGCAATCAATAGTTCTCCAATTAAACTTAAGACCCACTTAACAATAGAGAAGTCATATCTGGCCCTGGAAATCTAACCAACTCACTAGGGCTAGGATGCCACAGAATTTGGAGAACATACTGCTAATGCTTTACTAAACCTGCATAATCCCCACTTACATTTTTAACATTTGCCTTTATATGCACTGGTAAATGTAGCTCTCTGACCTCATCAAGGCAACTTTTCAATGTAACAAAGGGATACCAATATGGAAAACCAAGACCAATAACAATGTGGTTGTGATTCCCAGACCCAGATGATACAATAAGACTACTATACCTATTCCTTGACTCTTATGTTCTATCTTCCCCATCCTCTTCAATAATTCTGAACGTTTGGTTATAGAAGTGTCAGAGAAGTAGTCATTCCCAGGGAAGAATGCATCTATTTGGTACACAGTACCAAATAAATAGGCAAATCTGAAAGCATAGATATGCAGGTCACATTATACAGGCTAACCTGGATGTACTTGCGCATATGTTCATATATATGTACCAGCAACTAGAGTAAAGAATATCAGGAATCTGAAAGAAAGCAAGGCAGGAAGTATTTGGAAGGTTTTGGAAGGGAGAAAAGAGATAACAATGATATTATAGTCTTAAAATCATTAAAATTTATTTTTGAATTGGCTCTTTTTTCCATTTTGTTGTTTTTTTTCTTTTTCTTGTGTATATTTCATTTTTAAAATTATTATCATTTTAGATAGCTATTTGTATTCTAATGAAATAAAGAAAGGATATGGATTTGGGTGGGTGGGGAAAGATGATGATCTGGGAAGAGTTGGGGAAGGGCAAACCATAATCAGAAAACATTGTAGGGAAAAACAGCTATTTTCAATTTTTAAAAAGAGAAATCAAAGAACAAACAATTAATTATGTAAGACTATGCAGAATAAGGAATATTCACATATATATAATGAATATATATATATATATATATAATGACTAGCTTGCCAAATTTATAAAAACAAAAGAGGAAGAAGATTCACATTATATCTCTAAATCCAGGGTATATCGTGTAGACAAGAGGGAATTGCATATGCCTTAAATAGTGATAATGAATGTTTTCCCAGAATTTCCAACATTTCTTCAAGATAAACCTGCTTTCAACCTTAAAGACTAGAAAAGAGAAGGCCAGCTTCTGAAGCAGACATATGAATTTGTGGCTTCTTCTCTGAATTTCTAACCATAGAAAAGTCAGAAATTGAAGGTAAGAAAAGAAAAACAGTGGACTCCAAATACTTCAGAAAAGTCAAAATACTTAGATAATGAATTCTGTTGACTTTCATGACGCTAAAGAGAAATTAAAACAAATGGATTAAATAGATTTCAGTTTTAGTGACAGAAATAGATTTTACATGCATATTTGTATGCAAAATGCACAAATAATTCACAAGTTAAAGCATGAAGACAAGAAAGAGGAGATTTGCTAAAGGTACTTTATTTTTGTTAAATTGTATCTTTTATACCACTTTATAACAGTAATTTAATTAGCATTTCCTAACATGTATTATGTTTTATGCTGTTTTGCTTCTTTGTCAGTTTCAGTTAATGAAAATAAAAGCCACTACTTGTGTTTGTGCAAGTGCTTCTAAATAGGTAAGAAAAATGACAATTATGCTGCTGGAAGCTGTAGGTTTCATTTAAGCACTAATGTGCTTGAAATTCTCATAAAATTAATGTCTGGGCTATTTGGGTAGGAAGTTTACTCATTTTTAATTTAAGAAAATCTCTGTACAGTCCATCTTCCAAAAAAGTCATAGGGTTATTTCAGAAACAAGGACATAGAAAATTATGATCCAGCCCTTTCTGTCCACATCCCATCCCAAGGTCATGATTTATTTCTATAAATTACCCTCTAAAAATAATAACTCTACAAACCACTGCTTGTCATCCCAAGATCAGAGACAAGAAACCTTAAGGTGAGTGTCTTCTCAATTGCATACTTGAAAATTCATAATACAAAATGTAAAAATAAATTAAAAATGAATGAATGAATAAATAAATAAATAATTAAAATGGATATCTCAATATATGGTTATCAGCAAGTTCTGTTTTTATCCCTCCCTTGTAACTGTGTGACAAAGCAGAGCTTGTGCCTAGCATTTAAGTACTTTCAGCTACATTCTATTATTAAAGACATATTTGTTAAAACATGCATAGAAAAGGGTCTGTAATTGAAGTACAGCTTTTGATGTATTTAATAGGATGTAAAACTGCCATCATATTTTAATAGGCGATGTTTTATGTGCATTAGCAGTAATATAATAATGCCTCTTCCGTGTGCTCTTGCCATTAGCACTTTCCCTCCCTTTCTTTCAGTTAATCTTAAATCTTTAATGTAATCCAAACACATTAACATCTTTTTCTCTTTTCACTCTTCTTGAACAGAGAGGATCTTTGAAATGAATTTTCAGTAATTGAAGAATAGTTGCTCCTTGGCTAGATCGTTGCTAGTACTTTCGCTCCAGTTCTGCAGGCCTGTTGATTCATGCATACACACAGAAATGCTTATGGTCATTGACACTGTTTGATGGGAGCAATGAAGAACATCAAAATGGCTATAAGACTAGAGAGTTAGTTCAGCTGTTAAAAGCACTAACATCTCTTCCTAGCAACCACATGGCAACTAATAACCATCTAATTGTAGGGCATATGACACCTTCTTCTGGGCTGTGTCTACCACACACTTGCAGTAAACAGGAATGCTTGTAATGGAAAAAAAAACATACACATAAAAATAATGATTAAATAAAATGTTCCAAATATTATAAATGCCTAGAATGTGTAAAGTCAATAAGAAGTAAAGTTCATGCATTTTAGAGAATCTACAATTGATGGAGGAAGGTCATTGGTTAAAAAAATAAAGAAACTGCTTGGCTGGCCCTCATAGGTTAAAACATAGGTGGGAGGAGTAAACAGAACAGAATGCTGGGAGGAAGAGGAAGTGAGCTCAGACTCGACAGCTCTGCTCTCTGGAGCAGAGACACCATGCCCCGCTCCCAGGCAGACAGACACAATAAATTCAGACCCAGGATGGACGTAGGCAAGAATCTTCCCGGTAAGCGCACCTTGGGGTGCTACACACAGATGATTAGAAATGGGCTAAATTATTATGTGAGAATTAGCCTAGAAGAGGCTAGATAGAAATGGGCCAAGCAGTGTTTAAAAGAATACAGTGTCCCTGTAGTTATTTCGGGGCATAAGCTAGCCAGGTGGCCGGGGTGCTGGCGACGCAGCCCGCTGCTCTTATTACTACATACAACGTGCTATTAGGTGAAGCCATATGCTCTAGCAGGACAATGTAATTAGGTATCAGTGGATATAACATTGTCTGAATTAATAAAGGCAGGATTTTTTTAAATCATTGTAAATACTCAGTTTTATAGGAGTAGTCATAAGGACTACATCTAGCTTTAAACTAGTAATCAAACCTGGAAGGTGTTCTGCTTTTATCTTTGAATTTAACAAACCATATCTCAAAATTGATATTTTATATTATCTCATAAGCAGTTTTATTACATGCTTAATTATGTCCATAAGAGAATAACTGGAAGTGCTAAACTTAGAAACAGTTGGGTTGTTTTCACTATTCAAGTCCATTTAATATTAGATAATTTCTGGTTTCTGAAACCAGGTAAATTAACATACAATATTTTTTTAGAAATTAAAGACAATTTAATTTATAAAGGGACACATTATTACTGAGGTTGCTCTATGTAGATCTAATAACACCAATGGCAATCCTTTGGATATTTGGGTTTTTTATTATTCTAGAAATGTTCAGTATAGAGATCTTACTAAATTATAAAAGACTAATTTTAGGATGTCTTTTTACTCCTTTGGTTTTCTACAAAATAAACCATAATAGTTTCGTGTAAGGCAATTGGTTAATTGCTCAGAGTGAATATATTTTAGTGGAAAACTAAAATTATTCTACCTATAAATTATTATTCATATAATTCATAAAAAGTATGTAAAGTCTAGTTTATCCACTTATTTAAAAATATTGAGTGTCTGATGCAGTGAATAAATCAAAAATGCAGACACAATTTGCCGATATTTCTGTGGGGACCTCCAATTGCCATGCACTGCGCCTCCGTGTCTGCGCTCCCAGTTACCGAGCTTCGGGAAAGGGAGCTGGAAGTTAAAATACACAGACACACACAGACAGAGAGACAGCAACGTGGATCATCCTTGAATTCCCCAAGAATGCCCCTTTTATTGTGTTCAGGGGCAGATTATATAGAGATAGCCACGCCCCAGCCAAACCCACCAGAAACCACTCTCCTGCCATCAAGAACTCCTGAAGGTCTCGTGCTCAGAGCAGCTGAAGGTAGTAAGATCAGGGGATTACAAGAAATTCAGGATCTGGGGTCTCACTGCTCCCAACACATTTCAAGAAAATATAAAAAAAAGGAACTTCCTTGTGGAGGGTATCTGGAGATCTTTCTTGTGTGTTAAAGTACACATCGCATCTTCACAAGGGTAAATTTGACTGCTAATCAATAGATTCCTTTCTCATTTACTAACCTTCATTTCAGAGTTAAATGTGAAAAATAACTAATTACTTCAGTATTTTGAAGAGCTGTAAGGACTGATATATTTACTCATTCAGTAGCATAGTGTGTCCTTTAGCTAATGATTAAGGAACTTGGAACATATATAAAAATGCAAATATAGGTGAAGGTATATTTATTTTATTATAGTTACTTTTGTTTTTCTTGTATTATAGAGTGTTGGTCCTGCCCATTTTTATATAATTATATAATGCTCTCTGAGACTGTTCACACATATATTTTGCAAACCTGTTTGCTATCACTTCCCCTTCCTTTAGGACCCTATGTTCTTCTGGATGTTTTGACTTGTACTTTCACGCTGTCTTGACACATATGACTTTTATGTATCTATAAACTCTGTGACTCTCAAATGAGTGAAAACTATGCTGTTTTCATTTCAGAAACCACGTCAATTCATTTTCTATAATGACATGCATTGTGTCAATATTCTATTGAATGATATAACTTCAGGAACTTGTGGCTTGAAACACTTTCACTGTTCTTATAAACCTCATTTTTTATTAGTCTTCCTGTTGATGGAATCTTGGGTCAGCTCAATAACTTAGATATCGTGGATAATTCTGCAATATTAAAACAAGAAGGAAAACGAACTTCTAAGACATGTTGATTTTGTGACAGAATAGAAATCATCTTGGGCTAAAGCAAGGTGTGATGAGGGACGATTGACTACCTAACAGTGAAGAATTGTCAAACCCAAAATGTTGTCCATTTTGATGGACATACTACATAAACTTGTGTATCCCAATGTATTGTGGGATGTTTGTACACTCTACAATAATGCACTGCTGTGATTCTTGCAATAAAAAGCTGAAAGGCTCATTTTTAGGCAGGAGAGAATAGGTTGAACTTCCAGGCAGAGTGAGAATTCTGGAGGGAAAAAAAGTGATTCATCAGCAAGACACAAGGAAAGAAAGGTGCAGAATACACAGATGAAGTAATAAGTCACATGGTAAAATGTAGGAAAAAATCGGTTAATTTATGATATAAGAGAGAGTAGAAAACAAGGCCTAAACTAAATCCAAGTCTTCAGAATTAGTAATAAGTTTCCATGTCGTTATTTGATAGCTGTCCTCATGAGAAAGTACTACTACAGAAATTAGTTAGAATCACTGCATTTACATAATACCTCAATAAAGCAGGCAAATACTATCTAAAAATAATACATAAGCAAGACTGTGGTATAAGAAAAAAGTACATAACCAGAATATAAAGATTATCTTTTCTAAAACTTAATATCCCCAGTATCACCTAGTTAAAATTATTATTTTTATAAGAACAGTGAAAGTTATCGTTAAAATATTTTCAGAGGAAATGTTTTGAAATTTATTTTCTTCACACACTTTGAGTTGTAGACTTCTATTTTAGACCATTCCTATCCCAATCCCGTTGTGGCATACAGAGTCATCTTTGACCATAGAATTTCTACTTGAAATGCAACACACACATCCTAAGCAGCAGCCTTAGTCCATAAGCAATTTCTTTTCTTACTTTTCATTAACTCCTACTTCAACTCAGCTTGTTTCTTAATATCCCTCGATCATAAACTGTTTCTATATAACACTCTATAGATGACTCCCTCTCCAAATGCTATGTATTTCACAAAAATTTTATATTAAGCTAAATTTCTATGACACATTAAATTTACAGGTACAGTCACAAGAAATATCTCATCATTAAAATCTGGTGAAGTAAATAGGTACTATAATTATCTCCATTTCATAAATTGAACAAAAAGATATATAAAGGATTGAAACAAATGTTTGTTATGGTAATTTTGCGGTTCACTCAAACTGATAATATTTCAGTAATTATTTTGGGCCCTTCTTAAAGAGTGATGTTTTATTGATAAGCCAAATGTGACTGGATCTTATTTTGAAGGCAAATGTGTATTTTGTCCTCATACTTACATGTAATGACATTTCAATTGCATTTTAATAAATAAAGACTGCCTGAAGATCTGAGATTAAAACAGCCCCACTGGTCAGCCTTACAGACCAGGTAATGGTAACACACATCTTTAATCCCAGTAGCCACAATAGACGCCATAGAAAATGGGTGGTGCAAGCCTTTAATCCTAGTGGTGCATGCCATTAATCATAGAACTAGAGAGGATTATAAAATGGGAGGAGACAGTTCTCAAATACAGTCTCCTTCTGAGAATCCTGGAAGTAAGTTCGACATTTCCCACCGAGGTCGAGGCAAAAGTCAGTGGCTGGCTGCTTTGCTTTTCAAATCTTCAGGTTGAACCCCAGTTTCGGTCCCTAGCCTTTTATCAATCATGCTTCACTTATGCAAGCCTAAAAAACCTATACATATTTACTCAACAATTTTTATGTCAAAAATTTAAGATGTAGCTATGAAGAAAAATCTTGAATATAATAAACAGTAAAATGGTGTGTTCTTTTCTTCTCAATTTGGGATCACCTTCCTCTGAGTAACATCCTTTGCCATCTTTGTCAGAGCACCTATGATTCCTGGAAGAAGAACCTCAAGTTTGGAAGGAGAAATTGAATCTGAACTGTTGATGTTGTCTCATAGAAGGAATCTGTTAGGAAAGACCTCAGAACTTCATGTAGGATTTCATCCACTCCATCTTGTAGCTCCCTATGAGCCCAGTTCAGTCTACGCCAGTTTCATATGCTGCATACATACATATATATGATCTCATGGTCTCATGGTCTTAAGGGTTCAAGGGTATATTGTATGTGAGAGATTGACTAAGGTGTAAGGGACCCCATCTAAGTGGTTATGGGGAAGACATTATCTATGCTACATTGATATATTTTACTGGTGCAACTGTATGTGGGCGACCATCACCCTCTAAGTAACCTTTCACCCTATCAATTTAATGAGCTCCAATCACTGTGTCAGTATGCTATGCTTCAGTAATATCATTATGAGGTCCATCATTGGTGCCCCATCTACACTTAGGTGACAATTTGACACATCTCCCCAGGGAAAATCAAGCATCATTTCTTTGCCTCATAAGCTCTCTAACACATCTGCATGAATTCTGAGACGTCTGTGTGCTTTAGCAATCTAAAAGTTCCTATGATATCTTTCAAGCTATCAGACTATGCTAATTTTATGGCTGTGCTAATTTCCTAAGTGACAGACATTACGAAAGTGCTGAGCAGAATGGATTGTGATTAGGACAACAATGATTTTAATGGATAAAAGGTCAGCAGCCCTATAAATTGCACAAGTGCAGAGAATAAAGTGGAAATCTTGTGACATGAAGATGGCTTGCCTAATGAGGAGACTGATCATACAACACTAACAGTTTAAAAAGCCCCTCTGCTGGCATTGTTTATAACTTCACTGAAGAAGGCAAGTCAAACTTTTTTCTCCCTCCCGACTCAGTTGTACAAATGAATTCATCATTTACATGGCTGTGATATCAGCTTGTAGTGGGTATATTATTTGGATTTTGATCTTGCCTGAAAACCAGAGGCAAAGCTAAAGCCACTAGAGGTAAATCAATGGTGGAACTCACTTCTAATGACTCTGTCACTAAAATTATTCTTTCTTTGTCGCCCATCACTGTATTGATCACCTCAGCAGACCTTGAATCTTAAGACATCTTCTTACCTTTATTTCTACTAATCTATAATTTTCTACTATTCCTTAATGTCTTAGGATATTACTTTGTGTCTTTCCTGGTGGGATTTTGATATCTAGATCTCAAAACAGAGAAAAATTGTGAGGAGTCTCTTTCCTTTCTTTATATTTTTTCCAATTTCCAGCTTCCACAGTTTCCTTCTGCAAGCATTGATTGTGCAAGGCTTCTGTGATGCATTATGTCTCTGTGGCATTGTGACCTTTCTTATTTTCATTCATTTATTAATGTATTAATTAATCTACAGTACTAAAGATTGAACCCCAAGCCTTATATATTCAATAACTTTGGGGCCTGTCCTGAACTAGCTCTTGTAGACCAGGCTGGCCTCGAGCTCACAGAGAAGCACCTGCCTCTGCCTCCCGAGTGCAAACATTAAAGGTGTGCCCCACCACTGCCCAGCTTGAGTTTATCACAAAACTTATCGGAGTATGTTAGTTTAATCATTTCACATTGTATACTTTTATGAAGACATCACATTTTATTGCATAAATATATACAAAGATCATTTTCATAAAGAAACAAAAGAATGTTTAATGTAAAGGATATGATCAAGGTTTCTTGAAGCTTCACATAATTAAGAAATGTGGTCAACAGTTTGGCTATTTGCCTATTTAATATTCAGAAAATTCATTGTAGAGCATATTAAATGTATTTGTTCATCTAAATTATATGACCTAATAGAGGAACATATGACAAAACTACAAAACAACCAAAGCATATAAAAATACCTTCCCTTTTAAAGGCATTACAAACACAAGAAAATGAACTCATAGAAATTAAAACTGAATAACCATCTCAAAGTGCTGTTCTAAATGAAGAAAAAGTAAAAATAAATAAATAAAGCCCACAGGATTAATCTATGCAGCCCAGCATTTTAATAATAGGAGTTCCTGTGAGAGTAAACAAATAGAATAGAAGAGAAATTACTAGAGAAGTACATCATTTTAAGAAACAGAAATAAACCATGTTTTTAAGATTAACAATGTCTGCTGAGTGCTCAGTTTAATGAATTCTCATGCTGAGACAAAATATAATGAAACTGAGCAACACTGAGACTGCAAAGAATAGCTTCTAAAATCCTTCCAGAGAAAGAAAAACACAAAAACAAAAAGCCACATTACCAAAATTATTCGTAAGGTAGTGTCAGTCTCATGAGCTACATGCAAATTTATTGACTGTGATGGAGCACAGCAATGGGATATGGGTAAAAATGATTTCCAAGATATTATTCTATGCCCAAACTAGAGTTATAAGGATGGGATAATTACAATTCCTACATGAATGATCATAACTTTTTCAATTCATATATCCATCATTAAGAGATTAAAAAGGAATTGTTAATATAGATCAGTTAGTAGAAGAATTTTCAGTATGTGTAAGAGCCAAAATTCAATTGTATATATCTCAAGAAATGTCTAAATTTATATAATATAAATAAAATTACAGATATAATATAAACTTATATCTAAGTATTTTAAATTCCTAAAATAAAAAGGAGGTTTGGATATAATGTTTCTTTGGTATTTAATGACAAACACTACTAATTTGACTTTTCTTTTGTAATATTAAAATACCACTACCAAATGCAATTAAAGTATAGGGGGTTTATTTGCTCATTTTACTGTGTAGATAAAGAGTGATAGAGTCCACTGTAGTGAGCAAGACATCATAAGACAGCAGGATCGAGAAACAGGGAAACCACAAATCTTGTGCATTCAGGAAACACAGGAAGAAAACAGGATGAACGGTGTAGTTATAATTCCCCAGGGCTTGCCCTCACTGGCATACTTCCATCAGCACAGCTTTACCTCCTTATGGTTTTATAACATCCCTAAACAGTGCTGCCAACCAGGGAACAATTGATCAGACCAGCACATGTGCTTATCTCTGAAAGTCACAGTGCTAATTCAATACACATACTCCAGTTATTTATTGCTTAACAAGAAGTGACTCCAAATAGGCTAACACAAAACAACCATGTTAATCAAACGTGTGGCTTCTATAAAAGTCCAGTGAGGCACAGGCACTCAGTTGTGTGTTATCAGAGCTTCAGAGAGGAAGCCAATACCAAGCAGTTGCTGTTTGTAGAAGGTTCACTCATATCTGATGAATATGTTTTCTATTTGCAAAGCCATCAGTAAATGCTACTATAAAGGCATTTACACATGGCCACTGCATAAACTATAGCGAATTTGTTCCAAGAGTGAACATATCAAAATAATTTGAAAGACTCTGGACTGCCTTTTGTGAGCTGGTTAGGCAACTACACAGGATCTGTTTCATTGGTATTACCCCTGTTCAGATTTAAAAATAAACAATACTGAGGTTGAGTACTAATAGTAGAATAACTAGAAGGTTATTTTAAAGGAAGTGTTATGAAAGTTATAAGACTAGATAGTCATAGTTACTTTCCTGTCATGACTGGGCCAAGTTATTTGTAATACAAGACTTAAACTCCTTAGGAAGGGATAACTATTGAAACATGTTTCTTGCTTGATATTATTTATGCTGGTTGTAGTTGTAATTTTTATACCTTATATTTGTTCTTATTGTATATAATTTTGTATTAGGCTTAGAACTCTCTTATTTAAACAAAAGGGGAAGCTGATGTCATAAATCCTACAGCCAGTAGCCTGTAAGTTACCCGCCCACTTGGGCATGGCCTCTTATACTATAAATGCTGATGTAAAGTACACATTCCCTCTCTCTTCTGATTGTTAGATTTGGTTCCTGTTTTCCATTCATGCAGAGGACTGTGATCTGTGAGTCTACCCCTAAATAAGTAACCCTTTATTATACTCTATTCGGAGATAGTGTGTGATTTTTTTTTTTAGCATCCATCTTCAATACCCAATGTATAATATACACTTGCATGAAAAGGTCAGAAAGAGACCCTTTGTTTGTGCACACAATACAGGTGACTTCACAGAGAAGTAGAAGAGAGAAATGTTATTGAGCAAAAGACTTTTTGTATATTATCATCTTTCTTTAAGGCTAGAACATTGATATGATTGATAGAATTACAGCTCTCTCTTTAGATCAAAAGACAAACTAAACATGAAAGAGATACTTAAATAGCTTTCAAAGGGAGAAAATATTCAATGACTTTTCAAGCAAAACAATTTCTAAGTACCAAACAAACATGTTTTTTGAATAAATAAATATTGAATAAAACATTTAAGAAGCCTATTCATGAATTGTTTTGGTATTGCTTGATATCTCAAAAATTGTCAAATACTATTCAAAGATGAGTTCTTTGAAAAATTATAATAGTAAGAAGCAAAAAAATCTAATAAACTTTGGGAGAGATATTTGACTTCATTTCAAGCATTCTTTATTAATGATGGATTTGAAAGAAATTATTTTTCTAAACTTGAATATGAAAGCCTGCAAATAAAAAAGATCATGCTCTTCATAGCAGTTCCCTCCAACACTAAATCATTCAATCCTGCAAAAAAGCACCAAAAGCCAGAAAATAAACCACTCAGAATAGCTTCAGGAAGCCCCTAAAACTGACTAGATTCATTAGGCCCTCCCTCCCAAGTATAAATCATGGGAACTGCTAAGAGTCATTCTAATATAGACAATGCTACAAAGAAGACACCTGCCAGAAAATACAAACAGCAAACATGACCCTGAGAGCAGGTTAGCAGAAACTATCAGAGTTGCCTGGAAGCAGTTTAAGAGACATGACACAAACAGTATCTAGTTGCAAATCTGACTCTTATTACATATCTGTTTTATTTATGACATGATCAAAATACTGTCTTAAAATTTTACTATTATAATCATCAAAGCATTTTGAAAAGGGTCATGAAAATATTTATTCTTCAGCATTATTTAGAAAGAGCATTGTTTTGAAGATTGAAAAGTTTATTTTGTCAAGATATTTTTATTTTTTGTAATTTATTTATTTATTAAAGATTTCTGCCTCTTCCCCTCCACCGCCTCCCATTTACTTCCCCTTCCCCCAATCAAGTCCCCCTCCCTCATCAGCCCAAAGAGCAATCAGGGTTCCCTGCCCTGTGGGAAGTCCAAGGACCACCCACCTCCATCCAGGTCTAGTAAGGTGAGCATCCAAACTGCCTAGGCTCCCACAAAGCCAGTACGTGCAGTAGGATCAAAAACCCATTGCCATTGTTCTTGAGTTCTCAGTAGTCAAGATATTTTTAGAAATGCCTGGTGTTTAAAAAGAATTTATAAGCTACAAGCTTTAAAATATTTTTTTTTCATTTCTTGTATATCTTAAATTTAGAAGGTGATTTCAAAAACATAGATGTAATTTTAAAGTGTTCAGTTTTAATAAAACTATAGGAAATAAGATTTTCATGCCATGTTAGTGACAAAATATATAGAATAGTTGTTTACTGCACCACTCAACCTAAGTAAAATTAAACACTCGCTATTGGGACGTCATAATTGCAAAGTTTTTATTTTCTAAATTTGTGACCTATATACCTACAAAAGTCACTTCATTTTACCAAGACTCCAACAAGTAATTGTAAAAGTAACTATTTATACTTACTTGGGAAGTCAATGAGAAGAAAAATTCTCTATATAGTTTTTTGCATTTTGAACAATTGTGTTTTCTCTTCTTCAACAAAGTACTGCAAATTAAACATGACATACAAAATATAATAAGTTAAAATCTTTTAACTTTATATTGAGGAAAAAATGAACTATTACCCAATTAACTCAACATATTAATAGATTAATAGATGCATATGGTTTTAATTAAATATACCCAGTTTAATTATGTAGACATACTTAGTGACTTTAGTTTAAGTGTGTACAGTATATTTTAAAGCAAGAGAAATTGAAATTCATGTTATGATTGTATTAAATTAAACCTTTTATAGTTTCTTTTTATTCTTAATCAGTGTGGTGCATTTTAACCATTCAATCTTAATGGTTTAAAGAAAGAATTTGATAGAAAAATATTTCCACAGAAATTAATTTTTATCTATACAATAAAGAATATTATTTGAATTACTGAGAAGTCAAATTACAAAATCTCATATGTTTGAATACTTATTGAAAGAAGCAGAAAAACAGACAACACTTCCAGCACTTGTGACTAATAAAAAATGGCTCTTCTTTATAGGTCCTCTGAAGACAAAGAAAGATGAACTCAGTCTCTGTTTCTTTTTTTCCAAACTATTGAGATTTTTCTGAGTGCCTCAGTATGAGGAGGAAGACGGTACATATAGATCCCTGCATCTCTTTAGCATGTATTCTACATAATTTCATACAGCAAAAATGTATGAAGTTACAATAATGTAAGGTTTTATTTGCTCTCACTTCTGCTCATGAGAACTTCACAAAGTCTCTCTGTTTCTTAGCTAGGTAAATGAACTGGATATAGATCCTACACACTGAAGGTGCCTTTGTTTAGATCATAACTCGGGGCATGCTAAGGTGTTAGTCTTTTTACACAGTGACCTTTTTTATCTGTTCAATATGGACATATACCTATGCTTAAAATGTGTTTCACTTCATACCAGGATTTTCTTTGACTTGAGCTTGTGTAGGTCATGAGGGAACTATCACAGTGCCTGTGAGTTCATGTGTGCCTTTCCCTGTTCTCTGTGGAAAATGTTGTCCACTTGAAGTCAGTCATTCCTTTAAATTTGGCTCTTAAAATGTCTTTGCCCCCTATTCCACACAGATGTATGAGCACTAAGAATAGAGGTATAATATAGGTATCCTACTTAGGGCTGAGCATTCCAACATTACTTACTTTCTACATGTTATCCTGTTATAGGTCTCTGTGTTAATTAAAATCTGTTGCACCAGGCTTCTCTTGAGAAGGGGTGAATGATCCATGTTAATTTAAGAGAAAAATAGGTTTCCCCCAGGGTCCATGACTTCAAGAAGTCTCAGCATCTTGGCATATTAACAGTGTTAAATATAGGTTCAGATTTAGTCATTTAAAATCTAAATGAGTTCCTCACATTATTCAAATAAGTGATTCCTCCAATTTTGTGCTCTTTATAGATTATGTCTGTTTCCTAGTCAGCTTTCTACACGTCATGATTTTGTCCAAATAATATGCATGCTTCCATTTAAAAAGATAATAATTTTACTTGACTGAAATATAAATGCTCCTTATAGAAACCCAGTAAAGAGACTATTTATCCAATGATAATCAACAAGCATGGGAGATTGTTTAATTGTCTTCTGCAAAATCTTCCACTATTTGTCAGGGAAGGACCTTTCTTTTGTTAGTATCTAATCATCTTATTTGTAGTGCAGCTAAAATGCATTCATGTAATCTCTTTTCCTTTATCTGTTTTATCCTATGCAGATTGATGTCAAGATTATGATTCAATGTCCTTAGTGTAAAGATATTGTAAGATTTTCATTATGTACCAACAGAAAGTAAGACTTACCAATTAAATTATTATGCCACATGTGTGAAACAATACATAGGTTTCAAAACAAGTCTTGGAAATTTGCTTTTCATATGCTTCTGCTGTTGTTGTTTTGAAATGTCATCAAATATTCAAGTCACTCGGTGATGGCTCCTGCTTTTAGCAGCATTGTTTTGTTTATGATGCAAAACTCTTTTGAACATCTCTCAGTAATGAAAGTTCTACTTGGTTTCCAATCAATGATCCTCAGTTTTAAGCAAAAACATTACATAGGGACTTTTTTCTTTATTTATTAAAAATTTCCACCTCCCCCCTCCCCCTCCCTCTCCAGTCCTAAGAGTAGTCAGGGTTCCCTGCCCCGTGAGAAGTCCAAGGTCCTCCCCCCTCCATCCAGGTCTAGGAAGGTGGGCTCCCACAAAGCCAGTCCATGCAGTAGAATCAAAACCCAGTGCCATTGTCCTTGGCTTTTCAGTCAGCCCTCATTGACAGCCACATTCATGGGGATTTTTATAAAGCAAATTTCAACATAATAGGTCTGGAGTACAGCCTAAAGTTCTGTCCTTCTAAACAGTCCCTCGCTGGATGAGACCTCACACTGGAAAAAACATAAAACACTCGGTGAAAGCTTTTAGGGAAACTGAGAGTTGCATCATTTCTCAAATGGCATCTACTAGTTTCAGCTGAATCTAATTTTTCTGTCCCTCTGCTTTTCTGGATATAAAGTTACAAGCTATAAACTTCTGCTGCAATATTAAATCAGGACCTATTATTTGTGGAGATACTTTACACGTATTTAGTGTAAGTGAAATTCCAGTTTCAACTGAAATGAGATCATTTAAAAAGAGTCTGACCACAATTGTCCATGAGATGACATAACTGAGCAGCACTAGAGCCCCTTACTTACAGTGTTAGGTGAGAAAGTCATAAGTTATCCTCTGGCACGATAAGCAGACCAGAAGAAGACCAACACTGACTGGCAAATTTTGCTAGAAAACATCCTCCAGCCTTTCTCAGGACTTCCATACTACCCATTTCTATCTTTCCACACTGCCTGCTTTTACTTCGAGATTTCACACGTTAATGAATGATTGTCCTTATTGCTGTAGCAAGAGTAAAATCAGCTCTTTAGTTACCGGTTCCACACTCAGTTCATTTTCACAACAGGCTGTGTTTCATTCAGAATGGAGAACAGGGGTTGAGTAGGTAGTCCCAAGCACCAAATGCATTCATTTTCTAGGTTATCTTAATTATCGTATATGTACCTTATACATGTGACTAAAAAAACAAACATTTTATTTCAAATAACTCAAAGAAAGATAAACATTTTCATCCAATTATATCATCCTCATGTTGGAAAGTCTGGAAGTTTATTGAAAATCAAAACTCAGTGGAATAACCTCTTTGCCTTGTAACCTGTGCTTATTACCTGTGCTTCCTGCACACGTCCCTCTTTCTGCTCCATCTCCTATGCTGTAGTGGTTTCTTCATTTCATCAATATATAAGGCACTTTCCTTCATATGTACATATTTCTTAATGCCATTGCCTTGTGCCTAGCTACAGTTAGGTGTTATGAATAGCTGCTCCCTATAATTTAGTCATCATTTGTGTTTTTTATATATTAGTGTTTTGTGAATTTTATAAAATATATTTTACTTATATTCACCTTTCTCCACAAACACCTCTGAGATTCAATACCTTTTCTACACACCCAAATTTGTGTCCTTCTTAAATAACCCAGTCTTCCCATATACTGTTGGATGTGTTATCTTCCAGTGGAGGCGATTTTCATACCAAGGGTCAAAATCTCTCTTCTTCTCCCAGCAGCCATCAACTACCCTTAGCTTCTAAGGGAACAGAATTTATATCCACATCCTATATACATGCTTGATTTTTTTCTCTGTGGTTTGAGATTTGAAACAGTCCCAGAATAGACAGACGGAAAGAATAACAACACCTGAACACTAGAGGTTGTGTTCCATCCAATAGGACAGCATTTTCTGTTCTGACTGCTGATGTACTTAATACTTACAGATTTTGTAAATTGTAAAAACAATATTTAATATGGAAATTTTGCTTGATGATCAACATTATCTGTTAATAATGAACTTAAAATTGGAACAAATAGATGTTACAGTCAACCGTATACCTATGCATGGTTTTCTTCACTTCATGAAATTATAAACAGAATAGGATTTAAGAAGTTAAGTGATAGGGAAAAGTGCTTGTTTCTTCCCAGTATTTACTTGTGAGAAATGCAGTGAAATATTGTGGACATCAGTTATCACTATATAATTGATTTAACCATACATAATTCATATAGGTTTAACTGATGTTTTGGACGCATGATCAGGTATGTTGAAATGGTTTGAAAGTGTCAGTTATAAGTTACAGAAATATAATGTAGAAATAAAGGCATACACAAATATCTTTAGCATAGCTTGTAAAACATAAAATTATGTGTACAAAGTAAAATGAAATGCAATTTATCTCATAGATTTATGGTAAATATTAAATAAAATAAACTTATTAAATATTTTCAGTGTAGTCTGTAGTAAGTACAGAATAAATGATGATAGCACTCAGTAGGAAAGTATTGAGACAGAGCATAAACTACTGTGATTTTTCCTTCAGCCAAGGGAAACACCACACTTGCAAGAACAGAGAAAATGGGAGAAAGGAGAGCAGACGAGAAATTATATTACAAAGGTTACCAATTATCCTGGGGAATATTAATGCTCATTTTCTGCTGAGGCAGCTTTAATGTTAATTAGTAAACCAGGATCTTTTTGCACATACTGAAAATTTTTTCTCCTGCCCTTCGTATTTGTACCTGACAACTACTAAAATAATTACTTATAATAATTACTTCTACCTATTCTTAACTCCTCATTTTTGTACTCAATATAGAATCTGAAATTGTTTCTCCATAATGTCTCCAATAATTACTTTGGTACATATATAAAATGTTTATAAAACATTACTGAAAGTTTCTCGAACAAAATTACATGCCACATATAAGAAAATTTGAAAGGGAAAGATTTTCAATACTTGAGTTGAATCAAAGAAAGGCCAATATAATTTGTCTAAGGTTGATATTACTTGGTCTCAGTATTCACACACAACAAACTTGCAATAATGTATAGCAAGATAAGAAATCTATTATTTAACATTGAAGATTTTAAAGATCCACTAGATTAGTATAGAGTTATAAAGCTTAGTATACTTAAATGCTTTCTTCTTGCATGTCAACTGAAAATACATTGTAACAAAACCCCAGAGTATATAGGTTTTAATAAAATTAATGAGAAAGTTTTCAACTCGTTGCATTAGTCTGAAAAGACTGCCATCATAATTTATTTTTAACTCCCCACTTATGCTTTGGTGTCAGTCTAGGATAGTCAAGTTACTACTGATCAATAATGGACTGGCATTTGGTTTATATGGCTTTGTGAGCACAATCATATGTATAAACTTCTGAGCATCACAACAGACAATTGCATAGCACTAAGGAACTACTAGAGGAAAAGTCAGTTACACAAAAGTTATAAATTACCCAATAGAATATTGAAGTCTTAATGACAGAGTAGTCATTTCCTGGCCATAGAACTATAGTAAGGAGGCTGTTTATTTGTTCCTGGCTGCTCAGCCCCAAAATAACCACACAGAAACTGTATTAATTAATTTATTGCACAGCACCCGTGTCTGTGCTCTGTGCACTGGCACCCAGTTACCGAGCTTCGGGCAAGGGGCTCGAGGTTAAAATACACAGACAGAGAGACAACAACACGGGTCATCCTTGAATTCCCCAAGAATGCCCCCTTTATTGTATTCAGGGGCAGATTATATAGAGATAGACATGCCCCAGCCAAACTCACCAGAAACCACTCTCCTGCCATCAGGAACTCCTGAAGGTCTCGTGCTCAGAGCAGCTGTAGGCACTCAGATCAGGGGATTAAAGAAATTCAGGATCTGGGGTCTCACTGCTCCCAAAAATTTATCTTTAATTAAATTTATTTTAAAAACAATCTTTTCTCAGTTTATATACATATCCCAGTTCCCACTTCCTCCCCTCATCCTGACAAAAGGAAGATGGATGCCCCAACTGTACAGAGAAACTTTGGGTGACTGTCCAGGCAGCGAGATGTCTTTGTCATTTCTAGAGTTTGAAGTTTCTTAGTTCTTGTTTACTTAGGTAATATTATATCTTTCTGGAGTCTTTGATGGAGTTAAGAATAGTTAGTTATAGTTATAGTTTTCCTTAGTTATGATAAAGATTATTGTAACTTTTACTTGATAACTGTTTTGTTATATGTAATTTTGCTATGTTAAAGCCTTTTTTTTTTTTTTGTTTAAACCGAAAAAGGGGAAATTATGGAGGAAGGTCATTGGCTAATAAAGGAACTGCCCTGGCCCATTTTATTGGTTAGATGATAGGTGGGAGGAGTAAACAGAACAGAACACTGGGAGGAAGAGGAAGTGAGCTCAGAGACTCCACAGCTCTCTTGGGAGCAGATGCCTCAGAGAGAGAGACACCATGCCCCGCTCCCGGGATAAAGCTCCAACCCAGGATGGACATAGGCTAGAATCTTCCCGGTAAGCGCACCTTGGGGTGCTACACACAGCCTGGCTAGCTCAGTCGGTAGAGCATGAGACTCTTAATCTCAGAGTCTTGGGTTCGAGCCCCACGTTGGGCACCAAATGAAGGCGTAAGTCATAAACAATGCCACACCAGTTTGGAATTATGATTAATAGGGTGGTATTTATTTAAAGGGGAAAAAACTTACAGATCACTGTCAGCCCTCTGCGCAACCAGGAAGTGAGTCTAGTCGCTGGCTGAGCAGGAAGTGAAGAGAGAGAGGAGAGGGAAGTGGCCGCTTTTTTAAAGGGAGAGAGACCACACCCCAATGGGCTGGTATCTCAGCAGTGATAGGCTGGAGGAGTGGGAGGACCTCCCGTAACACCACAAACTCACTCATAAGTGAATATTAGACATAAAACAAAGGATAACCAGTCTCTAGTCCACAACCACAGAGAAGCTAGACAACAGGAAAACCCTAAGAGACACATACATGGATCCCCTTGGAAGGGGGAATAGACATGATCTCTTGAGAAAACTGTGAGTGGGGTGGAGAGAAGAGAGGGCTGGAGAGGGGAGAAGTGGAGGGAGGAGGATAGCATGAGGCAATGGTATGTTTAAAATAGGAAAAGGACAGAGAGGGATAGCAAGAAAAGAGCTCACGATGGTGAGTTTAAATCATATTTAGATTATAATACTACAGTTCAAGTTTTATACAAAAAATTGCAGTATCACATTATTTACGGAACAATGGCAAGAAAAATAGTCCCTAATATTCTTTATAGAGGCACTTTTTCCAAATACTTTTTTATTGCAGATGCAATATCTGGGAATGCTAAACACATTTAACTAATGCCAGAATGTACTTTGTTTGCCAACTCCAGGGGATTAATGTCAATAGATTAAAATAAAAAAACACCAATGAAAACTCAGCTTACTATTAACTTTACTAGTTCTAATTTCTTGATAAGAATACAGAAATATCTGAAGTTATAGTGTCATTATCCCAGAACAACAATAAAAACTTTTATTTTCTCATATTTTACATCTTTCCAAACAATATTATCTTTGTTATGTGCCATGAGGAAATTGAAAGGGCAAACCGTAGAATAATGTGCTCAGTATGACAGATGAATTGAAGAATCTCCAGGGAAAATGTAGCCTTGTGAAAACCACCCCTCCCATCTATAAAGAATTGATTAAAATATGTGTTCTTTCATGATTGCAAAACACGATCTTATAGTTGAGTATTAAAATGCAATCAAAGGAATTCCCTTGGATGTATTTGATTTTTCCCACAATGATGTAGTGGCAAATAGAATCTGCTAATGATAACTTACCTTTATTTGAGGAAAAATTTGTCTCTACAAAAAGCTTATTGATCCGCCAGGGTAGGAGCAGAGATCTGCTGGAATATATGGGAACTAGTCTCAAGTGTGGAGAGAGACCATGTCAATAAAGGGATTAAAAAACAGCCAAACAAGTAATCCTTCTCAGGGACGAAATCACTGACGAATCAAAAAACTGAGGCCATCCAAAGAGAAGACTTTTCAAAGGTAGGATCTTTGATGACGATGTGACTAGCAGAAACAAAGCTGTGTGGTAAAGAATTACTTTAAAAATAATGTGATTTAGTCATATATATTTTTTACTTGAGTATTTTCCGATTTTCTTTATAAATAAAGTATTAGCAGGAATATTTTTTATAATTGAAACACACCTGTAACATTCTGCTTTAAAATTATTCTACTTGATTTTATAACAGGGCTGAAACATTGAAAATATGCATATCTTTCTAAAGACTGCTTTTGTATGTATTTATTAGACTGCCTCCAAAAGGCTGTTTTAGTATTTGTATTGATGGACAAAAAAAGGTAGTTGTTTATTTGACTGCTCATCAAATAAATGGGGAGGCTAAATTCCCTGTGTTCAGAATAAGCATTGAAGTGTAATATTCTTAACTTCCCTATGGGATGTGCTTTTGGCCATCAGTATTCCTGTGTCTTGGGTTTCAGAATCAGACTGGAATATTAACCAACTTCCTATGTGGATCATAACCCTATAGATCATCTGCCTTATCCGCTTCCATATGTGTGGATCAATGTGTTACAGTAAAACTTCATTCTGAATTCCTTAGGCTTTTTTCTCTAGAGAACCTTGACCAACACAAAACAAGAATAATGATAAAAATCTTACTTTAGAATAGCCAAAACACCCCAAAATTTATCTTAATTCATAAAGTTGGCAAACAGAACTCCAGGACTAATCTGATCAGCAATTTAATAGCATCCTTCAAGAGCAAAATTATTTCCATCACTCTAGTCTAAACATCAATTTCATCTTTTCTTAATATAATTTTCCCTAATTATTGCCAATGGTCTGCTATTATTTCCTATAACTGATGCCCTGATAATAAAGAAGTCATATCTCTGTATTTCTACCAGAAACAAGCATCTACTGAGACACATATTTGAATCTGTTCCTCTTAAACATGTCATATGCTCTTTCTGAATGCTCTTTCCAACAACATCTATGTGTAAGAAATTAGTTATTGTGTACTGACAACAAATGATGGCCTATTTACATAGATTTTGGAAATTAACAAAGCCAAAAATGAAGCATTTTACTTATAAACTCAAATTTAAGTACTTTAAAAGCATTTTATAGCAAACTACAAATTGTGTGTTAATAGATATCAATCTGATGACATAAGTACTATATTAATATTTCAGAGAAAAATGTAAAGTACTTAAAAGCAAAATTTCATAAGTGTATATATTTGGAGTTATTTCATATATAATAGAACATTAATTTACTTTTTAACTTATCATGGAAAAACTAAACTACTTCAATCGTCTTTTTATTCATTCATGAATCTGTGTTAATGCTTATTCACCTGAATCATTTATTTATTCTGTTTGCTTGTCTCAATTTTTAATGAGCACTTAGTTTCACGATAATCACTTTGCTGGCCTGGTAAATATACCTGATGAATTATATAATTCAGCATGCCCATCTCGATTTTTGTACAGACAGTACAAAATGTACAGACTTCTCTGTATTTTAAAGCATTTCTATGATGATAAAAGTTAACTCCATATTAAAGTAATTAAGCATTAAATCTGGAATATATATATATATATATATATACCAATATAAGAGATTAACTTCACAAATGTCAAGTTAAAGACTTCTTAATTAAGAATTATGATAAATTTCTTCATTATTCATAGATAAATTACTTTTTGTTCTTTAGAAGAAAATAACATATACCCTATTATCTGAAAACTGAGCTACTAAAAATTAAAACTAAGAGAAATTACTTCATTTTCCTTTCTTTGCCACTCCTCTCCTTCTGGAGAAGTCACAGAGATTTTTGCTTCTGTTTCTACATGTGAAACATTTAGAACTTATGTAACATAAAACATATTCACTATGCATTTTACACATTTACTAATTAATCGATAAGCATAGCCATCAAAGGAACTAAGTAAGGGTGACATAATGACAGCAGGCAATCCAGAGTCATCCCTCAAAAATCTCCAATTTCTAGTCGTAGCCTTCTGGGCCTGGAATTTTATCATCTCTCTGAAGCCAGTAAAGCTGCTATTCAATCTTTTTGTTTATTATTTAACTCAAGTCTGATGTTGGCAAGAACTGCTATTAAATTTTAAAGCAGTGTATTAGGTAAAGGATCTATGCCTCTCAATGTAGCCTGTCTAAACTAAGCTATAATAATCCTGTGGAGAGCCTATAAACCTTGGGACATATGAGCTCAGAGTGGAGTTCATCTTTATTGCCCTCTTAAAGGGTATCTCTGTCTTGTTGAACTGAACATGGTTAGATAATACTGTGGCCATATGATCTATTTTTTGATACAAACAATAAGCAGAACTTGTCAGGCTATTTGCTGCTATTGTCAACGTTATATCTCCAAAAAGATGTTCCTTTAGTGTATAAATAGCACAGAAACAAGAGTCAAATATCTGTGTTTTGAGAACCTTTTTTTATGCTACCTAGATTTGTGACTGTGGTGTGTACCTTCATCAGATGGCAAGTCTTTTAAGATATTTGGATTATTCTTTGTAGCAATGCCATGTTTCCAACATCCCTCTGAAGGCCTATGGGAATTGAAACATTAGGGCCACACACTGTATGCGTAATTTCTTTTGCAAAGACTTCTGTGGGTCTATTCTTGTTTATTTTAAATTAGACTGTTTCTAGACAATTCGGCATCCCATTTCATTTAAAAGAAAGAAAGCAGAATAATGCTAGGATTACAATGATATGGCTTCTTATAACCTGTTTGTAGCAAAACACTGTAGGCATCTTTTCTCTGAATTCCCCCAGTTTTGTGTATTTTGTGCTTATTACTTGCCTCTAGTCCTTACCAAACCTCCTTCCCCAATACTCTTACTTCTCGTTCCTTCCCCAAAAGCTATTCCTAAACTTGATTAAGCTCCACAAACACAAGTCTCCCACGGGAAACAGGAAAAAATATGGATATTCAGTTAAACTCTGAAGTTTTTACTGTGTAGAAATACAATGCTTGTATTCCTACTCTGTTTCTTTTGTACTATTTTGAACTATTGAATCTTTAAGCTTTTATATTTTTATTTGCTTGCTTGGGATAATATCGTGATTTAGTCCATACACCACTGATTTAAACTCAACATAAATTTTACTTTAAAATACATAGAAGAGCTGTCTTCAGAGGCTATTTGACATGTACCGTTACTCACAGCAATGCTTGTCATTTAAGTCCTATGAAATAATATTTAAGGAAGTAAGTTTACAATTTATATTTTATATACAAGTTTTTAAGAAAATATGATCATAATAAAAATATCTTTTGAATATCTAGTAATAATTATTCTTCATGATTTGGAAAGATTGCTATGGTTTGAGACATGGTTCAGCGCTAAAGAACATACACTTCTCTGACAACTGAAGGAAGTTCAGCTCCAAGCATACACACTGAGTGACTCACAACCACTTACATCTAACAACATGAGTTCCATGGGGGAACCAGCATTCATGTCGTAATACCTATAAACAGAAATACACACATATGCATAGTTTTAAATGACATGATTTTAACATTATTAAATATTGTATTAAATAAATACAATGAATAAAAGAAATAATCAGAAAAAATTTGCTTGAGAGTAAGCTATATGTTTCTGTATTACTTTCTTCCATTGTTTTAGCCCAAATATGAGACTTTATAAAAAAACAAACTGAACATGATTCATAGAGGTTTTTACACTGAACTTAGTTTAAAACATCTATGTATTATCCAATGATGTTAGGATTTGCACAATTTTCCTCCAAATTTATTGTTTAATTTCTAAAACCCTGAGCAATTGTCTTTGGACATAGATCTTTAAAAGAGATAGGGCTATATAAGGTATTAGTTGCTGAATAGTCATTCAATAGGACTGGATTTAATAGAAGGGGAAGATACTGCATAAGTTTCATAAGGAGTATACAGGAAAGCCCAGATGACTCTTTTTTGTGAAGCTCTCCACAAGGAAGAGAGACCTTATGAGATAAGCACCCTGCATTCACCTTGACTTTGGCTTCTAGACTCCAGGACTGAGAAATATAAGAACACCCTTCTAGTATCCTACAGAAAAGTAAAGCAACCTTGCAATATTTCCCAAATATTTTCATCACTGCTCCGTCAAAATGAAAGGACGATTTTATTGTTTTATTGAAATTATTCACATCTTGTGTTCATATTAACGAAATTAATGCTCATAGAAATTGGTAACTGAATCCTGTAAATAAAGAGAGCATGACTAAAATAAATTAAAATGATTTGCTTATAATCATCTATTATCCCATTGTAACTCAGTAAAACATTGTTTAATTTATATTATTATTTATTGTATGACTTATAATTTTATGATATGTATTCGGTAAGAACAACTGATATCTCACCTGAAGATATCAAAGTCCAAAAACATTCTTAAATTATTTATTACTGGCCAGGGTTATGACTGTCAAATCTGAGTTTATAAAGTAGTTTACTATATTAAGTTAGTTTTAGTTCCCTGATATTTCCTATATTCTCATTTCTATATGGAATGTACTATATACATGAACTAGAAATATATATATATATATATATATATATATACATGTGTGCTATATATCTATATTTATATATTCATTAAATATATAACAAACATTTGTGTTTGTATAAAATATTATATGTGTGTAAGTACATATGATAAAAGAGAATTAAGCTACCAATTTCCATGGGACATGGAAGAAATTTGAAGGGGAGACTTGAAAGGTCTTGGAAGGAGAAAGGGAAGGAAGAAGGTGATATAATTGTATTTAATTAAATTGTATTCAAAATAAAAAGGTTTTTTGTAAGTTCAAAACCAAGCAAAAAAGAAATAAAGGTACCTGGGAAGGCTGACAGAAACTGATAATGAATTTGGCAAGGTATATTGGTATATACCCTGTAATGTCTGAAGTCAGGCATGGAGGGCAATAAAATAATAAATTTGAACCTAACTTGTATTAAAATGTAAAAAAAATGAAACAAAACAAAGAATAAAAATTTGAAAATGTCAATGCTGTTTACATTTTTTCTTAAAATCTATTTTCCTTTAACATTACAGTTACCCATTCTATATTAATTGACCAACTACAAGTATTTATGTAAGCATCTTAGACACATTGAAGAACTCACTGGTTTACTGGCTTATTTTTATAAAGCTATAATTCTAATAAAAATTAGGCAGCTCCCTCAAACTTGGAGTTATAACTGTGGAGCTTTGTGGTTTCCAAAGCCAATACAGAAAGACAAGAGAATTATAACAAACTAGAATGATGCTTGGTTGCTTTGGATTTTTGCACTCAGTTTATTGACAATCATCAGTAAAATGAGTTCAAGGTGTCATGGGCATCTTTGTGGTGTGGTGAATGTGAAGAACTGCCAGAATCAAATACTGGGTTATCCTGCATCCCAATTCATTGTTGAAACTCTGACCATCAAGATGAATGCATTGAAGTTACAACCAAGAAGGTGAATTTACATAAGGACGTATCAGATTACATGAGGACATAGTAATGAGTCTCTGATTCTATGTGATAGGGATATAAAAGAAGATACTTATCCTCAATATGAGAACAATAAATATATAAGTGAATAAATAAATAAGTGAAGATATATTAATATACAATAGAAAGGGACATATTTATGAAATAAGACTTTGAATGCCCTTTCTTCCCAGGCATTTTGATGCTGGATATATGTACAACATATTGAACTTAATTTTCTTTTTTCAAGTTTTGGCAGCCTAAGCAAACCAGTATAAAGGAAAATATAATACTTCTCTTTTTTCTGTTGTTACTGTTATCATTACAATTATTTTATAATTTCTTAAATATTGAAATTAGATATAAGATATAGATATATCAGAATTATTTGATAAGAACTTCCATTATATCAAACAAATCAATATATATCAGAATATTTATGTATTTATAAACTTTAGGTTTAGTTATATTTTTAAATTTGTTCCAATAGGATTAGATTACTACTGTGAAAAGGGACTACAACTATAATTTAACATTAGATTTACTGCCTTCTAGTTGAATTATTTGAAAACAAACACCTTCATGATCACATGAAAAATGATCATATATGTCAAGCATGAATAACAACTAACCTAAGTCATATGGTTGCCATAGGGCAAGTGGAAATAACTAATATGTTTGAAGTCCATATGCCAATGCTTAACAGTAAGTAAGTGCTGCATTTTCATTGGTTTCTAAATCAAATAGTATATGAAAGATGTGTAAAAAAAATTAGCAGTAGTAGACTAGTGATGTAAAAGCCAACATTTATATATATATATATATACATATATATTATACACACATATATTTTTAGTATATATTTAGTGTATATCATATGAATATATGCATTATATAATGAGTAAAATTAACCTTATTTTGATTTTTATATTCCTAAAGTATTATGACACCTAAGAGAATAGAAAGTCTTATGATGGCTTCCACATAAAAACATATGTGACAGTAAAAAGAGATTTTAGAAATTTATCATATTAAGTCTGTTGGCAAAGCAATCATTCAGAAGAAAATCTATTTAAATTTATTTAGTTTTATATTTTAAAGAAATTTGAAGGTAAATGCATTTAATAACATATCAAAATAGTCTATGAAGCCAATATTCTTTAGGAACATATTTAAAAAAAAACATGTGCAGAAAGAACCTGACATGCATCAAAATACACTAAAATAATGACTTTTGTAATGTTGAACTAGACACAAAATGTTGCCAGAAGTAGGATTTCTAAAGTGCTAAGTCACTGAAAAAGAACTGGGAAGTCCAATTTAGTGAACACAGGGTAGAAGAAGCTCAGTCTATAGATTGTTGCATTTGAACCACATGATCAAAGTAACACAATGCAAGAAAAATGATTTGGGAGAGTGAGTTTTGAGTTTTAGATGTCCAAGGACAACAGTTGACTTTAGGGATGGAACCTAGGTCAGAGAACCTGTAATTGGAAAATGCTCGTTCATTTCCCAGCCACCCAGACTCAAATAATAACACAGAAACTATATTAATTACAACACCGTTTGGCCAATAGCTTATGCATATTTCTAGCTAACTCATATCTTATATTAACCCATTTCTATTAATCTGTGAAAAATCACGAGGCTATGGCCTACCAGTAATTTTCTTTCTTGTGGCTGACATCTTTCTCCTTCGGCAGCTACATGTCATCTCTCTGACTCTGCCTACTTTCTCTAATTATCTCTTCATGCCTTGCTACATTTTGCCCTGCTATGGGCCAAAACAGCTTCTTTATTAACCAATTGTAAGAAAACATATTCATAGCATACAGAATGGAATCCTACTTCAAGAACTTCTAAGTCCTCATCTGTTAGAATATGGCCAAGAAAATTTTTTCACAAAAGTATACATTAACCAGATTTTGCAACTATATATTTTAACTCCCATTGCCTAACATATCAAATTTGAGATTGAATTGTTTACATGCATTTAATATGGTTTGATCATATGAATAAGCATTCTTAGCTCTCAAATTCTTCCCCTATATCCCTCATTAATTTTCCTTCACTGTTCTGTATGTTCTTTTTTTTTTTCTTTCCTAAACCCTCTTAGAATAAGATACTTATACCACACCTTCTACATGAATGTCTCAGGGAATATCATGTAAGGCAACTTAAAATAATGTAAAAGCCAGAAGTTTTGGGGATGGAGGTTCTAGGAAAATTATGCCCTCTAGACATGAGAAGACAAACTGCACCCATTATCTCTAAGAAGCTGTGGCTGTTTGTACAAGATCTTCAAAATATCAATCATGTTAATATTCCAGTGTGAACAGAAAAAAAACTCAGGAGACCTCCGTCTCTAACTATGCAACTGTTGACCGCTAGTGGTGGTGAGGGGGGAGTCACTTTTTATTAACAGTATAGATTTAGATAGATAGACAACTTTACAACTGATAGCTCCATGTCTATGGGTACGTGGGCAGCACAAAGTGAGTTATGAATAAAAGCCTACGCGAAGACAGGTGTGAAGATGATCTGGTAAGATCAAGCCTTAAGACAAGAGGTGGAGAGCAAATATGATTGAAATACAATGTATAAGTGCATAAAAATATAAAATAATACTAAATTAAATAAATATTATATTTTTATATTAATTAAAAACTTTCATACAATATATTCTGATTATGCAATTTTCATTCCCAAACTCTTCCCTGATTCTCCTCCCCTCCCCACCAGCCCATGCATATGCCCTTCCACTCTGGCTTTTAAAATAGATTCTTTATAATCCTCAATTAATTGACAGTTTCCTATAATAATTTTAAGGTTGAACAGCATATTTTACTTCCTTATTGGGATATTTGACATCTTAAAATAAATTATTTCTGTTCAAATATTCACTGAACCAAACTTACTCTTTCAAGCTTGATTGACTCCATTGCCCAGGACAAATGGTTATTGTGCAAGATGTCTGATACAATGATCCATGCTTAATTCAAATGATTACTATTTTAGGACTTTCTTCTGCAATTAAATTCAAGTAAATTGAACTTAGGTTTGGTGCAAAGAAATAACATGAAAGCATATAAACCTTCACAACAAAACAAGAAATACATAAAAATATGTTTATTAAGATAACCCCTAAATAAAAAAAAATATGCAATTTAGGAACCAATAAGACAAAAAGTAACCAAACAAAGCAAAAAAAGACTCTATAAAAGCACCATAGAGTCTGTTTTGCTTTGCCTAAGTATTCTGAAGTGTGGTTGATATTCCAAAGAGATTCCACTGGGGGAAAAAAACTATTGTTCTTTGAAAATATATATCAACTGCAGAGATTTTCTGTGTTAGTGCTCATTATCTTCAAGAAAATTTCCTGGTAGTGGTAGAACAAGGCAATGAACTATGGTTACAGCAAAATGCAATTATGAATCTAATTATGACTTTGTTGCATTACAGAACAATCACATTTCATTTTCTCCTAGGCCCATGATCTATCCAGTTTCAGGTTTTTGGCCTCCCTACCAGATTCATTTCATAGCATTGACTTTACATCCAACCAGATGTTTTAGTGAATTCTACAAAGTTTGTTTCTCTATTGCTCCACCATATCTCACAGAGCATGTCACTGTTGTAGGTCACAGAGTTTGCAGTTGCATTGATGTTTAGCTCCTCTGACAGCATACAGAATACTTTCCAATACTATGAATGCTAGCCAGTAAGGGTGAAGCCTCTTGTTGGGCACAAACTTGAATTCTCTGGGTTAAGTCAGATATATAAGTGGGGAATTACCAGCATTGGGGAATTACCAAAAGTTTGTGAAAGGCAAGCAATAGGTTTGGCAAAACCTGTAATGTTTGTAGTTTTCCATGGGGCTACTTTCTCCAATAACTCAACAAGGTATAATCCGTTCACGGCACTGAAAGGTTGTTTCACTTGGTAGCATGTTTATATTGAGTTTTGACTCCCTCATTTTTTGGTGACTTTATTTCATCTTTTCCTATATGCATACAACCTATGAAGCTTATAGAGTATCAAGTTTCTATACGGCTCCTCAAATGGTCCTTTGTAGCTCCTGTGCTACGGGACAGTTCACGAGTCGAGCAAGGGACACAAGAGACGTGAGTCATTTTTGAAGAGAGAAAGCAGAATGTTGTTTATTCAAAATAGAGAAAGCCTTATATACCTAACTACTGCACAGTGAAAATCCCCCAGGCAGGTGGGAAATTACTAGACTCAAGACGAGCAAACAACTCCCCTGTAGCTAACCCGAGGGTGGGCAGAGTGCTACCACAGGAACAAACAAGGTGTTTTACCAGAAACTGCAAGCTATCCTCAGTATGAACTCTGGGAAGAGGGGAGAGGGGTAGACCAGTGTGCCCACCAATCCTTACTGTTGTCTTCTCCATATATCTTTCTTTCTTTTTTTTTTCCCATATATCTTTCTTATCTCTTCCATTTGCCCCATGCCACTTAATAATTCAATGCCAACCCTGCCATTCCTGTATCTCCATAGCAATATATTCTATTTTCCCTGTTTTGGGAGATCCTCTCCACCCCACTAGTCTCTTACTATGTACCTAACCTCTGTGGTTGCTTGGGTTGTAGCACATACTTCACAGGCTTAAAAGCTAACATCCACATATAAGTGTATATGTACCATGATTGTCCTTTTGGATCTGAATTACCTCATTTAGGATGATTTTCTCTAGTTCCATTAATTTGTCTGCAAAGGTCATGATGTCTTTTTTCTTAAAAGCTGAACATACTAATACACCACATAATCACTATCCATTCATCAGTTGATGGATATCTAGAGTGTTTCTAAATTATGGCTATTATAAATATAACAGCAATGGATATGGATGAGCAAGGATCTGTATAGTTGGTATACAGACCTTTGGGATATTCCCAAGAATAATACTGCTGGACCATGGAGTAATTTGATGCACATCTTCCTAACGTCACTACTACACAAATTTCCGTAGAGGCTGTGCATGTTTTAAATAAAGAAAAAGTTGACAGGAATGATTTTCATGCCTCTTCAGTAATCATATTTACTTGGGTTGAAAGTGAAACAATCTTAGGAAATTTTGAGATTTTTATGCCAACATTTCCTTGAACAGAGCAACTGTCTACTTCTGGCGATATATATTATTGAAAAGCAATTTTCATGCCATCTCTTAGTACATTAGTTATTTCCTGAAAAAATATAATTTTTCAGGAAAATATATATATTTAACTATACAAACTATATTTTTACTTAAGGGATATATGTTCATTCTTATAAAGACCTAAACCAATTATCAGTATCTACTTTTTTAAAATAAGAATTGAGTAATGAGAGAATCTAATAGATTTAGTATCAACATAAAATTGTTTGAAAGAGCACTTTTAAGTAAACGTTTTGGGTTAACTATGACTTTGTGAATCAGATGAGACAGCTTTTCTGTTTGTATGGTTGGTTGGTTGGTTTTGGTTTTGAGACATTATCTTAAGTCTTGTCTTGCTTCAAGTTCACTAAAGAGTTGAGGATGGTCTTGAGATATAATTCTTCACATTCCATTTCCCATGCTCTAGATTACTGCATGTCTCTTCTTGGCAACAGATTTTAGTCATTTTTGAAGGGTCAAAAATCCCATGGTTGAATAGTATGAATCTGTACACAAATAGTGGTTCAATGAGGAAGAAAGTTAAAAAAAGTAAGGAGTAAGTGGAATATTGTTTGAAAGGTACATGTTAATTCCCGTATAAATAAAGTTTGCTGGCATTTGCAGAGTACTAAAATATCAACTGGGAAAACTGACTGATTAAAAAAACTTGTTTAGGATTAAGAAGTGTTCTCTAAATACCATTTGGAGAATAAGAGTCATAAGCACACTCACTTGAAATGTGATGATTTGTGTGCATTTTAATGTGCTTAACTGAAGAGTTCAATAAATTTGGATCCTAAAGAAGTAATTGAAAAAGTGATTGATAATGCTAATAATATTTTAAAACAGTAAAGATCTGAAAGTAGCGAATTCTATGGTTATCATGGGAAAATGAACATAATTATAACAGTGGTTACATCAGCTCAAAAGCAAAAGACTAAATATGAAATGAAACATGCAATTATCCAAGAAATTTTTACATAAAAGACGAACAACACAGTTATGAGGTGAAATATTCACTTTTACTTGAGTTTCTAGAGCTTCAGGGTTACATTATGGTGAAGACTTTGGTGTTGAGAGAATGAGGGAGCCATCATCTGATACCAATGGCTAAAACTGATATGTCGAATAGCTCTCAGCGTTGTTCACAATGTGAATAAACCTGTCAATTTTCTGATTGGTAGATACATCAGAGTCACTCAGTACTTGTACTTGCATCATGACTTACAAATGGATTTTCTCATGGTCATTATTTAGCATTTTACAGGCCTCTGCATCAGGACAGATGAGAGAACTTCAAGAAATTGAGTGATAGAACATTATAAAGTGAGTAACTGCAGGTGCTAACTCAGAAAAGCTTTTGTGACCTTACGGTAATGTAATTTTGTGTAAAGCATGTAAGGAGATTATGTGCCAGAATTTATTTGAGACATCTTTATTTAAATTGAATCCATTTTGTGGAAACACAAAATGATAGTAGTCATAAAATGGATCTACTTAATAAGGAGCAGAAACAAAAACAAATTTCAATATAAAAGTATAAACTATGTATGATTTATAAGCCAAAAAAACAAAATCTCTAAAGTTATTTATGGAATCTTACTAACCAGTTATACCCCTATTTATACTTTCAAAAAGAAAATGTATTTTGAAAATTATGCAAGTTTATACAACTAAATATCTGAAGATTGTTTCTTTTAAATTCCAGATCAGAGTCAGAATGCAGAGAAGCATCTACTTATGGGTTTCCCTTTAACACATATTTATTGAAGGTTCTAATTTTCATATTAAACAATGAAACCTGTCATTTTTGAGTAGTGTCATTTATACAGCTACACAATTAATCTTCAATATTAAATGTGAATCTGTCCTTCACTAGAAAGGAAGAGAATCAACCTAAAGAAAATACATTGCTAATGCAATCATCTGAAGTAGAAGGAGTAGAAAATCAAGGATATTGGCCTTGCATTTTACTCTGTAAGATGCACAGATGTAAATAAGACTAAAGAATGTTGGGCTTTCATTAATGAGGATAAACCAACAAGTCTTTACAATAAATTCTCATGAAAAGTCTATTTAGAATTTATTTATTTTTATTTATTTAAAGACTGATAAACACTCATTTAGACCTGTAAGCATTGTTAGATTAGATAAAATTAACTAAAACATGATTTTTGAAATTGTGAATAAAATTAAAATGAAAGCAAAATATATATTACATACATCTTTCACAGTCTCCGGGGCCTTTAATAATCTCTTCCTTTGTTTGTCAAATTGTCTTAGGTGATATTTCCACAACACTTGACACTATTGACTGCTTCCTCTGCTCAGATATTTCTGTTGTTAGTGACCAGCAGGGAGTCTCCTTTTCTGTTTTTTCTCTCCTTAATACATCACTGACAGCTCTTAATTTGTCGTATCTGCTCTGTCCTCCAATTCTGCTGACTCACAGTGAAATATGCCATAATTTAATGTTGACCAAGGTTTTCTGTCGCACCAGGTCTTACAGCTGTTAAGTTCCAAACAAATCACACAGAGGTCTACATTAACTATAAAACTTATTAGCCCATTATCTAAGGCTTCTTATTAACTCTTATTATTACTAACTTATATTAGTCCACTATTCTTGACTACATTAGCCACGTGGCTTGGTACCTTTTTCAGCGAGGCAGTCACATGTTGCTTCCTCCACATCTGGGTCACAACTGCAGAATGAAACTTCCTCCTTCCCAGAATTCTCATTGCCCCGCCTCTACTTCTTGCCTGGTCACCCTGCCTATGCTACCTGCCTGGCTACTGGCCAATCAGCATTTTATTAAAAATAACACAATTGACAGGATAAAAGATCATATTCCCACAGCAATTTAATCCTTTCAGCGGCTTGTCTATGTTTTATGTTCATTCTTTTGTTGTTTCCTCTAGTCTTGGGAGTTTTAAAAGCATTCATATAATGTGATATTCATTACTTATCTCAGCACACAGCTTTATTGCCAAATTTTTCAGAAAAAAATGAACTTTACAAGCAATATTTGGCTATTTTGATCAATTTCCAATACTATTGCTGAAGAAGGATGTTCTGCATCATTTGTAAAATGTAGCAAACACCTTGGTGAATAATTTATTTCTTTACATAAAGTGGTATCACTTTAAATAAATTATCAGTATATGAGCACATGGATGTATTAAAATCAGAACAGAAAAAAGATTCTTAAGAACTTACCAAAACACCGTGAAGGGGAGGGAAGGTGGAAAAGGGACCCTGTAAAGAGAAGATTCCTAACACTGAGATGGTAAAAACTCCACCAACCTGTCATCAGACTCTATATGTGAGCATCAAGAGACCTAGCAGGCAAAGAATGCTAAATGGTTCCAGAGCTTCAGCACATCTTGTTTTCCATTGCTTGTACAACTTATTCAAAGTACCTTCTGTCTGTCTGTGTTTCCACTACTTGATTTTGTAGGCCCATCCTGGCCTTCCTAATCACAGCCTCTACAGTCTCATTCTCTACTTAGATTCTCATCATCTGGATAGCATGAGTCACCCTATGTCTCAGCTCAGTCCTGATCTTGGCCCATGACTTGACTCTTACAGCCAATGACTCCACCTGAGATGTTTAATCATTTATCTCACCAACACTTGTGAGTTCCTTTACAATTTACATGTCAACCTCCTGCTTCTCCTTTATGTAAGGCCTCTTTGAAACGCTTAAACTCTGCTGTGGTCTCTCTAACTCTTTGTAGTTATTCTATTACCTATACATAATCATAATTATATTTCCTTTGTGATGTTAGCATGATCTGAGAGTTAACATAAGTAATTGAGATTTGAATATGGCTATTCATCATGACCAGCAATGAGGGGAAATCAGGACTTGTTGGTAAATTTCATCTGAAACTAATATCTCATGTATTTATTCTCAACTGATACTACTTGTCTTAGTCAAGATTCTATGGTTGCGATAAGACCCCATGACCATGACAATTCTTAGATTAGAACATCATTAGAATGGAAGGAAGCATGGTGGCAAGCAGGCAGACATGGTGATTGAGAATGACATCCAGATATAGAGATATTAGGAAGGATCACTGGGCTGGCCTTAGGCTTCTAAAACCTGAAAGCCCAACTCAAGGTCATACTCCCTAACTCTTTTAAGGAGTATCACTTTATGATTATGCATTCAAATATATGAGCCCATAGGGGACATTATTATTCAAACCAACATTTTATGTAAATACACAAATGTGCCCATTTATGCTTCTGAAAACACACTCATGTCATGATTCATTTCAAAAAATATATTGAAGTGGGATACCCATTTTTATACTGTGAATATGTTTTATTACCATTGGTTAGTAAAGAAACTGCTTTGACCTATGGAAGAGCAGGATATTGCTAAGTGGGAAATACGAGCAGAGATATAAGTGAAGAAAGGTGGGGTCTAAAGAAATGCCAGCAGCCCCCAGAGGAGTGAGATGCCAAAGTATTACCATGAAGTGCCAGGCATGTGACAATACACAAATTGTTAGAAATGAGTTCATTTTATATGCAATAACTAGCCACTAAGGAGTCTGAGCCATTGGATAAGCAACTATAATTAATATTAAACCTCTGAGTAATTATTTATAGATAGCTGCAGAAATAATGTGTGGTAAAGAAACCTCTTTGTTGGAACTGTATGGGGCAGAGAAAAGACTTGCGGCTATAGTAGATAGACTGCAAAATAGAAATTAATCATATAAATGAACTTGGAAACCTGTCTTCTTAAAATGGGTGATATTCTGTATGAAATACATGCATATTTATTACTGTAGTTCCTTTTGCAAATTACTTTTGGCAAATATCCTCTTATGAAGTTTATTGCTCTGTTGTCCTTATCCAAGGTTTTGCTTTATGCAATGATTTTAATGAATGATAATATCTTGCCTTATAGTGCACTGTTTTCCAACTTTTCCACCTCTACCACAAATTTTCAACAAATGTACCAAAAAATAAAATTGCTGCTGTTTTATAATCATGAGATCCAATTCCCCAGGGAAAAAGGCAAAAGTAGCACTTATAATAGAAGAAAGTAATTTTAATAATATTAGACTTTGAATGTCAAATACTTTGTCTTGAAAAAATTGTCAAGAATACAAGAATAGCTTTAGCTATGATTGACCCTGGAGGAAGGGAAATATTACTGTAATAAAGGAAGATATACCAATGAAAACATCTAAAATGACTGGCTTGGCAAAATATATGGTTTGAAGTCTAGACAAGAGTGACAATGTAGTGGCCATAAATCTTTGAATACCATTTATAAATTACATTTTCATGTTATTGTGCTAAGCCAGACACCACTGAAATGATTCTGTGTGCTTGTCTGTTTTATTCCATTTTATGTGTAAAGAGCCTGCCCTAGACGGGGTCCAAATGGACAGAAAAGCTTTGGAGAGTGATGGAGGTTGATACATCTCTTAGCTGATAATGACTACGGAGCACATCTCAAACTCCTTAAGAAGTCTTGAGATTTTTTAAAGAGTCTCATTGTTTCTAAGTAGATTTACAAAGAAAATGACCTACTGTTTTCTCATGGAAAACTACCAATACTAAAAGAACACTTAAACAAGAATATTTCATATAATTCTTATGCCTTATCAAAAGGCCTAGTTTATAAAAAAATATTGTATTAGTTTGATATATTATGCAAAGTAAAGGAAATTGATTTAATGCAGGTAAAAAGGTAACAGGAACCTTATAATTCAGAAGTTATCATTATATTGATTTTAAAATGGTTTACTTTGAATTATAACTGTTTGTATTTAACTTAATATTCTACTATATAACAGCATATCCATAAATTAAATCACTAAAAGGACAAAAAAGCCTGCATTTTACATTCATTCTAATAAGGCAATTGATACTGGCAGGCTTAATTCCACAGACTGTCTTCCTAGTCATCTGTGAATCAGTGAAAAGATACTGTCTCAAAAATAGACATATTTAGGTATAAAAGTCCAATTCATATTTTCCTCAAATTGTTAGTAAATTTAGTCTAACAGCTTTAAAAAAATTGGCCTTAGGCCAGGTAGTGGTGGTGCACACCGTTAATTCCAGCATTCTGGAGGCAGAGACAGGTGGACCTCTATGAGTTCGGGTCCAGTCTGGTCTCCAAAAGCTAGTTCCAGTATAGCTAGGACTGTTACACAGAGAAATCCTGTCTTGAAACCCCCATCCCCAAAACATTGCTTGCTTTATTCAGAATTTTATGCTACACGTAATTTCATCTCAGCAGGACTTCTTTACTATTCTTTCATATATTCAAAGTTGTATTAAATTTCCCTTAAATATGTATTTAGAACAATAACAATCATTTTTCTAAAGAGGTTACAAGAACACAATGGCAAGTAAAGTTATGCAAAACAAAAAGACACCTGGATTCTAATAAATATAATATTATAAATATAACTTACATTTATTAAATCTTGATTCATAAAATTTAACATTAATAAGTCCTGTATTTTGAACCCATTATTTACTTTTGGTGGAAAAATATTTAATGAAATATCAAAATGTGTATGTAAGGCTGCTTGCATAACGGATTAAACATATTCCAATCCATTTGGATTAAAGCACCGTGTGTTCTTAGGCATGAGTGCCTTCATTCTTCCTCATAGTTTATAGTTTCCCTTTCTTGTTTATGCTCCATCCTTCAACTTCTCTTTTACAGTCTTTCCTCATTCCCTCCACTAAACTACTTTTTCTTACAATTCTAATTTCTGTTTCCTAAGAATTTGAATCTAATTCATAAAGATGAAACTGGTTTCTTATTTTGTTTATCAGTTCAGGGCAAAACCTAAGAAAATCTTAGTTACATTAGAATATTATATATCACAAAAGTAAAAAGATTACATGGCTATCTAGTATAAATTTGAAAATTTTGTCTAACTTAAGTATACAATACGGTTTCCAGATTATATTAGCACTGCCATTTAGAGCTAGCTGTAATCATCTAATGATGTGAAGATGACTTCATTGTTATCAGTCGTCTTGGTATGGTGTAATATTCACTGTTATAATGAAAAAAGATATCAAGTCATTTTAGGAGAGAAATTGAATGAGCTGTATCTGACCTGTTAGTTTTCCTGTCTTAAGATGTAACACAACTCCTAAAAATGCTCTCATGATAATGAGATTTCCAACATCACAAAGATGGCTTTTTTATTTTCTTGACAAGTTTGTAGAAATATAGCCTTTCAAACAAGAACAGAAGAGTGAAGTAAACTGTGGTTGGACTTGGTATGAGGTATAAATTTTCAATATATAATCAAAATTTCTTCTGCTGTTCAAATGCCTGCCTGTGTTTGTAAAGGAAAATCATGTGATAATCACCACATGAGCTCACATAATTTACATCATGAATGTAATTTAAACTCTAACAAAGTCCTTATCATTTATTCTAAGAGCGCATTAGTTGAAGCCTCCTCATTGTCTAATAAAAAGGAAGCATACAATGATATTCATTAATAGGGATCTTAAAAAGTTATATTGCTTTGTGTAAACTCACTGTGATGCTGGTAGCATCAAAGAAAACTATATTTTCATTAATTAAATAAGAAGTGTGGAGTCCAACAATATCTCTCTCTAGGTTAAGTGCTTACAAGTAAGCCCATTGATCCTTGTAAGGATGGAAAGAAGGAGAAAAACATGGTTTTAAAGTTGTCCTCTGACATTCACAGAGGCATTGAAGCACGCATGCATCATCCAAACATGATAAAACATAAAAGCAATTAAGTAAATATTTGTAAATAAGAAAAAAAACTGTTTAAAGAGTTTGCAGACTCCAAATTATCTTCATAGTCTTTGTCTATCCAACATTAAAAAATAAAAACAATTTACTACCTTGTTTATCTTTTGCTCTTTTTTTTGCTGGTTTTGACAAAATTACTGAGAGATGTCAAATCATAGCTCAGTCTTTCTTTCATTTGAATTTCCTTGACAGTAACCATGATTGTGACATTATTATTATTATCTCTCATCCATTTGCATATCTTCAGGAAAATGACTATGCAAATCTTTACTCCATTTTTTACTTGATTTCCTAGTTTTCCTCTCTTGCAATTACTTACATATTTTAGAAAAAATAATTTCCCATATGAGCCTTTTGCAAATGCTTCCTACTTCTCTAGGCCTACTTTGTGTGCAATAGGCTGCTTCCTGGGCTGTAAAGGTTTTTGATTTTTGTTTTGTTTTTTAAAATCTGATTGGTTTTGCTTATTCTTCTGTGCTTTTATTTTCATAGTAATAAAGACCTCCCTCAAACAAAGATCACAAGTATTTCTCTTACTAACAAGAATTTTACCATTCTTGTTATTAATGTATTTTCAATTGGCTTTTTAGTACAATTACTATGCAGTTTCATTATTTTACATGTGAATATAGAGTTCTCCAAATGTCAGTTGCTAAAAAGCTCCCAATTTAACTCTGTAAACAACTAATTTTCGAATTAACTCTGTGTGTGTGTGTGTCTGTCTGTCTGTCTCTCTCTTTCTCTGTCTTTCTCTGTCTCTGTCTCTGTCTCTCTCTTTCTCTCTCCCTGTGTGTATGCTTCTTTAGTGTGTCTTTATGCATGTATTCTAGTCTTTTGGTTGTACTTATGTGACATATATTGAAATCAGGATGTGTGATATCTCCAATTTAGGTTTCTTTTTCAAAATCGTTTTCACTATTATGTTTGCTGGTTTCCTGTAAATGAATGTATATTTTGTCTGGTATGTCGTCAGTTGTCACATTGCATGTGTGGAACACTTTTGCTAGATTTCCTCTAATAACATCAAATTTTTCAACCCATGAAGAAATATCAATGTAATTTTAATATTGATGAACATATTAAATTTATTATATTAGTTAAAGCCACTTTTAAATATAAAGTAATCACTAACATTCTTAAAAATGATATGACTCTTAAAACTCATGTGGAAGTACAAAGGATCACAAAGAGGGAAAATAATCTTGAGTAAATTCAGTGATGTCAGTATTAACAGCATATGACCTAACCTTTTACTATAGAGCCATAGTAACCAAAATAGCACAATATGAGCCCCAAAGGAGCAAACAGAACAGTGGAATAGCAGAAAGGACCCTGAAAAATACCAAGAAGTTCAGAGCCAAGTGATTTTTGGTAAATATACCAAAAACACATATTTAACAAAAGACAGCCTCTTTGAGAAGTTGTACTCATGACACTGGGTATTCTAAACAAAATACTGAACATTGATCTCTTCCCCATTTGACTGTAGGAAAAAATGCAAATGGATTTAAGACATTAACTTAAATCTCCACTTCAGATTACTATAGGAAAATGTAGGAAGGACATTTCTAGGCATAAGCAAGGACCTTCTAAATAAGCTTCCAACTATTTAGAAAGTAGTAATTGACAAATTATATAGAATGAGTTTCAAGAAATTCTATACTAGAAAGTATAGTTTTCAAAGTAAAGAAGCATCATACTATATGATAAAATATAAACAATCTCTTCCAATTATTGACAAAAAAAGAATTTAAACCCAGCTATGTTTTTGAAAATTCCAGAAATAAAAAGAATAAATAACACAATCAATAAAGATCAAATGAATGAGCAGTTTCTAAATAGATAAATACAAATGGCTACAGTACAAACAAAATAACGTTAAACATCTTTAAAACACAAAAATGTATTCTAAACTTCATCTGGGTTCCTTTGGATTTTAATCAGAATGTCTGTTATCAAAACAACAACTAGTTCCATGGGCAGCAGAGGAGAGGGTGCCTGTACTGGCCTTATCCTATAGCCACATTGATGAATATCTTGCATATCATATAGAACCTTCATCCAGCGATGGATGGAGATAGAGACAGAGACCCACGCTGGAGCACTGGACTGAGCTCCCAAGGTCCAAATGAAGAGCAGAAAGAGGGAGAACGTGAGCAATGAAGTCAGGACGGCGAGGGGTGCGTCCACCCACTGAGACAATGGGATTGATCTAATGGGAACTCACCAAGACCAGCCGGACTGGGACTGAAGGAGCATGTGATCAAACTGAACTCTCTGAATGTGGCAGACAGTGAGGGCTGAGTGAGAAGCCAAGAACAATGGCACTGAGTTTTGATTCTACTGCATGGACTGGCCTTGTGGGAGACTAGTCTGTTTGGATGCTCACCTTCCTAGACCTGGATGGAGGGGGGAGGACCTTGAACTTTCCACAGGGCAGAAAACCCTGCCTGCTCTTAGGACTGGAGAGGGAGGTGGAGAGGGAGTGGGAGGGAAATGGGAGAAGGGGAGGAGTTGGAAATTTTTAATAAATGAATAAATTTTTAAAAACCCAAAAAAGAATAAACTAACCTAAGTGCTATGGGAAAAAAAAAGAAAAAAGGAAAGAAAAAAGCCACAGCAAACGTTGTTGAGGATGGAAGTAAAAACTGAACATTTAAACATTAGCAAGTGGAATTTAAAGTAGTGTAGTGACTGCAAAAGTCAGGCTGGAGATTCTTCAGAAATAGAACACTCTGGGTATATTTCCAAAGAAATTAATGGTAGTATGCAATAAATACAGTTACCTATTATGGTTAGTGTCATATGTCACAAAAGCCTTCTAGCCCACAAACAGATGAATCGATAAAAAAAAAGAATGTCACAACATACGCACTCATACACACTAACACATTATTCAGACATTAAACCCAAAATTCCGTCATTTGAAGGAAAATGAATAGAAGTGGAGATCTGCATATTGAATGAAATCTGTCTCCAAGATGATTTATCCTTTGCTATAAATATTCTGTTGAATGACATCGAAGACTATTTCCGTGATCATTGCCAGCCTTCAAGTATTGTCTCAGATAAGGGATGATTAAGTTACAGTTTGCATCAATAAGCATAAACAAGAGTCAAATTAAAAAAATGGCACACACCCCCATGGTAGTGCAAATGATTCAACGTTGAAAACATGTGCCTATAAAAAAGTACCAGCTAGAAGCCCAAAGCTTGACTTTATCCTATAGCAGATGAATGAAATTCAAGTAACAATTTTACTAATTTTATTTACAATTAGGAATTGATAGTGGCAAGAATAATATACAGCTCAGAGATTTGATCAAAAGGGAAATCAAATAAATTGTACCAGAAATTTCGTTAGTACTACATAAATGGCAGATAATATTTTAACAAAGATATCTTTGTTAAGACTGTTCACATTGGTTCATCTTCTATACCTAACAACTCTGACAGTTGCGATTTTGGGAAACTGGACTGTGATTATAATATAATTATTTTTTATCACAAAAGGTACTAGATAATGATTTTTAAAGTGAAGTAGTTAAGTTCTGAAAACACGACTATTGTTTCTTTTTGCTTCCTGCCATGATTTCTCACCATGATGGACCACATGAAAATAAGATCTGTAACAAACACTTCCTTCTCAAGTTACATTTGTAAGATCAACTAGAAAGGAAACTGATTCCATAGGTATTACTTTGAGGATGCAAAATATATAGATCTGTGTTAGAATTTTCCTAGAAATTTGTAAAAGATAAATCCACAACAGACACTCGATTGTAGTTTTTAATGCTGTTCTTAATAAGAGTAGATAAACAATCTCCTTCCTTGTAGTGGGTTGATTCAGACAAACATCCGTAACTCCTTTCCTTTCCTATGTAAGTTGTTCAATACATAAGAGGATGTCCTTTTATCACTACTGCTTTTGAGATTAGACTTTCCTATATTAGTCTTCTTTGAGATTAGAACAGAGGAGACAAGATCCCTTCTAAATAAATTAGGCTCCCAACTTGATAAACTACATTATAAATCTGTCTTTCTTTGTTTACATGACAAAATCACATCTGATAATGTATACACTTATGAAGAAATTTTCAAGACAGGCACAAGCTACACAGAGGGAATTATAATTTATGTATAACCCCATAATATATTAAAATTTATCACCTTCTGCCTTGCTTTATTAGTTTGTTTTCCTTTGATATCAATGTTTAATCACACAGAAGCATTGTTCCATTTCTATTTTCTATAACAAAATATTGAAATCCTAAGAGTGAGATAGGATCAATCAATTAATATTTTTAAGTTGCTATTGAATACTGAATATGTGCTCTGTAGTTTGCAAATTTTAATGTTCTCTATAGGAATACGTCTCGCTTCTCAGCCATTGTTTGGGAGGTTCTATGGTTCTTTTTCCGTCCATATCACTTCAATGTAAACAGTTTGAGAAACAACAGATTACTCTTTTTTTTTTGACCAATGAAAAAACTTTATTATAAACAATGAGAGGAAAAAGAGACATTCCTGAAATTAAGTGCAGTTATTTTGATTACTGTTTCATAGAATTGTATGATAAAATTGTATAGAATTAACAAGTGTCTCCAAAACCTTCACAAAAAGGGTAAGGCATGAATGTTTTCTTTCTGATTGGTGCTTTAATTTCTGGACACATGCAGCTCTTCAAACTCTTAATTATTGTTATCTTGCTTCCTCTCAGAACATATAAAAGCACACAAAATGAATGACAAAGACTGTCAAAACCTGAAAATTTTCAGCAACTTCACTTGTGAAATCTCCTCAGATATTGAAATTTCCTCTGAGAAGTAAGTTTAATTTAGTGCTTCCCAGACAGTCAGTTTCTCTCTTTCTCCAAGTGTATCCTGTCTGTTTAGGTGGAAAGGTCTGCACTATCTGGGAATGTTGATTTCAGTTTTCAGATGACTTACCACAGAAACAGGAGAGACAAGCTCTTTCTGTCTCAGTAAGAGTGACCTAAACCAGGGCTCTGTGAGGGGAATAATGTATCTTCTCACTAAAGAGCTTGGAGGGAAAATATCCGCTTAGGAGACCTCCAAGTAGACTCTCTTTCCACATAATATCTGGCTATGGATTTCCACATCTGTTCCCGTCTGCTACTTAAGGAAGCTTCTCTGACGATTACTAGAAGAGTCACCAAAATAGGAATATTGCACAATATCATTAGCAATCATTTTACAGAACTTTTCTTTTTGACCAATAGTGTTTGGTTTTGGCTTTACTCTCGGTTTCTGAACTATCTAGTATCTGTTTCCTGTGGAATGAACCTTAAGTCAAATCAGATATTGGTTAGCTACTCTCACAATTGCTGTGCAACCATTGCCCTAGCATATCTTGCAGGCAGAACAGGTCAAAGGTTTTGTGACTGGATTGGTGTTCATGTTTCTCCTTCAGTAGCCTGAAGAGTACTTGCCCAAAACAGAGACTAGAACATAGGGGAAAAAGCTCCATGTAGACACCAGTTCAATGACTCTCCATGTTCAATGAGTCATGCAGATGCTATCCTTGGCAATGGGGCCCTGCTATCACTTTAGATAGAGCAGTGCTTTGCCTTAGCATCAGCCCGAGGTCTTTGGAGATTGCCAAGAGACCCTCTTGTCCAACAACTCAATTGAATGCATCCTAGTACCTTCATACATTCTAGAAAGTTTCTGCTGCACTAGTTTACAGATTATAGATTAGTTAAAATTTACTTAATATATGCTGTATTTGTCTTTCTGGGTCTGAGTTACTTTATTCAGAATGACTTTTTCTCATTTCATTCATTTGCCTTCAGTTTTTGTGATGTCATTTTTCTTTAAACAACTGAGTAATATTTTTTTGTGTAAACATACCACGTATTCTTTATCCAACTTTTGTTGAGGGACATCTAGGTTGTTTCCTCTGACTATTATAAATAAAGCTTCAAGGAACACAGTTGAGCAAGTTTCTCTGTAGTAGAATGGAGTGTCCTTTGAGTGTGTGTAGTGATATTTCCTTTGTTTTTTAATAAATATGCTTGTCTGAAGTTCAGAGTAAAGTAGACTGACTGATCAGCTTTATAGAACAGGCAATGGTGACACACGCCTTTAATCCCAGTAACCACACTAGTTTGCCATAGAAACCGGGTGTAGTAGTGGTGCATGTCTTTAACCCCAGCACTAGAGAGAAATATTAAACGGGAGGAGACAGCTCTCACACAAAGTCTCATTCTGAGAATCCTGGAGGCAGAATCACCATTTTGAACAAAGGTAGAAGTAAGAGTCAGTGGCTGGCTGTTTTGCATTTTTTTACCTTCAAGTGTAACCCCAATATCTGTCTCTGGGTACAGGTATGTGTTCAAGAGTGGTATAGCCTTGTCTTAAGGTAGATTGATTCCCAATTTTCTGAGGCACTGCCATATTGATTTCCATAGCAGTTGCTTGCACTCCCGACACCAGCAGAGTTTTCTCCTTGCTTGACATCCCCTTTAAGTTATTCTCAGCCACTTGAGATTACTCAATTGAGAATTATCTGTTCAGATCTGTACCCTATTTTCACTAGATTATTTGTCTTTTTGATATCTAGTTTTTTAAGTTCTTTATATAATTTGGATATAAGTCTTCTATCAGATGTGGAGTTGGTAAAAATCTTTTTTGTCTGATTAACAGTTTCCTTTACCTTACAGAAGTTTTCTGGCTTCATGAGGTCTCACTAAACTAATCCCATGTTTTTTTCTTAATTAAAACTATCTTTGGAATGATTGCAACTATGTATCTAAATTGAAAAACAAGGATATCTTAAACTCATTTCTATGGAGTTGGTATTCTTATCAATTTACACATACTAATTATTTTAAAACCTTAGGATCTAAATACAATAATCAACAGGCTCTTTAGATAGTGTGTTATAAGTTGTAAAATCTAACTTGCAAATCCAGTGGGTTTGACTCTAGAGTCTGTGATTTTAAACCCTGAATTCAACTGGGAGCTTCTACTTCCCTGATGTTGCAATTGAAAAGCCAGCTAACTGAATATTTTTCTATGATGCTCAGTTATTTCTCTATTGAATTGGTCCATTTCAATAACTTACTACTTTTAGCACATATCACAAAACATCTGTATATAGTTGTAAGGAGACTTGAGTCTTATAGACTACATTTTTACGTGGCCATCTTTATGAAGCAAAATTCCTCATTTATAAATAAAACAATTTTAAAAATTCTTTAGGAAAAGTGAACACAATAAATTATGTGTTTGAATCCTAGTGTCTGATGCTGGCTAATCACTTTATTTTAACTACTCTTGGCTGAAATTTTGATCCTATTCACAATCTCTCTAAGACACACCCAGGCATGTTTGTGACATGTATTCTTTTGGCAATCTTTTCAAATACATTTCCTTCCATGGCTTATGAAGTGAAGATACACTACTAGAGGGGCTAAGAATTAAAATAGTAAGGGCAACAATAATTTCCAAAATTTGGTGCTTCATTTTATTTTATTTTAGGAAATCCTGGGAACTGACTGTGCAGCGAGAGGCACTCTCCGTTGTTGCTCGGAAACAGTCATTTCTAATTACTTCAAGGCAATGCCACCTGGAGTAGAAAATGCCTTTTTGTGCCAATGTGCCAGATTAGATAGATCATATCCTTTCAAAAGCAAGCATGTGCTGAGAGAACATCAAGGATGCTGGGGCATTCTATTAACTTTAAGCTTACAATTTTCATTTCTAATCTCCATGTGCCAATAAGTCAATAAATTATTTATTGAATTTTAATATGATCAGAGCACTGGGGTAGTCACTACAGGAAGTAGAAACTGATCCTTTCCAGTCTTCTTAAGCCTTCTGATAAAAATCTAAAGCTAGAAGCAGTTTGTAACATGACTGAGTGTGACCTTGTTCCTGAGAACAGGCTATTTGGAATCAAAGACTTAATGAATTACAGGCTCAGAGACTTTCTGATCTCACACTTACCCAATGCAGCATTTTCTTCTGCATGTGATATCCTCTAAGCTGGTGGTTCTTAACCTTCCTAATGTTGAAATTCTTTAACACAGTTCCTCATAAATTGTGATGAGCCCCAAATATAAAATAATTTCCATTGCTACTTTACAGCTATAATTTTTTGCTACTGTTGTGAATCATAATGTAAATATCTATATTTTCCAATGGTGTTGGGCAATCCCTGTGAAATAATCATTTGAACCCTCTTGAAGGGTCACAACCCAGATATTAAGAACCACTGCTTTAAGTTCCAATTAAATAAATCTGATTTTACATGTACCTACTTAGGAGCAGAGTTCAAGTTATTAACTTTTTGACCCTTTTCTTTGAACATCTGTGGCATATTTCTTCAAATACCTGATGATTACATCCTTTAAAATGTGCCCTCCACCCAGTTTTACAGAAAATCGAGAATCAGTCTATCTCAAAGTACAGCTATACCACTCTCAGTCAGACACCCAAAGGATGCTCAATCATACCACAAGGACACTTGCCCAAGTATTTCCATAGCAGCTTCATTTGTAATAGCTAGAACCAGAAAAGAACCTGGATGTCTCTAAACAGGCAAACAGATCAATAAAATGTGGTGCATTTACACAATGGAATCATACACAACTGCTTTTTGGTTTGGTTTGGTTTTTGGGTTTTTAAGACAAAGTTTCTCTGTAGCTTTGGAGCTTGTCCTGGAACTACCTCTTGTAGACCAGGCTGGCCTTGAAGTCACAGAGGTCTACTTCCTGAGTGCTGAAATTAAAGGCATGTACCAGCACCACCCTTTATCAAAAACAACGACATTAGGAAATTTGAAGACAAATGGATAGAACTAGAAAAAAAAAATCCTGAGTGAGGTAACCTTTATCAGAAATATAAACATTGTGATTACTCTCCCATAAGTGGATATTAAAGGAAAGTAACTGATAATCATACTACGATCCACAGACTCAGAGACTAGGTAACAAGGAGGACCTGAGGTGGGGTGATGCATGGATATCCCTGGAAAAGGGAAATAGAAATTTGCTGGGTGGATTGGGGAGAGATGGGCATGGAAACTTGAGGAATTGGGTTGGAAGATGGGAGGAGGGAGAAAGTGCTAAAAGAAAATATGACCGGAAAGGGGGCCGTTTTAGAGTCAGGTAGAAACTAGATGTAAGGGGAACTTCCTTAAGTCTACAAAGATGGCCCCAGCTAAGACTCCTGGTAGCAATGGATGTGTAGCCTGAATTGGTCATTCCCTGTGACTGGATAGGTTATCATCAGAGAGCCCAGTTATCATCAGAGAGCCCTCATTCACTGACCAATGGAGGCAGATTCAGAGACCCATGACCAAACATTGGACTGAGCTACATGAGTCCTGCTGAGGAGAGGGAGGAGCCAGAGGGTCAGGGACATCTCAGAAAAACCCACAGAAACCACCAGCTTGTCTCATAGTACCTTACAGAGGCTGAACCAAGAGCCAGGGAGCCTGCATGGGACCGAATTAGACCAACTGCATGTATGTGACAGTTGTGTAAATCGGTCTATTTGTGGAACTCCCGGCAACGGGAGCAGGGTTGTCCCTGGTGCTTTGGCTTACTCTTGGATACTTATTTATCATGTTAAATTGCCTCTCCCATCCTGAATACAGGGGAGGTGCTTCGTCTTATAGTAGCCTGATACACCAAGCTTTGATGATGCCCATGAGTGTCCTGCCCCTTTCTGAATGAATACCGAGGAGGGATGGATTGAGGGAGGAGGGCAGAAGGCAGGTGTGGGGAGAGAGTCAGAAGAGAGGAGGGAGAATAGATTGTGGTTTGTGTTCAGGATTTAAAATTAATTAATTAATTATAAATAAATAAATAAAAACAACAAACGTGCCACCTGTGTAGTCTGAGTTTCTCTTCCCATTTCATGGATACAGTCGTGCAGTTTCCTTTACTTTTAGTTTACAGTATTTAATCTTTTTATTTACTTACTTCTAAATGTTTTAACATTAAAATATGATGTTTCTTATTAAAATATAAATGTTTTCTAATTCAAATATAAATGTTTTCTAATTCAAATATAAATGTTTTCTAATTCAAATATAAATGTTTTCTAATTCAAATACAATTATGTTACTATCCTTCCTTTCTTCCTGTCAGTGTCTCCCAGCTATCCACCATCAAGGACTCAGTCATCACATTCTGTCTTCCGCTTGATTCATTTCACTTGTGAGGCTTCACGTGAATTTCTTAATTGCTTACTGAGCTTTCTTTTTTTTCCCAGCTCTATCCATTTTAGATTATATTATCTTCAGTGTTTCTTTGCATTTATTGAATTCAGTTTCCAAATGTGGAATTATCTTCATTATTTCATCCAGGTTTGCATTTGTATTTTCTTGACTATCACTCAAACATTTATTATCATCTTCCTGGAGTTTAATAAAATGTTTGTTGATGTTATTTTTACATTCTTTAATTTTCTGACAGTTTATTATTGTTCCCTTAAGTTATGTGTACTGCTGTTCCTCTAGACAGTTACCATTTGACACTTCTATAGGATGCATGGGTTTGATGGACACATACTATTTTGGTCATTCATATTCATTTTTGTTTGGTAATTTGACCTGAGAATATGGAATTATTTCTTTCATTGTGTGTCTATTGTCATAAGCCAGCCTTCCTTAGACTTGGCCAGCAAAGGAGATGTCCAACATGAGTTAAAAAAGTAAAAATGGTATTGTTTTGTCAGACCATGGAAAAACAGCTATCACATTACATGTGAAAATGAGGTCCACAAATGAAGATGGTTTCATGGCTAGGGTGTCTAGGAGTAGGTTTTTGGATTTGCAAAGGAGGAAGCTTAGGCAAAAAGTGTAGAAGGAAGCTAAACTTACTCAAAGGTGGCTTGCACACAAAAAGGTTTCAAGGCCAAATTTCTGAAACTAGATGTGAGTTTGAAGATGTACTTAAAAGACTTTTAGATGCTATAGAAAAAGACTATGCTTATTATCAAATAGCTATCTTTGTAGTTTTCTGATTTTTTAATCAAAATGAAATATTCATAGTTTATAAAGGTTCTCCATTGTTTATTTTTCTAAGATGTCCATTCTGGGTAAAGATTATTTATACAAGATAGTTATGGGAATACACTGAGTTTCAAACATTTTTTTCTTAGCAGGAAATAAAATCCACAAGGAATAGATATAGTTTAAAGTCACATAAACACAGTTAATGCAATATCCGAGGAGTCCAAATGAAACAACTGAACTAATGAGCATCAAAACACATGTTTGGCAAAGATTTCATGGTGTCTGTGCCTTGAGATATTACTTGAAGAAGTGGCAAACTGCCAGAGTATGCCTTGGTATGTCATGGTGAAGCTACATAAATTTATGAAATTTAGGATATTTACTGAATTTAGGCTTATATTTTAAACTAAAGTGAAGGGAAGCCAAACGGCCTTCACACAGTCTCTAAGTATTGGGTAGTTGGCTTCCATAGGGTAAATATTAGTTATTTTTCTCATAGCTGTAAGTCCCAGTCTCTGGCTTCCATCTTTGGAGACCCCGGGGACCTTTGTGCCCGCTTAACCTTGGTCCCTCCCCCGAGGAGAGGAAAGGCAGCCTGCCAAAACCTTGACCACTACCCAAGTCTATTTAAACTGCTCCCTAGAAAGTCCCTTTGCGGTCTCTCCTCTTTCGCCTGGTGAAGTGATTGCATTCATGGCTTCCTGGTTTCCCCTGGGGCCACTGTAGAGCACAGGTAACCCATTAAACCTGAATATCCCTTAATTTGGCTCTGTCATTTGGCTTGATTGGGATTTTTGCGTCAAAGCTCGTATTAGGAAAAATTCCTAACAATAGCTATTCCCCCAATTCCTGAGAAAAAGAAATTGAAATATCTTCTCTTGTTATCAGAAAAGACACCAGCCCATCCTCACAGGGAAGACTCCGACGACATATTGAGGCCTTTCCTAGATTATATGGAAATAAGTACTTGGGAGAAAGGTGGCCTGTGTAAGGTCAGGAGTTGTGAGTAGGGACTAAGAGAACCTACAAGGCTAGCAACATCCTTGACATGTTAATAGATACCACAGTCATGTTAATGAAAAGGTCCCTATTGCTACAGGAGACTGACTCCTATTAATAAGTAGGAACTTTTTTCCAAAGGTCTAAGGGAACAGAAACTTATTGTCTAAATGGTTAAATTCCTTAGGAAAAGGATTTTGGGGGCAGGGGAAATCTAAGAATAACCTGAATTCCTATTCCTAGAAACTCGATTTGGTCAGTCAGGTCTTATTGCTTAACAGTTCCTCAGTCGCCAAACTGGCACCATGATATACATCTAGTATCCACAACATGACCCTCTGAAGGCCACTTCAAATTCATAACATAACTGAGTAGGAGACTATTTCTGCATAACTACATTGATGAGGTTCATCCTCCAGGAATTATAGCAAATCATTGTCTGAGTGACCAAATGCAATTTAATATGGTATATTATACCCAGTATAGACTTGGTATGCCAAAAGAAGAGAAAGAGATATATGAGACTGAAATATCCAAACTGAAGCCTATAATAGCGTGATTAACTCTATTAATATGACTTTCACAGACCCTGAAGGTCAATAGCCTTAAGCTATCAAACTTTTCATTGTTTTGCATTTCATAGGTGTTGAATTAGGAGCAGCGGGGCTGCGTCCCCGGCACCTGGCCGCCCCCACGGCTAGCTTTACCCGAAATAATTACTGTATTCTTTTAAACACTGCTTGGCCCTTTAGCTCTAGCCCTTACTGGCTAATTCTGATATCCCGATCAACCCGTCTCTAATAATCTGTGGGCACCGGTCTTACCGGGAAGATTCTAGCCTATGTCCATCCTGGAGCGGGGCATGGCATCTCTCTGAGGCGTCTGCTCCCGAGAGGAGAGCTGTCAAGTCTCTGAGCTTACTTCCTCTTCCTCCCAACATTCTGTTCTGTTTACTCCACCCACCTATGTTCTAAGCTATGAGCCAAGCAGTTTGTTTATTACTTAACCAATGAAATCAACAGATTGATATATGACACTCCCACATCACATAGGTTTTACATTAACATTTTAAAATGAGGTTTTATATTTTAAGATTACAAAATTTTCTCTATCTCTGTCTCCTTTCATCGCCTGATGAAGGTTAATATTCAGGAGGATGCCTATATGTTTTTCTTTGGGTTCATCTTCTTATTTAGCTTCTCTAGGATCACGAATGATAGGTTCAATGTCCTTTATTTATGGCTTGAAACCAAATATGAGTGAGTACATCCCATGTTTCTCTTTTTGGGTTTGGCTTACCTCACTCAGGATAGTGTTTTCTATTTCCATCCATTTGTATGCAAACTTCAAGAAGTCATTGTTTTTTACTGCTGAATAGTACTCTAATATGTATATATTCCATACTTTCTTCATCCATTCTTCCATTGAAGGGCATCTATATTGTTTCCAGGTTCTGGCTATTACAAACAATGCTGCTATGAACATAGTTGAGCATATACTTTTGTTGTATGATAGGTCCTCTCTTGGGCGATGAAAGGAGACAGAGACAGAGACCCACATTGGAGCTCCGGACAGAAATCTCAATGTCCAAATCAGGAGCAGAAGGAGAGAGAGCATGAGCAAAGAACTCAGGACCGCGAGGGGTGCACCCACACACTGAGACAATGGGGATGTTCTATCGGGAACTCACCAAGGCCAGCTGGCATGGGTCTGAAAAAGCATGGGATAAAACCGGACTTGCTGAACACAGTGGACAATAAGGACTACTGAGAACTCAAGAACAATTTCAATGGGTTTTTGATCCTACTGCACGTACTGGCTTTGGGGGAGCCTAGGCATTTGGATGCTCACCTTACTAGACCTAGATGGAGGTGGGCAGTCCTTGGACTTCCCACAGGTCAGGGAACCCCGATTGCTCATTGGGCTGATGAGGGAGGGGGACTTGATTGGGGGAAGGAGAGGGAAATGGGAGGCGGTGGTGGGGAGGAGGCAGAAATCTTTAATAAATAAATAAATAAATAAATAAAAATTTTTCTCTAAATAACAATATTTCCCATCAAATCCTAAGTAATCGCGTATTTTCCATTTTCACTAAAGCTCATATTTAGTAAACTTTGTAGTGTACTTTTCTACTTTAAAAAGAAAATAAAATTGTCATAAAAATTCATTGAATTGCTTATGTTTTCACTCTGGTTTAGAAGACAGTTAAAAGAATCTCTGAAGAACACAAAGAATATGACATTCTGATCAGAATATGTACTGGACATATAATGCTGCTCTTTTTATTCTATCTGAATATCATGTTTTCTTCTTGAGGAAAAGAGACTGTGTGGCTTGTCTATTTAATCTTCATATTAAGCACCTTGATAGCATCCTCTTGAGTATTTCATGTGGTTGTACAGATAAAGAAGGTAAGACTTTATGCAAATTTTGGCACAAACTGGTTCAACAGAGCTTTAAAATAAGAATAAAACAATGGAGAGTTTGGGACCTCGAAGATACCATTGCTCCTATGAAGATAACCCGGGCAATTCGGGACTTTGTGGTATCTGCAGTGATAGTCTGCTCTTTTGCTGCTCTTAGACCAGTTCTTTGCCCTGTGGTTGATATCTACCCTGAAAGGAATATGGAACTTTACTACAAGTCTGTTTCAAAAACTATGTTCCAGAGATTGCCAGATAATAAACTAAATGCTAGAATAACAAGCTCAAGCTTGGAACATCAAAACAAAGATATTTGTGTATATCAAACATTCTTACAACAAATCGTTTGTAATAAATGTATTATAGTAGACAGACATTCTCAATTGTTTTTGCAATATGATTTTCACTCAAAAACTTTAGTCTTGTGGTAGTTTGAATGTAATTGGAACCCATAAACACAAAAGGAGTGGCATATTAGGAGGTGTGGCTTCGTTGGAGAAGGTATGGCCTTCTGTGGAGGCAGGCTTTGAAGTTTCATATATGCTCAAGCAACATCCAGTGTCACATACCACTTCCTGTTGCCTGCATAAGATGTAAAACTCTGAGCTACTTCTCCAGCACCATGTCTACCTGAATGCCACCGTATCCACTATGACGATAATAGACTAAACTTCTGAAATTTTAAACTGCCACAACTAAATGTGTTTCCTTTATAACAGTTGCCATTGTCATGCTGCCTTTGCCTATATACTAGAAGTCCTAACTAAGATAGAAGTTGGTAGGAGATACTGAAGCATTGCTGTGATAGGCCTGACCATATTTTTTCTTGGAAAATTTGGACATTGATACTTTGGATTATGAAAGAAGTGAATGTTTTAAGCATTACTTAATGGGCCATAAGTAGAAGCATGGAAGACAGTGGTGTAATGAGTGATTTGAACTGTAGAAACCTGGCTCACGTGGTTTCAGAGGAGAATTCTAGTATGCTGCCTAGAAATCAGTCCTGTGATATTTTGGTGAAGAATATGGCTGCTTTTTGCCCTTGTCCAAAAAGTTTGCCAGAGGTTAAAGTGAAGAGTTTTGGATTAATTTCCTAGGCAAAAAAAAAAAAAAATTCAAAACAGTCTAGTATAGACTCTGTTAGGTGGTTACTGGTGTTCACTCTAAGGAAGATGTATAATGACAAGGAGCAAGAAGGCACAGCAGAAAGTAGAATGGAGCTAAGTCATATATTTAAGGAAATAAACAGATTAAGAAATGGAATAAAGGTAAAGGGACTGGTGAACTCAGGGCAAGATCCCACCCAACTAAATTTCCAAATTGTGGAAAGCAATAAAAATAAAGATTAGGGCTGGGTGGTGGTGGCAAACACCTTCAATCCCAGTACTCGGGAGGCAGGGGCAGGTAGATCTCTGTGAGTTCAAGGCCAGTCTGGTCTACAAGAGCTAGTTCCAGGACAGATTCCAAAGCTACAGAGAAACCCTGTCTGGAAAAAAAGAAAACATCACAGCAGGATATGTTGGTTAATGTCTTTAATCCCAGCACTTGGAAGGCAGAGTCTGGTGGATCACAGATTTGAGGATAGCCTAATCTACAGAGCAAGTTCCAGAGAAGCCAAGCTTAGGCCAAGGCTTTTAAACAAAGAAACTGTTTAAAACAGAAAGCTAGTGAAGATATAATTGAACGAGGGGGCATGTTCCAGCCTCAAAAAGCAGCAGAACTTGGCAAGTTTGGTCGTGTGGTTTTGGCTGTAAAGTCAAGGATAAATAAAATGAGCTGTGGAATTTGTCTCTGCAATGAAGGAAAGTTGCTGAGGCCAGGTGTGTGTTGGGGTTGACCTTGAAGGGACGCCTAGACAGGCCGTTGTGTGAAGCTGTGAAGTTGAAGCCTGGATTGCCTTGGAGATTCACAAGATGTTGGAGATGCCACAGTCATAAGATACCAAATAAGGGAAGTTGATAACATAGAGTAGAACCAATTCAAGAGAAAGAAATGCATTGCATCAAAAAGTTGATAGGAATTGGAGATATGAAGAGCACTTTGACATCAGATATAGAGATTCAGTGTTTGGAGTTTGCCTAGCTGGTTTTTGGTCTTCCCTTGGTCCAGTATTTCCTCACTATACTCCCTTCCCTATGTTTGGAATGGCAATGTTTATCCTGTGTCATTGCATGTTGGAAGTATGCAATCAGATTTTTGATTTAGATTTTAGAGGGGATTACACTTAAGAGATTTTATGAAGTTTGAAGAGACTTTGGACTTTAAAATATTGGGGATTTTGGGGGGCTGGAGAGATGGCTCAGCGGTTAAGAGCATTGCCTGCTCTTCCAAAGGTCCTGAGTTCAATTCCCAGCAACCACATGGTGGCTCACAACCATCTGTAATGAGGTCTGGTGCCCTCTTCTGGCCGGCAGACATACACACAGACAGAATATTGTATACAAAATAAATAAATAAATATTTAAAAAAATATTGGGGATTTTTGAAGTTGTTCTGAATGCATTTTTACATTACATTATGGACACAAGAGTTTAGAGGCAAGGGAGCAGAATACGGTGGTTTGAAAGAAAATGCCCCCTCCCCAAAGGAAGTGATACTATTAGGACTTGTCACCTTGTCGTAGTTGGTATGGAATTTTTGGAGGAAGTGTACCACTCTGAAGGTAGATTTGCAAGTTAAAATATAAAGCACTCAGTTACTTCTCCAGCACCACGTCTTGCTGCATGCCACTGTGTAGTACCATGAGGATAATGTAATGAATCTCTGAATTTATAAGCAAACCATCAAAATTACATATTTTTCCTCTGTAGGAGTTGCTATGGTCATGGTGTCTCAACACAGCAATAGAAACTCAAACCAAGACAGTCTTTGAAATGAGATAGACACATACCATGATTTCCAGGAAAACCAGCAATGTTTGTAGAATTTATTTGTTGTTTAGAGATAGTGAAGTTAAGGACTTAGAAATTTTTATTTAGAAGTTAAAAATTAAAAATTATATGCTGGTGATGTAGCTTAATGATAGAACATATCTTACATCACTGAGGAGCTGGACTCAATAATCAGCCCTCATGTGTGTCTGTCTCTGTGTCTATGTGTGTCTATGTGTGTATGTGTGTGATTATCTGTAACTGCATGTTTGTGTGTTCCTGTGTTTTTTTAAGATAAACATGATATCATTATGAAATATTTATATCTTGGATTATCTTTTAGCAGACCACAATCATATTCTTAAGATGAGACTTTCTCTCCTTTCTCAAGTCATATTTTCTAGAAATCATTCATTATGATTAGAATTGGACTGAGCTTATTCTTGTTTAGTTGTAAAAAATAGATACTTTTTCCTAAAGTGTTACCTCAGTAAAATAATTAAATATTTATTTAGTTGTACCATGAACATAGGTACTATTAAATAAAATATACAAAAATATTGAATGCAGAAAATAGGGTTTTATGTGTGTGTGTGTGTGTGTGTGTGTGTGTGTACACAAAAACAAGTTTAAGTATAAAAAAGAAGTTACTGGAATTAACTAAGCTATTATGCTAAAATATAATATTTTTGAAATACAGGTAACATCTTTGATACATGTGATTAGGCTAGATTTAAGTGTCTGGCCAGAGGAGAAAATAATTACCCAAAGCTTTCAAGATTTGAGGTGATAGAAGGCTCTATTTCCTTAAGGTTAGTGATAGCATCTGACTAAAGGCAACAAGTAAGGGAACTTCCTGAAGGAAAATAATTATTGATTATTTTGTTAATAATAAAGAATAATTCATTTTCATTCAATAAATCATAGAAGTTAAGTTAGGTGAACATATCGTTAAGTTTAGCAAAGCATACAAAATGAATTGGCATATTTTTGAAAATAAGATAAGGTTCTCTTGAACCTCTTCTTTCAAGAAAAGTGCAATTTACCTCCCAAGGATTCTGTTACTTTATCTCCAAATATAAAGCAAATATCTGTGCAGAAAGAAATATAATATACAGATTTTATTTCTGAACACTCCTTTTGAAGCAGAAAAATAGTCATCAATGATGTTATGTAGCATATAAATGATCAAGAACGTCCTGAAAATTTTTACCATTTAACATTACCTTTGTCCCATAAATTGAAAATAAAATTAAATCATGTGGTAAACATACTGAAAATTATTCCCCATATATATCTACTTCTTATGTACAAATATAATCTATTTCCTTTTTAAGCAAAGGGTGAGATAGTCATTTCAGGGTAGAAATTTAGTAGAACTAGACAATTTATTATCTTTTTAAAATTTTCAATAAAACACCTTTTACATGCCTGTGAAATAGATAACACTGATTTTTATAAGAAAACATATACACTGTAATCAGCATTTCCTCATGATGTACTAAGCCAAATAAATTGATGGCAACACTGGCAGTGTATGAATTATGTTCATTAAATCTTACCTTTTAAGTGGTGGAATTTAAAATATTAGATTATTATCTCAGTCCATATTGAATAATTGCAACTTTCATTAAACATTATATATCTAAATGTCCAAAACAATAGATAAATCCAAAAATGCTTGAATTGTTTTATAAAGTGACAACAAAGACTAAGACCTGATTACACAAAAGACAAATTATGTTGTTAGTTGAGAGTGTATAAATATTTGATAAAATTATGATAAACCTTAAGGCAAGGAAAAAAATTAATGAGGTTCATGCTTAGAAGATTTCAGTGGAGGAATTAGGTTTCTATAAATAATCAAGGATGAGTGAAAGCAAACAAATTGGTGTTACAAAGTAACAAAACAACAACAAAAAAACAACAGTAAATGGAATAGAGAATAACTATTTGCCAAATGGAACATTTTGATGCTTATCTGATAGATCTCAGAGAAAAGGGAAGAAGATAAAAGAGATAAGAGGAGAAAAGGAAAAAAGAAAAGAGGAGAGAAGAAAAGTAGATTGCAGGAGAATAAAGAAGAGAGGAATTTTATTCAGCTATAATTTTCTTAATTAAAGAAGAATATAAATAGAAAAAAAACAGAAGGACATTTACAGGACAACTGATAAAACTGAAAATTATTACATTAATTTAGGTAACACATGCCTGAAATGACAAATAGTACATGCTTTCTGTTATTCCTGAATCCTAGTTTTGAAACCATAGGTTACTGTAATTTAAAACCATCAAAATGTGGGGAAAGAAAGGAGACACATCATCAGAGAAAGGAAAAACAGAATACAGGTGCTATTAGGAGGAAATAACTCTCCCCCTCAACCCTCTCTCTCTCTCTCTCTCCCCATGTGTATGTGTGTGTGTGTTTGTATCTGTGTGTGTGTTTGTGTCTGTGTGTGTGTGCTTCCAGACTAATATGGTTTGATGGATCAAGACCTTCTGAAAAGTCGCCTTGAACACCTTTCAAAAAATTACTTCACCCATTAAACAGCAGTAAGTGGTTTGAAGAATAACTATGCCCATATCCCCAAATATTGTTTATGATGTTTGTTTACATTTAAAGAGGGATATGCTATAAAGATTTGCATTGTTATGGATCTTGGTTTGTTTATACAAATTTAAGATCAATTTTTTATACTGTGTATATGTATTTCTGATCTTGATTAAGGTACTGTGTTTTTGTAGCTCATTTAAAATCTAATATAAAATTAAGAAATATAGATTAATAGTCATCTAGAATAGTCAAGCTTGTAGTCATGCTAGTTTGATTTTCTAGATGTACTGAGATATATTTCAGATAAATAGGCATTCTTCAAACCTTTCAAAGACAGCAGAATATGGCATTTAAAATGTTTCAAGAAGTTAGGACTTTCCATGGCAATGAGACAAACCTGTTCTTGGCAGCACCAGTCTACTTCAAGAGAAAGATGGGCATCAAAGAGTATCCTTATGGAGTTTGTTAGCCATTTGCACAAGAAACTGCTCTTGCCTGGACTGCTTAATCAACTGAACATGCAGGACCCATTAAAAATTACTGCTTAAGTTGCCTAAAGAAGGTGAGACAGTCTTTCGGGGTTCCTGCTACATGAAAAATTAGAATGTCTGGTAAGACATTCTGCAGGACACAGAAAAAGTGACTGACAAACTGTGAATATAGGTGGAACTGTCTTTGAATTCCTGCTTCATGGAAATGTCTGCTGGATACTATGGGCCTATAGGCTGAAGATGGATGCCCCAATGGTACAGAAGAACTTTGGGCAACTGTCCAGGCAGCAAGATGCCTCTGTCAATTCTAGAGTTTTGGAAGTTGCTTACACTGCACTTCCTGTTAACTTAGGTATTATTATATATATATATATATATATATATATATATATATATTCATCTGGAGTCTTTGATAGAGTTGAAAAGTTTATAGTTATAGTGTTAGTTAGTCTTGATAAAAGATAAAGTATATATAAAAATTGTAACTATAATTCTTATTGATACCTGTTTTGTTATATATAATTTGACTGTTAACGTTAAAACCGTCCTTTTTTATTTAAACAAAAAAGGAGAGGTGATATAAGATTCCCCTCTGTATGCTGTGAATATCATTGGTTAATAAAGAAACTGCTTTGGGCCTATAGCAGAGCTGTAGGGGAACAGAGCTAGGTGGGGAAAACTAAACTGAATGCTGGGAGAAAGGAGGAAGAGTCAAGAAGAAACCATGTAGCCCCCACCAGAGACAGATGCCAGAACGTTAGCCAGTAAGCCACAGACACATGGCGATACACAGATTAATAGAAATGCTTTAAATTAATATGTTGGAGTTAGCAAGTGAGAGGCTAGAGCTAATGGGCCAAACGGTGATTTGATTGATATGGTTTCTGTGTGATTATTTCAGGGCTAAGTGGCAAGGATGAACAAGCAGCCCTCCCACCAACAAAAACTATAAGCAGTCAATCAATTCAGAAAGGGAGAATCAGTTTTACCCAAGGATGAGTCCTTGATAGGTAATCCAATCCCAAGTCGTAAGTCCTACACTCAATAGTGTGTATGCGTGTGTGTAATGTTAAATGGATTCATAATTTGTGGGTGTTTATTTGTCAATAAAAATCCTAACTATATCCATGGTCTCTTAGCTTCTGCAGAACCTCTATCCAGGACCTTCTGGCTTTCATAGTTTCCCTCATGAATATTAACCTTCATCAGGCGATGAAAGGAGACAACGACAGAGACCCACATGGGAGCACCAGACAGAAATCTCAAGGTCCAAATCAGGAGCAGAAGGAGACGGAGCACGAGCAAGGAACTCAGGACCACGAGGGGTGCACCCACACACTAAGACAATGGGGATGTTCTATTGGGATCTCACCAAGGCCAGCTGGCCTAGGTCTGAAAAAGCATGGGATAAATCCGGACTAGCTGAACATAGCGGACAATGAGGAATACTGAGAATTCAAGAACAATTGCAGTGGGTTTTTGATCCTACTGCACGTACTGGCTTTGTGGGAGCCTAGGCAGTTTGGATGCTCACCTTACGAGACCTGGATAGAGGTGGGCAGTCCTTGGGCTTCGCACAGGTCAGGGAACCCTGATTGCTCTTCTAGCAGATGAGGGAGGGGGACTTGATCGGGGGAGGGGGAGGGAAATGGGATGCGGTTGCGGGGACGAGGCAGAAATCCTTAATAAATAAATAAATTTAAATAAAAAAAAATCCTAACTATAGGAGAATATGTCATGAGACCAAAGCAGGTGTGAGTAGAAGGAAGAAGCTGTTGGTAGGTGGTAGAATTAAAAATAGTGAAAATTTAGTGTATTTATGTATGGAATTTTCAAATAAAATTTAAAAATACATTTTAAAGAAAAAGAAGCTTGACCACTAATGATGGTTTGGAGTCAAACAACATATACTAGAAGTATAAGAAGACAGTGCCTTGAATCCTTATGAAGTTACATTGTAGGTAACGAACCCAACATAGCAAATGAGTTGTGATGACCACTGTTTGTTTTTTTTTTTTGTTTTGTTTTTTGGTTTTTTTTTGTTGTTGTTTTTTGTTTTTTCGAGACAGGGTTTCTCTGTGGCTTTGGAGCCTGTCCTGGAACTAGCTCTCTAGACCACTATGTTTGAAAATGCATTGTAAACCATCCTTGACTGCTTCCTGTAAACATCATACAGAAAAAAAATTAAAAGCTGAATTTAGAAGATAATGTGTCTGCTACTAAAAACAAATGTGGAGCGATATAAATACTGGTCACCTTAAGCAATTAAAAATGAAAGCAAAAATCATGGACCAATATTTATGTGAAAGAGTATAATATATAAAAGTCTAAGAAATGAAACTTTTTAAACATTTGCCTCATCTTGCTGGAGAGGAAAACTAGAAAAAGGAAGTTGTGTGATCTCAAACAAAATGACAAGAAAGAGCTATATCTTTTATCTTTTGAAGATTTATTTATTTTGAATTATGTTTTTTAGATATGTGTATGTATGTATATAGAGAGAGATGTTCATAGATGCCAAAGGAGGTCATTGGATTCCAAAAACTAGAGTTGATGATTGTGAGTTGACAACTTGGGTGGTGAGAATTGAACTTGAGTCCTTTGTAACAAAAGTACCTTTTCAAAGTTATTATTAACCTATCTCTATTTTTATAGCCTTTGAAATAACAGAAGATAATTTTTTAAGAAATGAAACATTAATATCTCTGGAAAGAGGGTGTAATAGGTGGTCAAAATGTAGAGGCACAGCTCTGTCTTAGACACCAGGTGTTTTTGTCAGGGTTTCTATTTCTGGGATGAAATACCATGATAAAAATCAAGAAGAGGTTATTTTGTGTACAGTTCCACATTACTGTTCATCAACAGAAGTCATTGAAGGAATCAGACAGGGCAGGAACCTGGAGGCAGGTGCTTATGCAGAAACCACTGGGGAGTGGTTATTGCTCTGCATGTCTTGCCCTCTTTGTCTTCTTTTACACCCCATTACTACTTGGTTAGGAGAGACAACATGTTCAATAGGTTGGTCCTTCCACATCAATTCCTTATTTAGAAAATGGCATACAGGTTTTTCTCCAGACTAATCTTACAGAGGCATTTTTTTTTCAAATAAGGTTCTCTCATTTCATGTGACTGTTGCTTCTGTTAAGCTGCCGTAAAACTAGCCAGCACAATTGACCCCTTTTCATCTTGGCATACAAAAACATCAGCTAGAACCTCTAATTTCTCATTTCTCTCCAAGATGGGAAGTATATATTAAAATCACAACATAAAACATAAATACTTTCAAAGGTTCCCCAGACTTTAAAGTTTCAATATCTTTAAAATATTCAAAGGTTCTCTGAATTTCAATGTCTTTGGAAAATTCAAAAGTCTCTTAATTGCAGGTTTCTATAAAATCACAATCATGATAAATGTTTTCTTATTTTAGGACACAAGAACCAGGGCACATGGGCAATCAGAACAAAGCAAAACCAACCCCCAACAGGATAAATAGCAGTGTACCATGTCTGGGAATATTCTGGGATTCTCCAATAATAATAGGTCACTTATCTGACTCCATCCTATGCAGCATACACACACTCTTTCAATCTAAGGCCAACTCTACTCACCATAGCTTGATGGTCATGGGATGGTAGGGAATCTTCAAAACACTGAGATCTCGTGCTGCCACTGAACTTCATTTTTATCAAGAACCTCTCTTGGGCTCTCTTCATGGTGCCAATCCTCAACTTCCCTCAATAACACCTTCAGCTCTGGACATTCAGCTGCCAATGAGGCTTTATTGGACCAGCATCCTTTCCTGTCCTCTTAGTGTGTTGACTTAACTGCTATCCACGACCCTTTGCATGGGAGGAATCAGTAATAATCTTATAGGTATAGTATCCATCCTCCTTGAACAGGAGCAGCTGTTTTTAGATTAAGACCAATGGGACACAAAACCAAACCTCAGAAGAGTTACAGAGAAACCTAAGTTTCCCAGGACACATTATCATAGTTGATAAAATAGGAATAGACATACTCTTAGCAAGTAATGAAAGAACCATGTCTCTCCTCTGACTTCTCTTGCCAGTTCTTATCCAAAGGGAACACATTTGCTAACAGAGAAATATCCTCAGTGGACAGCCTTTGTCTCTTTGTCACTTTAGTGTTCATATGTCAATTGACTGCAACTCTCTTCCTTATGATGGTCTGTGACAGATGTGACTTTCGTATCCCATCTAGTTATCTATTTCTCACAAGCTCTAGAATGTTTAGAGGGTAAAATGATAAATCGACTTCCTAGTTTCCATGGTGTCACGTTCATTTTGAGATAAGCAAATGGGTATAATAGAACTTAAAAATTGATAGATTCATAGTGTAACTTCAAATATATTGTTTTTCCATGACATTGCAAGTTAAAAGATTGAAGAGAAGTTAAATAGGTGTCTGTCAGTATCTTTCAAGGTGTTACCAACAAACAATCTCAAGAGTACAGTAGATGCAGGAGAACCTCAAAACTTCATGTTCCTCACTTCTGCTACATCTCCTGTTATCTGTTCTCATCACATCATGTATAATTTCAAGGATCTTAATTTGATTGTCACATTCTTAACCTTTCAACAGACATGCTACTTCCCTGAGATAATATCCGATATAGCCTACTAGTGAGCCTATTATTTGTACGTCTGTAAGGATTCATTTCTAACCATGAAATTTTCAATCATATTTGCATCTTATTGATGAAGGGTAGACCCTGGAGGCAAAATAGATCAAATCATCAAATTTGTCTGATCACAAATAAGCTAGGGAAACCTAAGAGACTTTAGCATTTTACCCACTAGCTTTTGGGTTTGTTTTTTTTCATGTACTGAAGATGCTATTAAAATCTACGAGGTGATGGGAGACATTTCACATTCAAATCATAATACAAATTTTCATATGTCATTGTTTCTGAGTTTGCTAGTGAACAAATTAGCATAAACCCACCTCATTTAAGAGAAAAAAGGGAGTAGTTAATAATATGCATCTTTTGCAGAGTGGTGAGTGCCTGCCAGCCAGGCAGGCCTGTTGGCCCTGGATCATTGGGCTACCGGCGGCCCTGTTTAGTTGCTGAGGAATCCCATCAGGACGGGTGAGTGTGTGCTACCCAGGGGCGGGCGGACTGTCCCGGAAGAGAGCACAAACCCCCTCCCCCAGCTCCTTCTGCAGGGCTGTCTTTATTCGCACGACCCAGCACCCCCAGCACCCCTCCCCAACCCTGCCCCGCTGTATGCTAGGACCAGTGCTCAACTACAGTCTTAAGCTCCTAAACTAAGGCGACCCACCCAGAGCGGTGAGTGCCTGCCAACCAGGCAGGCCTCAGGGTCCCCTGTAAGGGAGCCGGGCACCTCCAGCTCCAGCGCCAGGCTTCCTGCGCGCTCCTGGATACCACCCCCCCACACACTTGCTCCATTCATCCTGTTGGCCCTGGATCATTGGGCTACAGGCGGCCCTGTTTAGTTGCTGAGGAATCCCATCAGGACGGTTGCGGAGGAATCCCATCTGGACGGGAACGGTTCCTGCTTCTACACTGAAGAGATATACCCTGAGAGTCAATCACAGCAAAGTCTGGACCAAGAGACCAGGCCTCTCCTGGCTCCATTTGAAGGAAGAGATGGGAAGGCGCCAATACAAGAATTCCTCCAACAATCTGAAAGGCAACATGACACCACCAGAAACCAGGGATCCCGAAATAAGAAGAATTGTACACCCTACTCCTGAAGAAATAGAAGAAATCGACTCAAAAGTGAACTATATGAAAATAATAGAGAACCTTAAACAGGAGGTGAAAAACTGCCATAAACAATTAGAGATTACAAACAAAAAGGTAGAGGAAATGAATAAATCGCTCAAAGACACGCAAGAAAACCAAGAGAAACAAGAAAAAGCAATCAAACAGGTTAGGGAAGCGGTTCAAGACATGAAGAATGAAATGGAATCAATGAAGAAAGCACAAACTGAGGGAAGAATGGAAATGGAAAATCTGAGTAAACGAACAGGAATGACAGAAACAAGTACTAACAACAGATTACAAGAGATAGAAGAGAGAATATCAGACACTGAAGATACCATAGAAAAAATAAACACACTGATCAAAGAAAACAGCAAAACCAACAAATTCTCATCACAAAACATTCAGGAAATTTGGGACACAATAAAAAGACCAAACCTAAGAATAATTGGAGTAGAAGAAGGAGAAGAAGTGCAGCTCAACGGTACAGAAAATATACTTAATAAAATTATAGAAGATAACTTTCCCAACCTGAAGAAAGAGGTACCTATGAAGGTTCAAGAAGCATACAGAACACCAAATAGGCTGGATCAAAAAAAAACATCCCCTCACCATATAATAATCAAAACACAAAATACACAGAATAAAGAAAGAATATTAAGAGCCGCAAAGGAAAAAGGCCAAGTTACTTATAAAGGTAAACCTATCAGACTTACACCTGACTTCTCTATGGAAACCATGAAAGCCAGAAGGTCCTGGATAGATGTACTACAAAAACTAAGAGATCATGGATGCAAGCCCAGACTACTATATCCAGCCAAGCTTTCGTTCACTATAAATGGAGAAAACAAAATTTTCCAGGATAAAAACAAATTCAAACAATACGTAGCCACAAATCCAGCCTTACAGAAAATTATAGAAGGAAAATCACTAACCAAGGAGTCCAACAATGCCCACAATAACTCAGTCATCTAGAGACCTTTCACCAGCGCAACTCAAAGAAGGGAAACACACAAACCCTACTACTAAAAAAGTGACCGGAGTTAACAACCACTGGTCATTAATATCACTTAATGTCAATGGGCTCAACTCACCTATAAAAAGGCACAGGCTAAGGGATTGGATACGAAAACAGGATCCAACGTTCTGCTGTCTACAAGAAACACACCTCAACCACAAAGACAGGCACCTACTCAGAGTAAATGGCTGGGAAAAGGCTTATCAAGCAAATGGTCCTAAGAAACAAGCAGGTGTGGCCATACTAATTTCTAACAAAGTTGACTTCAAACTTAAATCAATCAGAAGAGATGGAGAGGGACATTTTATACTCATAACAGGAACAATTCATCAGGATGAAGTCTCAATCCTGAATATCTATGCCCCGAATATAAAAGCGCCCACGTATGTAAAAGAAACATTACTAAAACTCAAGGCAGCCATCAAACCACACACACTAATAGTAGGAGACTTCAACACTCCTCTCTCACCAATGGACAGGTCAATCAAACAGAAACCTAACAGAGAAATTAGAGAATTAATGGAGGTAATGAAGCAAATGGACTTAACAGACATCTATAGATTATTCCACCCGAAGAGGAAAGAATATACCTTCTTCTCTGCAGCTCATGGAACCTTCTCGAAAATTGACCACATACTCGGTAACAAAGCTAACTTACACAGTTACAAAAAAATATTAGTAACCACCTGTGTCTTATCAGATCACCATGGATTAAAGTTAGAATTCAACAACAATGCTACCCCCAGAAAGCCTACAAACTAATGGAAACTGAACAGTCAACTTCTGAACCATACCTGGATTAAGGAAGAAATAAAGAAAGAAATTAAAGTCTTCCTTGAATTCAATGAAAATAAAGAAACAACATACTCGAACTTATGGGACACTATGAAAGCAGTGCTAAGAGGAAAGTTCATCGCACTAAGTGCCCACTTAAAGAAAACAGAGAAAGCACATATTGAAGACTTAACAGCCCACCTGAAAGCTCTAGAAAAAAAAGAAGCAGATTCACCTAGGAGGAGTAGAAGATTGGAAATAATCAAACTGAGGGCTGAAATCAACAAAATAGAAACACAGAAAACAATCCAAAGAATTAATGAAACAAAAAGCTGGTTCCTGGAGAAAATCAACAAGATTGATAAACCCCTATCCAAACTAATCAAATGGCAGAGAGAGAATACGCAAATTAATAAGATCAGAAATGAAAAGGGGGACATAACCACAGTCACAGAGGAAATTCAGAGAATCATCAGATCATGTTACAAAAGCCTGTATAACACAAAACTGGAACATGTAAAAGAAATGGACACTTTTTTTAGATAAATACCATATACCAAAGTTACACCAGGACCAGGTGAACAATCTAAACAGACCTGTTGGTCGTGAAGAATTAGAAGCTGTTATCAAAAACCTCCCTACCAAAAAAAGCCCAGGACCAGATGGTTTCAATGCGAAATTCTACCAGAACTTCCAAGAAGAGCTAATACCCATACTCCTTAATGTATTCCACAATATAGAAACAGAAGGGTCATTACCTAATTCCTTTTATGAAGCTACAGTTACTCTGATACCAAAACCACACAAAGACTCAACCAGGAAAGAGAATTACAGGCCAATCTCACTCACGAACATCGACGCAAAAATCCTCAACAAAATACTGGCAAACCGAATCCAAGAACACATTAGGAAAATTATCCATTATGATCAAGTAGGCTTCATTCCTGAGATGCAGGGCTGGTTCAACATACGAAAATCTATCAATGTAATCCAGCATATAAATAAACTGAAGGAAAATAACCATATGATCATCTCATTAGATGCTGAAAAAGCATTCGACAAAATTCAACATCCATTTATGTTAAAAGTCTTGGAGAGATTAGGGATACAAGGGTCATACCTAAATATAATAAAAGCTGTATACAGCAAGCCGACAGCTAACATCAAATTAAACGGAGAGAAACTCAAAGCCATCCCGCTTAACTCAGGAACACGACAAGGCTGTCCACTCTCTCCATACCTCTTCAATATAGTACTTGAAGTTCTAGCAATAGCAATAAGACAACATAATGGGATCAAGGGGATTCGAATTGGAAAGGAAGAAGTTAAACTTTCGTTATTCGCAGATGATATGATAGTGTACTTAAGCGACCCCCAAAACTCCACCAAAGAACTTTTACAGCTGATAAACAGCTTTAGTAATGTGGCAGGATACAAGATCAACTCCAAAAAATCAGTCGCCCTCTTATACACAAAGGATAGGGAAGCAGAGAGGGAAATCAGAGAAGCTTCACCATTCACGATAGCCACAAACAGCATTAAATATCTTGGGGTAAATCTAACCAAGGAAGTGAAAGATCTATTTGACAAGAACTTTAAGGCATTGAAGAAAGAAATTGAAGAGGATACCAAAAAATGGTTGGATCTACCTTGCTCTTGGATTGGGAGGATCAACATAGTAAAAATGGCAATTCTACCTAAGGCAATCTATAGATTCAATGCAATCCCCATCAAGATCCCATCAAAATTCTTCACAGATCTGGAGAGGACAATAATCAACTTTATATGGAAAAACAAAAAACCCAGGATAACCAAAACAATCCTATACAATAAAGGATCTTCTGGAGGGATTACCATCCCTGACTTCAAACTCTATTACAGAGCTACAGTAATGAAAACTGTGGTACTGGCATAAAAACAGAGAAGTCGACCAATGGAATCGTATAGAAGACCCGGATTTTAACCCACAAACCTATGAACACCTCATTTTTGATAAAGGAGCTAAAAGTATACAATGGAAAAAAGAAAGCATCTTCAACAAATGGTGCTGGCACAACTGGATGTCAACCTGTAGAAGAATGAAAATAGACCCACATCTTTCACCGTGCACAAAACTCAAGTCCAAATGGATTAAAGACCTCAATATCAGCCCGAACACACTGAAAAGGATAGAAGAGAAAGTGGGAAATACCCTACAACAGATGGGCACAGGAGATCGCTTCCTATGTATAACCCCAGAAGCACAGACATTAAGAGCAACATTGAATAAAGGGGACCTACTAAAACTGAGAAGCTTCTGCAAAGCAAAGGACACTGTCACTAAGACACAAAGGCAACCTACTGACTGGGAGAAGATCTTCACCAACCCCGCAACAGACAAAGGTCTGATCTCAAAAATATATAGAGAACTCAAGAAACTAGACTTTAAAATGCTAATTAACCCAATTAAAAAATGGGGCACTGATCTGAACAGAGAATTCTCAACAGAAGAAGTTCAAATGGCCAAAAGACACTTAAGGTCATGCTCAACTTCCTTAGTGATCAGGGAAATGCAAATCAAAACAACTTTGAGATATCATCCTACACCTGTGAGAATGGCTAAAGTCAAAAACACCAACGATAACCTTTGCTGGAGAGGTTGTGGAGGAAGGGGTACCCTCATCCATTGCTGGTGGGAATGCAATCTTGTGCAACCATTATGGAAGTCAGTGTTTCGGTTTCTTAGGAAATTCGGGATCAACCTACACCTGGACCCAGCAATATCACTCTTGGGAATATACCCAAGAAATGCCCTATCATATGACAAAAGCATTTGTTCAACTATGTTCATAGCAGTATTATTTGTAATAGCCAGAACCTGGAAACAACCTAGATGCCCTTCAATGGAAGAATGGATGAAGAAAGTATGGAATATCTACGCATTAGAGTAGTACTCAGCGGTAAAAAACAATGACTTCTCGAATTTTGCATGCAAATGGATGGAAATAGAAAACAGTATCCTGAGTGAGGTATCCCAGACCCAAAAAGATGAACATGGGATGTACTCACTCATAATTGGTTTCTAGCCATAAATAAGGGTCACAGAGTCTACAATAGGTGAATCTAAAGAAGCTAAGTAAGAAGGGGAACCCAAGGAAAAACATATAGTTATCCTCTTGGCTAAGGGAAGTAGACAAAATTGCCTGGGAGAAAATTGGGATCTTGGGGTGGGGTGGGTTGGGGGTAAGGGGAGATGGGGAGAGAAAAGTTAGAAGGGAAGGAGGTCGGGCCTTGGGAAAGCAGGAGGATTGGGATAAAGGAAGGTTGGACAGGGGAGTACGGAACCACAATTCTTAGTTAAGGGAACCACTTTAGTTTTGGCAAGAGACCTGACCCTAGAGGGGCTCCCAGGTGTCCAAGCTGAGATCCCCAGTTAGTTCCTTGGGCAGTTGAGAATAGGGAACCTGAAATGACCCTATCCTTGAGCAATACTGACGAATATCTTGCATATCATCATAGAACCTTCATCTGGTGATGGATGGAGATAGAGTCAGAGACCCACACTGGAGCACTGGACTGAGCTCCCAAAGTCCCAATGAGGAGCAGAAGGAGGGAGAACATGAGCAAAGAAGTCGGGACCACGAGGGATGCACCCACCCACTGAGACAGTGGAGCTGATCTATTGAGAGCTCACCAAGACCAGCTGGACTGTGACTGAAAAAGCATGGGATAAAACCGGACTCTCTGAACATGGCGAACTATGAGGGCTGATGAGACGCAAAGGACAATGGCACGGGGGTTTGATCCTACGCAATGTGATGGCTTTGTGGGAGCCCAGCCAGTTTGGATGTTCACCTTCCTAGATATGGACGGAGGTGGGAGGTCCTAGGTCTTACCACAGAGCAGAAAACCCTGACTGCTCTTTGGACTGGAGAGGGAGGGGGAAAGGAGTGGGGGGAGGGGGCGAAGGGTGGGAGGAGGGGGCGTGGGGGGGAGGAAGGGGAGGGAAATGGGAGGCTGGGAGGAGGTGGAAACTTTTTTTTTTCCTTTTCTCAATAAAAAAAATAAACAAAAAAAATAATATGCAACTTTTAAGAGGTAGAAATTTGAATAATATAGATGATGAAGAACAAATGAAAATATAAAATCAGCTGTCAAGTAACATGTTTTTGTCCTGTTTTACTTTTCCTCTGTGAAAATTAAGTAATTTATTAGGTGATTATCTTAGGAGAAAAATGATCAAATACAATGATAATTATGAGTTCATATTTCTGTAACTGTCATGATTTAGCAAAGTTTTCTTCTATTGAGAATATCAATTTCCTTGGCTTCTTTCTTTGACCCCAGAGTGGCAATGGTCAGTAAACCCATGCTGAATGAATAAATGGTTGTTTCACTTGTAGTATTAGCTCTGTACAGCTTGTATTGAAAATAGCAATTAGCTTGATTCAAGGCATTACAATGAATCTCAACTAGACCAGTTTTCTCCATCGCAATTATAGGTCCCAGAGTAAACACGCCGCTCCTAAGACATTCCTCTTATTCTTAAGGCGAAACAATCCTTGTGTTTTCCTTGCTTTTACAGTAAAGGCAGAAATGGAGAACCAAGGAAACAAATGTTTACCATTTTCTGAAGTAGTAATTGTGCACTACATTGGAGGAATTTTCTCTTTTTATGAAAGGTGTGTACTACATGGAAATTATAAGAAAACATCAAAGCAGAAGGTTTAAGTTGCATCAAATAAATATTTATTATTATATTTACAAAATTTCATTGATTCTAAATAAACCTTAAAATTTTTTGAGAAAAACATCAAGGGAACAAACACTAGTCTACAAAATTAATGATGTTGCCCTCAGTGATGGCTATTACAGATGGAGACTATGTAATGTCTGTATACATAGCAATGATATAAGGAAGAATTAGCTTAGCCATTTGGGTACCAACCTAAATTAAGCTAAAAATTCAAGACTTCTATGAGGAAAATATTTTTGATGGCTGTGACTCAAAATGAACAATAAAATCAGATCTCCAGGTACCTCAGATTAGCACACACATACTTGATTTTTCACTGTAGTCCTCAAGAATAACTGGACTTTGATAAACACTTACTAATCTCGGAAAAAAAAGGGATTGATCATTTCATTCTGACCTATGTTTCAATATTCCTGAAAGAGCTTTTCAGAAAGAAGACAGGCTTTGTTTTTGTGTTTTGATTTTCAATGAATTGTTTTTGTTTTTGAATTTTTATAAAAGCTTTTGTCTGAAATTTCTTTTGCACTGATACAATTGTCAAAAGGTCAAAGTATTTGTATAGACAGAGATAAAATATTTGAAGAATTATCAATTTAAAAAAGAAACTTCATTTCAGTAAGATTTAAATTTTTACATCTTTTACAAGCTTATAATATGTTCTGGAAAAAGAAGAAAATACTAATGGAATCTCTTGTTGGAAATTATCATTCCAATTTGAGGATATATTCAATATATTCAGGCTGGAATTAATTTGCTATATTGCAAAGATTACCACCAGTTTGCAAACTGCTTTTCTCAACTTTAAGAATCATAAAATTTTGAACATGTGAGGGAGAGGGAGGGATATGGGAGGCGGTGCCAGGGAAGAGACAGAAATCTTTAATTATTAATTAATTAAAAAAATAAAAAACCAAAAAACAAAAATCATACACTGCAGAGATGTAGGCAACAAACTGAATTAGTCAGCCTTGGAAATGAGAGCATGCCTTTTTTTAGGCAACTATGAAAAATAATCCAGGATGGACCATATTGTACAATCAATTTCTGTGCTAACTTACATGATCAAAAAAGGCAGATAGTTTGTTCTGTCAAGATTGATTGACTTCTAGATTTCATGTGTAATAATTCATTTGTCTAGCAGGTGGTCTAAAGAGTAGACTTTTATTGCTGTTTGTTTTTTGCTTGTTCATTTGTTTGGTTGGTTTTTTGATATTGCAACTCTCAGCCCAAATAAACTCAACTCCAAGCCTTTGAAAGAAGTGAGGCGTATGGGAAGCTGACCCATGTTCATTGTGTGTGACTTTTTGTGTTGGAAAACTGAGGCTGGTGATTTAGCACTGTGAAAAGAAAAGCTTGTTTTCCTGGAAATCTCTACTCTCTCCTCTTTCCCTCAACATGTTGCATGTACAAATTCCTTATATAATTTTCTGAGTATTTGTTTTAAGTCAAGACAACATTAGGCTACAAAGATATACTGAAATTTAATAATGCCCATTATCAGTGATGCTCTTCAATATAGGGTTTTAAGGAAAAAGAAAAGCAAAAGCACAAAAATAATTTTATTTCTTTACAATTCAAATACTTAATATTATACCTTTAATTAATCATATATATAATAAATTCTCAGAATAAACCAGCCAAAGAAAATTGGAATTTGAAAGTAAGTATAAGGTATGTAAACTTAACACAGTTGTTTCTAAAGAGTTTTAAAGTATGTTAACACTTGAACTCTTTCTATAAAATAAGCAAACTTACACCTTCATGGCTATTTAATATTTACTCTAAAACTTATATGCTCTCTTCATATAATAAGAATATTATTGTGTAATAATACTTAAGAAACTATGTATTAAAACAAGCAAGTAGAACATAGTATTTAAAATTAATATCAATACATAGAATAATAAATATTCATAATATAAATAGTTTAAGTGGAGTATTTTACATCTAATTTTGTAAAAAATGTGGCAGAATATGTATACTGCTATTATTCTTAGAAAATATAATTGAAATAAAACATTGCACATTGTTAACTAAACCTTGAGTATGAATTGTATGACTGTTAAAATGAAACTGATGTATTACAGGAATACTTTTAAAATTAATTGCAGTATTCAAATATGATTGAAGCTTTTGAAACGTTAGACACTTGCAGACTGAAAGTAATTCAAAATCTGGATAATACACAAAAATTCTTTATTTTTAGTCCATATCTGAAATTGCTCTTTATCTGGGAAATGATTCAAAATAGTGCATCATTAATTTCAGTGCATCTTTGTAGCCTAATGTTGCCTTGACTTAAAACAAATACTCAGAAAATTATATAAGGAATTTGTACATGCAACATGTTGAGGGAAAGCATAGAGAGCAGAGATTTCCAGGAAAATAAGCTTTTCTTTTCGCAGTGCTAAATCACCAGCCTCAGTTTTCCAACACAAAAAGTCACACACAATGAACATGGGTCAGCTTCCCATACGCCTCACTTCTTTCAAAGGCTTGGAGTTGAGTTTATTTGGGCTGAGAGTTGCAATATCAAAAAACCAACCAAACAAATGAACAAGCAAAAAACAAACAGCAATAAAAGTCTACTCTTTAGACCACCTGCTAGACAAATGAATTATTACACATAAAATCTAGAAGTCAATCAATCTTGACAGAACAAACTATCTGCCTTTTTTGATCATGTAAGTTAGCACAGAAATTGATTGTACAATATGGTCCATCCTGGATTATTTTTCATAGTTGCCTAAAAAAAGGCATGCTCTCATTTCCAAGGCTGACTAATTCAGTTTATTGCCTACATCTCTGCAGTGCATGATTTTTGTTTTTTGTTTTTAATTAATTAAAGATTTCTGTCTCTTCCCGGCCACTGCATCCCATATCCTTCCCCCTCCCCCAATCAACTCCCCCTCTCTGATCAGCCCAAAGAGCAGACCAGGTTACCTGCCCTGTGGGGAGTCTAAGGACCTCCCACCTCCTTCCAGGTCTTGTAAGGTGAACATCCAAACAGCCTAGGCTCCCACAAAGCCAGTACGTGCAGTAGGACCAAAAACCCATTGCCATTGTTCTTGACTTCTCAGTAGTCCTCATTGTCCACTATGTTCAGTGAGTTCGTTTTTATCCCATGCTTTATAAGACCCAGTCCGGCTGGCCTTGATGAGTTCCCGAAAGAACATCCCCATTGTCTCAGTGTGTGGGTGCACCCCTTATGGCCATGATTTCCTTGCTTGTGCTCTCTCTCCTGCTTCTGATTTGGACCTTGGGGTTGTAGTCTGGTGCTCCAATGTGGGACTCTGTCTCTGTCTCCTTTCATCACCTGATGAAGGTTAATATCCAGGAGGTTGTCTATATGTTTTTCTTTGGGTTCACCTTCTTATTTAGCTTCTCTAGGATCACGAATTATAGGCTCAATGTCCTTTATTTATGGCTAGAAACCATATATGAGTGAGTACATCCCATGTTCCTCTTTTTGGGTCTGGCTTACCTCACTCAGGATAGTATTTTCTATTTCCGTCCATTTGCATGCAAACTTCAAGAAGTCATTGTTTTTTACTGCTGAGTAGTACTCTAATATGTATATATTCCATACTTTCTTCATCCATTCTTCCATTGAAGGGCATCTATGTTGTTTCCAGGTTCTGGCTATTACAAATAATGCTCCTATGAACATAGCTGAGCTTATACTTTTGTTGTATGATAGGGCATCTCTTGGGTATATTCCCAAGAGTGGTATTGCTGGGTCCAGGGGTAGGTTGATCCCGAATTTTCTGAGAAACCGCCACACTGCTTTCCAAAGTGGTTGCACAAGTTTGCATTCCCACCAGCAATGGATGAGTGTACCCATTTCTCCACAACCTCTCCAGCAAAGGCTATCATTGGTGTTTTTGACTTTAGCCATTCTGACAGGTGTAAGATGGTATCTTAAACTTGTCTTGATTTGCATTTCCCCGATTGCTAAGAAAGTAAGCATGACCTTAAGTGTCTTTTGGCCATTTTGAACTTCTTCTGTTGAGAATTCTCTGTTCAGTTCATTTCCCCATTTTATAATTGGGTTGATTAGCCTTTTACAGTCTAGTTTCTTGAGTTCTTTATATGTTTTGGAGATCAGACCTTTGTCAGTTGCTGGGTTGGTGAAGATCTTCTCCCAGTCAGTGGGTTGCCTTTTTGTCTTAGTGACAGTGTCCTTTGCTTTACAAAAGCTTCTCAGTCTCAGGAGGTCCCATTTATTCAATGATGCCCATCAAAATTCTTCAGATCTTGATAAGACAATAATCAGCTTTATATGGAAATACAAAAAACCCAGGATAGCCAAAACAATCTTTTACAATAAAGGATCGTCTGGAGGCATTACCGTCCCTGACTTCAAACTCTATTACAGAGTTATAGTATTGAAAACAGTTTTGTATTGGCATAAAAACAGAAAAGTGGACCAATGGAATCGAATAGAAGACCTGGACTTTAACCTATAAACCGATGAACACCTGATTTTCGATAAAGGATCTAAAATTATACACTGGAAAAAAGAGAGCATCTTCAACAAATTGTGCTGGCAAAACTGAATGTCAATCTGTAGAAGAATGAAAATAGATCCATATCTATCACCATGCACAAAACTCAAGTCCAAATGGATTAAAGACCTCAATGTCAGTCCGAACACACTGAACCTGATAGAAGAGATAGTGGGAAATACTCTACAACACATGGGCACAGGAGACTACTTCCTACGTATAACCCCGGCAGTACTTGATTTTTGTGTGCTACATATGAATTATGTGGTTTTGTTCTGGAATGCCTTGCCCATTTGTAAAATGAATAATATAGAAAATTAATTTTTTCTTGTTTATTCAACTGAAAGTTTTTTCAAAAGATAATTTTTAATTTAAATATTTATCTCTATGCAGTAATTCTCTTATACTTAATTTTCCCGTAATTGTTGTATGCTTAATACTATAATTAATTAATATGCATGCACATCAGAGAATATCTAATTAATATAAGGCAACAACAGCTTTCTTATCAGAAATGTAAGTTTATGTGATAACTTTAATAGAAACTGTGCCTTGTTAGGTGTATTCTGCAACTTTTTTTTATTTAATAAATAGCAATCACCACTTTCTAGTCAAATTTATCTCTAAAATTTAATGATTCAGAAATATTTTCATATTATGAACTAAATAGTTCTCAATAGGCATAATGTGTTCATACAGATCTGTAAATAATTTGATTAGTTTATTGTAAATAGTTCTCAATAGGCATAATGTGTTCATACAGATCTGTAAATAATTTGATTAGTTTATTGATAATGTAAAATTAAAACAAATATTTGCCTTGCACTTTTGTCAGTTGAATTATCTTGATTTTATCATTAGACTACTAAAATTCATATAAAAAGGTATGTAGACATACATTAAAACAATCTGCTGTTCAATTTTTTCTACATATTTTCACTGTGATGGTAGCTATATTAACCACATTACTTTTTATAATAATTCTTATATAATAACATGTAAATCTAAATTTAAAACTGTTATAATTCTATTCTTTTCTGTTTTTTTATTTATTTTTTTAAAAAACTATCTTTTCTCATTTTATAGGCAAATCCATTTTTCACTCTCTCCACCTTCCCTCCCACCCGCATTCACTCCTCAGAGAGGGTAAATCTTGCCATGGGGATTCTACAAAATCTAGCACATTGCTTTAAGGCAGGACTAAGGCCCTCCCCGCTATATCTAGACTGAGCAAGGCAACCCTCCAGAGAGAATGTGGGCCATAAAGCCAGAGCAAGAAGTAGGGGTAAATCCTGGTCTCACTGCCAGAGGCCCCACAGAATACTACTGTCATGCACATTCAGAGGACCTGGTTTGGTTCTATGCTGGTTCCCTCACTGTCAGGCCGGAGTTGGAAGGCTTTCATTAGCTCAGGTAAGTTGTTACAGTGGGTATACCCATCGTGGTCTTGACCTCTTTGGTGGTATTCTCACTCCTCCCTCTCTTCAACTGGACATTGGGAGCTCAGTGATGGAGGAAGGTCATTGGTTAATTAAATAAAGAAACTGCTTTCCCTGATAGGTTAGAGCATAGGTGGGTGGAGTAAACAGAACAGAATGCTGGGAGGAAGAGGAAGTGAGCTCAGAGACGTCATGTTCCCCTCTCCCGGGCAGACGGGGGAGCTCTGCTCTCTAAGGCAGACACATGAAGCTCAGACACAGGATGGACATAGGCTAGAATCTTTCCCAGTAAGACTGATGTGACATGGATTATTAGAGATGGGTTGATCGGGATATGAGAATTAGCCTGTAAGGGCTAGAGTTAATGGGCCAAGCAGTGTTTAAATGAATACAATTTGTGTGTTGTTATTTCGGGGCATAAGTTAGACAGGTGGCCAGGGTGCTGGGGACACAGGCCCGCAGCTCCAATTACTACAGCTCAGTCTAAAGTTCTGCTGTGGTTCTCTGCATCTGATTCTATCAGATGTAGGTTCTATGATGATATTTAAGATAGGCATAAATCTGACTACGGGGCAAAGCCAATTCAGGAACACTCTCCACTATTGCTTAGAGTCTTAGCTGGGGTCAACCTTGTGGATTCCTGGAATTTCTCTAGTGCCAGATTTCTTGTTAGCCCCATAATGGCTCCATCTATCAAAACATCTCTTTCCTTATTCTTCATCCCTGCTCTTCCCCATCCCGATCATCCCATTCCTGCTAGTTCTCCTCCCCCTCCCCTTCTCCCTTTCTTCTCCACTTCCACCTTCCCTTTTCCCCCCACCTTCAAGGACCCAATTTTCTCAGGAAATTTCATTGATTTCCCCTTCCCAGAGGGATCTATATATATGTGTTTTCTTAATATTGTTATACTCAATATTTTGCCTACAAACAGAAATAATATCATTCGTTAAAGGGAAATAATAAATTTTATGATTTTATAATAAAATTCATTCTGTTTCAAATTTATATTAGTAATAAATTACAACAATAAAGAAAAACAAGCTTAGCATTTGTATGTCATGGTTTAATTCAAAGCTACAGTTACAGCAATCATCAACAAACAGACCTAATTTTTGTCTCATCGCTTGTACATCAGCCAACCCTGATGAAATTCTTGACCTTCATCCACCCTTATTTTCCCATCCCTCCAGGCCTTGCTCATGTCAAGCAGTATGTGTACTGGCCAAGCCTGGTAAATGCCCAAATACAGGCTCACCGATTCTGTCCTCACACTCCCAAGGACAATTGTTAGCAAACTTGCTTTTGTCAACTGAAGCAGATCTAGATGTTTTCCACAGTAGCGTGATTTATTGTTTATCAGTCTCTCAATCCTAAATAAGCAATGAGAATCTGAAAAATTGACCTACCAATTCTACATACCTAACCTGAAATCAGTGAAACTTGATCAACAACAAAACCAAAACCAAGGCTCAACTCAACTGCACAGCATAGAATCGCACATAAGACCATCAATAAAAGTACACATGTCTTGCTAACGGTGCAAAATTATAGACTGTATGAAACATCACCTTTTCAAACAAACAAAACAAATCTCAACAAAAATATTATTCTTAAAGAAGTTCTTTTAATAATAATTATCTAGTTTAACCCCAGGAAACAGAATTTAAAAGAACAATCAAATATGTCTTTAAAAGACTTATGATGTTTAAGAAACATGTGAACAAATATTTCATTAAGCTTTAAAGAGGATAGGAATAACTTAGTGAATTCAAGAAAACATGAATATATGGTTGAAAAAAGGAAAAACATATTCATAATATTAAATTAAGTAATAAAAAAAGTACTGAAGAAAACTCAAACTGAAATGGATAAAGATTTGAAAAATTCAACAACACAGTAGTAAAATTTGAATAAAGATTTATCAGTAGAATAGATCAAGTAGAAGATCAAATACTAGAACTTGTACATAAAATAGCAATAGCATGCAAAATTAAACATATACAAGAAATATAAAAAACTAAATAAAAGCAAAAAATAAAATATGTATGAATTATAATCAAAAAGGAAAAGTATTCCAGGTCAATTGCATAGAACTGATATTCAACAGGGTCACAGAAGAAAACATGCCCAAATTAAGGAAAGGTTTACCAATCCAAATACAAGGAGCACACAGAACAAGAGAAAATATCAGAAACTATAAAAGATTTCTTATAAAGATCAAAAATAAATATAGAGACCAAAAAGAAGGCTAGAGTTGTAAAAGTCACAAAGAGATAAAACCCTTCAAAATAAGAACTAACTTCTCAAATTGAAACTTTACATGACAGAAGAGCCTAAATAATATATTCCAAGTTCAAATACACACACACACACACACACACACACACACCATTCACACAAAATTAAAACAGAAATTCTTTTTTCCCATAAAAACTATTACTTAGAGTTGAAGGAGAAAAGAAAGATTCCCCTCTGCATTCTGTGAATACCATTGGTATATAAAGACACTGTCTTGGGCCTGTGCAGAGCAGAATAGAGGTAAGTGGGGAAAACTAAACTGAATACTTGGGAAAAGAAAGCAGAGTCAGGAGATGCCATGGGGCCACCAGAATGGAAAGATATGAGCTGCCAGCTGGAATCTTGCTGGTTGGCCATGAGAATCATGGTAAAATATAAAATAATAGAAATTACTTAATTTAATATGTAAGAGTTTGCTAGAAATATGTTAGAGTCATTGGTCAAGCAATGTTTTAAATAATATAGTTTTTGTGTGATTATTTCTGGAGTCTGGGTGGCCAGGAAATGAATAAGCATCTTTTCACAACAAGGACACTTCATTCTGGGCAAGGAAACATTAAATAAGAAGATTTTAGTATTAAAAACATATACACATGAATTCTGGTATAGCCAATTTTATAAAAATCATGTCAATCGTGAAATATGTCCCTTAAGTTGTTGATCATAGAAATACAATAGACTCTAAAACATATTGGACTACTGTCATTACCATTAAAAGTAAGATTCTACTGATGAAGATACCACCCAGTTCAGACTTTGGACTTGGAGGAATCTATTTTCAATTACAGAAAGTCTCCTGCTTAGCACATGTATTCCCTTGTATTAGAACATGCTGTGCCTAGTGTCAAGGGAGACAAGCAATTAGCAGTTCTATCCAGTTACAAAGGCTATGAGTCTAAACAATGATAAGTATGGAAGGATATCCCCAGTGACTCAATACCGGCAGTTTTATCTTGCAGGAAACCAACAGCTATGTAATTGTCCTTAAGGCCTGATTAATGTGAGAGAATTTAGGCTAAAACTCTACACTTAGCCAACTATTGAAGTAATCATAGACTCTAGAGGAAAAAATACTAATGTCCTTTCCCTAAAAAACATATTTTCTAATTGTTTTCTAAAGACTTATGCTTATATCAACAGATAAATTTACCTATCACCCTTCAACAAAAAAGGCTGTTACAGAAACCCACAACTGGTCAAAATGTAGAAAATATGTTACTACAGCAGGTTCAATCTCAATTGTTACATATGTAAGAACATCTATACCTATGGCACAGGGAAAATGATGGAAGAGTTGAGAGGAAAATGGTACTAGACAATGGCTGCTGCTAGATACTCTCCTTAGACTTGGTGGGAAATGCAACTATGAAACCTTAACAATATTGTTGCCTAATCAATACTTACATAACAATAGCATTAGATGGCATATCAATGTAAAACAATGGTATATCTATAAAGTCTAATCTCTGGATGAAGTACATACAAAGGGCTTCTGAGAGAGGTAGAATTAGTTTTATCTAAAGATGATACAAAGATGACATTCTTCATAGATGCCCATCTGCAAGTGGCTAATATTGAATACTTGTATGTTTAGGAGTACTAATACTTTTAATATGCTCTCTCTCTCTCTCTCTCTCTCTCTATATATATATATATATATATATATATATATATATATATATCTGTGTGTATATGTGTGTGTATGAGTGTGAGTGTTTAAGTGTATTAGCTGAAGAAGCATCTTAGTTAGATTTTCTGTTGTTGTGAAGAGACACAATGACAACTCTTATAAAAGTAAACATTTAAGTGTGGTAGCTTGCTCACATTAAAGAGGTTTAGTCCATTACCATCATGGTGGGAAGCAAGACAGTATGCAGACAGATCTGGTGTTACAGCAGGAGCTGAAAATCCTTACATCTTGACTTTTAAGCAACAAGAAGTGGTCTGAGACAATGGGTGGTATCTTGAACATATATTAGACCTCAAAGCCTACTTCCACAGTCACATGCCTCCTCCAAAAAGGCTTCAACAAAGCAATACCTCCTAAATAGTGCCACTCCTTTTGGGGGTTCATGTTTTTCAAAGCATCACAAGAAGTAGTAATCAAATGAATGAGAGCACAGAAGGAATTAGAGTATGAGAAAGGACCAGGAGTTAGACAATTGTATGATTTTCTTGTAATATATGTCTTGGGAGATCAAGATAGGAGAATTAAGAATTCCAGACTGGCTTATCAGGTATAATAAGCTAAAAACCATCCTGGGAAATATAAGATCTTGACACAAGGTGCAAACAAATAGAACATCCAAACTTAAAGCAAAAATATATATGATTATATTCTGAATTATACACACAGAAAAAGAGAAAGAGAGAGAAAGAGAAAGTAAATAACAACTGCAAAAATACTCTCAATTCTATCAAATCTGATGCCAGCTTTTCTGATAGTTTCAAGAATCTGTCAATGTAATCCACAATATAAACAAACTGAAAAATAAAAACCACATGATCATCTCATTAGATGCCGAGAAAGCTTTTGACTAAATACAACATCCCTTCATGATAAAGGTCTTGGAGAGAGCAGGGATACAAGGAACATACCTTAACCATAATAAAGGTAATATACAGCAAGCCAACAGCCAACATCAAACTAAATAGAAAGAATAAGACACAAAGGCAACCTACTGATTGGGAGAAGATCTTCACCAACCCCACAACAGACAAAGGTCTGATCTCCAAAATATATAAAGAACTCAAGAAACTAGACTTTAAAATGCTAATTAACCCAATTAAAAAATGGGGCACTGAACTGAACAGAGAATTCTCAGCAGAGGAAGTTCAAATGGCCAAAAGACACTTAAAGTCGTGCTCAACTTCCTTAGCAATCAGGGAAATGCAAATCAAAACAACTTTGAGATATCATCTTACACCTGTCAGAATGGCTAAAGTCAAAAACACCAAGGATAACCTTTGCTGGAGAGGCTGTGGAGGAACGGGTACCCTCATCCATTGCTGGTGGGAATGCCATCTTGTGCAACCACTGTGGAAGTCAGTGTTTCGGTTTCTCAGGAAATTCGGGATCAACTTACCCCTGGACCCAGCAATACCACTCCTGGGAATATACCCAAGAGATGCTCTATCATATGACAAAAGCATTTGTTCAACTATGTTCATAGCAGTATTATTTGTAATAGCCAGAACCTGGAAACAACCTAGATGCCCTTCAATGGAAGAATGGATGAAGAAAGTATGGAATATATACACGCTAGAGTACTACGCTGCGGTAAAAAACAATGACTTCTCGAATTTTGCAGGCAAATGGATGGAAATAGAAAACACTATCCTGAGTGAGGTGTCCCAGACCCAAAAAGATGAACATGGGATGTACTCGCTCATAATTGGTTTCTAGCCATAAATTAGGGCCACGGAGTCTACAATAGGTGAACCTAAAGAAGCTAAGTAAGAAGGTGAACCCAAGGAATAACATATAGTTATCCTCTTGGCTAAGGGAAGTAGACCCAATTGCCGGGGAGAAAATTAGGATCTTGGGGGTGGGGTGGGATGGGGGTAAGGGGAGATGGGGAGAGAAAAGGTAGAAGGGAAGGAGGGGGGATTTGGGGAATCAGGAGAATTGGGATAAAGGAAAGGTGGATAGGGGAGCACGGAACCACAATTCTTAGTTAAGGGAACCACTTTAGGGTGAGCAAGAGATTTGACCCTAGAGGGGCTCCCAAGTGCCCAAGATGAGGTTCCCAGTTAGTTCCTTGGGTAGCTGAGGATTGGGAACCTGAAATGACCCTATCCGAGAGCAATACTGACGAATATCTTGCATATCATCATAGAACCTTCATCTGGTGATGGATGGAGACAGAGACAGAGACCCACACTGGAGCACTGGACTGAGCTCCCAAGGTCCCAATGAGGAGCAGAAGGAGGGAGAACATGAGCAAAGAAGTCGGGACCACGAGGCGTGCACCCACCCACTGAGACAGTGGAGCTGATCTACTGGGAGCTCACCAAGGCCAGCTGGACTGTGACCGAAAAAGCATGGGATAAAACCGGACTCTCTGAACATGGCGAACAATGAGGTCTAATGAGACGCCAAGGACAATGGCACGGGGTTTTGATCCTACTTAATGTGCTGGCTTTGTGGAAGCCTAGCCAGTTTGGATGTTCACCTTCCTAGATATGGACGGAGGGGGGAGGACCTAGGACTTACCACAGGGCAGGGAACCTGGACTGCTCTGTGGACTGGAGAGGGAGGGGGAGAGGAGTGGGGGGAGGGGTAGAAGGGTGTGAGGAGGGGGAGAAGGGTGGGAGGAGGGGGAGGGAAATGGGAGGCTGGGAGGAGGTGGAAACTTGTTTTTTGTTTATGTTTTTTTTTCTTCTTTTCTTAATAAAAAAATTATTAAAAAAAAAACTAAATAGAAAGAAACTCACAGCAATTCTACTGAAATCAAGAACAAGAAAAGGTTGTTCACTCTCTCCATATCTATTCAATATAGTTCTTGAGTTGCTGGCAAGAGGAAAGAGTCAATTTGTAGTCGTAAACCAGATACAGAGAATGCAAGATAATAATGCCTAGCTAATAAAGGTACCAAGCCACGTGGTTAATAAAGACAAGAATTATGGGTTAAGATGTATAAATTAGTTAATTAGAAGCCTGAGCTAATTGGCCAAATAGTACATAATTAATGTAGATCTCTGTGTGTTTATTTTGAATTGAATAGCTGTGGGACTGGGTGGGACAGAAACTTCTGTCAACAAGTGGTGCAAACGTGAACAACTGAATCCACTTAAAATCTGAGAGAGCTTGGGAAGTAATTCTAGACATAAAGGAACAGAGTTAAGCATGGCTTCTTTTTAGCAGCATTCTCTCAGGTGGTCTCTGTTTTCTAGAGGCAAGTGCATCTCATTTAAGAGAGGCTTCTGGACTCAGCTTTAGCTGCAAAAACCTTGCAGCTCTTTTTCAAGGCCTTACCACAAAATATTTAAATGGAGTTGATGAATAGCCAATAGCATGCTTTTTGGTGGTGGCAGGGACTTTGAAACTCCATAGTGTTGTGGCAATAAATATGGCTCTGGCCAGTACCTCCACCAGGAGTCTAGACTTTCAGAAAGCTAAAGAATGGGGAGGATCCAGCCATCAAAGCTATGGCTTTAATCTTAGCTATATCACTTAGCAAATTAAAGACTCATGTGATCAGAAAAAGAGCGATATACAATAAAGATAGATCAGATGATGGAAACCACTAAATGGTCTAGAGTGTGTTTAAAAATATATGTAGGTTTGAGAGAGAAACAAAAAAAGGATAAAGTCCTTAAAATAAAAAATAAAGAAAGAGAATAGTTGGGTGTGGTAGCGCACACCTTTAATCCCATCACTTGGGAGGCAGAAGCAGACAGAATCTCTGTGAGTTCAAGGTGTGGTGGCACGGAGTATATAATTAATGTAGACCTCTGTGTGTTTCTGTGGGACTGGGTGGGACAGAAACTTCTGTCAACAAACTAAACACTTTTTCAATGAGGCTGTTACTGTTTCAAGGATAAACTAAGATCAAATTCTAACCTATATTACAAAAGTATTTATAGAAAGAAAGACTCCCAGTGAATCTAAGAGATAGAGCTTGATTTTACAATTTGTGCAGTACTTCTACCTTAGGGAACTAGTAAATATGGAGAAAATTGTATACAAAATTTAGTTTAGAATACTTTTACTTGACAAGAGACAGTGAGAGGGGTCAATAAGTTATTAGGCTCAAGATTAAGCTAGAAATGTTGTAGAAATAATCTGTCTAGGTTCAGTGAACTTAATCATTAATTCCTTTTCAAAAGTAGACTACAATATTTTTTATCAACTTTCACTATACTTAGTTATTGAAAATCAATTTTTGTGAGACATCCAATATTAGTATTTTAAGGTAGTGAGAAAAATCACTCTATAACTTTGCATGTTGTCATGTTTAATGTAGGTTTCAAATGTTATGCTGTAGTATAAAAATATTTTGAATCTGTCTCTATGCATAACAGGGCTAGGATATATAAACTAAACAATAAAGCTTGATCTTTCTTTACAGCGAGAACACTTAGAGCAAATTTTAAAGATGACCTTGTGTTGAAAAACAATTCAGTGTGTTTGTTCTTCTGATGCAGAATGGCATGCACATGCATGCTCATTTTTAGTATCTCTACAGTTCAAAAAGTCAAATATTTGTTTCCAGAGAGATGCTAGAATTAAGGAGGCATTAATTAAAAGAATACTGAGGGAAATCACAAAAAGGGGAAAAAAACTAAAGAGAAAAGGGATTAAAACTTAGAATAATCAAGTCCTTAAACAATAAACTACTACTAAAAGCTAACACCTCTTAATTATTGTTTATTTAATTTTTCAAATTTTGTTTTTGACCCTGCAATGTGAGGACATAAGCCTAAATCCTCGAGCATTCTGGGCAAGCAACTACCCTGAGTATTTTCCAAGACTCTAATATGTGTCGAATTTGTTCAGGAACAAAAAGCAAGTGCAAAGGAAGGTGTCTTCTTAAAAGGCATGCATATTTGAGTATTTCTACTGTTATAAGTTCACAACACAGATTTATTTAACCTTTCAGTAATTTACTTACATGTTTTTCAATAGGTTTCTATTTTTCCAGTTGTTTGCTAGCCTTGTAATATTCTACAGAAGGCAGAAAAGTATGGTTCCTATCTCATGGAATGAACCTTAAATCTAATCAGAAAGTTTTTGTTTTTTCCTGTAACATTTATGTGACCAATTCAATTCACACTGGGGTATATCTTGTAAAAATATTCATGTAGTTCACAGGTTTTGCAGCTAGATAAAACTGATCATGAATTTTCTTCTCTAGTCTCATGCAAAGCACCTTTCAGAATTAGAAAAACTTACAGCTTCGTTTGTTTATATTCTAGGACTCAAAAACTTCTTGACTTCAATAAGCCTTATAACAAAGTCCTGGATGATAACCAAGGACATTGACAACAGCTTGTAATGTTTGGGGAATCTATGGTATTTCACTAGCCAAGAACTCCAAAAGACAAAATCCATCGGACTTTTTGTTTCTAAACCTGTAGCGCAACCATCAAAAACCAATAGATACTCAGCTATGGATGAGGCCATATGAAAACCTCCCCCACCATGCTGGGATGTTTGCCAGCTTGAATTTGTGTAGGTATTCTGAAGGCAAACTCAAATACTGTGAAGTCATGGGTGCAGTGGTCTATCATGTCCCAAAGACACCATGTTGTGCAGCCTTCTTCAACTCTCTTATAACCTTTCTGTCTCCACTCTAAAATGTCATTATCAAACACCTTCTAAGAAACTACAATTAGCAGTTACATTTCTAGGTTTGAAATTTGACATTTTTTTTATTTTCTACATTTCTATTACCAAAAAGAGGGTGCCTAGTATCCTGTGTGATTTTTGTCTTACCTGTAATATTAAGAAAACAATAAATATGCCTACCTCCTAAGACTGATGAGAAATTTAAGTGGAAGAATAGATTCAAAGTGCTTAGAATGGCGCTTGAAATTAACAAAAAAAAAAATACTCCTTAAGCCATTCCATTAATCTAGGTATTGCTATAGAACTTAGGTGTTATTAAATACAAATGTAATACATATATCAAGTAGAAACAACCCTGCCTTCTCTCTTGGATGGGAAGTATACAAGGGAAACATTTATGTGTACATTGGGATTACTGTACCTCTGGTTAACTGAGCTAAAGAAAATGCCTACTGCATATAGAAGTCAGTGAAAATGCATTCATGAAATATTTATCCCCAACTTCGATTCTATCTTTGCAGTTTTATCTTTTCAAAGGTAGGAAGTTTTCTTTTATCACTCAGCTTTTTTTAACTAAAAAGGAGTAAACATGTATACTTATAAATGTGAACACAGTCACTTGGAAAATAATACCAAAAAAGTCTGTAAGATTTAGAAAATATAAATTGTAGCTTCAAAAATCATAACATCTGCAGGGACCTTAGTTGCATGCAGAAAAGTAATCCATTTTCCTCTAAGATTTGTCACGTGCATTTATAGAATTTGTGAGCCCAACGTTCTTTCTAGGGATAAAATATTGAATGTTATTTCTAATCATCTTTTATAATATTTATATTTTTGAAAATTGGACTAATAGTAACTTAGATATAAAAAAGTTCTATAAACAACTATGCTTATGTAGTATGATGATAATTTAATGTGAGAGAAATTGGATCTTATTTATTGAAATATATGACAACCAAAAATATCACTGAAGTACAGTAACAAATTTTAAAAATGAATGATCAACATAGTAATCTTTGCTCTACAAATATTAAACTTCCGAACTATTTAGACACACACACACAAGCATGCACACACACACAAACATATGTTTTCAAACTTTTTATTTGCTCCTTGGTAGTTGATTATGTACCACAGATCCATAATATATTTAAATACATAATGACTATTTTTTTAAACTTTTGGCAAGATTAAATGTTATGTGCTGTCTCTAGGGAGACTGGGTTGTAAAAGCCAGAAAACAAATTGTTATCTCATAAGCCTTCAACATCTTAGAACCTAAGTTGTGATAACTGATTCTCCACTGCCCTGGATTGTTTATGAGTAAAATCTAACTAAGGAAAGACCTACAAAGCATCAGCCACAATGAATCTTAATCATTTCTGAGTATGCCAGACAGTAATCATAAGCTGTTTTATTTCAGCTTTTTATTTCTTAATCATTATTATGTGACTTTACCTGGAAAGATTTGAACAATGTCTGTTTACTTGGGATAGGATTTAGATGGTAGAACAATGAAAGTATTCCATGTAATTCTACTTTAGTGAATCAGTTGCTTGAGGATGCTTAGAGGAGCATACATATAGGTTTGATATCAGAAGCATGGAAGAATCAAAAATAGCTGCAGTACATAGAATTCCATCTGAGCATGATGACTCATGAAATTTCTATCTCTGAAATTTCAAGCCCGCCTTTCATCTGGTTCTACTGGAATGTTTCCTTTTCACCAGAAATTGCTTACTGCTTATTGAGCCTAGGAGATAGGCCTTGGGAATCTTTTAACTTCCATGAGCTTCTGGAACCTTATAAGTTTTCTTACCTCTTGAACATCATGAACAAATTCTCCTACTCACATGAGAGAATGTTTTAATTTGAAGAAGATAGCTACACATTAGTGTCACTATTTTTTTCAGAATTCATTTTTTGAGCTTCAGAAGAGGGAATAGAAATTATTAACTAGTTTCTTCTAGTTATGGCTGAGCATTCTGCTACCATATAAGAGAAATAGTCATTTTTTTTCTCTCAAGAGATTTTCATCCTGAATCTATGTAGTAGCTTCAGTCTACTGCTTAAAGCCCATGTCCCTATGTCATTAACTCAGTCTGATAACAGCGGTATTCTAAGAACATAAGGACATAAATTAAGAAGTAAATATAGTTGGCAGATTTTATTCATTTAACACAACAATAGCAACTGCATCCTCACTACTACATATTACCTCCATGCCACTGGGTTTATCTATGGCATACAATATCAGATGGTGTTCACCCCTGTGGTGTAGATCTTCAATAGAACCAGAACAATGTTGTTGCACCCATAACAGTAATCCCACCCTTGTATCAGTGAGAACATTTTGCGGATCATTTCATTCGTGGAAACTACAAGGTATATTACTGATCAGGATTTTCAGTGACAGTCTTATCCAATAGTTTGTACAGGACCTTCTAGAACTTAAAAATTCTTTTTACAAGGAAGGAACTATTACCACACTCCCATTTTATTCTTCTGTGTACTGCAAAGTGCACCTTGCATGGCAATGGGGTCTTACAATCTAGTTATTGTATGCAACCATCATGGATACAAATTGAGATATGTTATACTTCATAGGCCCTAAGCTCACCAACAATCAATCATAGAGAAGTAGCCAACTCCTGAGACATGAATTTGTACCCAAATACTTGATGGTTCCTATAAGTATCCTTACCCATTCACACAAATGACTTTTCTTCAAATTTATTAACTGCATTTTTTGCTCTGCTTCCAGGAGATTTTCCAAATCTATAAGATGGTTACAAGTTAGCATTACAATGAACAATAAGGACATTTTAAGGTCATATGAAAACTTACCACTATTGCATAAATTTCATAAAATATGTACAAACACTTATTGAAAGAAATCAAATGAAGTTACTGCATAATGTAGTCAAGAAATCCTCATCAAAAATGGGATGATAATGACACTTGATCAAAAAATCACACCTATCAGAATATTAAAAAAATTAGTCTCCTTTCTTTTTTACCAGGTCACAAGCATTTTGGCATAGTAAGAACAACAACACAAAAAGCAAACAAGCAACAAGAAATCCATAACTGACTATGCTAGGCATAGTAGATCACGTCAGCAATCCCAACTTTTGGGAGGCTGAGATAGAAGGACACTATCATGAGATTAACTCGTGTCTGGACTACTAATGACATACCTGCAAAGCCAAACAAAACACTGACAATAACAAAACAAAATAAAAGCAAGCAAGTCAGCAAACTAAACTCTTCTGTTTATCTTTCGTGTCTCTATATTTCTAATATTTTCCTTCGTTTATGTAATCTGTCTCCCATTGGCATACAGGCTATGTGTTCTTCCTACTTGATCCATCAATAAAACTCATCATATTGCTTTGTATTTGCTCTATTGATTTTGTTTTTTTTTTGCTTTCATAAATTAAAATCGTGTTGACAGATTATTAGACTTTATAGTGGTTTATCAATGTTAAGTAAATCCATTATTTTCTCTGCTTTTTTTAAATATAAAATATCAGCTATAACAAAATAAATGACAGGAGGAATATTCTGCAAAGATGAAAAGAATGTATACTCCTGGAGATCTCACGGCTAAATAAAGGCACAGCACTAAATTTTGCAAATGTCCATTTATTGCCCAACCCCTCTTGCTGTTTGGAAATACACTGAAAATATCTCTTGGAATTCCAGTTCTTCTGTGCTGTATTAGGTACAGTTCTATGTATTGTGTTATCTGTGAAGCTTTCCACATTCTATATGCCAAGGGCAATGCTTTGGTATTGTATATAACAGGGCTATATTATCTTTGTATCATTTTAAGATGAGACAAATTTACTGCAACCCATTTATAAATAATGTTGATGTACAGTGTTAAAACACATTGAGTTGTTCAGTTGTGAATTGCTGAAACCAGTATTTAAATCAAACTTATTTCTAAAGAGGTTTTTCCTTATTTTATTACCCTAATTGTTCACCAATCTAGATGCAGTGCAACCTGGAAAATGAAGCCAATAAATGAGTCAGACTAAAGTCTCATGAATAGCAAACTTCATTCAGAATACCAGGATTAAAATCAACAGATAGAAGAATGAAAATAGACTCGTGTCTATCACCATGCCTAAAATTCAAGTAAAAATGGATCAAAGACATCAACATAAAGCCAGACACACTGAACCTTATAGAAAAGAAAGTGGGAAGTAAACTTGAATCATTGGCACAGGAGACCACTTACTAAATATAACTCCAGCAGCACAGACACTGAGAGAAACAATTAATAAATGAGACCTCCTGAAACTAAAAAGCTTCTGTAAAGCAAAGGACATGGTCAACAAGACAAAATGACAGCCTACAGAATGGGAAAAGATCTTCACTAACCCCACATCAAACAGAGGTCTGAGCTCCAAAATATACAAAAAACTCAAGAAATTAGTCATCAAAACAACAAATAATCAAATTTTAAAAAAATGGAGTACAGACCTAAACAGAGAACTCTCAACAGATGAACTTAAAATGGCTGAAAGACACTTAAGAAAATGTTCAACATCCTTAGTCATCAGAGAAATACAAATCAAAATAACTCGGAGATTCCACTTTACACCTGTAAGAATGGCCAAGATCAAAAACACTGATGACAACTTTGCTGGAGAGATTGTGAAGAAAAAGAAACACTTCTGCATTGCTGGTGTGAATGCAAGCCGGCATAGCCCCTTTGGATGTCAGTGTGGCCATTTCTCAGAAAATTTGGAAAAAACTTCCCTCAAGACCCAGTAATACCACTTTTGGTTATATATCCAAAGGATGCTCAATTATGCCTCTAGGATATGTGCTTAACTATGTTCATAGCAGCATTGTTTATCATAGCCAGAACCTGGAGACAACCTAAATGCCCCTCGACTGGAGAATGGATAAGGAAAATGTGGTACACTTACACAATGGAGTACTACACAGCAGAAAAAAATCTTGAATTTTGCAGGAAAATGGATGGAGCTAGAAACATTATTTTGAGTGAAGTAACCCAGACACAGACAATTATCACATGTACTCACTCATAAGTGGTTTTTAAACATAAAGCAAAGATAACCAGCCTACAAACCACAATCCCAGAGAACTTAGACAACAATGAGGACCCTAAGAGAGACTTACATAGATCTAATCTGCATGGAAAGTAGAAAAAGACAAGATCTCCTGAGTAAATTGAAAGCATGGGGTCCTTGGGGGAGGGTTTAAGTGGGGAGGGGAGAAGAGGCAGGGAGTGGAACAGAGGAAAATGAAGAACTCAAAAAAATCAATAAAAAAAGAATAACCTGAGTAAAGTGTATAATCACAAGGACAAGCTATGCGTGACAAAATATGTTTTTCCATAGAGGTTATAAACAAACATACTAGCCAGTTAAAGGAATAATCTGAAATAAACTTGCTCCTACCTGCTGCACCTGGGAGAAGCACACATTGCCAAGAGAATTCTGTGTTTTGAAGAAACTGAAGTCACAATATTCTTGTCTTGTGTTCTTGGAGTTTTCTCATAGGAAGTACCCTTGCATGACTACATTTTGGACTATTTTCTGACATCTAATAATTGCTTTTAGTATTTAAAAACCTTATCCTTAGTGTAGACTGTTTTTCAAAACTGCAACTAGTTTCTTAGTTCACAGTCTCAAATTTTTCATTTCTCCTTTATATAAACTGAATTAATTATGTATTTTAATTGATATATAATTTAGTACAATATGTACATTTTAAATTTAATCCAAATAAATTTAACAGTAATTTTTTTGCTCTTTAATTTTATCTCTTAGACAAAAGTAAGTAATACTAAAGCATACTATTTTAGGTTGTTGCACAATTACCAAAGGTTTTAATTTAGCCTTCCATTATTTTCTAATATAAGATGCATATAATTTAAATATTAACTAAATAGAATCCCACTTATGGAAAATTATTAGGCTCTATAAATGCTAAATTAAAGAAGGCATTTTGTGTGCATGAATGTGAAATTATAGGCTAGTTAAAGCTTATGGTTTAATAGTAAAAAAAAAATAAACAAATATTTTAGTGAACTGCTGTAAGGGAAAGATCAGGATTTCCTGTATTCATGTTGAATAACTGACCTGACTTCCTGAGAAAATGGATTGGAGAGCCAAAGAGAATCCAAACTTACTCTGACTCTCTCATCTTCTTCACATGGGAAAGCTGTAGTAAAGGACATAGAAATTACCCAGCGAAGAAGGTGTTCTGTAAGCCTTTGTCTCATGTTAGTGACTGGTAAAATCATCTAAAGATGCACTGCCCAGCATTTTTTAATAAATATGTTATATTCCATGCAGACAGACCAAGTCTGTATTAAGCCATATTAGTCTAAACTTTAAGATATAGGACAAGGATTTAAAATCAGAATTGTGATCTTAACACTAAATTTCTCAAATGATCAAATGTATACACAAAAAGAGGTGGAAAGTGGACCTCAAGCCTTGCATTGTATTTGGGCATTATTTGGTGGGGGAGAATTAACTTTTTAAGTAGAATCATTTTAATGAAAAATTTTGTTTCTATTCTGAAACATAATCAATAAAAGCTCAGGATCAGAAATTGGTGTTCAACCTGAAGATCCAAAAAGGAAAACAGTCAAGCACTGGCTCTTACCTTGACCTAAGTTCAAAATGGCTATCCTACCTCCTGGAGTCTCAGAAGGAGACTGTGTCTAAGAACTCTCTTGCCCTGTCTTATATTCCTCTCTTGGGCTGGGATCAAAGGTGTGCACCACTGATATTAAAGGCATGCACCACCTGATTTCTATGACAACTAGGGTGGCTACTGGGATTAAAGGTGTGTGTTATGAAGCTGACTGGTGGAACTGTTTTACTCTTAGATCTTCAGGCAGTCTTTATTTACTAAAATGCATTTGAAATGCCACTATAGTAGTCAACCTCTATTTTTTTATCAGCCAGCACAAAACAATAGTGTTTTTCATTGTGTCTACCCTTGTAATTAATATTTAGTGACACCTACGCAGAATAATGTAGAAAAGCAATATGGATATGAGATTGAAAAATGTTGAAATTACTTTTAAAATGCTTTTAGAATGTATGGTCACATGTATTCTTAAATAATTAGAGAAATTCTGAAGATGAAATTTATTTATTGGTCTTCTTAGAGAATTAGAGAATTTCCTCCTATCTTCTTTTCATCTTTCCTCACTTTAGATTATGATTTTTCCCATGTTGTATGTATAGTATAATAAAAGCTAAACTCTGTGAATTTAGATACTAATTCTAAGTATTTTTGTCATATTATACTTAATCATATGAAGACATAACATTGATGATGCTATATACTCTCACCAGTGATCACCAAGGGAGAAATAATATCATTTAAACCATGATATCACCAGATCATATGAGCATATAGTTACAATAAAGGGAAAGGAAATATTGATATGAAAGATGGAATATATTAATTTATATTATGTATATGCACAGTATTTGTGTGTGTTTACAGGACAACTACATATCTGTGCCCAACAAATATACACATTGATTTAATAATTGCAAAGTTAGCCAATATCTATGGAAATAGTGACTCAGGAGAGAGAATTTCATTTTAATAAGAGAGGGCTGGTTCAGCTTTGAATTGAGGAAAATATTACTCAGAATCTACAAAAGAAATATTATTAAATTTTATTCCTTTGGACTCCATGTTGGTTTCAAGGTTCTCCTACTGTAGATAACAGTACTTAACAACCATGGACAAAATGATTTTCTGTTTGGTTCCATACCAAACTAATGCTAACATTTCAATAAGTGAATTTAAAATTGTTTTTTCTGTTTACTGAAGCACGACTGGTTATCTCACAGACTTTAAATCCCTCAGTATTATATGGGCACTACAGTTATGTCTGTGTGTTTTATGAGAATAATAGACCTTTAAAAATATATTTATAAGAATTAGTATATAAAAATCAAGGAATATTTGAATCTAATTTCTGACATTTGGAGTCTAAACTTTTGTTTTTGTTATATCACTAGATATAGTGGGCATTAAAAGCCAGGATTTAGATAAATCAAAATAACTTTCAGAACTCTTTCTATTTTACATTTAACATTGATATCATGGAATTATGAATTGATTTGAGACTGATAATCAATTATATGTTTTCCTCTATCACGTAAGTGATCAGGTATACGGGGGGGTCTTACCATCCCCACTAGGAGAATATAATAGAAGCAAGCCTTCAGTTTACTTTAGATATTTGAGAATTAATATGATTTACTATCACTGTAAAGAAATATACTGTTGACCAAGATTTCTGTCCCACCTGGTCCAACAGTCATTCAGTCCCAAAGAATATAAAGAGGACTACACTAATTATAAACTGACTGGCCTATTAACTCAGGCTTCTTATTAACTCTTATAACTTATATTAGCCCATAATTCTTGTCTGTGTTAGCCACATGGCTTGGTACCATTTTTGGCAAGGCAGTTACATCTTGTTTGCTCTGTGTATGGCTTCTTCTGTGTCTGGGTGGTGACTGCAGACTAAAACTTCTGTCTTTCCAGACTTCTCAATGCCCTGCTGATGCCATAAAACAATCCCACACCAGTTCAGAATTGATTATAAAAAGGGTTATTTATTTAAGGGGAAATACTTACAGATCACCATCCTAAACAACAATTCTCTGAGCGCAAACAGTAAACAGACTCTAGCAGCTGGAACCATGCCCAAGTGGGCTGGAATCTTAAAGGCTATAGCCTGAAGGAACAGAATGTGCTCCCACAGCACCCCACCTCTATTCACTGCCTGGTTGCCCCACCTATACTTCCTGCCTGGCTAATGGCCAATCAGCATGTATTTAAAATACAAGTGACAGGATACAGACCATTGTCCCACAGCAATACACTATCTAAATACTATGCCTAGCATGTTGTTAAATCAAATATTTTCTCATCTGTACATGTAGTTTTTCACAGAAATGAAATATAGTAACATTGAACAAAATTTATATTTTAAAATTAGAACTGAGCACATAAAGTGTTAATAACACATTTTTGTTACTATGTGGAATAATAGTTCTCATCAAGAAATTTTTATACTTTTGGATAATTGTATTTTGTTCGTGTTTACTCCCTACTGCCCATCCTTCATCCCATTGATACCATCCATAATACCATTTTTCAAGGCACTCCAGCATCCTTTTGAAGAGGGGACTGAAGCCACGTGCACAGACTCATCATCATAAATATCATTTAATTTAGTAACAATCTTTGAGGAAAAGCATCATAGTTGAGGCTCAGCATGTACTGTTTCGTGTCTGCATCTGCTCTGGGTAAAATCACAGTCTTTCCCTTAGTAAGTTTCACTTTATAACATTTTAAATCAATTGCATTATTTCTATGGAGTTCACATTGATATGTGAAGATTCAATGACATTAGCACCTTAAAAGCACAGGAGCATCCACCGGTTAGTTTTTTAATCTAGTGATCCTAATTTAGAAGTGAACAGTAGCAGAAAGTTATAAAATAGAAAATATATACATAGACTTCTCATAGTGGACTTCAAGGTTAAGAAAGTAATGGAGAGTAATTGAAAAGAGCTATATGGTAGTTAATAAATTCACACTGTCAAGTTAGCCAGTAATTCAAAGCTTGAGAGTGCCTCAGATTAAAGATATAATGAAAAACACATTTTAAAATATCAATTCGTGTCAAGCTACACTTTATGTGCATCTCAAATTTATTCTGCTTTGACAGTTTTATTGGCATCTTTAACTAATATTCTGTAATGAAGCTATGAGACACAGTGTTAGTTTCACAGGCAGGATTTGGAGTCAATAAAGAACACTTCCTTATTAATAATATATTATTTGAAAGCTTTTTAAAATGTAATAATTATCAGTATTATTATATACTTTTGTAAGGGATCTGTAGAAGTTTGCAAATACAAATAAGGTTTTAGGAATGTTTTCATAGTATTACATGGGAATGTATATAATGTATGTTATAGGTGAAGAGAAAGGTACAGATAGGATGAGGTCAATTAAATTATTTGCAATAGGGACAAATTTAAGCTACATTTTATTATACATGAGATGAAGAGCAGAGTGTATAGGAAAATATGTATATTAACAAAGAAATTTATGTGGCTGAAAGCCAGAGAGATGAGAAAATGCTGAAGACCATAGTGTTTGTCAAATTTATCTACTGTAAAAATATTACCAATTAATTTTTTAATATAATCACTACAACATTCTATCTTGTCAGAAGTAGAACATAAGTCACTTATTTCCTTAGTAATCTGATTATAATGGGGATGTTGTAAGTAAAAGAGTGCACAGCAGAGGAAAATACCACTGGTTACCACATGTACCACTCACAAAGAATTTAGCAGACAATGTTTTAAAAACAACTTACTGCTTATTTACAGAATTTTTAATTATATTATTATGTAAAATTTGGCATTCAATAGGGCCACATCCAAACTTCAGTCTTTGACTGCAAGTACAGAGATTGAAATCCAGAATTTCTAATTCAGATATGAAATTCTTTTTGAGTCTCAAATGATGGCCTTTTCTGAGAATGCACACCTGTATACTCCCATACCTGATGAACACCTGACCATGTGGCTTCAAGGATCTCCCAAACTGAATGCCTGAGAAACATTCTTGGCTTTTCTTACTCTAATCCAATAAGACTTCCATGTTCTCCTATGAAAAATTCAAACTTGGCCTGCCTAGTTGCTTAAATTGAAATAGGATTGGACTCTTTTTTTAATCCCCTCATCTGTAACTATGACCAAGTATCAATGCCTCCAACTCTAACAGGTAACCCAACCCTTTTCTTTTCTCCCTCTTCTCTGCTGCAGATCTTATCTGAAGACCCATTTATCAACTGGGTGTTGCCACTAATTTCCTAATTATTCTATTTTAGAAAAGTCTTCAGACTGGGTAGTTCAGTACTTTCTGGCTAGACATATGGAATAATATCAATTCCTTTGTGAATGTGAACTTCATTTTCAAATGAAGTTGTTATCATTCACAATAAAAGATTTGATACGTATAATTGAAGTTTGAATTTAAAGATCATTGTAGGCATACTAAAAATCTCAACAATTGTATACAAACAAAGGTAGCTGTATTCCAGTCTCACTTATTTCAATAATGGTTTCAAATTTTCTATATAGAAGTCTTAGAATTTTTAGTAAGCTTATTTCAAAGTAAATATTTTTTACTATTTTAATTTATTCAGGTTTATTGGTTTCCAGTTGTGCTGGGAGCTGATTTGAATAGCTGCCATTACAAGATGGCATTTGGCCCCAGCCTCGCTTGATAGGTAACTCCATATTAGGGTTGCAGTTCTTCCACCGGAAAACAGGGTGAGTTGTTGTGATCTAGCTGCCCACACTTCCCCTGACCGGCAGGGGAACATCCTGGTCTGTAATTGACAAGGATGTTCCCCTGCTTTGTCTCCTGCCAGTGGGTCTCCAGAAAAATAGTTAAAGTATCAAAGTATCAAAAGTTGCTAGGCAGACTCCCTATATAAGTAGCTATAGTTCAGAGCCCCTTGCCCCTTGCTTTCTGCTCTCCCTACAACCAAGAGGCTCCAATAAAGCGTGATTTGAGAAGAATCCTCGTCTGGTGGCTGTTCCTTCCTGCTGGTCAGGGAGCTCGCCACACAGTTGTGTAATGGAATGGACTTTGTATCCTGAGGCTATGTTGAATTTCCTTACCAACTCTGAAAGATTTGTTAGGGACTCTTTATAATTCTCTACATGAAAACTTTTGTTGACTACAAGTAGAAAGAGTTTTAATTCTTCAAAAACATGTTGGTTAAAATAACACGACTTAAGAATATATAATAATCAATGAGTATCACTTTGAATTTTTGCAACATTTTCCATTTGATAAACCAACAGTTTTTGCAATGTCTCATGTAATTTGATGTAGTCACATGACTATCTATAGTAACAGCATATGTGTAATTGTGCTATGTATAATCACTCTCCTCTCAGATTACCTTGGGATACTTTTCCCCAAAAACAATTCAAAAATAAGGCCTGGGGGTACCTCATATTGAATAGCATTTTAATGTGAAACATGTATAAAAGAAAAAGGTTTTTTACAGAGTTGCATCCTGTAGCTGAGTAAATACCTTTTAGTGTCATTAAATAAATATGCAAGTATGTATCTTATCTTAGTCACTGTACAAACCCTGTCTCTTTAAAGTTAGCTCACAGAAACTAGAGTGTAAACATGAAACAATAATAGAAACAACAAGCATCCTAAAGACAAGATCCAGTGCATTCAGGGTGGTATAGCTTTAGACAAGCCTTTTAAAACAAAAAAAACAAATGTATGAGAAACAGCATGGCTAAATGAATGAAGCTACAGCCCACAATGAAAGCAAATGGAAGCAAACCTTTATCAATTCATTCATTCAGGGACGCATTCATTCAGAGTGGTTTTGAAAGGCCTGGCTAAATAGTAGGGTCACATTTATTTTACTTTGCCTGAACTTCACTTTTAACACCTGAAGAAGCGGTACTCAGAAACAGGAATTAAATCACAGTGAAGCTCTGTGGCATATAAAAGACTGTGATTACTCTTGTTGATATTATTGTTACAGAAAATGAGGCAACTAATTCCCTGTAGGATCTGACATTATCAGCGAAGAAAGTGATAGTTTATCTGTGTGTCCAAAGATAAGCAGATATCTTTCAGCAAAGGAACAAGATAGTGCTTTCAAAACACAATGAAGAAAGTACTTAAAGGCCTGGAGCCACATAACACTACACAATATATAGGAAATTGATAGCGATTGACAAAGCTTGGAACAAAGGCCACAAAATAGGAAACACTTAAGCTTTGTATCTCTGAACAAATATTTAAACAACTGATCAAATAAGTTGAAGATACTCTCGCATGCTAAAAATGCTTTTATAATTTCTAACCAAGGCTGAAATACGTTTACTTAGAACTATAATCTTCACTATGTAAGGTAGAAAAGGGCAAAATCAGCAATAGGGAAATAGGGGTGTGTGTCATAACTTACTAAGCATAGGAAAGTGACATCTAAACTAAATTACTGGAATTTTGTATAGGTAGGCATGACTAGATTGATAGAATGATTATGGAGTAGATCTAATATCATCAAATCTAGGACTAGATTGTTGTAATGAATCAGCTTGGTTTTTCTGGATGCTCACAGCTCAGATCTGAAATATCCACACAGAAACTGTATTAACTAAATCACTGCTTGGCCCATTAGCTCTAGCTTCTAATTGGCTTACTCCTACATATTAATTTAACCCATTTCTATTACCTGCATATCGCCACTAGGCTGTGGCTTAACAGCTAAAGTTCCATTTGGCTCCAGCCAGGCTACATGGCTTCTCTCTGACTCCTCCTCCTTTCTCCCAGCATTCAGTTTAGCTTTCCCTGCCTAACTCTGCTCTACCCTATCAACAGGCCAAGGCAGTTACTTTATTCATTAATGGTAATAATAGCATACAGAGGGGAATTCCACATCACTAGATTTGGCTCTTATATAGCTTTGGGTATTGAATGATTTCTCGTGATCAAAAAAAAAAAAATCTCAAAAACTGAGAAAAAAGGTAAGTTTCCATAGGAGAGATAAACTATATATATATACTTAGTACAGCAAATACTGGCCAAAATTTTATGGAAAATATATGTCAGGGGTAGGTATATGCATCCTTAAAATACAATGCTGGAGTTTTCCAAATAATTTTGTTCATAAAAATACTATATATATATATATATATATATATATATATATATATATATATATATATATATCTGCATGGTTTCTCATCAGGACCTTCTATATGAAACATCTATACATTCACCAGAAATTATTTGAACCTTAATGGGGAGTAGCTTGAATTAATAATATTTATGATATTGTGTCCATTTCTATGGCTAGAACTAAAAACACAGTGGACATAGCAGTATGTTAATTTTGGTCTTTAAGAGAAGTCAGATGCACTGAGAAAATGAATATAAAAGCACCAGCATGATCAATGATGAAGAGAAAGCTTGGTTAGTGTTTTTTTCTCACATTATAAGTGTGATCATATAATTATGTAATTTAGTCATAACCCCTTGCCTTTCTTGATCTGCACAAGGTTAAAATTCAGCAAATGATATGTATGTGGTCTACAACTTAATCATCAGATTTTTCAAACAGAAAAAACATAAGAAAATCAGCATGATTTTGACATCATGTAAAAAACAATGCATGCAAGACACATCTCAATACCCCCTTCTTATTTATTCAAATATAAAGGCTCAAAATGACAAGTTAGAAAATGGTGGAAAATCAAGTAGAGGATGAAGGCAAAGATAAAAACTGTGGCTTTCTCCTGACAATTTCCCAATAGCTTTGTCAAAGTTGATATCCATACAATAATTCAATCTAAATAATAAATATATTAAAAGGATAGAAAATCCAAATGTTTTCATTTTAATAAAATAATTATAAACTGGGAGAGATTATAGATGTCTTTAAGAATCTTTGCTGTATTGTTTTGCTTTAAAAAATGTTTCACATTTCAATTTAAATTCACAGAAGCAAGCACCTCCAAATACAAAAGAAATGGAAACCAATAAACCTAGTGGTAATACAGTCACACAAGTGTGGAACAGCATTGCTCTAAGTGAATTTAGATAGAGTAAATAGAAGGACAAAAAAATGCGTCTCTTCAACTGCATGCCTCTGTATGTGTATGTTAGGGTGAAATTAGTTTTGCTATTTCAAATAAATTTTCCTATAGAATAGGAACAGTTAATAATTATTTTAACATTATAAACTGATGTACAAGGGCCTATACTGATGGCTCAGTGGCTAAGATCACGTGCTAGTACAGAAGTCCCAAATTTGATTTCTAGTACCAGTCATATGACACAGAAGTGCCTGTAACTCCAGCTCCAAGATATCTAAAGCCCTCTTTTGATGTCCTTGGTCACATACCCATCTCTGCAAATGTATATACATATTTAGAATAGAAGATAGTATCTAAAAATAAGAATTACAAAACAAGCAAAAGAATCAAGATCAAACAATCTAACCTTCAGATCTTTAATATTACCTTTGCTTTGATCAACATTTTATGGACCCAATATTTACAAAATTACATCTATAAAAGATGATCCATAGAACAGAAAATGGTTAAGTAAAGATTTAGTTTCAGTTGATTTTTTTTAACTTTCTGAATTTGATTCTTCTTTAGAATGAGTTATTTGTTAATTTTATACAAACAACAATATTGTGGTCACACCTATTTTTTACTCTTCCCCTTCAACTAGCTATATCTCGCACACCCATATTTTTGTCTTCCAATTTCATGTCCTTTATTATTTTTAACATAATATTTTAAGTCTAGTTATGACTGCCTGCATTTGAATAGGTGTACAATGAGCATGGACAACCCACCAATGGCCACATCCACAAGGAAGAATGACTCTTAGCAGCCACCAACTGCAATAGGGCTTCAGCTGAGTTGGGTCCCTAGATGTTTTCTCCCCACCCATATTAGAATTTTAACTTTCTTGAATGGTATTCAAAAATTCACAGCTCCTGTGAGTTTCTTTGCATAACAGCTATGCCATACCTGAAAGACAGTATTTTTCATGGTATTTCCAGGACCTTTGGGTAGACGAGCTTGTTATACAGGTTTCATCTATGCCTGAATGTAGCAAGCTTTCTTTTCGCCAACAACAAGCTCACAAATCATCACACAGACACTTATTATTAGTTATGAATGCTCGGCCTAATAAATGCTTGTCATCTACACTTTGCCTTGGGGCTTTTTAGCTTTTCTTCATTCTGTATGTTTGACTCCATTGTTCAGCTGGCTGGCAGTTCCTGGCTAACTACCCCTGGTGTTTTCTTTTTCTTCTCAATCATTATCTCTTCTTTCATTTTTCATCAAGCTTAGATTCCTCCTCCTACTTATTCTCTCTGCCTGTCAGCCCTGCCTATCCCTCTATTGCCTAACTATTATTTGCTCAGCTTCTTATTAGACCAATCAGAAGCCTTCGGCAGGCAAATCAACACATCTTTACATAGCTAAACAAATCCAGCATAAACAAATCTAATACATCGTTAAGTAGTTAAATGTAATATTCCACAATACTGAGTTTTGGAATTCACTTATTATGAACATGTTGACCAGTCATGCCTGTATTGATTGTTCAAAAACAGCACTATATAAACTTTTCCGGGAGAAAAGCTGAATTTTTAAAAATATGCATCTATTTAGTGTAATTTTGTAGGTTGTTATAATACATGCACCAGAATTATTTTGATTTAGAAAATACCTGTGCTTTCTACTATCAAAATACTTTTGTACTAATTATTTAACAGATATACTATTGAAGAAATGAAACTCTTGTGATTAAAAATAGAATGCATTTATCAGATTACTCTTTATATAACAATTGAAACTCTCAGTAGTACAGTGCAATATTTACGTTCAGCTGCATGATTGTGAGTTTTAGTATTTCATGCTAATTCAATGATTCTTGGTAGATTACTTGTTTTTGTAGACTAGCAAAAACTATTTAATAGAACACAGGGTGGTTTTCGGTGTGTCTCTCACACATTCTTAGTACCTTGCAAACTGTGCATCTATGAAGCAATCATTGTATTTTTACTTTTTTTCTCAATTGACTTTGTTTAAATTACTTTACATAACAAATTTATTTTCTTAAAAATACAAAAAAAATTAGGATGCAGTTTCACTTCTTCCATATATCTTTTAAATTTGACAAACATAACATATATTAAGCACTATAGTTAATTTCATCTATTACAAGATTTTCATCTAGAGGAAATACAACTTATATATTATAATTGATAAAATATAATTAATATGACTAGTTTTTGTTTAATTATCATAAATTATGTTTTTTTAGACAAGGTCGTTATTGCTATCTTTTGTCTCTAAGTTAAAATGATACTTGAGACTTGAGAGCCAGTGAGATAAATAAAGGTACTTACCACGAAACCTGATGACCTAAGCCTGATGCCCAAATCCAACAAAATGGAATTATAGAACCTACCGGAAGGTAGCCACTGGCTGCTTTGTGCCCATTGGCTCACATGCAGTACCTCCTACATACTCAGCCGCACACACAGACAGGCAGACAGATAGACTGATAGACTCACACACATACACACAATACACACTTGCACACTTGCACATCAAATAAATAAATGTAAAATGATATTTGAGAATGTAGCAAGAAAGCATCTCTATTTAAGTTCTGATCATTAACAAAATATTAAAATATAAACAGTATTAAGATAAATAAAAATGCATGTATGTAATGTAATTATTTTGTAATATTACAGTTTTTACTTACACATGTTAATTTTCAGAGAAAGAAAGTTTTGATTCAAATCTTTAGATTTCACAAAACTAATTAAATATAGAATTAACAAATACCAATATAATTAGTTTGGAATTGCTTTGATGAAGGCAGAAAGAACGGTGGTGAGAGATGGAATAAGAGAAGGAAGGTAAAATGAGGTGCAATTTGAGGAAGATGGAGAATAGCATTATGAAAGCAGGATGAATAAAAAAGATAAAGTAATATATGTGAGAATGTCATAATAAAACATCTTTTTACATTTTATTTTTTGCATACCAATCTCAGTTCTCCCCTCTCTTCCGTTCTATTCTCCACACCTTCCCCTCACTCCATACCCCCAAAACCTCTTATTTGCTGTGCTAATCTTTAAAATTAGTAAAGAGGCTGGAGAAATAACTAAATGGTTACGAATACTTACTGCTCCTCCAAAAAAAAACAAATTTGGTTCCCAGAACGCAGGTCAGGCAGCTCACATCAACCTGCAATCCTTATTCTGGGTAATCAAACTTCATTTTGGGGTAAGTACTGGCACCCACTTTTTAGACAAACACACACACACACACACACTCACGCACAAAACATAGTAAGAAAAAAAAAAGACAGAGCCATCCTGCTGCTGGAAAACCATCTGTTCTGTCATGAGGTGTTTCCCCAGTCTTAGCTATAAATGCACACAGAGATAGTAGCAGTTGTTTTCCAAGAAGGCCAGGCTACATCTCAGTTTGGCAGCAGAGATTGGAGTCCTCCATGCGGTGTTGATTTTTACAGATTTGTAGCATGCAACTCTGACTGAGGTGGTCAGAGAGACTAGTCTTGTCCCAAGGCTGCAGAATGTTTCTGTGACCAGACACTGTGTGGCAGAGTCAGGTCTTCTGCTGAGCTCCTGAGTGAGCTGGAAATGAAGAATGTAGAAGCTATCTTTCTATGGAGACTGCATGATATTGGAGATGCCACAAACAGGAGGCACTCACTCAAGAAAGCTGCAGGCATTGAGTGGCGCCACAAGAACCAAAGATGTAGGAACTGGAAAGTCAGAGCTCCCAAAGTGTGTAAGAAACCCTGTGACATCATCACGACCCCTCAGGTTGTCGTAGGATTCGGTGATTGCCCTTGTTTTTTCCATAGGCTTAGTGTCTGCACCTGAATCTAGTGATATTTTAAATACCACCTGCTGTCCTTCTGCTCTATAGCCATTGCGCTGTTGCTCAGGTCAAGTCTTGATAGGCTTTCCATCCTATTGGCACCTGCTCTGTCACTGCTATCAAAAGTAAGTTTTAATTAAGTCTATCAATCTAACTACCAATCAAGACTTCGGAGTCAGTTGTTGGGGTGAAAACCTGATGACATTCAGAGGGGCTGAGAAGCAACAAGTTGACCTTCCTTTTGAACAGAGATCCAGCAAGGGAAGTCTTTTATTATTATTATTATTATTATTTTCGAGACAGGGTTTCTCCGTAGCTTTTGGTTCCTGTCTTGCAACTAGCTCTTGTAGACCAGGCTGGCCTCGAACTCACAGAGATCCACCTGCCTCTGCCTACCGAGTGCTGGGATTAAAGGCGTGTGCTACCACCGCCCGGCTTTTTTATTATTCCCAAATTGAAAAGACCTTAAATCTCTGTGTTCCTCTCTACTCCTTCCTGAGGGCTTCTCTGTCTATTTTCCTGGATCTTTTATATGCTCTATGATTATTTTTTGTCAACTAGTTACTGGCTCCTCCCCTGATCCAAAGTGGATTTTATTAACAAAATCTCGGCATTTCACAATGCCATCAAAAATTCAAAAACACCTGCCTCTTTACTAAAATTAAAGGGGAGAGTTTAATTCTAACACAGTAAAACTATATACAATAAGAACAATTATCAGACTGGGCAGTGGTAATGCATGCCATTTATCCCAGCACTCCAGAGGCAGAAGCAAGTGGATTTGGGGGGATTCAAGGCTGGTCTAGTCTACATTGAGAGTTCCTGGACAGCTCAAGAACCTCACCTCTGAGGCCGGGCGGTGGTGGCGCATGCCTTTAATCCCAGCACTTGGGAGGCAGAGGCAGGTGGATCTCTGTGAGTTCGAGACCAGCCTGGTCTACAAGAGCTAGTTCCAGGACAGGCTCCAAAACCACAGAGAAACCCTGTCTCGAAAAACCAAAAAAAAAAAAAAAGAACCTCACCTCTGTACCACCCAAGCAGGTACAGAAAAAGCAAACCTCAGCCTGAGGGCTCTGTTCTAATAGAATGTTATGTTAGCATTCTGAAATTAGAAATATTTTATATGTGCCATTTTCAACCATTTAAAAATATAAATACTTATCTCCACTGATAAAAAATATAGCACCATTATTAGATGTTAAGTCATAATTTATCAATCTCTGTGCAGCCTCCCTGCCTATTTTCAGATATCATTGAGCTTGAGCTTGATTTTTGTTTTGTCATTTGACATTATTTAGTTAAAAAACAAAAAAAGTCAGAACACCTTCAGTAGAGGACCCTAAAGAAAGCCAGGATTGATCATGCTTGCAGGTTCACGTGCTGTCCGGGAATGGACATGAAGCAGAAAAGTATGTTTGCTTTTGATACATAAGTGCTCAAGATTGGGCTTCTAGTACCGTATTAATTTAATTTAAAAGTGGTTTATCAAATAAAATATAGGAATGTAAAAGTATGTGCGGTATTCTATTCTTTCTATTAAAATGGCAAATATTGTTTACCTTCCATGACCACGACATTATTCATCTTCAAATTCCACAGGGCAGAAAATTTCCCCCTTCAGCTTCATATATGGTTTTGCACACAATAAACATTGACATTAAATATCATATTTATGCAGACAGGTGTAGTTATCACCAAAAAAAAACATTAAAATTGTTAATGTGGATCAAATGTAAATCCATTACAACCACAAATCTCCTGAAAGAAAGTCAATTATGAAAGAGAAGAAATAGTAAGAATGGTACTCCTTGCAAACAGATGTCCTCTGAGGACATTCCATTCTTTCCGGTGAGCCACTCCCACCATTCTGTGAAGGAGTTAAGTAAGGGGCCTGAAAGGAATGTAATTGTTAATCTAATCAGAAAAGATTCTGGTGTCTTTTCTAAGCCCCCACTCACTGCTAAAAGCACGGTAATATAAATTCTGCATTGTAAGTATTCTTTCCTGATTTAAGGAAATGAAAGGGCAAACAGGGAACCTCCACAGTTTCCCTACCTTTTACCAGGCAATCAATTGCATTCAGTCTACTGCTAGAAATTCTCTAGTCCTGCTGTAGCCCCTAAATCACTGGTATTCAAAGGTTTATTGCACATTCACACTCATATGTCATTTGCAAGGAAGTCTAATTGAGTAAATTTACAGTTGGGTGAGTGCTTCATTTAGACTGTGCATGTTTAATAAAAGCCTTTTAAGTTAGTAATCTCAGCTCAGGAAACAACAAAAGTGCTAGAGGGTTAAGAATAAAATATAGCAGGTAAATGTTATGGTGTGACATTTCCTTATAATGTTTCTAAGTAACTGAATTTCCTGTCTCTGGATTGTTTTTACACATACAATGTGCTTTGCTGAACATTTTCGCCTTTTATTTCTACCGTGTGAAGAATGTGTTGGTGGAATCATTCCTCAGTCAAATTGCTGCAGTTAGCTGAAAATAGTGTCAATAATTATTGCCCTGTATGAGAGAGCTTAAAATAGTATCTCGATTGAAATAACTGAACATGTTCTAATAAAAAAAAAAACTCTAAATAGTAAGAGTAGATTTCAATCTCCATTACTCTGCAGTCATTTTTGATGTTCAACTTGAATATTGAAATATGTGAATCATTTATAGAATGGGACTGCATAGTAAACATTGTCTTACACACAAACACACACACACGCAAGCACTCACACACACGCGCACGCACGCATGTGCACACACGCATGCATGCACACACACACACACACACACACAGAATCTCATTTGTCTTTAAACCTTATGTCTCAAAGAAAATGTAAAATTGCAGAAAAGACAGAAATTTAAAGTTTCAAAATAATAGCAGGAAAATACATCACAGAACACAGACACGTCATCCTCCAAATTATTCTTTCTGGTGCTGAAATTATTTGGTCACAAGTAATAATAACAAGAAATAAATGCTTTCCACGAACAATGCTGCATGACAAAAATAGACTCTGTGGACCTCATGTTGATAAGAGTCTGCTTGATGTCTATTACCCTGTAAAGGCGAGAACCTCTATATTTCCCTAGCTGACAGACTATGGAAGCATTACTATACAGCACTGAGCATCTATTTGAAGTCCATTGTTCTAAATGCACTCATCTTAAATGTAAGTGTGTAAGAATTTGAATAAAATAGAATAATACATCAGAAATGGCGTTAGTGGAAAAAATGAAGAAATGGAGACATTAGCACTACCTAATCTCTAACGTTTTCTGAGAACACAAAATACAGTGGACATAAACCACAGGTATTCTCTGGTCTAAATGAGCGTATGGACAAAACTGCAAATACTAGAAAGACAAATGAAAATACTATGCATCAGTAACAGTTTAAATTGTACAAAATTTCTCTAAAATTATTTGGATGACTGGGGAAATGCCTTGTTGGATAAAATACTTGTCATCATGCATTTGGGTCTTAGTTCAAATTCTCAGAATCCATAACACATATAAAAGCTAAATATACCTATATTCACAGCATTCCTTTGAGAAGATGAGATGCAGAGACAGAAAATCCTCAGCAGCTTGCAGACCAGGATTCAAGCTATGGACCAAGGAACAATCAGGAGATCTTGGTTAAAATAGGGTAGACAGCAAGGACAGACCCAAAAGTTCTTTATTTTACCTCCGTTTATGCATTGTGCTAAAGTACACACTTGCTTATTGCCCATATTCATAAACACACATGTGTGCATGTGTATGTTTACACAGAGACTTTTTAATGGAATTTAGTTTGAGTTTCATTCTCGTTCTTTTCACCAGTGCGTCATTTGAAAGTTTAAGGAGCAGTGATACAGGGAAACACTTTGCTGACACAGAAAAGAATGTTCCAAGAAGGGATCAAATACTTGATTTCACTTTTATTTGTACAGGAATTATTGAGCAGCTTGTATTACAGATACTGATGAGAATAGATGCACAGATGTACTTTCTATTTTCAAGGAAGTGTTCGTGTGACACAGAGAGATAACGAAGAGTGAAATGTATCTTCACACATTTTATGAGAAGAGTAAATATTACATAGAGAAGGGCTGTACAGGTAGTTTATATTTTGATAGACATAAAAACATAATGAAAATAGATTAATGTATTTAAAGTTACTTTTATATATAGTCAAACTGACTAAAATGTGATAGTAGGTTATGGTAGAATTGTTTCTTGAGATATCACTGGCTCAAAACCTTTATTCAAGGGAGTCACATCGTTTGCAATTCCATTAACTTCTCTGAATTGGATTCTCTTACCAAGACTTCATTACACTAAGCTTTTAATGGGATCCAGTTGAAGACTTATTTTTCTATATGTTGTTTTAATAGAATTTGTTAGATTGGTAATTCATAAATAATACATACATCTCACCAATATAGAGAGTTGGGAGCCTACTAAGAAGGCATTAGGTATGGGCTGGGTTTAGACTTTCAAGCCAGGACATGGAATAATGCCTTCTGGAAGGGATGAAGAAAGATCGACACAAGAAATATTAATGGACAAAACCAGAACAGACTTGATTACAGGGATAACGATTTTTCATTGGAAATTTTACTGAATTGATAAATGTTTTCTTAAGCCACCCTTTTGGATTGATTTCTGAAGGCGTTTCCAGAAAGAATTAAATGTAAGGGAAAACCACATATTGTATAACATTAGAATATGGGTTGGAACACTAGACTAGACCAAAAGGGAATAATAACGGGCCTAAATTAATAAATAAATTAAGGCATCATCACCTGCGACTTCTTGTCTCAGGTAGGCAGAGGTATATGCAGGCAGAAGCCTCAGACATCAGCTTCTAATCCAAGCTTTCTTCCCCCTGATTCTTCTCTATGTAGCTTAGAGGACTGGACAAGCTCTTTATTCTTTGAGCTGCATGACCAGGAGATCACCCTTTGAAACTCTTTTTATGAAGTAGGGAACATTCCCTTGCAGTGCGCTTCTTTTTGACTTACCAGCTCTTAAATTCCTCACCATTAATAATAGCTCATTGACAATTAAATTTCAACATATCAATTTTGACATTCAGAACATAACAGCCAGTGGGGAAAAACTGTACATTAACTTCTTACTTCCTCTTGCTACCTCCTACTTCCTGTTTGTGTGACTGCGATGGGTCCACCAAACAAAGAATTATTTTCTCTCCCTCCCTCCCTTCCTCCATCCCTCCCTTCCTCCCTTCCTCCCTCCCTCCCTCCCGCTCTCCCTTCTCTCTCTCTCTCTCTCTCTCTCTCTCTCTCTCTCTCTCTCTCTCTCCACCCCATGAAGGCTGAGTTTACTATTTTCCATGTTATAAAACAGTAATTTCTTCAATATGTGTGTTAAATTGTGTCAATTTGTAAAGATATCTTTGAATCCCCTTGAAAGCACAATTAAAGTTCTTCCTTCCCCCATTGTTGCTGCAACAAATTACCACAAACTTATTACTTAAAGCAGTACCCATTTATTATATAGAAATTAAGACAAGCAAGGTGAAAATTGGCTTGTTGCCTGAAGTCTCAGCAAACTCAAACCTGAGAACAGAATAGTTTTTTTCCAAGAAACATTTGGGGTGAATATGGCATATTCATTGAAGATGTTGATTAAATCCAGTTCTTGCAGCTGGGGCAGATAGATGTGTCTATTTGACTGCTAACTGTCAGTTAAGAGTGAGTTTTGTTTTCAGAGTTCTCCCAGCTGCCTCTTTTCATTGTATATTTATCCCAATCCTGTGAATTAGCACAGCTAGTTCACACACCCTGAACCTCCAACTTTACCTTTGTACCCATTTCTGCTCTGGCCCATTGACTGATTAATTCCTGCAATTCCTTCTACAGGATTTTCTTTCCATTTAATGACCTGAGAACTCAAATCAGGTTTATTCTTAAATTTAAGGAGGGTATTTTCATAGTTAATCCTAGATTAGTGTACAATTTATTAACTAAGGTACAGAAATTTTGCTGGAACTTCTTTACAATTCTGCCTAAAATAAGGGCATGAGTAAAGTGACCCTAACCTATTCAATTTTCTGCTAGAATTGTTACTATCTCCCAATATTGGAACTAAAGAGAAATCTAGTTTAAGTTATTTTTTCAAACTCTGTTACACAGTTGGACAAAGACTAGGGATTAACTCAAAATCAATGATTACAGAGGACATACTCCTTTCCAAAGGATAACATAAACAGTGTGTCAGTTCTGCCGAATAAGAGAGATCAATAGAATGGTTTAAATGTAGCTTCATTAGTGTCTTTAAGCTCAGTTAATGGAGATATTTGAGACATAGCCTTTTTGAAGTGTAAATATTAGTATTACCTGTAAAAATGTACCACATTTGACATTACTGTGGCCTTCCTTTGGCTACCTAGTCCTTGTGAGCTCCTCTGAAAGAATTCAGATGAATAAGCACATGTCATAGAGGATGGGCAGAATTTATTACGGAGCAAAAGCTAGTATACTCAAGGCTTGAGAACATCCAATGACTTAAAAGATAGTTGTGCCTATCTGCATTTCCGCATGTCTGTTGTTTTTAAAGTTTCTGGAATAAGTAGCTTTTCCTGAGGATCTTTGTCCTGTACAGGAGATTAACAGCCATCTTTGGTTTCACATAAAGGTGGCTCATTCTGAAAAAGACTCCTGCTATCCAATAGTCATATAAGACTTTTATATCCTAATTTTAAGTAATTATCAATTAATAATCTTTTGGGTAATTGAGGACAAGACATCTCCTCCCATCCTTAGAGCCCATTCCTCGAACTAGTTACCAGAGTCCTGAAGTTCCACCTTCTTACCTAATATCTTCAAGGTACAAACTTGAATAAGAGATTTTGCCATGTGGAATATGTTTGAAAATTGATTCTCAACTCTAGTGAGAAATAAAAAAATCAACAGTCATCCAAATATAAATTAAATGGATTGTGAAAGACTGTTTAGAAAAAAAAATTAAAAATTATTCTCAATTCTATAATTGCAATGCTGTATATTTTCTTATGTGCAATCCTTATTTTAGTCATAGTGTGACTAAATATTAAGTAGGATATATAAAGTAGTGACAAGACTTTCAGTACTAATTCTTGATCATGAAGGCAAAATAGCATTTACCAGACAAGCTTTTATCTGTAATATGTCAGTTATGAATTTCAGCATCTCGACACATTTAGCTATTTATTCTAGAAATTCTGACTACTTCTAAATAAATAATTGTACAACATGAGGAATACCCTAGGTAAGGATGCTCAAACAATAAATTTTGGGAAAATATTACCCATATGCATTTGATTAATAAATAATCAAACACCAATATTTGTTGATAGGTTTGTACATGTATTCCTTCAAGACCAGCAACTTCTCTGATATTTCTCTTTTGGTTCAATATGTTGAATATTAGAGACAGTGTTTTCTAACCTGTCTCAGGTTAGTGTTTGCCATAACTTAAAATCAGAGTATCACTCAGTTCAGTGACTACATGTGTATTTATATGCTTGTACACAATTTATTTTATTTTGCAAAAAAAGAAAAAAGTATCAGTTTTCTCATCCTCTCGCAACATTACATAGTTAGATAATATGACTATACACTCTCAGTAGTTTGTGAAGGCATTTCTTATTTTCAGTACTGAATTATTATTTCAATTCTTTCAAACAAGAGATCTTGTCAAATTCAAGAAAAATGTAGCAGTTTCAACAAATAACTGACAAAAAAGAACTATTATTTTTACAAAAAGTAATATCTGAAATAATTCTCTTTTCAATGTTGAACAAGTATTAAGTATTAATTTATGTTAATTAGCAGCAAAGATATCCATTGTGTTTAATGGCACATTGGGTACTGAAAATAAGAGAATGTTTGATAGTTTTTTCTTAGTATATTATAGACATTTAACAACTGTGAACATTTGTTAAAATTTCAAGGATTTGACTTTTTTTTTTGCTTTAAAAATCTACCACTAAGAACTCACCAAGGCCAGCTGGCCTGGGTCTGAAAAAGCCTGGGATAAAATCGGACTCGCTGAACATAACGGACAATGAGGCAATGGGTTTTTGATCCTCCCGCACATACTGGCTTTGTGGGAGTCTAGGCAGTTTGGATGCTCACCTTACTAGACCTGGATGGAGGTGGGTGGTCTTTGGACTTCCCACAGGGCAGGAAACCCTGATTGCTCTTTGAGCTGACGAGGGAGGGGGGCCTAGTTGGGGGAGGGGGAGGGAAATGGGAGGCGGTGGCGGGGAAGAGACAGAAATCTTTAATAAATAAATAAATAAAATAATATTTAAAAAACTCTGCCACTAAAATAAAGAAGCTGCGACCTGTTAAACCCTAGGAGAGTTTTTGCTGACTATAACTTAATATTTCCAACCCACCCACCTAATGCTTTGGTAGTGACATTTCTTTTCCATTAGCTACAGCCAGTGAAGGTATTGGAAAACCTAAATTCTTGATTCTGCCCAGCACATGTGGGGTTACCAGAGGCACACAGCCTGTTTTCACAGAGCACAGAAGGAGAGTTGGATGTATCAAACCCTCGACAAATGTTCTGGCAGTTAAGGAAAACTTTGTTTATATTGCGTGCCTCTCAACAGAAATTAAGAACTGTGGAAACAATTCTCACAAGAGGGTTGCAATCTTCTCTCGTTCTCTCTTAGTGAATATGACAAGTTCACCTGCTGTGGGAGGCTGAAAATAAAGGACAATCTCACCACATTAATAATACATGAGCCACAACTGCATCTGAGGCCAACTCCGCCACCAGAGATTGAGTGTGACTCTTAATTCAGTGCATGATGGAAGTACTTTCGCCCGAGGTAAATGTCGAGGAGGACATATTTGCGTGCCAATCTCCACTTAAGGCCCTAGCGCTGGGCAGAGTTCATGTGCACGGAAGTGTAAACTTACAGGAAGAGGCAGGACCCACTAAGATGTTATAACATTTGGCTTTGGTGGGGGCCTAATGTTTTATTGAAGATTATTCACCCTTACTAGATATCTGAAAACCCACTTAGTGCTCTTGAAAATTGTGTTTTGACTACATGGACTAGTTCCCAATCACTGAAAGATAAAAACATCAAAATAAGCTAATAGGGTTTTGCCATGAACTATGATCCCAAAAGAGCTTGAAATAAAAATGAGCCATTTCCAGGAGTTCTGTAAAGTTCAGGGGCTTCAGAGCCCTGTAAATGAATGCGGAGGGAACAGTACATAGAAGAGAGAGGTAGAAGAAAGAATAAAAATAGAAAGAAAAAATGAGATAATTTCTATTAAATGGAAAGAAAAGAAAATTTAGTAAAGCCTTTCTTAAGATTTCATCATTCACACAAAATTTGAAAATGGTGTGGGAACATTGAAAGAAAATTATAGCCGAGCTTATATGGAAGATATTCATTGGAAAACCATCTTATTTAATTTTCATACTTTTAAATACTTTTTTGATTTTTTTTATTGATTTGGGGAATTTCACATCATGAATACTGATAGCACTTATTTCCCAGTCCTCCTTGGCTGTTCTGCCATCCCATCATCCAGCTTTTCCACCCGAAATGAAGAAAATGTTAAAAACCAAATGTAGTTTGTGTTTCTCATATATTCACTGGAGCATGGTTAAACTCCCAGTAGCCAGCCCCGTAAAGAAAACTGAGTTCTTCAGCACCCACATCCCTGCCAGAAGACATTAGTTGTAAAAAGCTACACTTCAGCATCCTTATCACTATTTTTAAGAGTTCTCTTTGATAGCTTTTTGTCTAGGTTGTTACATTTTGGGGGTTGGGGTGAGAGTAGGGCTTGTCACAGAAGCCTTCTATATCTCTTTCTCAACTGTGAATCTGTAGTCATCAGTACCATAGCAATGGTAGTATCCTTGCCGTTACATTTATCAGAAGCATGGGGCACGATACTCACATGGTCTTCTCTGTCAACAGAGACAAGGACCTCAGCATGATCTTTGGTGGCAGTACAGACCACAGGCATCACCATGACAACCTGCCACAGCATGGGCCATGGACCCCGTCATAGCCCTCAGAGTCATAACAGGCCACTCACATCAACATGCTTCATACAGCAGCACAGATCATGGACATACACATGGTCTTAGGTGGGAATTCGGGCCATCAGCCCTGCCCCTAGCTGCAGTAGAATCATAGACCCCGAAATGGATCATTTTAAATAATGGTAATTCATAAGGGAGTATTCCCTGGGGAAAAAACAATGTATGAAAGAGAATTTCCATCCTGCCAATTTTGTATGCTTTAGTACACACTTCAAAATCATGGTTTCATTTATTTCTTAACTTTTGAGACACAAAATTTGATATTTTACACTGTCAAGGAGAGTGTATAGACATGAAACAATAAATAGAAAAAACAAAACTATTGATTATTAAAGATTCCATTATTTACTGTTAGGATGACATTTATTGCTAGTGAGGTTATAATCAAAGGAAATTATGGCAAGAATACAATGAAGGAAGTACAGGAAATGATGAAAAAGCCAATGCTTCTCAGTGGCTTCTCAATTCTTCTTCATACTGTTCTGAGATTAGTATCATAGTTTAGATGGAAAATATTTTTGCCATCTTTGGTGACACTACAAAACTTCATAGCTGATAAACCTTTGAAATTCTTTCTGGGGATTATGACACCAAAACTTACTTATAAATCCATTATGTAAGTCATATCATTTCTGATAATGATGTTAGAGCACAGATCTAGAATCATATAGTCTCACATCTTCAGGACTGCTTGTGTCATTGAGTATCCTTTCCCAGGTATCATAGCAAGAAAGGATTTTTCAAGGAAGGGATAAAATAAATTAGATAAATGTGTTACCCTGGATGCTCTTGCTTTCTATTTAGTTAATGCTGCATCGAAATCAATTGTAAACTTTTATAAATTAGTATCTTGGAGGTAAAGTTTCATCCTAATTGTTGACATCAAAACAAAACATTACTTCAGAGAATAATTGCAAATTGCTTCCTGTCTCTGAACCTAGACAACATATGGAATTCATGTGGAACAATTTTTAAGATTTTTGAATAAGTGGATTCAAGTTTTTAAATTGAGAGAGAGGTTTTACATTTTGTTTCCTGTTTCTCTTGAAAATGAGAATCTGGCAATAACAAGACCATGTATCACCTCCACCAGTATCAGTGGGAGCCCTGCCAAATCAACCGAGTCCATCTGTTCTCCTTGTGATCTCTATCAAAAGCTTGAAAACACATATAAGGGAAACTTTCAGGTAAAGAACTGGATTTTAACTTTTTCTGGACAAGAAGACTCTGCTGGTAAATATATACCTCTTTCCTGCGATTCTTCCATTGATTATATAACTCATTCACTGTACCATTCTGTCTTCTGTGGGAATTTACATTTTATCCTAGATTTTATTTTTCCTTGTTAGTCTGTTAACTCATCTTCTGTAATGTTCTAAATAATGTCCTTCAAATTTCCTTTTCCACAATGACAGATGAGCCTTTCACAATTTAATAGACTTCAAGACATTAGAGAACAATTCTTATCCATATTACAACTTTGGGGGCATCAAGTAAGGACCACAATCTGTAGATAATTACAAACATGTATATTTACATAATAAAAGTGAATGGAAGCAAAACTAGTCAACATAACTAACTTTAGTTGAAATAATACTTCAAAGGATTAGCAACTAAAATTTCTAAGAGGCATGCTAGAGTAGTTTGCTTACTTTGAGATGAAAGCCATCTTTCTTTAAGGGCAGTAAATCTGCTGTTTACCACACCCTCTCTCTCTCTATTCTAGTGTCTGGATTTAGGATATGCATTGTCATCTTCTCCTTCTCTGCACTGCTGCTTAATTCCCAGAATTGAAGCATGTTAACACATTTTCTTAACAAACTAAACCTTAGGATCAACGAGATTGTTCAGTGGTGGAAGCACTCTTCATTCTTGTGGAGGACCAGGACTCAGTCCCCAGAACTCACATCTTGTCTACAATCCAACTTTAATTCAGTTCCAGGGAATGAGAGGTATTCTTCTGACCAAAAAAAAAAAAAAAAAAAAAAAAAAAAAAAAAAAAAAAAAAAGGATCAGGTATATATACAGTGCACAATCATGTATGCAGGGCAAATACTCAAACACATTAAATCCAATTTTAAAAAAATCTTTCTATGAATATATCTATTTAAATGTTGGCTTTTAAACAATGCATTTTATTTTAGACCACTGTTTTACTAATGGTAATATTCTGAGTAGAATATAACATAAGATTACATTCTCAATTACTGTCTACCCTAATAAAACAAAAATCTTCTGACTATGGCCTTTTTTCTTTTTTTCTTGACATGATTAAATCATTTCTGCCTGCTTTTTCTCCCTCCAAGACCCCCTACTTGTCCCATGCACTGCTATCTTTCAAATCTATGACCCTTTTCTTTTAACTGCTGTTACATGCATATGTGTGTATTTATAATATATATATAATACATTACAAAACTTGCAAAACAAAGTACAAAGATGATTCAAAAATACTATTCACTATGACTAAGTTAGCTTATAACTACAATGCAGGGAAGGCACAAAATATTTTTCTTAAGTAACTTTACCTCTGTCTATTGTTGAACTAGTGGCTAGTTTTGTGACTAAACAATAGAAACAAATTTTAGGGAGGTAAATGGAATATTTAATACTTAATGGGATATACATAATATAATGTTCTAGTAAGAAACTATTAATTTGTATCTAAAATAGTCACAATTTCCAAAAACTCAAAGAGAACCATCAAGTGTTAAATAAACAAAAGCTATTTTTACAGACATGTATAGAAAACAATCTAGAGACTATTTCTTGTGCTGCTTTAAGTAATGTGTAAATGCTTAAAAGTTTCATTCACCAGGTCTTATACATGTTTGCTAAATTTAGTGTAATAAAGATAAAATTATTATACATAGTTATATGAGAAAAACCTGAATAATAAGTCATCTACAAAGTCATATCTATATGATAAGCTTTATACCACAATTTTACATATATAATTCTAATGTTAACAATATCCATTATTAGACTCTTGAAGAATTAAAGTACTCAGAAACTGAGTAATTCATTCAAGGTTACTTTTTTAGAAGCAATAAATCAACACAAACTGAGGGTACCCTAGAGATGGAAAATCTAGGTAAGTGAACAAAAACTACGGATGTGAGCATCATCAACAGAATACAAGAGATGGAAGAAAATAGATACATCAGTCAAAGAAAATGTTAAAGCTAAAAATTCCTGATATAAAACATTCAAGATTAATAACTTCTATTTCCCAATCAAAAAGAGCCCAGGACCTGCTGTTTTGCATTTGTCAAATTGGCTGCACTTTAAACTAGTAAAGCCCCTACTGCTCAGGCCATAGCTTCGAGAGAATTCTGTTCCCCTAGACAATGACTCTTCTGCTGCCATTAAAATTAGCTTTAACTAAACATCTATTGTTCTAATAAAACTCTAGATTCAAAGGCTACGGTGAAAATGTGCAAACTCAGAGTTAGACTAGCACCTGAAAACTTTCTCTTTAGGTTGACGACCCCAGAAGCCTCTCTCCTTCCACACTGCCTCAAGTAAAATTCCAATCTATGCCCCTCCCTGCTACTTCCTGTAAACTAGCTGCTAACCCCAGCTCTCCAAGATAGGCTAATTTTTTTAGTTAATGCAAGTGCATGTCTTTACATAGTTAAGCAAATGCAGCATAAACAAATGTAACACACCTTTGCCTAACTAAACTTATATTTCACAACAAGGATCAGATGGTTTTAATGCAGAATTCTACCAGACATTCAAACATGAGTTAGTGCTATTATTCCTCAAACTATTCCACAAAATAAAATAAACAGAGGAACATTGCCAAATTCATTTTATGAGGTCACAGCACCCTGATACCAAAACCACACAAGAAAATAGAAAAAGACAGAGAACTATAGACCTATAGACTAATTTCTTTCATGAGCATAGATGCAAAACCCGCAATAAAATAATAAAAAAAAAAATCCAAGAACACATTAAGAGGAATGTCCACCATGATTCAGTAGACTTCACCCTAGAAATGCAGGGATGGTAGAACATGGGAAAATCAGTCAATGTACTCCACCATGTAAAGAAACTGAAAGAAAAAAAAAGTCATGATAACCTCATTAGATGCTGAAAAAGCCTTTGAAAAGAGCCAACACCACTTCATGACAAATGTCTTGGAGATATCAAGGATACAATGGAGATACCTAACATAGTAAAGGCAATATACAGCAAGACAATAACCAATCTCAAATGAAATGGGGAGAAACTCAGAGCAATTCCATTAAATCAGGAACAAGACAAGGCTGCCCACTCTCTCTATATCTATTCAATATGGTAATTGAAGTTCTAGCTGGAACAGTAAAACAACTGAAAGTGATAGGAGAATCAATTTGAAAAGGAATAAGTCAAAATATCATTATTTACAAAGGATATGACATTACACATAAGTGACCCCAAAAATTCTATCAGGGAATTCCTAAAAGCCGATAAACAAAACAACTTTAGTGAAGTGGCTGGATACAAGATTAATAGGAACAAAAAAAAAAGAAAAAAGAAAAAAAAAAAACAGAAGTCCTCCAATACCCAAATTACAAATAAGACTGAGAAAGAAATTAGTGAAACAACACCTTTCACAATAGCCACAAATAATATAAAATATCCTGGGCTAACTCTAACCAAAAAACTGACATTCTTGTACAACAAAAGCTTCAAGTCTTTAAAGAAACAAATTAAAGGTATCAGAAGAAGGAAAGGGCACCCATGTTCATGGATCCATGAATTAACAAAGGGAAGACAGCTGTGCTACAAAAAGCAATTACAGATGCAACAGAATTCTACTCAAAATTTCAATACAATTCATTACAGACCTTGAAAGAACAATACTCAACTTAGAATGGAATAAAGTCACAATAGATAAAATAAACCTGTACAGTAAAAAAAAAAACTCCATTAGAAACTAGTATCATAGGCATCCTTTGTTCCTTCTCATCTACCCAAATGGAACCCAGTAAAGCAGCAAAAGTGAATTAAAGATGTGGGTAAAGAGCATCAGGAAGCCAATATTGATGAGAGGAGGTCTTCTCAAGACTGTATAAATATTTAAAGTACTAAGTGTCAACACTTGTCTGTCGTAGCAGGCCGCTTTTTTGAAGACTGCTTGATAGTTCCCGAATGCTCAGCCCCGAAATAATGACACAGAAACCATATTATTTTCAATACTGTTTGACCAATAGCTTAACCATATTTCTGGCTAACTCATATAACTCATATTTTAAACTATTCCATCTCCATTAATCTGTGAATTGTCACTGTGCTGTGGCTTACTGGGTAAAGTTCCGGTGTCTGTCTCCTGTGGGGCTATATGGCTTCTCCCTACTCTGCCTTCTTTCTCCCAGCATTCATTTTAGTTTTCCCTGCCTACCTCTATTCTACCCTGTGCAGGCCCAACGCAGCTTCTTTATTAACCCATGGTATTCACAGCATACAGAGGGGAATCCCACATCACCTGTGTATGTGAGAGCCAGGCCTGCTGTCAAGCAGCAGTCTTAGCCCCACACAGGGGGACAGAGCCAAGATGGACAAGGAGGGACACAAAGGAAGATACTGTTAACAGAATGAAGGGTTAGATTTAACTCTGCTTGGAACATCTACTCTTATGTCTGTTCTTTTTAATGTATGTGTTTTTGACCATAAAATGAAGTAATTTAGGCTTCTTGGTTGTAACCTAGTTAACATAAGCATATCTTTAGACTTTCAGGAAACATTCCTATGAAGTTTTGAAAATAGATGGGTAAAAAGCCTTTCAAGTTTTATTTTACAATTTTAGTTAAACACACACGCGCTTGCACACACACATACACATGCACACACCAGAGTCAATAAGAATCTTCGAGTTACTTGGCTATTCATCTTCGCTGTTAATTGGACTACTGCTGAGCTTCTCTAACATTAATTTCAACTCAGAAACCTGGAAAATTTTTCTATTTTGAAACAACCACCAGATAATAGCATTTTCTGTCTTCATGTTCTATGGTTTTCTCAGTAATTGGCATCTCTGATATTAGCACATACCTTTGAAGGCATTCCTCTCATTTGCCTCCCTTTAGACTGGTACCAAATGAATTAATATCACCTTCCTGGACCCTGAGTACCTCTTTATGAACTGTCTCTCGTTCAGTCCTTACCATTACAGAGACAGAACTTCCATGCACAAAAAGGAGTTATGTCCCACCAATGGATTCTGAAACTCTGCAGAAATTACTGGGTTGAAGTCCATGTAGACAGATTTTAGTAATTATTAAAACACTGTATGTGGTGGTAATGTTTGGAGAACTCAAAACACAGATAACAAAGCAAGTCTCCAGTTTGCCAAGTATTATGCTCATGTTAGATAATACAAACAAATCCTGTTATAAATAATGAATCTTTTCTTAATTAGTTTGTGAAATGAGATCTGAAAATATGAGAAACACTGAGGAAAATTAATCTTCATGCCTTAAAGAAACAAACACAGTGTGAGAGACAGTAATATTTTCATTAAAAATGTTTTTGGCTCCTGGTCATTCAGCCAGAGTCAGACATGGACTGCCTCTCATGGTCTGAGCCTCAAGTTTGACCATGCATTGGTTCACCATTCCTACAAGTTCTGCCCACCAGTGCCCCAGATTGTAGGTCAAAGGTTTTGTGACTTGATTGATGTCCCACTTCCAAAGCTAGGAGCCTTGTCTGGTTATAGAAGATGACCAGTTTAGGCTCCTTATTCCCAATTATTAAATTTTATTGGGGTCACTTTCATAGATTACAGTGAATGTCCACTACACTAGGTTTCTACATCATCTCCCAAATGCCACCCAGTTTCAGTTTCCTCTCCCAATATTATCTCCCTCCATCCTCCTACTTCCCAACTGATCCCTTCTGTTCCCATTGCAACCTTCCACCAGTACACACACAAAATCTATTCTTTTTCCCCTTCCCAGAGAGATCCACATGACACCTTCTTGATCCCTCCTTTTTACTTAACCTGTCTGGGTCTGGGAAGTATAGCATGGTTATCCTTTACTTTAGAGTTAATATTCTCTTATAAGTGAGTACATATCATGTTTGTCTTTCTGAGTCTCGGTTACCTCATTTGGGATGATCTTTTCTAGTTCCATCCATTTTCCTGTAAATTTCATGATGTTATTGTTTTTAACAACTGAGGAATATTGTATTATCTAAATGTATTACATTTTCTTTATCCTTTTTTCAGCTGAGGGACACCTAGGTTGTGCTAGTTTCTGACTATTATGAATGAAGTTGCAATGAACATGGTTCAACAAAGTATCCTTTAGGAGAGTTGTAGCATCCTTTGGGTGTAGGTGGAGGCTGCTCGTTCATTTCCTAGCCACACAGACCCAAAATAAGGACACAGAAACTGTATTAATTAAATCATTGCTTCTCTACTAGCTTACACATATTTCTAGATAGCTCTTATATATTAAATTAACCCATTTCTATTAATCTGTGTGTTGTCACGTGGTTGTGGCTTACTGCTAAGTTTCCATCTGGCATCCAGCATCTGTCTCCTGAGGCAGCTACATGGCTTCCCTTTTTACTCTGCCTACTCTCTCCTCCTCAATCTGCTTGGAATTCCCACCTTGCCCGTGGAAGGACGCTTAAAAGAAATCCCACACTAGCTTAGAATTGAGAAATAGATGGTTATTAATTTAGGCATAGACTCACAAATCAGAATCCTCTGCTTGAATGGAGATCTGAAATCGAATCTCAGAACCAGAACAGAGAGGCCAGAAAAAAGAAACCGGGCACATGCTCTATATCAGCATATATAGTATAAGAGGCCACACCCCAGTGGGTGGGTAGCCACTGGCTATAAGACTTCCTATAACATTTGGGTGGTACAGATGGGACTTGAGATAGATCAATTTCCAATTTCCTGAGGAACTACCATATTGATTTCTGTAATGGCTGTACAGGTTTGTACTCCCAACAGCCATTTGTGGTTTTGATATTAGCCTTATGGTTGGGTGGCTTGGTGTTCTTGTGGAACTCCGAACAATATGAGGGTATCTCTGACCCTTTTACCTACACTGGGGACCCTTTTTCTCTTCCAGGGTTGCCTCATCTACCCTTGATATGAGGGTTTATGCCCAATCTTACTGTATCTTGTTAGCCCATATTTGGTGGCTATCCCTGGGAAGCCTTCTCTCTTTTTGAAGGGGTGGAAATAGAAGAGGAGTGGATCTGGGGGAGAGAAGTGAGTAGACAAACTTGAAGAAGTAAAGGTAGAGGAAACTGTAATCAGAATACAATGGATGAGAGAATACAAGTTAAAAAGAAAGAATGGTTTTAGTCTTACCTTAAGAATATGAGTTCCCACTTGCCAAATTTATTAGAAATTCATTTATGTAGTATTTCAGTGAATTCTGCTTTGGAAATCTTTTTTATTGAATTGGAAATCCACTTATTTTGAGACATATAAAGACATCGTTTTATTTAACCTTCGAGAATGTCTAAAAATAAGTGACCATTGTTGTGGTGTCTGTACTCATCAATAGCAAAAATAGTGGTTTAGAAAATTATTAGATAAAATGAGTAGAAAGTGTTATATGTTTTTTTTTCTTATTGTTACCTTTCCTATATCCAGGTATTCCAGCAGAATGTCATTTGATTTTTGTTATGTCCAATACGAAATAATGTTATTTTGGTTTCTAGTTTTCTTCACAATTAGGAGGCTTCAGGCAGCTGAGGAAACCTGTGGAGATGCTGAATGAGTCAGAACCCAGAGTGAAAGTTATGGGTCAGGGACAGTTTAGTACTTCCTGAACCAGAAAACCTCTCACAGCATGATTTATGACAGCACCTGAGTGTGATCACTTAAAAATAATGCAATGTTGTTATAGCAGGTGTAGTAGCCAGCGAGCAAAGTGGGTATGAACAGTGTTTTTCCAAACTTTGATGGTAATTAAAATGAACGAGTCATCATATATTATTCTTACTTCGAAGCTGCAAAGATCCTTCACTTGACATTTTAACTGCATGGCAGGAAACAGCCTACATCCTAAGTGACTTTCCGTTTTCCCTTTGGGTGTGCTGTTTATGCGCTCACAGTTAACTTGTCAAATCAAATGGATTAGAATTAGATTGTGAATGGGACTTAAGGCTTTTTTTTTTCCCTAAGAAGAATGAGTGTTGTTTAAAACAGGCTCACTGGTTTTGCATATTCTCTCACAAAAATGTGGTTCAAACAAGAATTGGAATGTATTTTTTAATTAAACATTTCAACAGGGTAACTTGCTTTTAACATATTTTTGTGATTTTTACATATGTTTCTTCAAATATTTCAAATGATTTTTGTTGTACAATGAGGAATGGAGCTGTGCATGCTCAGAAAATACCTATAATGCATAATTTGTCAACTTCAGAGAAGATACAAACTTAACGATGAATTATGGAAATATATATATATATATATAATTTTATCTATATTAACAGATAACAGAACTATTTTACATATGTGAATTTTATTGGGAATTTGTATTAAAAATCTGCTGACTATGATAAGCACATCAAATGTAAGCTAGTAATCTTTGTGGTTAACATGTCCTTCTTCTATTGAACAATAACAGAAGTGACTATTAGCTAGTTTGCAATACTAAAATACTATATTTAAATATTCAAGAATCAGGTTTTTATGTGTAAATTTCTCTAAGAATTGTGTGCATTAAAGATGTCAAATAGCATAAATGCACTCCACCTCCTCTCTTAATGGATTAAATTTCTTAAAAAGTATTTATTTTAACAAGATGATATAGCAAATCAAATACTGACATTTTAGAGCTGAATTTTCCAGTACTAAATGAGAGTCATTACTCCCACATCAAGACAGTGGCACACACAAAAAAAAAGATAGAAAAAAAAGAAGAAAAAAAAAGACAGTGGCACAATGTTTCAGAGAAATGAATTTGATTTTTAAACTAGCATAAAATTTTATTATACACCAACTAGTCTATCATTTAATTAATTTATTTTCAAAACCACTTGGAAATGGAATTAGAATCCACACTCCTTGTATCACATGTGACCATCTAATCATCAGTAAGACAGACAGACCTCTTTGGTAGTCCAACAACTCTCACTGATACCAATGCCCTCTGAAAATGGTAGTGAAGCTGTGGAGCTTCCTAGGATCTTAGCATTGGCACAGTTATTGACAACTGTGAACAACAAAACCATGATGTGCAAACTTCAAATGCTTATCTTTCTGACGCAAATTATATCTTGATAAAGATAAAGAAATATGTATTTCAAAATAATCTGCTTCTGGATAGGTTTTTTTATTAATTCCAGCTACTCGCTCTCCTGATTTTAAGTAGTATTTAATAAACTAAGAGAGTCTGAATGTCATCTCTCCGACTTTATAAAACAAGATCTAATCTGCTGACTGGCTTTATTTGAGTAACTACAATTCAAAAAGTTTTTAGTAACTACTGATTAGTAGGAATTTTTCCAAAAGCTTTCCTTAAATTAGCACATGATATCTCCCTATCAATCTTATTAAGTTGGACTGTGACTGTATTTGTCAGACATACTTCAATGTTATTTAAATCAATGACTAACTTCTTTGGATACAGATTAAGTTGTAGGTATTTATTGAACAAACAGCAATATAATTTGGCAGTTACACAGATCAGTTACCATTTAAAATATCCAGAAATGTTAACAGGTATGCGCCTATTGGTCCTTTTACTATTGCTTGGAGAAAAGCACATGAAAGTAGGCATGAGTGGGAAGAGTGACTTGTGTTTGCCACTCATCCAAGTGATCACAACGGTAAACAACTTAGACTCCAATATGTTGATGAGAAGCTGTGGCGATTTTGTAGTTTGGGTGAGACAAATGCATTTTATTTTTATGATGTTTGCAATTTATAAAGGCCTTGTAGAAAACATCCCTATCTTGAATTGAGGAGTACCTGTGTCTCTATCTCTCTATCTATTCATCCAATTTATGTATATATCAGAAAAGTCTTCTGTTATTGGGTAAGACATTGCTGTGGCTTGACTTAGAATAATATAAGACATCCTCTGATGCTTTATTATGTGTACAAATTCTCTAACAGTAGCTGATACTGTTTTATTCTGTTCTTCTTTGTAACAGCCTTTAAATTATTAAGATACTCAAAAATTTATATAGTGGTATATTATTTATATTTTGATAAATAAACCTTGCCTGAAGACCAGAGGCAAAACTAAAGCCACTAGAGGTCAGTCAATGGTGACACACATCTTCAATCCCAGGATTTGGGAGACAGAGTCAGATGGATCTCTGTGAGTTCAAGGTCACTCTGGGCTATACAAGATCAATACAGAAATAAATACAGGTGGTGTTGGCTCACACCTTTAATCCTAGACTTAAGGAGGCATGCATTTAATCCCAGCTCTAGTGGGAATATAAAATGCGAGGAAAGAGAGGCTTAGTCTCTTTTAGTCTGCAGTCACCTAGCCTTGGTAGAGGTAAGACTTCTCTAGTGGCTTGGCTGCCTTGCTGTTCAGGTTAAACCCCAATTTCTATCTCTGGGTTTTTATTATTTGTGTAACAGATGGATAAATGAAGCCAAGTACAAATTATTCCATATTATTATGTCATGTAGATTAACCTGAACACATTTCACCATTGTAGGATTTAGAGTAGTACATTTTTCTAGTCACATGTAATCAGTCAGAGTTATCATCCCTCTAAAATCTAGAGTGGTGGCAATTTCCTTATAATTCATTCTTGCTTACAACCAGAGTGTTCTAAGTAACATAAATGACTTTCTGTGTGATTTATTCTTGTTTTAGGAATTTTTGAAAAGATATGTCAATACCATCTAATTAATATGATATAGATCCCCATAATGAGAATTGATTTTACTTCAAAATAAAGAGGAAAATACTATAGAAATAAAATTTCCATACAGTTTAATGTAATGACTAAAGACTTCAACATATATATAAGATGTTCAAAAATTTTGCATAAAGAATAAAAATACATTTGGAAGCCCTTCAGGTGGTCAGACAAGACTGATAAATAAATTAGCATTTTAAAATACATTTATGAATCATTTTTATGTGTATATCATAATAAAATAAAATTTTACTCATATTAATACATATATAATTAACTGATGCATAATCTACCATTAACCTATAAATATTTAAATATTTTTGTTTAATTTAACATTATTCTAGCTTATATGTAAAGTAATTCTACAAGATACAGATCTGATGGAAAGATGAGTGTGGAATCAAATGGAAAGAAAAGAGTCTTTCATCCCTTCGTGTCCCCAGTGATTCCTCCAGACACCAGTACATATATAGATAGTCAGTCCCTCAGTTAAAATGACACAGCATTTGTATAAATTTACGTATAGATTCCTGTAAAAAATGTGTATTTTGTTGTAACAGGAAGGCCACTCATTTGTTCCCGGCCACCCAGCTGCTCAGTCCTGAAATAATAACACAGAAATCATATTCGTTAAAACACTACTTGGCCCATTAGCTCTAACATCTTATTGGCTAACTCTTACTTCTTAGTTTAACCCATTTCTAGTAATCTGTGTATTGCCACGTCACAGTGGCTTACCGGGTAAAATTCCCAGTGTCTGTTTCTAGTGGATCCATGGCGCCTCCCTGACTCTGCTTTCTTCCTCTCAGAATTCAGATCTATCTCCTATGCCTACCTAAGTTCTGCTTTATCAGGCCAAAGCAGTTTCTTTATTCATTATCCAATGCAAGCAACACACAGAGGGGACTCCCACATCATTTTGTCTAGCAATGTAAATGTTGTGTGAATAGTTGTTATTCTATAATATTTATAGAACACTAAGATGAATCTTATGTCTTTGGAACTAACAGCCTTTAAAATGTTGTTGACCAATTGTTGGGAGTTGATGTAGAAATGGAAAAATGCAAAAATTTTATAGTACAAAAGTTCCAATTACAATGAGGGACTTGAAATGGTGTCTCTAGCATCTTGATAATCTATTTGAGGCATGATTATAATTTAGATTATTTAGCCTAGAAATAGAAATTTTTGATAAGAATAGTGATGGAAATCAGTAGCAGAGAACCCGATAATAATGTTCAGGGTACTAAATTCAATTACATGAACCATACAAAAGAAAATTCTTTGAGAATAATTCACCAGTGAACTAACAATAATTTGATGTTAACTAAATTTTAACCATTTAATCAAGCTTTTGAGTTATCTACTTAGTTATTGACTTCTCAAATTTCCTTTGGGAAGATTATTTATGAGATACATTTTTGTATCTTGATTTCCATATATGCTCCTTCTATTCAAAGTGAAACTTTAAAAGAAACAAGCCAATATTGTGCTTGTAAAGTTGAATATAAATTTTATCAATAAATATTTGTATTCTATACCAGCATCAGCTTTTGCTAATTTCACTAAATGCCAAGTACCCAATTATTCAAGGATGTTAATAACCGATCATCCAGCATGAGCCTAATTAGTTTGTGAACTTACCTACAACTGAGATATAACACTCAGGATGAAAGCACCTGCTGAACTCCGTGATGAGGAGGTATCTGTAGTTTGGCACATCTCCAGTATTTAATTAACCTGTCATCTATTATTACATCTCTACAGAGCATCTACATCTTGTATAGGCTGAACATGCTAACCATATTTCTGAGATTAATTTAAAGTTTCTCAAATGTGTGCACTGTATAATCTTTGTAATTTAAAAGTTTTTCAGTTCATGAAGGTAACTTGCTCTTTTGATACTTAGAGTGTTAGAAAGCCTAATTTACAGAACTTTTATATCAGATTAGCAAAACTAAACTCAAAACAACATGTGCATAAATTTACTTAAGAGTAAATTTATACTAAGCCCAAAATGTACAAGAAGGCTTTTGACTAAAATTTGTGTAACAGAAAGAGAGCTACATTGTGACTGTGTCAATATGGAGACACAGCATTCTGATTAAGTAGAATTTGAGGTCCATACATACTGTGGAGTAACATTTTTGTGTACTGTAAAGATTTGACGTTTGAAGTGTTTTATAAAAAGCTGACTGGCCTGTAACCAGGCAGGAAGTATAGGCTGGACAATCAAAATAAGGATGCTGGGATGAAGAAGGTCATAGTTAGAGGGGATACCAGCAGACACAGAGGAAACAGGACATGTAGAAAATGAGGCAACAAGTCATGAGCCACATGGGAAAGGGTAGATAAGAAGTATGTGTTAATTTAAAATGTAAGAGCTAGCTAGTAATAAGTTTGAGCTATCAGCCGAGTATTTGCAATTAATATTAAACCTCTGTGTTAGTTAATTGGGAAGTGAAAAGCAGGAAAGAAAAGTACACCTATACATGAAGCAATTTTATTTTATTAGAACTTGATCATTATTTTACATACTCTATGCATATATGCAAATATAATAAATAACCTATTATAGATGTTCATGAGAACATGACCCTAACATAAATGAGATATGATATTATACATCACAGAAATATTGAAAAAGTAAATTCACAAAACATGAATATACAATTTTGATTATCATCTTTAAATTTATCTATTCATTTATAAATGTTTTAAATAAACAATACATTAAAAATATTTTCTTAGCCAATTTTTTAGCCAATGGTCCTTTTGTTCATTGACTATTCAGTGATTGTTCTGCAGTGATACCTTAAAATGAATTGATTTGCATTGCTATTCCAGACCTAAGGAAAAAATAGCAAATTGATTGCAGATTGTTCTAGAAGATGAACAGTAAGTCACAACATTTGTAGGAGACGTGTACATAACTCACTAATGTGCAACTTTCTTTACCACAGATATAATCTTGTGTTAATGAGGGACTTGTAATGACATATATACTGGGTGAAAATTTGACAAAGTCTTGCAAAAGACAAAAGACACACTGACATGACCTTATATTTTAAATACATACTGACAGTTTTTACTTTTCTCAAAGATAGGGTAACAGTGGCCATACAATTAACAAGATAGTTAAATATATGACATCACCTAAATTATGTTTAATATAACAGAAAAAAATAAAAGAAGATGGATAAATGTTGTCTGCATAAATATTTCAAGCCCATAAAACCTTCCAAGTACTAAAATTCCATTGTCACCATATAGCAAGTGTAACTGACTTAACAGCTGGTATTTACAGAAGATGTAGTTAAGTATCCAACTAGGTAATGGCTATGTTCCCATTCCAGAATGACTGGAAAAGTATGAATCTGGACTAATTCCAACTGGCTATTACAGTGAACAGTTAAGGACTTTGTAACTTGCTCTTTTGGCAAAAAGTTAATGCATTTCTCACCATTTTTATGAAATCTAATTTGCATTACCTTTTGTCTACCACAGAGGTGAGAATGAGATGTCAGCGTAACTTAATATAATACTTTATCTGGTCATCTACATTTTGGGATAATGGAGTGTTTTATAAACTAATATAGTGATAGAAATTAACTTGTACCAATTAATAATTGAAAAAATATTTCTCATAGCTTGTTACATTTCTATAGTCTCCACATAATAAAAATAACTTTAATACTCAATAAAGGAAAATAAAATTATTAGCTTTAAATTAACTATCAGTCTAAGATGAAGAGATTAAGTGTATAATAGCCAAAATAAATTATTTTTGAATGAATTTTGAATAAATATAAATACTAAATATCCATATTTATTCTTATATTAAGTAACTGTAGATATTCAGTATTTATATTAATTTAGCATTTTATCCATACAAGGTTTAATTTAGTAAAAAGAATGGAATTTCTTTGTTTTGACTAAACACATGCAGTAAGAAGACACTAACTTGGTACTAATTCAAGTGTTAGTTTCAAAATAATACATGATCATATTATAAGATTCATTGATTATAAAGCTATGAGACTGAAAAATAACACATATGTCTGGTAATGAGGATAATATTTTTAGTTAAAATTACAATATAATCTAAGTTACCTCACTGAATTTCTATATTTCCATACATATGTAACAACAATTAGAAAAAAATGTCATGAATTTAAAGGAGAGCAAGGAGGGTTATGTGGAAAAAAGGAAAAGGAAAATTATGTAATTAAATTGTAATTTGTTTAAGTCTAAGATGAAAAATAATTAAATAACACAAAATCCCTAGGAGTAAATCTGCCATGTATATTCTACTGTAACATTTACTGGCCTCATCCAGTGTTGCGCTGAAAAATTTCTCCTGAAGGAAATTATCTCCATTGATTAATATTAAGTGCTAGCCTTATCTGAAGAGATTCATACATTATGTTGTTTATATTCATTTGTACACATAGGTTGAATCCAAATTATTAAATATGTTTAATGACATCTTGATATCTAAACTTTTAATGACTGAAACTCTTCCTGGGCCTTACACAGAAATAGTGCTGCTGCAGACGGTTGTTGGAAAGAGCAGAGCCTTCCTGCATTAGTTCCTGTCCCCCCTCTTGTGTGCTCTGGCGTCACACAAGCACTTCCTTTGCGGTCAAGGCACCTGTCACTGCACTGCCAGGAGTACTGATGCCAGACTTCACACGTCATTCTCTATATGGAAACTGTCCTCAGAGAAGGAACAAGGTAGCTGTTATAGCCAAGCTCTCTCTCTCTCTCTCTCTCTCTCTCTCTCTCTCTCTCTCCCTCTCCCTCTCCCTCTCCCTCTCCCTCCCTCCCTCCCTCCCTCCCTCTCGTTCTCTCTCTCTCTCTTTATGTGTGTTTCTTTCTCTATCTGATTCTCTGGCACTGGTTCATACACACACATACACACACTCACAGCCTGTGACCATCAGATGTGAGAATAACAAGAAATCAAAAGAAGTTAACTGGAGAAAAAAATAGCAAAAAGCTTAGAAGTGGGAAGGACCACAGCAGGTTTGGATTTCAGCAGCAAGTTTGCTGACATTACATAATGGCAAATGGGATTTAAATCTACTAGAATGCCTGTCCCTTCAGCATTTTTGTTAGTAGTTACAAGTTCTCATAGAAGTTGAAGGGTTGATAAAAAAAAAAAAAAACAAACAAACAAACAGAACCCAAAATTTAGGAAATTTTATATATTTTTTTTCTCAGTACACTTACTAAAACACTTTTGTGTGCAAGTTTAACAACAGAATATCAATATAGAACAAAAGTATAGGATGAGAGCCTTGGAACTTCAAGTGAAAGAGAACATATGAGATCATTTCAGACAGGTTGGCTATAGTATTCGTGAATTTTACTGGAGAACTTTCAATTGAGTGCTCCCCAGTTACTGAGGGTGCAAATGTCATACATCTCTGTGTTTTCAGATTTCTCAACTGATTGTTTTTAAGCATATTACTTTACTCACAGACCTGTATTCTATACATTTGTACTTGAAAATTATACAATCAGTCTTTACAAATAATCTATAAGCAAATATGCTTTTTTAAAAAACACATATTTATCCACTGCAGGAAATTTTTCTGGAAAAATTGTTAATGGGGCATTAAACAAGAAGAAAAATACTTAGTAACAAATGATCAAAGTAATTTTTTTTTCAAAAAACAACTACATATTTTTTCTTCAATTTTATGAAGGCTCAAACATGTTGTATTAACTTTAAAATAATGCTTTTTAAAATTTTGTGCAGTGATCACGGTGAAAATTTAACTTACAATAACTGTAGTAGGAAAACCTTCTAATGTATTTCAGCTCACCTTTATACCTGGAAGAATAATTACAAAAAGAGATCATGATTTGAGACAGAACAATAGGAATTGGAAAGAGGAAAGGCCAGAGAAAAAAACTATATAAGTATATTGCAATTTTAAAAAATTGCTTATATTAATCAAAGGAATACAATATGTGTTGCTCATATCTTTCAATATTTCTTGTAAAATATTGTTCATTTCTGGAGAGAAAGCCTGGTTTATTCATTTAATGAATTCTTTGTTATTGATACCAAACATGTGGTTAGTTTTCTTCCTATTTCATAGGTCATTTTCAGTGAAGTATTATATGGTTGATCTCTACTCTGTACCAGTCAAACGTACAAGCTGTGTTTCCTGGTTCCATCACATGGATCATACCTTTAGATGAGTATAGACTAAGTGATCAGGTCACAAAACTATTAACCCTGAATTCTGTACTAAAAGGATTTGTGAATTTGGATCCTAATGTACAATTGATTATGTCATTCTTGATGTGCTAGTGTTAATTATTAGAATCTTCTACATATCATTTCATTTTAAGGCAAACAAATTAACATGGTGAAGTTAATGCCAGGTTACTAAAAAATTCTAAGCACATGTTTAGAGATAGTCTATTTGTTTAGCCAGTGTTTTATGGAGGCATTAAAAGGAGAAGGAGAGAGAGAAGGAAGAAGAGGTAAATGGGACATATATGGGGGAGCATCTAATGCTAAGGCCTATTTGAGGGGTCATTTGGAAAACAAATTCAGCAGAAGCTTATAAATGTGTTTGTGTGTTTATTTGTGTGTGTGTGTGTGTGTGTGTGTGTGTGTGTGTGTGTGTGTGAAAGAACTGCAAATAGAGTCAGCAATTAATGGGTGAGACAAAGCCCCAACTAGACATCCCTGTCCACCAAGTGAAGCACCCAGTGCTAGAAATGGGTTACTGCTAGTTGAAGTTTTGTCCTAACAGAACTCATTGAGCCCCCACATCGAATAAAAAAAGAAAACTCTCAGACTTTTGCTAAGGCTATTGGTTAGTTTCTACAAAAATTGGTAAGGCACTGTCATTGAAGACAGCACTTGTACAGCTCATTGAGCATGGAGAAGTCAAGCTGGTACCTAACTAAAGCCTTCAGCCCTACTGGCCAGTTTCATGATAATGGAAGTTATTGTGCTTGGTATCAAAGAAAAAGGTAAACAGTAACCCAGCTACAAGCCCTGCACTATAAAATGATGACCTGCCTGCATGATATATTGTGCATAGTTGCACAAAGATTGTGAAAAGAACTAACCAGTACCTGGATTTAAAGCCCACTACAGGAGATAGAGTCCACTGCTTGGGTGGGCATGAACCTGAGACCAGGGAGGCAATGAACTAAGGCAAAAACCAAATCCTACTCATCTACTGAAGGACAGAGCAATAAAATGATTCCTAACGACAAGCTGCTTTACTCTTATTCAGTGTGCTGATCAGTCACCATCATAGAAGTTTCCTCCTGTAGAAGATGGGAACAAATAAAGACCCCTAAAAATGGACAATGTGCACAGATTCAGAGACCTTAAAACACATCCAAAACGGGTTGTCTTCATATAATCCTTCCTTTCAGAATTCATATTGTTCTTATACCCTTAATAATAGTGTCTTAAAACATAATAGAATCCTGCTGGGCGGTGGTGGTGCATGCCTTTAATCCCAACACTAAGGAGGCAGAGGCAGTCAGATTTCTGTGAGTTCGAGGCCAGCCTGGTCTACAAGAGCTAGTTCCAGGACAGACTCCAAAGCTACAGAGAAACCCTGTCTCGAAAAAAACAAAAACAACAAAAAACAAAAACAAAAAGAAAAGAAAAGATCATAGAATTCTGGAATTTTGAGATTTTGAGAGTTGAGAAAAACTCAAAAAAATCATCAGATGCAGACAGTCAACGTACAGATCAGGTTGATTAGTTGGCTCCGGATTGCGAAACTTCTAAATAAAGATTGAACCTCCAGATAAGGGCCATCTAAAAAAAGGGGAGGACGAAAGATTTGAAGAGCCAGAGAGGATGGATTACAGCAAGAAAATAGGAAATATGCATGTATGGACTCAGAGACTATGGCAACATGCACAGAATCTTCATTGGTTCAAACCACGTGCAATTCCAACACTGAGAGAGGAGGGGACACACATTCCCACACTAACCAAGAAGAAGCTACCTCTAATTGGCAACTGCTCACAAAGGAAAAATAAGTTTCCCCAAAGGAGTATCACCAGGTATAAAAACCACTCTTAAGGGTATGGACCACACCCATAATGAGACAGCCAACATAAAACAAACTCAATGGTATTTTGGGAGAATTTTATTGATACTTTTTCTCTATTTCTCTTTTTTATTTTTTTAAAACATTTATCTTTTCTCATTTTACATACCAATCCCAATTCCCACTTCTTCCCCTTCTCCCATTGTTCCCTCCATTTTCCCCACTATCCACTCCTCAGAAAGGGTAAGGCTTCCCATGGGGGATCAACAAGTTTAGCAGATTGCTTTCAGGAAAAAACAAGGCCCTCCCCCACTGTATCTAGGCTGAGCAAGGTATCCCTCCAAAGAGAATAGATTCCAGAAAGCAAATATAACAGTAGGGATAAATCCTGGTCCTACTGCCAGTAGCCCCACAGTCTGCCCCAGCCTTACAACTATCATCCACACAGAGGGCCTAGTTTGGTTCTATGCTGGTTTCTTCCCTGTAAGGCCCAAGTTGGTGAGCTCCCATTAGCTCAGGAAAGAATCTTGTTGGTCTTTTGCCTGCATATTATGGTTTCCAATTTTGTATTTTTTATGAGGTGTGTGTGTGCCTGTGTCTGTATGTCCTATATCAGTATGCATGTATTTCTTGTGTTTTTTTGGTGTGTGTTTTTTGTTTATTTGCATCTTTTAATCTTTTTTCTGTCTGTTTTCTCAAAAGAAAGAGGGAGAACCTGTGAAGTTTGAAGAGTGGTGAAGTGGATAGGATCTGGAACGTGATAAGGGAAGGGAAATGTGATAAAAATGTATTTTATAAAAATTTATTTTCAATACAATATACACTATTTTGTATTTATATATTTTTAAATTAAATATATTCATTTATTTTATACCACAGCCACAATTTCCCCTCCTTCCTCTTCTCATATTCCCTCTTCCTGACTTCTCTGCCATCCTCAATCCACTCCTACTGTTTATGTTCAGAAAGGGGCAGACCTTCATTGGGTATCAACAAAGCATGGCGAATCAAGTTGAGGTTGGATTAGTATTGTCACCTTTTATTAAGGCTTGGTAAGGCAATACAGTGTGCAGAATAGGTTCCAAGCCTGCCAAAGCATCAGGAATATTTTTAAAAAAATATAAACACAATTACAGATATAAATATCACCAAATTACTTTGTTCACTACTGACTTCTTACTTCCCTTCTATTTATAGTCACTATAGAATATACTAAACTGTTAATATGTGTCAAGAATACTACCTTCCTAAAATACACAAAAATGAAATATGGGTACTTTATGATGCTTTAATGAATTTTGCAAATTCACTAAGCTTACTGAGAAAAAAGAATGATGCTTGAGACATTAAAATTGTGAACTACCTTTTTATTTTGTCATATCAATACAGAAGGATGCTTAAAAATAGGAGATATTTGGGAGGGAGGCTAAAGTTATTCCATAAGAATCTTATGGTTACATTTCTCAAACTGTCAGTCATGACATATAAGAAGTCTCATTTTGCAGGAAATTTTTAGAATAAATTGATGACCCAAAAGAATCACCAAATGTGATAACTGCAGAAGAAGTCCTACACTAGAAAAGAGCTGTCCTTTTTATCCTATTTAAATTATTTTTCTTCTTAAATCAATGGAGCAAAAGATGAGTAAGGATTAAAAATAATGTTAAAAACACTACATAAGACAGTTATATTATTTGTTTGGCAGTTACTTTAAAGATTATATACAATTAATTTGTCAGAGCTTTGTGTTTTATGTTAATTAAATGCCTAAACCGTTGTTCTTGCATGAGATTGTACTATCAGCATTAGTTCAACTCCATTCTAGAAGACTGTAATACGGTGTTTATTACTTATGTAAATTTGGCTAATTACACACCAACTCGGTTATCTTATTTATTGCATTTCAATTAGTATCCTTTTAATAGTCACTAACTCTTTAATTAACTCATAAGAATAAGAGGTGTCTTGTTAAATGTGAATTAAATAGATTTAAATAGACACTAGACTGCAAATGGTAGATTTACTGCTAATGCTATAGAAAACTGTTGCTGGAGGTTCTCAGTGTGCTTGATACCATCTGCCTCCATCTCTAGTGAAGAAGAAAATACTATTTTCTTTGAATTCTCTTTAGCCTAAGGATAAAACCATGGCAAAAATAGAAGTATGCTTCCTTATGTGGCTTTTGCAAGAGTAAATATAATTTGAAGTTTTTCTTACGTCAAAGATTCTAGGTTTGGAAACGTTAAACAAAAGGCTTATTTCACTATGAAAGTGCATATGCTAAAAAATAATGTGCTATAATTAATTTATGTGTCCTGGATATAAGGAAGGAAGTCCTCCAGCCCGTCCTCAAGTGATCCCCTGTGTCCTAAGGAGGTAATTAATTAGTAGAGCAGCTGCAGGGAGGTGATATGAAGACATAAAGGCTGACACTGGGACCCACTCTTGTTGTTATCTGTGTTTCTGCATTAGCCAGATAATTTCTGGAAGGTGAAGTAAAAGTTGAGCTTAGCTGTGGGGAGAAACTAGCCACAATTGCTGTACAGTTGGCCTCCTTGTAAAGGAATCAAAGAAAATTTCTGGATTCTTTGTTTATGTGTGGGGACTAGCGAAGTCTTTTGCTCTAAACGTGGCAGGCAGACAGAAAGATGAATGGATGGAAGATAAAGTGTGTTTTCATTTCACACACACACACACACACACACACACACACGTAGGGTTAAGTCAGCCCCTTTAGGGGGCGGGGTTTGCTTGGGCATTTGTTGACAGATAAATCGAGCACGCAGAGGCTGTGCCCGCCCCTTTCCTTCCTACCTCCTGTGCTACACGGGAACTTCGGTTCTGTAAGTTTATCATTAAAGTGGTAAATATTCTTTAATATCTGCATTGCATTTATTTACGCCGATACACACACACACACACACACACACACACACACACACACCACATCTTTAGCTAACAGAAGGGAGAAAAGTGAAGATTGAAGAAAGCTTAAAAACCATCAGTCATGACACGGGTGCTTATCATAATGATAAAATTTAAATGCAGTGTGGGAGCATAAAATCCTGAAAGTTGAAGCAAAATATTTGATTTGCGCTCAAGATTATAGGATTTTAAAATTAGTGATGAAGCAGTAATAGTTTGAATGCAATGCTAATACCAAAATGTAAAATTAATAGAAAAAGTTACTGGACACATTATTTTTTTTTTTACTTTCAGAATTGTTTTCCTTTAACGTAGGTGTTTCTTCCAACAAGAAATCCTCAGATCCTGCCCGTGAGCTGGAAGCTAAGAGAGCAGAAAGATTGATTGCTTCATGCTCTATCATGGATATCATGCATTACACCCTGTCCTTTTCATTCCAATTTTACGGCATATCATTGCAATCAATAGAGTCAAACTAAGGATTTCTGCAGTGCATTTATTCAAAGTTCTTTTCCTTTTAAGGTCTCTATCAGATACCTCTAAAGAGCTCACTGAGTGTAGAAACCCATGATCATTTTTAAAGTAATTAACCTTAGCAATATCCTGAAAAGAAAACACATGGTGCCATTCCCATGGATTCTATTTCCAGGGATGCATTCTTGGGGTCTATTCTTAGCAAAGCTGTTATTATCCACACATTTCCAGCTCTACATTCTGAAACACCGGGTCTGAATTGGAGCCTTTGGCATAATACTCAGCAGTTCTATGATCTAAGAATAAATCTTTTAAAAAATTACCAAACTAACATATTTTTGTAATTTTCAAAGAGAAGTAGAAAGCGTATTCTTTTAGAAATTGGTCTATATATCCATATTATAAATATTTCTGAGATATTTAATATGAAACATCCAGCACTGAGAGACTGCTAAGTAACTTTCTTCAAACATTAAGAGGATAGATATAGTAGATTTGTGACAAAAGCATTTTTACTAGATGTAAATAAAAATATGTGCTGGCATATATTTTAGATTGAGAAGTAACTCATGGATTAAAAATAAAATTGTATACAATTGTGGGGAATATCTGTTAGTAGATTGAGGAAAAATGTAAGATGTGCCCACAAGTTATGAAATCTCTCATCTTTTAAACACTTCTTATTGAAAACATGGCTATCTTATGCCGGAAGCAAAGGCCTGTATTTTGAGATCTGCATTTTGGTTACAGTCATCTTAAGCTCACAAGTTAAGAAAAATATTTACTTCTATCACCTCTGCAGGGTCTAGGAAATCAACCTGGTATCTTATCTCCTAGAAGAGACCAGCAGGCACCAGGCTCCGGAACCTATTAGCACTTTCCTTGGTTAGTCAACAATTACAGACCCTCAGTATTTACTAAATCAGCTAGGGATGTCTCCGGACAGGAATTCCAGCAGACCTGAGCTTCCTGACACCTTTCCCTTCCCCCTGACACCCTCCCCCCCACCCCCTTTGCCCATTTGCTATATAACAGCTTCTGAGGAAAGAATAAACAGAACGGCTTGATCAGGATAGGCTCCAAAACCACAGAGAAACCCTGTCTCGAAAAACCAAAAGAAAAAAAAAAAAAAAAAAAAAAAAAAAAAAACAGAAATCCTGTCTTGCCATCATTTCTCGTGTTTCTTGTCTCCTTTCATTCCTCTCCACTAGGTTTATCAGGGATCCCCGTTCGTATCCCGCGGGTCGGGATAATCTTAAATAACTTCTTACCATGTTATACAGTCCTGCTCTTTACCCTAAGCCCCGTTCTGGGAAAAGTTCTTACCTCAAAACCTCCTCATGAATAGGGCACTTTTTGGAGTTGTGGCATAAAAACTAGTTAAGTGTGGAGTGTACCCACTGGAGTGTTGTTTCCTTAAAAATGGGACCATAGGAAGCTCTTGAGTGCTTTCTCTTTGTCATGTCACAGAATAGAAGTTTTTCTGGTTTTTGTTTGCCTGTTTGTTTGTTTTGTTTTGTTTTTCAATACAGTGTTTCTCTTGGAATTTTGAAGCCTGTTCTGGAACTTGCTCTGTAGACCAGGGTGGCCTCAAACTCACAGAGATCTATTTGCCTCTGCCTCCTGCATGCTGGGATTAAAGGAGTGCACCACCACCTAGAAGCTTTCATTGGATTTTTTTAATTTTGTTTTGTCAAAAAGGATACCATCCCCAAATAATGTAGTCACATAGTTGTCAGTGACTTTACCTTTGATGTCCTAGACTCTATCATGGGAAAAAAATAACTATTTTGTTATTAATAATAGTATCTGCTATTATGTTAAAGAATAAACTGTGAAACCTGAATCTTTTTTTTTTCTTTTTTACATGCTTGATATCAATGCTGTGTATATACAACCTGTCTTAGCTCCACAGCAAAATCCTAGACCCAATTTCCAAGTCCTGATGCTGCTCTCAACTCTTACATTTCAGGTCTTTCCGGACATACCTAGGAGCACATATCTAGGTCTTCAATACTCTTCTTAAATTTCCTAGGAAGCCTCTATATGTCTTTCTACAAAGCTGCTTTCTTCTGGTGCAGTAGAGAATTCCCTCAGAGCTACACTTCTTGTTTGTTTGTTTGTTTCATCATTCTATCTCCCACACACCCAGCTCACACAGTTCTGTCTTCTTGCCCTCACTTATTTTTCTCCAGTTTCAGACAAGCAGAATTACTTTAGCTTATCAGTGCATCATTCCGTTATTTGATCTCTTGACATATTTGTCTCATTTTGTGAGAACATACTCTATTTTCCTAACCTAGAACCAACAGATGCCAATCTGTCCAAACTCCTAGCAACATTTCTAGTTGCTATCTCATTCATCCTCTTCTACTCCATGAAGGATGGCATAACCCAGAGTACCTTCCCTCTTTTATATATACTCAATGCATATGTAAAAGGTCAATGATTTTTTTATTATAGGAGTTAATAGCCAGTACTTAACTTAATAGGTACTGATATCTTACATTAAATTGTGATATCTTATTCTTTTAATGTTGTTAAATGAAAACACAATTACATTATTTTCCATTTGCTTTCCCTCCCTCCAACCTCTCCCTTTGATGTGAGGGGTTAAGAACTACAGTTACTTGTGGGTATAATAAGCAATATGGTTTAAGAGGAAGGTGAGTCCAATAAAGGGAGGTAGTAGGTGTTTTATTAGGATCTGTGATTTAATCTCAATAATCCTTGGTAATTGGCTAGGTTTCTATTTCCAGGAATTATCTCCCTCATCTTGAGAGGAATTCAAGTTCATTTAGACAACTGTTGGTTACCACCAAGATATTACTGCCACTTATGCACCTTTAAGAATGTTTTGCCATGCTAACCATTGGTATAGTTCTTTGATGTCAGGTGTCTTGTAGAAATTACTGGGACCTTTCATCCATAATACCTCAACAATATGGCTATCAAACAAGACTTGAAAAATGATAATATATTAGGAGACTTCTTAACTTACAAGAGGAAGATTTAATGAGATTTTTTGTCTTAGTTGAGGATACTATTGCTGTGATGAAGCACCATGATCGAAAGCAACTTCAGGAGGAAAGGGCTTATTTTACTTAGACTTTCATATCACAGTCCTCCATAGAAGGCAGTCAGGGCAGGAACTCAAACAGAGTAGAAAACTAGCGACGGGCTGATGCAGAGGACATGCAGAATTGATTCTTATTGGCTTGTATTTCATGATTGCTCAGACTGCTTCAGATAAAAACCACAACCACTATCCCAGGAGTGGTTATCACCTATACTGGACTAGGCTCTCATACATCAATCATTAAAATAAAAAAATTCCTACTATCTTGATTACAGGACTATCTTATGGAGGTATTTTTCCCAATTGAGATTACTTGGCACTCTAGTTTGTGTCAAGTAAACATAGCTTAGCCAGCAGAGCCCTACACAAAGAACCACAGGCAACTAAAAGTGCTGAGAGAAGAAAATTAGCTTCTCCTTGGGTTGTTATTATAATTAGGTAATCAAAGTAAGGCAGTCAGCATGGATGTCACATGCACCCAAGTAACACTAACTAGACTGCACAAGTTGTGCTTATATGTTTATGTATTTAATAATGTGTAATAACAATTATCAAAAATATGTCATCGATTTGAGGAATTGATAAGGGTCATTGGAATGGTTAGAGAGAAGATTTTGGTTGGTGGAAATAATTAATTATATTTTAATTTAAATTATTCTTAATAAAAAAGAGACAAAATCATTTTAATATCACCTTTAATCTCTCTCAAATTCTTTCTGAAGTTTCTTTCAGTTCCTTCACATTTTTTAGCTTCACATTTTAAACAAGTTATTAAATTTTGATGTATTCAGTGACATATTATTGACTTCCTCCTCTTCTTAATTTCCTGTATTTCCCTATCAAATCATAAATTCCCAAGTTTTAGTTGGTACCCATGGGAAAGCTAAAAATGCTTTGTCTCCAGAGTATACATCTAAATGAAAAACATTAGTGTTGACCACACATTGAAACATACTTAAAATATCCAGGTTAGATATGAATTTAAGTTTATATTAAATTTTCAACTTTTCCAAAATGTTCTACTAGTGGCAAAGAATATGAGAAATTTTATGAAATAGTTATATTTTATATGTATATTATTTAAAATGCTTCCCAAGAAATATGCAAGATATTTTACCAACTTTTAAAAGCTGATAATGGTAATGATTTTGTTCAATGATGTAAAATTCAATTCAGATGTCTCAAGTAAAATATTGGAACGATGTCTTATTTATTATAATGTCTTAGTTAAAATATAATCATATCACGCCCTCTTTCCTTATCTTCCCTCCTACTGTTTCTATGTTTCCTCTCACAAACATCTGAACTCTTTTCCTCTCATTATAATCATTATATTATATGTTTTACATACATATATATGCATATTAATGCATACATAAATTTGTATATATGTACAATATACAAGCCAACATGCTGAGTTCATTTAGCATGTCTTGAATGTGTATGGTTGCATGGACAATCACTGAGTATCACTTTTAGTTGGACCTTTACCCTTTGATGGAGGAAGGTCATTGGTTAAATAAAGAAACTGCCTTGGCCCTGATAGGTTAAAATTTAGATAGGCCGAGTAAACAGAACAGAATGCTGGGAGGAAGGGGAAGTGAGCTCAGACGCCATGCAGCTCTCTCCAGGGCAGAAGCAATGCAGCCAGCCACCAGGTCAGACATGCTGAATCTTTCCTGGTAAGCGCAACTCATGGTGCTTCATAGATTATTAGAAATGGATTAAGAGGCTGAAACTAATGGGCCAGGCCGTGTTTAAAAGAATACAATTTGTGTGTTGTTATTTCTGGGTATAAGCTAGCCAAGCGGCCAGGAGCCGGACTGTGGAAAGAGGCCCGCAGCTCCCACAACAGAATGGCTGCCCAACATGTGGACAACTGTATCCACATAAAGCCTGAGACAGCTTGGGAAGTAATTCTAGAACATAATGAAAGAATTGCACCTGGTTTCTTGGTAGCAGCAATTTCTAGGTTCTGCTCTGCTTGATAGAGGCAAGCAAGTGCTCTCATCTAAGAGAGGCTTCCTGACTCAGCTTTAGCTGCAAAACTTGCAGCTCTTTTAAGGGGTCCTGCCACGAAACACTTAAATGGTGTTGATAAAAGCTGACTGCATGCTTGTTTGTTTTCAGCTGTAGCAGGAAAAAAGTTGTGCTGTTTTAAAATGCCAGCTTTCTGGGCCATCCTGCCAGAGCAAACTCTGACTGTTTGAGGCAGGAGGGCCGACTACAGAGAGAGGACTTGAGTGTTGTCTGTGGACATAATGCTGCAGCTTATTTGCTGGCAGGGACCTTGAAATGCCATAGAGTTGTGGCGGTAAACATGGTTACAGCCAGTACCTCCACCATGAGGCTGAAAAGCTAAGGAATAGGCTGGATCCAGCCGTCAAAGCCACAGTTTTAGTCCTACTGATATTGCTTGGTAAATTAAAGACTCATGTGGTCAGAAAAAGAGAGATATACAGTAAAGAGAGATTCAAAGACAAAGACAATTTCTAAATGATTTACAGTGTGTTAAAAATATATGCAGGCTAAAAGTTAAAGTTCTTAAAAGTAAAAAAAAAAAAAGGAAGAAAGAGAGTAGTTGGGTGTGGTAGTACACACGTTTAATCCCAACACTTGGGAGGCAGAGGGAGATTGACCTCTGTGACTTCAAGGTATGGTAGCACATGCCTTTAATCCCAATGCCTGGGAGGCAGAGACAGGCGGATCTCTGAGAAGTCAAGGACAGCCTGGTCTACAGAGTTATTCCAGGTCAAAGATTCAGAGAACCTGTCTCAAAAAGCAAAAAATAAAAGAAAAATAAACAAAATAGAGGTTAAAATAAAGCGCACAAAGATGGAAAATGCACAGAGAATTTTGATACTGTATGCTATTATGCTCTGTTTGAATTGTTTGAATGCTGAGGAAGGAGCAACAGCTGCTAAAAGATATTTGTTTATAAATGCTGCTGAATTAATCCAACATAGATATTTTGAATTTGGATCTAAGGATATGATACTTTGGAAAAGAGATTCTTCTTTTGTTTTCACAGGCGATGAGACTCTGTGGATTGCTTCCATACCAATATGGTATGATAGACCACGCCCTCCTGAAAGGTTGCTGTGAACACCTTCAAAAATTTACTTCACTCGACTGCTGACTGAGATGAACCTAGCACACAGGTTATTCCCTGAAATATCTGATTAACAGCACCCCCATTCAGTAGGAAACAGTTTGGAGAGAAATAACTGCGCCCATGTTCCCATATATTGTTTATAAATGTTCTTTTACATTTAAAGAGGGATATGATATAGGTATGAATAATTTACATTGATATGAATTTTGCTTTAGTGATTTAAATTTAAGATCAATTTTGTTATATGTATATGTATTTCTGATATTGATTAAGGTATTGTGATTGTGTAGTTCATTTAAAAATGTAATGTATATAGGTTGTTAATGGATAATCATCAATAATAGTCAAGCTTGTAGTTATGTTAGTTAGATTTTCTAGATGTACATAGATATATTTTAGATAGGCACTCTTCATATCTTTCAAAGACTACAGAATATGACATTTAATGTTTTAATAACTTAAGGTTTTTCATAACAATGAGACACGTCTGCTCCTGGCAGCACCAATCTACTTCAAGAAGAAGATGGGCATCGAAGAGGCACCTTATGGAGTTTGATAGCCATTTGGGCAAGAAACTGCTCTTACCTGGACTATTGCATAAACTGGACACAGAGAACCCACAGAAAGACGACTACTGAACTTGCCTAAAGGTGAGATGATCTTTTAGGGTTCCTGATTCATGAAAGAGTCTGCAAGACATTCTGCAAGACACAGCAGATAGTGATTGAACTGACTTTGAAATTTCCTGCTTCATGGAAATGTCTCTGGATACTATGGGCCTGTAGGCCGAAGATGGATGCCCCAACGGTACAGAGAAACTTTGGGTGACTGTCAAGGCAGCGAGATGTCTCTGTCATTTCTAGAGTTTGAAAGTTGCTTATTTCTTGTTTGCTTAGGTAATATTGTATCTTTTTGGAGTCTTTGATGGAGTTGAAGAATAGTTAGCTATAGTTTTCCTTAGTTATGATAAAGATAAAATAGATGAAAATATTGTAATTTTTACTTGATAACTGTTTTGTTATATGTAATTTTGCTATGTTAAAGTTAAAGCCTTCCTTCCTTTTTGTTTAAACAGAAAAAGGGGAAATGATGGAGGAAGGTCATTGATTAAAAAAAGAAACTGCCTTGGCCCTGATAGGTAAAATTTAGATAGGAGGAGTAAACAGAACAGAATGCTGGGAAGAAGAGGAAGTGAGCTCAGACGCCATAACGCTCTTGCTAGGGCAGACGCAATGCAGCCAGCCACCAGGTCAGACATGCTGAATCTTTCCTGGTAAGTGCACCTCGTGGTGCTACATGGATTGTTAGAAATGGGATAAGAGGCTGAAACTAATGGGCCAGGCCATGTTTAAAAGAATACAATTTGTGTGTTGTTATTTCAGGATATAAGCTAGCCAAGCGGCCAGGAGCCGGACTGTGGGAAGAGGCCTGCAGCTCCCACAACAACCCTTGGGTTTCCAGATCCTCAGAGATGACTGCATTACCACAGCCTTGGTGAGGTGCTTGAAAATGACTAATTTTCTCATTAATAATTTCATTGCTAAAATATTTAAATAATATAATTATAAAATGTAAAGTTATTTTATCAAATCATGTAATAATATTAAAGTATTTTAGTGTTATAAATTTCCTTCTCAGAATGCACTGTTTAGAAGAGAACTTTCCAATGCAAAATGATGACTGGGATCAAACTTGACCTGATAATTATTATTAGGACATTGTTTGACCTTGCAAAAATTTTGAGGATAGAATTGAAATAATAAGATCTAAAAACATTTACCATTTATATGATGCTATACTAATATTATTTTGTGAAGAAAATGTTTAAGTTGCATGAATTTACTAATATATTTTTACCTAAATTCAATCTTAGTTTTAAATGATATGATTAGAGTATAATGAGAAATTGATTTCCTTGCTTTCTTTTTTTACAAGTCCAGCGAGAAAAGGAGAAAGAGATGTTTGATTCTATTGCTTGGCTATAGGTAGGAGTTACAAGTGCTGACTGATGTTCTGGGAATAAATAGCAAACTCAATAACCACACAGGCAATTTTTATTGTGGAGACAATCATTTCCATTACACATATCTACAACATTGCCTTTATCTCTATCTTCAAAGTTTGCAAATATTGACCCACAAAATCAATAACCTTAAAGAGGATTAATAACCATTTTCTCATCAATAATATCTGTGCCACTGAAAAGTCTCAATAATCTAACATTATTTTGTTGTGTCAAAATATTATAACGCAAAAGTATTCTGAGTGTTATTTTTCTCCTCAGAATGAACCATTCTGATAAAACCAGGCATATGCATGTGTCAATAACATCTAGCTCCACAGTCAAAGTTTATTTCCTCCGTCATAGCCACCTTTAAGCCCACAGGATCACAAAGTTACTCTTTATCACCTGTAATGATAGAGTTCACTGCGTATCTTATCTCTTTCGTGTATGAGAAAACAAAAGTTACCAAATTACAGAATTCACTAACATTAATTAAAATTTTTAAAAGACAACTGATGTAAATACTTTCTAAACACATTTTCCTTACTGACTAAATAAAAAACATATCAAACTTAGCCAGAAATTTGATACCCTTTCTTTCCTTTCCATATGCTCGTATAAAACCTCAGTACTGCCACGTGATAGCAGTTCCTTTGGCTTAAAAATGCATGAAAGAAATGAAAGCAGAAAAGAACTTTTGCAAGGTATCTGTGTCATGATTGCCACATGATGATTTCCTCCTCTTTTGGAATGTGTCTCTTGGTTTTGTAACAAGTCTTTTCTAATTGATGGACTTTATGGGTCAATGTGTATAGACGTTGGAGATAGAGAGAAAGGGAAGTTTGAAAAACATGTGTAATGGAAATGTTTATAATGGTGAAGAAAACATCTCATGAAAATGACTTTGCCATAACCTATTTCATAAACATAGTGATGGATACAGTCATTCACTTTAATCATTGTAGTATAATCCACCCCACAGATCATTACAATAAACTCAAGATAGAAACTACCTTCTTAGTTTTCCATTTTATTCCATATATAATCAAGAAACTTATCTTTTAAACTATGAACCAAAGATTTATATGTAAAGGTTAGGGTATATTTTTATCAAGCCTTTTATGTCAATTTCTATCAATATTTACTTAGCAAGTACACAATTTGTTTTTTTCTGCTGGTATCCATGGAGACAACAAGTAACATAGGTCATAGCTTCATAAAGCATTTCCTCAGGTAATTACTCAATTTTCATAGCTTTCAAGTTATTACTAGTGAATAGTTGGGTTGTGTCTCCAGGCTATCTATTATGCCATTGCAAAATGACCTTATAGAAGCTTAGGAAGTGGAATCCATTGAAATCCTTTGCTCACTGTAGTTCATATGTAAATGAAATGAAACAAGGGAACTTTTCTTATACAACTTTATATGGAAATAAAATAATAGCCTTAATGATGAGCTCAATTTACTATGTATTGTAGTAAAATAAACACTGTAGGAATTGATGGTGTTCATTAACTCTGAATAATAGAAATCACACATAGATTTTTTTTTTTACTAGTAAATGTTACATGATGACCTGACCCAATGCCTCATCCCTGACTCCCACCCATTTAGTTCCCCTTTAAGACACTGGTCACTCTAAGAGACAAGGTCCCATGGCCTGAAATGAGGGTACTCCACTGCAGATCTCTGCTTGGGATGATATTGTGATGTGGCTTCATATTCCCTGCCTTATAGTTCTACTGAGACATAGCACAAATAATAAAAACCCAGAGACAGAAATTGGAGTTTAACCTAAAACCCAGAAAAGTAAAGTAGTCAAGCCACTAGAGATGTCTTACCTCTACCAAGGCTGGGTGACCACAAATTGATGGAGGAAATAATGATCTGTCTATGTGTTACTCTCATTGGTTAATAAAGAAACTGCCTTGGCTTTTTGATAGGGCAGGATTTAGATAGGTAGAGTAGAAAGAACAGAATGCTGGGAATCAGAATTGTAAATGTCTACGAGCAGCATGTGGGTGCTAGAAACTGAACCTACATTCTCAGTGAGAAACACTAGTGCTCTTATCCACTGAGTTGCCTCTCCAGGCCATTAATTGTAGTAGGAGCTGTGGGGCTGCATTCTACCACTCAGCTCCCGCCACCGGCTAGCTTATGCCCAAAATAACAACACACAAATTGTATTCATTTAAACACTGCTTGGCCCTTTAGCTCTAGCCCTTACAAGCTAATTCTGATATCCCAATCAACCCATCTCTAATAATCTGTGAGCACTGGTCTTACCACAAAGATTCTAGCTTACGTCCATCCTGGGTCGGAGCTGAATCGCGTGTGTCTGCCCAGGAGCGGGGCATGGCGTCTCTTCTGAGGCATCTGCTCCCGAGAGGAGAGCTGTCGAGCCTGAGCTCACTTCCTCTTCCTCTCAGCATTCTGTTCTGTTTTCTCCACCCACCTGTGTTCTAACCTATGAGGGCCAGCCAAGCAGTTTATTTTTTTAACCAATGACCTTCCTCCATCAATTAATAACATGAGAAGCCAGTTACATCTCATAAAAGAAAATCCACAGCATTACTAATCGTCAGACAAATACAAATAAAAACAACAATAAAAACAAAATCATTGCAACTTACTAAGAGTGGCTGCCAAAAGACTTAAAGATAATCTTGACCGGCTAGGATGTGAAGAAGAGGAAACACTTTCACCCGATGGATAGAAATGTAAAATTAACAGTAAATTTGGAGGGGGGATTGAGTCAGTTACTAAAAAGTTTTAAAATAAGAGCACTATATGACTCTTCTGTTTACAATCCTTGGTTTAATCTAAGAAAAGAAATTAGTATATAGAAGAGTTATTTTCACACCCAAAGTTAAAGCACAGTTCATGTTCTTCAGCTACTGAACAAGAAAGAAAATGTAGCAAATAAAAAAATTTTGTCATTAGTAACCACATGTATAAAACCACAAATCATTATATTACATGAAATACACCAGACATAGAAAGAGAAATGCTTCTCACAAACACAACATAAAAAGTTGGCAAGCTCATTGGAGTTGAGACTAAAATGTTGATTCTCAGAGGCTGGGAAAAATTGAAGATAGGGGTAGAAACATGAACCAACATGTAATGAGTGAGTGGTCGTTGGACAGGAACAAGAACTTACAGTTGTCATTGGATGTTGAGGTGAGAACAGATAACATCCATGTATTAAATATTTCAAAAACCTAGATACAATTATAAAGTCTTAGCATAAAGGAATGATTGCTTCAAGAGATAGATTTAGTTATCTTATGGTTAACACATCCAAAGTATCACATGCTAAACATGGAATTGCACACATGTTTTTGGAATTGTGGACCAAGTAAAAATGTAATTTAGTCAAAAATAAATATTTCTTTAACACCTTGTAAAACAAAAAAAATTATCATTGTTCCTTTTGCCTTCTCATAGCTAATTTTTAGAAATAATTTATATTGGTGAATCTACATAAAAGCTACCCATTAGAATTTTGTGGTACTTTCTATAAGCAAGCCCATCAGTCTAGTCACCTTCATGTGTCTGTAACCCTAGCAGGAGAAAATTACCTACTTCCAAATTAAATCTAACCTTTCAAAGTATTAATTATTTATGCATCAATTTCCTCTTTGAGCATTCTCATACAGTGTTACTTGCATGCCTTGCCTTCTGTGACAATGAGTAAGTACGTAATAAGGTCTGAAGAAATAAAATCCTTTTGGCTGAATTGATTTTAGGGACTTTCTATTTTAGGTGTTTTAAGAATATAGCAGTAAAAATGTCATATGTTTTCAGCATTGGACATTTCTATTCAAATAAGTGTTCTGCATAAACTATAGAATGATAATGATATCTGAAATGTTAGTCTGTGACTAATAAGCTTTCTGCACACATGTTCTAACAGTCAAAAGTTAATATGTGTAAAGTTTAAATGTGTAGAAAAATATAACTTTCAAAGAGTTAGTTATTACCGTAGCAGTCTTAGAATGCTGATAGTTTGTTGAATTTATCAGTGCTAATTTTATCATTGTCTCAGATACACTTAATTTGAAGAGTAAAGTCATGAAAATTTGCTGTTAAAATCTTAGAGTGCTTGGATATTTCACATATCCAAGAGCCATATTGAACTTCTGATTTAATAGTCTGAAGTCAACATAGGTAATTTGTATATCCTCAAAGCTCTAGTCACTACCCTTTGCATTCAGGGGAATTCCCTTCTATTACCTTCAAGGCAGCTTATTTCACATTGTTGAACTTTGGGTGTTCTTGGAGCTCCAAAGTCTACAGATTACTGAGTCCCACCTTCAGATAACGAGGTTTAATTGTACTCTGCTGTGGCCTGAGAATTAGATCGTTTAAAACTCTGATATGAATCCATGGGCTAAGAACATCACCTCATCAGTCACCAGCTAGGTGAAAATATCACATCTAGGCGGGCACATTCAGACTTGGCTGACCAATATTCTTGGGAAACAGCACTGAGTAATTTCTGAGACTCACAATTCAATTAGCTCTTCACAAAAGTCATCTCCCTTGGGAGCCTTGGGAAAGCTTTCTTTCCCTTTGGCTCAGCTTGTGGGACTTTTACATGTGAGACTTTTATCACTGGAGGTTTCACAATACTATACTCTGATTTTATACATTCCCACATAACCCGAGTAAAACCACATAGATACTATTCTTGAATTCTTTGAGGAGATGAAATCCTCTTGTGTCAGGTATGGGTTCATCTGACTAATTTAAGCTGTATGAGCACAGATTCTCCAAGAAACGGTGCTGATATGAACTGTAAGGCAGGGGTCCAGTCAACATAGTTTAACAAATGAACCCCCAACTCAGCATATTCCAGACCTTTCATTTCCAAATTCTGCAACTTCCTTCCCACATATATATATATAGAAAACCACAAACAATCAGTCATTGGTTGTTTATTCCCACAAGTTTTGTGCCACTATTGCGGGAGCACATCTTTTAAGTACATCATCACTGGAGATTAAAGACTTTGTGGGTGTGTTGTTATTTACCTGTCTACTTTGGTACTGCACAGAATACACCCTTGTACTGTGAACAGTAAACAATACGGTTGAATGACCTAGGTAGGCATCTGTTTGACTTCTCCACGTTCAAAGAGTTATTTAAATACTGTCTTCAGCAATAGGGCTTTACCATCACTTTGTGTAGAACAAAAGATAGTCATTGCAATAGTTTCCATTTCAGGTGTATTTATTAGTTATCCTCTAGTTCTATTCTTTTGAGGAAGAGTGTCTCACTGAACTAGCCAGAAAGCAAGTTGCAACAATCTTTTTGTCTCAGTGTCCCCATTTCTGAAGTTATAGTCATGGGCTCCCAATGCCAGCTGTTATGTGGATACAGAGGATAATACCAAGGTGTTCAGTCTTGGTGGCAATCACTTTACAGGAAACCATCTCACTAGCTACTGCACCCCCTTTTTATATCAGTGATAACAGAGTCATCTTTTCAGATACAGATGTTAGATTTTTCAAAGAATTGAAGAATACATTCTGTGTGGTGATCTTTTTTTTTCCTCTGAGGAGATAAGAATAAAAATGTCTTTTCCTCTCAGTCAAGAAAGCAATGACAGAAAAACAATGTTTGTACTGAAGTTTAACTTTATGAATAAATGAATTGAAACAGAGATACTTGTAGGTTATGTTTAATTTATGAACAGTTATAACACTATCTTAAAATTTCTTCCTCTCTGTTTTTTTGTAATTATCAAATATCTATCAATCCTTAGGAAAGGGGCTTCTTGAACCCTCAAGTCAATGGCCTGACCTTTTACAGGTTTACTTAAGGTAAATCAACTTCACATCACCTGAAATCCAAAAGGTACAGGCCGTTTTGGCAGAGAGGAGAGCTATTCCACCAGAAAATTTCAGGCTATTTTGTTACCCATATTGCAGTGGGCAAAGAAACAACAATTTTTTCCATATCCTAACTTCACTGCTAACATTCTTCCACAACTTTCTTAAACTAGGACAGAGTTTTATGAATGCTTTCTTAAAGGATCACAAACATGAAAAAGTACATAATGCAAGATTAAAACTATGCATTTACCTAAGGTGGTAAAAACTGACTAAATACGAAAGGCAAAGCCTAGTAAGATGTGTTAAAATATTCTTTTAAAGGCAGGCTAAAAATGCACAGGTTTTGTACACCGTAGGATGGTAGTTTAAGTGTATGGACTTAAATGATCTCAAAACATATTACAAACTTGGCTGCAAAATCCACCCAGTGTTCAGTCTTTTGGGGACCAAGAGATATTTTCAGAAAATAAAATGTATCTATGTGGTAGAATACTAAGCGCTGGTTTAGTACACGAAAGAAACAATCTATTTGTGAATTTGTAAATCTTGATTGATGGCACCAAAGAGAGCGGCACCCCAACTCCCGACTGTGACAGACCTAGTCTAAAGAGGCAACTTTACTGAAACAAATGTGGGTGAGGAAGGGTTCAGTAGCAGAACACCAGGCAGCTCTTCAAATATATAATACATAATAGCCTCAAGGATACAGGGAATGGAAAAATGAATTTGCACAACTAATAAGCCAAATGCATTTGCCTTTATTTTAATGTAACATATTTAACTGAATATAAATGGATATTCATGTCTGTATATGCTTTAACTGAATTTACTAAGAGCCAAGTTGAAAAATTTCCAAAATATTAAAAATTTCCTTTAAAAATAATATAAATAATTTATGTATTTCCATACCTATAAATATCTATAACATGGATGTAAGCCACACTAATAGTATTGCTAAAATATATAGAGCTTTTTTCTAAAGATAATTGTAAGTTGTTTATTTATAAATAGAATCAAATATTTAAAATCATTTATTTCCTTCCATGTTTTGATACAACCAGAAGAAAAAAGTATTTATCATGGTTGGTTGTTCTTATGAGATTCATTTTCATTTTGCAATTTATCAAACAATTCCTTTGTTTTGATGCCTCCCTTATTCATAAAACATGGATTATGAGCTTTATGCTTTGTGTTCCTCACAGGAATCTCATAAAAATAAATAACAAAGAAAACATGCATGGATTTTTAACAGAAAGGCATTTTGCTAAAACAAAGAGATGTTCAGACTCTATGCACATTATGACCTGTTCTCACAATTAGATTGTAGCTTTGAATGGGCCAGTTAGTTTATTGTGAACACACAGCAGGTGTTTCAGAGCCTGTCCCAGGCAGGCAAATCTACCCTACTCTTAATGTGTTCTTGTACGGTACATCTTCATAGTGACAGTAAGCACACGTTGACAAAGGGTTCAGTAGGGAAGTTGCATGATCTTTGACTTCTATATGCTAAACTTTGCCTTCGATAATCCTTCATGGACTAACCTCTTGGATTAGCTGCTGTAACTGTGGCTTTGCATTGCAAATATAAATGAGCTTTAGTCAGCAATAATCTCAGGCTGAATAATTTCCACAGTATACGTGTGAAAGAAATAAAAAGAAAATACAAAATCTGTTTGTTTGCTGGAGAAGAAAAGCTATAGCCCAATGTGAGTGTCTATAAAATGATTTCTGTTGGAGGACAGTGCTGGTTGTTGGTTCTAGCCATCCCAGTTTGTTGGAGGGAGGGCCACTTGTTCTTTCCGGCCACTTGGCTAGCTTAGACACAAAATAACCACACTGAAACTGTGTTGATTAAAACACTGCTTGGCCCATTAGCTCTACCTTCTTATTGGCTAACTCTTATATCTTTATTTAACCCATTTCTGTTAATCTGTGCATCACCACAAGGTCTTGGCCTACAAGTAAAATTCCAGCATGTCTATCTCTGGTGGTGGCTCCATGGTGTGTCTCTCTCTCTCTCTCTGCCTTCTTTCTCCCAGCATTCTGTCCAGTTTTCTCCAGTTAACTAAGTTCTGCCCTATCAAAAGGCCAAGGCAGTTTCTTTACTCATTAACCAATAAAAGCAACACATAGACAGAAGGACCTCCCACACCAGATCTCTAACTTAGGTGAAGATGAATATCTAGAAATCTGCCTGTCAGGGGACTTATAATTTGAAATGTGAAGTGCTTGATACAGAAGACTGTACACAGATCAAAGGGCTAAAACATGAGTTTCTGCCAAGTTTAAATATGTTTCTATTTTTAATCTCGATTCAATGATTTCCTTTATAAAATTCTCATAACATTTCCAGAAAAAGAGTTAAAGAAGAAATCACAAGGTCCTAGAAGAGTAATATGAGAAAGTCAAAGAGAAAATGTGAATGGTATCACCATTACATTTCATTATTTATTTTATTTTTATTTCTTAACTTTTATTGTCGTTCTAAAACTCTGGCAGACAAGCCTTGCCTGTAGTCTTTGTTATACACGTTCCCTGTATTATCATTACCAACCAAAGGAGTATATTGTTGTTTGAGGAAAAAGATAAATTTAGTATTTTCAATTTATCTGTTTCATTTATTATAAAATAAGCTCACAATATAACATACATTGCATCCTTCTGTAAATTATTCAAATCTGCATCAGTTTACTTTTAGCTTCATGTGATCAGCTTGATATGTGCAACTAAGGTGGTTCAGATTTTATACTTTAGCAATAAAACAAAATATAAATTTCAAGGCTTTGTAACGTTTACACCAACTGGAAAATGCCTAAAAGTGAGAAACTGCTGTTAACAGAGTGGTGCAGTTAAATCACCAGCAGCCTGAAACATCCGTTTTTTATAAAATCTTGCAGAGATGGTATGAGCTCTGTCTTTCAGGCAGCTCTACATGAGAAGGAAAAGCTGACAAACACATTTGACCTAACTTTGGATCTTTGGATTAACAATGTTTGTCTTTTTGCCATTTTTGGCACACACACACACACACACACATATATATGTGTGTGTGTGTGTGTGTACATATATATCCTATTTATCATTGATAATGATGATATTGCATGATTTAATATGATTTTTCTATACAGCAAGATTTTACACTACTTAAAATGTTCTGTCCTCTGGTTTAGTACACATCCTATACTTTCATGAGGAAGTTTTTTGTAGTTCCAGTAAGTGTACATTGCACAAAAGCCACCTACAATTTTATATGCCTTCCCCAGAAACTTCTTGGATTTCTTTTCAGATTGTAGTCTGGGAAGAGATATTGGATCACCTGTATATGTGGAATGTGTTATCAGAGCTGCTAATTAGAAGCAGAATGAAAATATGTCAAAAGGATTACACAAACTGTGATTATGAAAACTTATTCTTGAATTCTAATTAAAAAATCTCACTTCATTTTATGATGCATTTTTGAGATCCTGATTTTTTGCATGCCTGTATTGCTGTGTCTAGAATAGACTGTGGGTTTATACAATATCACTTCATATAATGATGTGATATCATTTCTTTGTATTAAATTCTGAAAGCTATTAAGTTATATTGTTAACTTTGCTTTAACTTTCAAATGGTCATTATAAAATATATTGTCTGGTGGTGACACTCAATTACATTGACCAGGATTAACAGACTCAAGTCCTACTTAGCCCTGGTAAGGTCAGACTATGGAGTAAGTACTCTACTATGGGTCAAGGTTGGGCTATCAGGGCCAACCATGGCTGGGGTCACAGGATGATTCTGAGCAGCAGTGAGTAAAAAGGGAAAAAACAGCTGGGAGACTGTGTCAGAGGACAGCTCCTTTACTGGGGGTGCAGGGGGCAAGGTGTAGTTATACTCCAGGAATAATGGTCAGCTGGAGCAATGGGGTGCTTTGTTATTTGGGGACAATAACATCAACATCAAGATGCTTCAGTTGCAAACTCAGGAGCAGTAGGGGTCAAGGGGAGGAACCTTAAAAGGTCATTCTGAAAAGAAAGGATATTTCAGAGGTCAGATAAGCAAAAATCAGTCCCTTAGACTTGGAGCTGCATCAGTTTATCTGCTCCTACATGCATTAGGGCACATTTTAGACATGGTAAGTCTAAGTGCTGGAGACTGTCTGCAGCTGAGCAAGGTGGAGGAGCAACCCAACTGCTGCAGCTCGCAGGATGAGAAAATCCAGGGAGTTATTTATGCTTCACCCACTTCTTAGTTTTAGGCCAGCCCTGCAAAAGCATCATAATGATGACGAGATCATTGTCAAGATATATCTAGTCTTGCTTTCTGTTTACTTTCACAAACTCTTGTTAACTCCCAGGTCCAAATGTTTGATGTTCACTACAAACCTAATTATTACATTTTCTTGCTTTTTGTACAACTGCATATCAATATTTCCTTCAATTATTTGAAAAGGAATACAATGACAAGGTCATTTTCTGGGTCAGTTGAAGCAAGATCTCTGATAAACTTGACTAGACTTCCAAGGGTCTTAATAGTCTTCCACAGACAATAAAACCATGGCAAGAAAAAAAAATGTTACTCTCCCTGTCAACTGCTGCTTCTTAATGTAACAGATAACATGTGATATAAAACAGGACCACCCTTACAAGCAAATGTATGACAAACTCTCCACACATCCACGTGATTTCTGAGTAAAACTGGATGGAATTCTACCAGCTAACTGTTGTTGCTGAGCACTTTTATAATAAAAAAAGTATTCAACTGACAGTTATGTGCTTGGTCATTTTCCTTCTCTTATCACTTGGAATCTGGAAAAGCCATCTGACCACATTTGACCATGAAAAGGAAATGGAAGCACCGTGTAGCACCTCTGGCCAAAAGTTAAGTAATGTGTCTTTTTTAATATAGTTTTCGTCCTTTGTGGTCAAAAGCAAGTGTCCTCCTGAATGACAGATATCCAAGATATGGAAGACATATGGCTCTAATCTCTACTCAAAAAGTATCAATCTATAGGACAGGAAAGCAGTCTTCAGATAGAGAAGATGTAAGCTCCTGTCTATTTAAATTAGAGAGACTAGGGGATTTATTTATTAAACAGATCATATTGCCCTAATGAATAAAAACCCTAAAGATGATTAAAGAGCCATTATCTATGCAAGCTTACACATTCTCCTTTGTCAATCAACAATTTTATCAAATAGTGTTAAGAAGTTTATAAAATCTAAATCTTGACCTGATTAAAAATGCAATTAAGATTACATGCATGAAGTACATTAATTTTCCTAATTTTCTTTTGAAGAATGCAAAGCAATTTTTGTAGATAATTAGAAGTTAAAATGATATACTCCCTGAAATTGATTAACTTTCAAATGTAGTACTACATAGTAATTTTTTAGATATTCATATATATGTATGTTAATCCTAGATTTATTGAATTTTTAATTCAAAAAATTTAAACTATTTTTAACATTAAAAGAAATGAATATGTATAATAGGAAAAGGTAGCGTGATCAAATGAATTTAAAATACTTTCAAAATATCATGTTATGAATGCCAAAATTATTTACAAGTACAATTCATGATAAAGTACTAAACAGGCCCTGAACATTTATTGGAGCTTAAATATGTTGAATGATGGGCTGGCAAAAGATTCAATAGGTAATGATTCCAAAATTTCAAGTCTGGGAAATTGAGTTCAATCCCCATAACCTATTTAAAGATAGAAGGAACAAACTAACTCAACAAAGTTGTCTTCTGACATCTATATACCCATCAGACTCACATGCATATCACACACACACACACACACACACACACACACACACACAAAATACAATAATGTTAAATTGGCTTGATAGGAAGAAAAAGACACAAGGTTGGATGAGTAAGGAAGGTGAGGCTATATCTGGGAAAAGATGGGAGAGGGGTGGAGGGATGATATGTATTTTGAAATGTTTTAAATTCTGAAATGAATTTTAAAAGTGTTGCTTCAAAACTAACTTGTTAGGCTCTACCTGAAAATTAAAAATGTTAAATATTAAAATATAGCTGGAAACTGCAGATATAAATGTAATGACAGTTTCAGGAAGTGTGCAGACAATACTTGCATTAAGATTTTAAACATGCTTCTGAGGCATTATGTTGGTCCCAAAAGGATGAGATGTCCACTGGTGCCTACAGAAATATACATTTGGCTTATTTAAATAATCCCTCAACTGTCAAGAAATTAAAATCTACTACCTTGAGACAAACTAGCTCTCCTTTGGTTCTTTTAACTGCAAGGCTATGTAGAGATGGGAGTTGTTTGCAGGCATTGAGTGGGAATGAGAACTTGGCCATCAAAAGACCTTATGAATTTAAGGAGTTAATCAAACAGCATGCAGTATAGACCTTTCATCACAGATTTGTGTGCCAGGTCTTTACATCTTCACCATGTTAATGTCTCCATTGTCTCCATAATTCTTACATAAACCTAAAACCCTTGTAAAATTCCAGTCTACTTTATAAGGAAGAAATCACTATAATGATGATGCAGATCATCTTGCTTTTTATTCTTTTCAACTCGTCCATGTTGCAGTTCCTACATGTAGGTACCTACCTGAATCCATGAGATGTTCTTTTTTTTTTTTTTTTTTTTTTTTTTTTTTAAATAATTTTTTTTTTATTAAGAAAAGAAGAAAAAAAAAACATAAACAAAAAACAAGTTTCCACCTCCTCCCAGCCTCCCATTTCCCTCCCCCTCCTCCCACCCTTCTCCCCCTCCTCCCACCCTTCTACCCCTCCCCCCACTCCTCTCCCCCTCCCTCTCCAGTCCACAGAGCAGTCCAGGTTCCCTGCCCTGTGGTAAGTCCTAGGTCCTCCCCCCTCCGTCCATATCTAGGAAGGTGAACATCCAAACTGGCTAGGCTTCCACAAAGCCAGCACATTAAGTAGGATCAAAACCCCGTGCCATTGTCCTTGGCGTCTCATCAGCCCTCATTGTTCGCCATGTTCAGAGAGTCCGGTTTTATCCCATGCTTTTTCGGTCACAGTCCAGCTGGCCTTGGTGAGCTCCCAGTAGATCAGCTCCACTGTCTCAGTGGGTGGGTGCACGCCTCGTGGTCCCGACTTCTTTGCTCATGTTCTCCCTCCTTCTGCTCCTCATTGGGACCTTGATGAGCATACTGTACTTGTAAGGTACTAGTAGGCAATGTTGATATTCTGATATTAACTGAATTACATATATTATTTATATTTCTTTAAACATTGGCTAATTAAATTACAGGACACAATATTACATCAGATATTTTGTTTTCATTTTAACTCAACACTGTGACCCATTTAGATGTCTTTTTATCTGAATCTTTCTTTATTGTGTATCTTTAATAATTTTCTTCCCAGAAGCACCCTTTTTATGCTAAGCAGGTTTAGGGCCAACATTGTTCTGCCTGCTTTCTCTACCCAGTTCAACATGGCCAAGGCAGGTTACCGGCCTCTAAGAGCTATATACATCACCCCATTTTTAGGCACACAGCAGATCTATGTCTCCATTAAACAAGTTGTAGCACTCTACTCACAGATTTCATTAAAATGCTCTGTAGATGGACTTCCTGAAAGAGTCAGAGTCATTCTTGTTGGTGAACCAGGAAGCCTTTAAAGGAGCCACACAGTTTTTCATTTCTACCGCTGAGTTAGGAAGCCTTCTCCTAAAAGAATTGTGCCTCTTCTTGCTTCTAGCAAACAGAGTCCACCTGAGGAAAAAATGTGGCTAAACTTTGTTTTTTAGTGTCTAGAAATTTTTCCAAACCCTTTCAGATTTTATGTGGATTTACCTAGCATTTGTTGGAGCGCCAATCTGTTGTGTGATTAATTTATGTCTGGGCAGTCAGGAATGAACAAGTGGCCTCCCACAACAGTACAGCATGAGACTCTTAATCTCAAGGTCATGGACTCATGCCCCATATTGGGTGCCAGATGTGGCGAGAGTTCTAATTGTTCTTAATAATACAAACCTGAAGTCATATATTAGAGGGTAAAAGGTGAAAGAACACAAAAGCAGAGAAACCAGCCACTAGTTCTAAAAAATCCTCAGAACCAACAGAGTAAGATCCTGTCTCTATATATCTTTAGACTGAAATGGCATGAGCTCCTGTCTCCTCTGATTTTATAATCCTCTCTCCACACTTCCATATCTATTTCTGTCTCTACCTCCCTAGTGCTGGGATGAAAGGACTGTAACTCCCAAGTACTGGGATTAAAGGTGTAAACCACCACTGCCTGACTGTCTTTCTTTTAGACTGAATCAATCTTGTGCACCCCAGAGTGGCCTTGAACTTAGAGATCTGTCTGCCTCTGCCTCACAAGTACTGGGATTAAAGTTTTGGGCCACCACTGCCTCTATGGTTCACTAGTGGCTTAGCTTCACTCTCTGATCTTCAGCCAAGCTTTATTTGTTAGATCACAAACAAAATATCACCTCAGTTAATGATTAATATATCATCCATAAGTAGAAGCTGGCACATACTAAAACAATTATATGATGATTTCTATTTATTGAATTAACAGCATCAGAAAAACCAACACTTAAATATACTGTAATAACATTCTCAACCAGTTTTCTGTTGCTAATAACTCAATACCACATAAAGAATTGTTACAAAGAACTGTCCATCCAGACTCAAAGTTCCCTGGATGCATCTCAACAGAGAAAATAACATCATGGGATGAAAGTGACTGTAAAGAATGGTGTGTTACCTATAACAACTAAAGAGTAAAATAAGAAAGTGAACTTGCTTTCTCAGTAAGTCAATCACATTCTGAGAGATGAACATTAATACGTATAAAAGAAGTACATCCAACATCTTAGTTTATTGCAACACTTTCATTCCATCTCTCTGGAACTAAGCTTATAGCACTTAATGAACAAACCATATTTAACACAGCACGTGTTCCCAGCTTATCTTAGTTCTTTATTTCTTATTACAACTTGGTTTCTTATCAAGTCAGAGAGGATTTCAGAAACATCACCATTTAACACATTATTTTTACTATTTTAATACTTTATTTTAGCTGAGTACATATGGAGAGCTGAAAAGTATCTTTTTAACTCTCACATTTACAAGTCACAATGACAAGACTTAGAAAAGGAACTGGTATCCAGTCTCAGAAGGTTAATTCTTAGCATCTAATGTCTATATGTGTATCTGTAAATGAACAGTGTAAATAAAGGCTATAAACCTAGAAAACAGACCATGAGATGGAGAAAAGAGCTACTGAAGTAGAAAGAGATAGAAATAAGAATATGTGAAAATAGAAAGTAGCCTACAGAAGGTGTGTAGAGTAGGAGGACAAAAGGCTGGGATAGAAAAAGGACCAGAAGGAGGAATCATCAATGACAACAAAAGTTTAGTTTGAAATTACCAAAATTAAATGTAATCCTATGTACACTGGTAAAAAATCTATATTTTAAAATAATTTGTACCATAAGATGGTGTGTGTGTGTGTGTGTGTATGTGTGTGTGTCTGTGTGCATGTGTGCATTTGTGTACACACACACATACATAAGTGCAGGCAGGCCACAAATAGCATGGAGGTCAAGGGAAGCCTAGAAGAAGAGATTCTCTTCTTCCACCTTGTAGGTACTCAGGAGTAAAGGAGCAGAAGGCAGAAGAAGACTAATCCCCATTGTATCACCATACCGGCACTAAAATTTTAAAGCAAGAAAAGACTGTTGACATAACAGTTAGTGACAGTATATGTAAGAAATGCCTAAGAAATAACTAAATTAAATAAATGCATAGTAGCTCTTATTTTAAGCACCTTTCCTATATCATAAAGCTAAAGACATTTATGTTTTTTTCTCTCATTATTGATTCATGATTTTGATAGGGAATAAAATATCTAGGTGTTGGTATTGATATAACATGAGCAATTAAAATTCCTAGCTGTTTCTTTTGTCATAAGAACATTTTTTAGTAGAATGGGAAACAACTTTTGAGTTTCAGCTTCTCCAAATTTCCTCCTCCAGACAACCAATGAAATGTCTGCAACCAAAACTAACGTTTAAAAGTTTTCTTCCTAGCAGCTTTCAAAGTAGTCCAGTCCAAGCTTTCATTTTAAAATGGTGGGCTGAGGAGCTGGGTACGTACAATAATAAGTAAAAATACTTCCAGCACAATTTTCAGACTCAGAGTTCAGGTTAGGTAGATGTCAGGTAGGCAACCAGGCCAATATTAATTCCAGCTCTTGGGATGCAGTGACAGGGAATCCATTCAACACAGCAGGAAGAAGTTGGCTCATAAACAAGCCTGAACAATGGTTTCAATGAGTGCCTCAGTGTACCAGGTGGAGAAAGACTAAGCAAGATGTACACCATCAACTTTTGACCTGAACGCACACATATACACAGAAAAGGACATGCAGTTACACACATGTGAACATGCATAAAAATGTACACCACATTCTTTCACACACAGTATCGACTGTAAAAAAAAAAAAACAACTGGCATTTTTGCTGATTTAAATTTCTTTGCTGCAAAATAAACTTATTTGCTGTTGGTTTTTTTTTTAATGGAGTGGGTAAACAGGTGTTGGCTAAAACAATTTACATCATGCAAACATTAATTTTCATATGAGGTTGAATATCCTATTGTTAGGAAAGTAGTGACCATTGACCTATAATACTTAAGGTTTTAAAAAGACTTTAAAAATTCACATTATTTAAAAAACTGAAGTCATTAAGCAAATATGGACCATACAGCTGAAAGAATACACACAACCTTTCCTAATAGAGTAAGAGAATAAGCAAGCTTTGAAAATGTGTTGATCCTTTTAGACTCAGGGGATGCTCAGGTAATTGAAAAGAAACACATTATACTGGACTTGTAATGGCTCAGCAATGTTGCAAACATGAAAACCATAGTTAAATAGTTACAGTATACTGCTTAGTAAGCATAAACATAATGGGAGAGCTTCACAGCTTTTAAAGATTTTTTGTCATGCTTTTATACAAAATAAAGGAGTGTTTTATGTAAAGTTTAAGAATTATAATTCACCATTTAATTTATCTATTTGCCTACTGCCATAAAATCAAGCTAATCAATTTAGCTTTTGACAAGGTAATTTATTTTCCATATTCTGGTATAACCCTACTTTTCTGAAGTGTGTTTTAATATAGAAACTACATTAATTGAAATCCACATGATTAATCACAAGAGATAACTGAATACTTGCAATTTTAGTAAAACAAAAATATCCCAGCCAAAGTACATTCTTGAGTACTTGTTTGCCATTATTATGGTATTTTCATTTAGAATGATTTTAAGTGATTATTGAAAACAAATATACAAAGTATTAAACAGGGAAAAACTAGAGATTCTTGAATGTAATACTGCAACAAAAAAGAACCAGGAGGAAGAGAGGTTATAATGATAAAAAGACCTAAAAAACAAAGAAGCTTAAAAACATGAAAGAAAATTCTAAGAAAATTTTCTATAATGTGAATAAGGAGAAAAAGGATAAATTTGAAACTACTCCAGGGAAGGCCTTCACAAAACAATGGTAGTCATTGTGTAGTTTTTTAAGATCATATTAGCTGACTTTTCACGGACATAACAAGATACCAGTAGAAATGTACATTTACAGGGGAAAAAAACTTATTTAGCCATATTTGGGGAGGTTGAAAAACCCAAACATCAAAGCACAGGCTCAGGTGAGCACCCACTTAATTGTATCTCATCATGACATTATGTCTAGGGTAGAATCCTGAGAAAGAGAGACCATTCACGCCAGGAAAGGAAGCAGAGAGTGACTACAGCCCCAGGTGACTTCCTCTACCATGCCCCTAATTGATATGGGGACTTCACACTAGAAATTAGGCTTAAAGTCCTACAACCATCAAATACATGTTTCTACCACATGAAGGAAATTCCCAAACCATAGCAGAAATTTAGAAAAAAGCACAGAACACAGGTTTTAATATGAGAAATTTCTTAGTAAACTGTGTTAAGGGCAATATGTTATATTTTGTTATATAATGAAGCAGTTTAGACTATTGGATTTCACAGGAAGGTTTGTAAAGTGTGTGTGTGTGTGTGTGTGTGTGTGTGTGTGTGTGTGTGTGCATGTGTATGTGTTAGAGATATTGAACTAGATACAAAGATGATAAAGATAACTGAAAACAAAAGTGCCTATGATTAAACATTTTGTCTTATATAAAGCAAAACCCACTTAGTAAAAAATTCAAAAATTATATGCTTATTAGAAAGCTCTGTTCTTTAAAAATGTATAGTTATATACACATGTACACTTGAATTGATTAATGTATCTCCAAATATTTAGTTGAAGATTATTCTGGGATTGTTTATGAGGGCATTTCTACATATTATCAAGAGACTGAATATATAAATATGCCCAAATTGGGTTCCATCAATCTATTTAAGGTTTACATTAGAAAATGTGCAAGTATGATATAATTTATTACCTTTATTTCATTTTATTCAAGTTGAGACTTCTGTATTTATATGTATGAATTTAATTATAGGCCAGTAAGTAGCTCTAAGATGAGGAAGTCTCTTAAAAGTGAAGTACAATGAGTGCCACATGAAAGAGTAGATATACTAAAAGATGTTCCAAAAGAACTATAGTCATTTGCCTCATAATTTGGTTTTAGGCAATCACAAACCACACAGTGATGGTGGTGATGTCCTAGCCACCCTAGATCCCACAAAAACTATTGATGACGATGTTTACTCTATCTTTTTCGCTAAATGATATGTGATAATATTTGAAATTTCTAATAGAAAACTATATTTCCAAGACTGGGATTTGAAAAGAAAATCATTGGGAGTTAGTGAAAAGGAACTTATGGAAATTTAAGAATACCACTTGGTCACCTTGACTGTGGCTATTGATGAACATAAATGAGAGGCATTATACAGGTGGGATGGACTGAATTTATACAAAAGTAGTTAGAACAATCTCTATTTAGAGATCAAATATAATATAAGGAAAAATGTAGTGATGGAAAGCTGACAAGAACTTGACTTGGATTGTTTAATTTTATGTCAATATGACATGCCAGAGAATATCCAGATATTTTGCTTAACGTTGAAATAGGCATATCTGTGAAGATAAGATTTAAAGCTTTCTTTCTTTCTTTTGTTGAAGTCAAGATACCTTTTTTAGATTTATATATATATATATATATATATATATATATATATATATATATAAAACAATCTTTCCTTACGATTTTACATACCAAATCCAATTCCCACTCCCCATACCTTACCCTATCTTACCAGCTATCCAATCCTCAGAACAGGTAAGGCTTCCTATGGGGAGTCATTAAAGTCAGGCACATCACTCTGAGATTAATTTCTTATTCATATGTTGAGTAAAGCATGTTGTTTACTTCGGTGAAGGTAAAAAAAAAAAAAAAAGACACTATAGGTCATTTTATTCTCCCACCTGCAAACTGAAATTTTGTTTTGTATTGCCTTTCTACATGGGCTAAAAGTCCACCACTGGCCTTCCTTAACATTCTACTGGAAGCAAGAAATCACTGGATTTCTTTATTCAGTCACTACAACCAAAATGATCAAATGCCAACCACTTTTTACTTTCTTTATTTTTTTTTTTTAATTTTATTTTTTTTTTATTTATTGGTCTTTCGAGACAGGGTTTCTCTGTGGTTTTGGAGCCAAGAGACCAGGCTGGTCTCGAACTCACAGAGATCCACCTGCCTCTGCCTCCCAAGTGCTGGGATTAAAGGCGTGCGCCACCACTGCCCGGTTCCTTTCTCTTTTCTTCCACCCTATAGTATGGACTTTTTGCATTTAAATCATTGTTGAAATGATTTAATGTAATTGTGTTATTAGGTAAAAAACTTAATCTTAAATCACTTTATTGATAATTTGTAGAAATCATAGTTTTCCAAGACTAGATCCTGTTCTGTTACTATTTGACTATGTAACCTTCATTTATTCACATAAGGAAGCATATTTACCAGTTACCAAATATGAATGAGATAAACTTTAAGTTCTGTTTTATAGATCAAATTGTATTCTATTCTCAATATTTATGCTTTAAATTTTCTGAAATATGCTATATGCTACATGTTGCCTTTGCACATAAAGAAAGATCAGTAGATTTGTTTTAAGATATAACTTACCCTTTCTATCACATCTATTTTAAGGAAATCTTCAAAAGTGGTGACAGATCACACCACCTTTCCTATTTATTGGGTAAGAAGGTGAAGTCTACCTTAAATGTACCTAAGAGATTTAGTGCTTCCATAGCATTTTTCAATGCGTCTTGCATAATTTTTGAGTAGTAGTTGATGTATGTATGGGCTAAAAATATAAACCACCTGTTGTTTTGACTTCACCGTGGAGAGTATTGCATTGTTTAGCTTTTTCTACATTGTTCTGTGTGTGTCAATATTGATTTCAGCAAAAGTAATAAAGGATCCTGTCAAAATAAAATTAAAACCTAAGGCAATTTACTTTGCTGAAGGGGGTCAGCTTTAATAACCGTCACCATCTTACCAGAACCGCTGTGAAATTTCATTAACACTGTACGCCAGTCACATATCAGCTAGGTTTACAATGACTACTTGATTATATGTCTGTATAGATCGTTAGGCACAAGCCTTCTTTTCGTGCCCTCCATTGTTGGGTGCATGGGCTCTCTTTTCATCAGTGGGAATTCTATTTAAGAAAGAAAACGATAACAAAAAGAGTGGGTACTGGATTGTTCAACTCTGAACAAAATTACCCAATACTCTGCAGTTTCTTCATATTGACTGTTTCAACCCATTTACCCTGTAAAAGCTGGATATCTAGAGACCCAAACCAGAAGAGAATTTATCCTAGAAAAACTATGGAAAATCATTGGACTTAGTAGTTTCATGCCAAGAAGAATTTGTAACTTCCTTTATTCCCACTTATTACAGGAAAGACATATCTAAGCTTTGTATAATTTCCCAATATAAACTAATCAATGCCTCAAAATCTAGTAGAACACAGAAACTCCAGAGAGACAGAAAGAGTGAGAAATAATAAATGTGTGTACATTCATAGTCCAAAAGCTTTTATTTCTTTGCAACTATTTTTAGTTGTACCCTTGAATTTCTTTCATGGAGAGTGTTCAAAAATATAGAGATCCCTAAGCTGAGTTCATGACAAAATAGAGGCAATGTGAAGAAATTCCCAAGGATTCTGGTATTTGGAAAGATCACTGCTTTGGAAATAATCCCAATGTTTTCTTTGCCTGCTGCAAATAATAACTTTTTTTCCATTTTTATTTTCAGGCTGTGTTTGGTTTGAGTTCAAAAGACATGATCCATTGTCTGCTGTTTCTTTCTTTCTTTTTTTGTTTTTTAGATCCTCATGCCTCCAGTTTATTTGACCGAAAGGAAATTGTCTTATGGTGGCACTTAGCCCCACAAAATGTTCATGGGTGGCAGCCTGAAGTGGCTTCTCTCATATCATATAGCAAGGGTTTTCCCCTAGAATTTGCCACCAAGAGAGTTCATGGTCTTTGATCCATAACAGTGTGTCTTTTTCTTAAATAAGAGGAGATTTGTTAGAAGGGTTGTTGTGTTGACAAAGGAGTGTTCCCATCAGTAATAGTGAAGCCATTTTCCAAAGAGAAAGGGGTATATTCTGGGGACAGGATGATGGAGCTGGAGAGCATCATCCTGTTCTCCACTTCTACATAAGGACCAGTTCACCCATCCTGGGAGTAAATTTCCACCTCAGTAATGAAATTCTCCCACTTTACAGCTGCATTCTGCCCATTGGGGTAACTGACATCTCTCTAGGGCGAACAGTAACACTTTCAAGGGCCACAGTCTTCTTCCCAGAAGTTTTTTCCTCAATGGGAGTCATAGTCTGAAAATAGGTAAGAGTTGTAACCATCTCTGCAGAGGTCACAGACTGATTACCCACTGTGACCATGGTCTTTCCCCCAGGGGTCACAGACTGATTACCCACTGAGGCCATGGTCTCTCCCCCCAGGGGTCACAGACTGATTGCCCACTGTGATCGTGATCTCTACCCCATCCATTGTGTGCTATTTTTAAGGAGACATTAGTATAAAACTTACAACCTCATTTTACTCAGAATTTTGCCTCTAATATCTGTTGTTCTAGCATCCAAACATACTAAGAATACATTAGACTTAACCAAGCTCCTGACCCCTTACATTTAAAAACAAGTACAGAGATGAGCTTAGAAAGTGTTTTTGTTTTTAGTTGATTTACAAAGAAAAGCGACTTGTGCTTTAATGTGTACAATTTTCTGACATAAAATGGGAGAAGGGAACATTATAAACAGAAGAATTACTTGAAAGAAGCCACTGCCCTTAATTCCAGCTATATTGGTCCTTATCATCCTACACAATGGTTGGTGGTCACAATTGTCTGCCTCTTTGTTTATGGAGATCTCTGAGGAGCATTGTTCTACTCTTTTGACTACAGGGATTCATGATACTTACTCTTTAAGACCTAGAAAGACATTTGCATATATTTCATAGTTATTTTCTATTATTTCATTATAAAAAATCTTCTAAAGTATACTCTCATAGGAATAAATGAAGTTACATACATAGTTATAAATGTAATTTTTGCCCCTCTAGTTTATTTCCCTTGATGTGGGATTTACCTCGATGTGGGATTTCCCTCTATATGCTGTGAATATCATTGGTTAATGGAGAAACTGCCTTGGCCAATTGATAGGACAGTACTTAGGTAGGCAGTGAAAACTAAACTGAACACTGAGAGAAAGGAGGCAGAGTCAGAGAGAAGCCATGGAGCTGCCTCAAGAGAAAGATGCGTTGAAACTTTGCTGGTATGACACAATCTCGTGGTGATGCACAGATTAATAGAAATGAGTTAAATTAAGATGTAAAAGCTAGCCAAAAAGAAGTTAGAGCTAATATTTCACACAGTGATTTAATTAACACAGTTTCTGTGTGATTATTTTGGTACTGGGCTGCCAAGAACCAACAAGAAACCTCCTAACAATCCCAATTTGATGTACTCTCTTTTCCTTAAGAAAAATAAACTTGAGGATGCATATTAAAACTATTACAAATTTTTCCTGTTGTTGATCATGTTGCATAACATGTAACGTGCACTACTTGTTTATTGAGAAACTTGGATTTCGAATTTAATTTCTTGCAAATTATAGCAGTAATGCATGGTTTCTCTTTTACTCATGTATGTATACACATATAATTTAAAGCAATGTTAAATGACTTTGCTTTATTTTCCTTGACTTTTAGAAGTTTTCTTCATATTTTTATTTTATATGATAATTACTATCGAATGTTGTCCACTCAATATGAATATGCTGTCTCTAGAAGGCAGTGGTTAAAGTGACAAATAGTGACTCTCATTGTTTTAACTTGCTTCTGCACTAGAGAAACAAGTTCTTAGAGAAGGGTGACATGAATAAAACACTACATGAATATTGGTAGTTCATTATTTTCTATGAGCCCCGAATGAGTGGACAAATATTTTGGCAATATCAATCAGCTTTTCATGCAGTAGCCTTTCATAAAAAGAACATTGTTTCTTCGACAGTCCCACTGCCAGTTCAGGGATTTAGCAGTCAGGCTCTGAGTGAAATCCAACATGTCTTCATCATCTCTCTTACCTCCTCCCTAGTTTACAGTCTATGTGACCATGGAAGGCTAATCAATCCCAAGATAACATAAGCATATTTGTGTTTTGGACTGTGATGAGCAGTTCCAATGGGGGTTTGCTTATTAAAGATTATTAAACAATATTGTTTCTTCTCTTGAAGGAATTGAGAAAAAATACTTTGAATGAAGTAAAGAATTAAGCAGGCAGAAGGTTAGGGTGTGTAACTCTACTCCACTATTACAGAACACCTAGCAGAATCTTTGTATATTTTTTTCCTTTAGACCTCTGGAACCAAAACAAATCCTGTAATGTACTTCCTCTTCCAAAACCAATTAGGTTTGACCATATGTGGGTTCTTATGAATTTCACAGATTTGCATTTCAGTTCCTTCCTAGAACATCAATGCATAGATCCCATTTGCTTTAGCTGCCTGTGTGGCATTTGTTTTTCGCAGCACATGTTTTGATACGCCTATACCAAGTATTCATAGGAGGGTATTCAGAGCCTATGTAGTTCTTCCCTTGCCAGAAATACTTCTAGTCTCTCCATATTACCTACAGATTACCTAGCTGAAATGCATTTACTTATCATGTAGAACTCAGTTTGTGTACATATTCCTTGTGAAGCTTTCCTAAACACTAGAAGATATTTAAAATTCTTTGAAATTTCTACTAGTTACAAGTCATTTTCATTCTGTAATAAGTTATACATATGCCTGAATTCTTTCCTTTTTCTGCCAGAGAGTAAGCTTTTGAGAACAAGCATACTATAGGACTCATTTTATATAGTTGGCACTTACAGAAGAGAGACTGGCTTGTTGTAGACTCTCAACACTAATGGCATAAATAAAAATGTCAATGCCTTTAAATCATCCAAACACTTGAAAGCTGGCAAGTCCATTACGAGTCTTGACAAAGCTTCTCTTTCTCTTTTTTCTTCTACTTTGGTAAAAGCTCCATTTTTCTCTTTTTATTGAAATAGATTTTTTTTCTTATACAACATATCCTGATTACAGTTTCTTATCACTCTACTCCTCCTAGGTTTTTCTTCCTCCCTTCCATCCTGATCCACTCTCTTTCTGTCTCTTATGTAAAAAGAACAGACTTCTAAAAGATAACAAAACACAACGAAGTAAAATAAAATAAGACAAAACAAAAACCATCACACTGAAGTTGGATAAGGCAAACCAAAAGAAGAAAAAAGGCCCAAGGGAAGGCACAAGAATCAGACCCACTTGCTTACACATTCAGGAGTGCCCTAAAATCACTAAAGTGAATGCTATAATATATATGCAGAGGACCCAGTGCAGACTCGTGCAGGACCTGTACTTGCTGCTTCAGTCTCTGCGAGTTCATATGAATTTTGCTCAGTTGGTTTAGAAGGCCTTGTTCTCCTGGTGTCCTTAGTTCCCTCTGTCTCTTACACTCATTCAGCCTCCTGTTCTGTGAACATCCTTGTGACGTAACAAAGTTTTCATGCTTTCACTGAAGAGCTTTCTTTTCTTAATTCCGAAATTTTAAAAATAGCAAGGGTAACTGAGAACAATCTAACTTAGTAAGTTATTGCTGAATATTAGAATGCATAGATATGACTAAAATTCATATTCTGTAGTTTACCAAACTAATATTGGGTTAAGGTGTGGTCTTTTATGGTACAGAAGGGATTTTGAGCTTTGTTCTGAAATATTCTGAAATCAGATTGTGAACTAAGCTATCTCTGCCAGTTTGCATTCTGCTAGAACATATTAAAGGGCAACCTAGGCTTATGGCAGGTTGAGAATAGGCAATGTGCTTAGCACCTTCCTTAGATGATACAGTTACCAACTACCTGTGTCAAAATATTCAAAAATAAAATACTGAGAAATAATACATAGAGACTATTCTAAGAGTTGAATGAAAATAACGATACAATCTAAAGAGTTTCTGTGGTCAAAAAAAATGTTCATTTCTATAGTGAATAAACTTATTTAGAGATTTTCACATTTTTGAGATACTAAACCTTTTAAGTATATTCTTTAGGAGCACATGTAGAAAATATTATTTGGGGATCACCTTCAAACACTTAGGAAAAATGCTGAATTGTTAAGTAACTCGCAGTTAAAATTCCTTAACTACTCAGCTCATTCCAGTCCTCACAGACACCTTCTTTGCTGCGTAGTCCTGTCTCATATTTCATTGCCATGCTTGCCAATCAGTTACAGTCTTTGGCCCCATGTCACTTTCATCCTATTGGACGATTGTCATGGGAGCTGCCCAATGGTGCGCTGCTAATGAGGCAGCTTAAAGAGCAGCTGGGGATGTGCAATTGCTGGATTAGGGTCAAGGCCAAGAAAGAAAATAGATGGGAGAGATACAGCCTGAATGACTGCCAATAAACAGGGGTTCCATTATCCCACTAAAGCAGGACATTCATTGCCATCTATTGCAGCATAATTTGGGTTCAGTCAAGCTGTCTCCCTCTCCCTTTGGATTTACAATTCATAAACCACAAATGGTCCAAAGGGTGCATTGTCCCTTGTAGCCATGTAACCCAGGGTGAGCGAGAAGCACGGAGGAAATGAATGAGCTATGAAGTCCCTAATGTGAGCACCATCAGGACTGACACCTTGCTCCTTGGAACTGTGACATAAGGCGTGGGCACGATGCCAACATAGTTTTACATCTCTGTGAAGCCATTTGTTCATTAAGCAAAGCTAAGATAAAAATCATTTGCTTGCTCTTTCAAAGAGTCAAATTGTAAAGATTACAGCTAGTATGTTCATGATACCTTCCTCTAGTCACTTGGTAAGGCTGCATAAAATAAGGACTGGCTTACACTCCACCATACAGACTCATAAATGTGTGTTTATATACATATATGCTTACATATGTGTATAATATACTAAGTTTTTCAAAGTCTCAGAAAATCATCTCTATATAGTAATTTTATATTTTTCTACACATAAATACTGTCATGTAGAAGATTCCCTCATGTCTTCTTTTCTTCTTTTGTCAAAATCGTGCCTCTGGAGAGATGGCTCAGAGGTTAAGAGCATTGCCTGCTCTTCCAAATGTCCTGAGTTCAATTCCCGGCAACCACATGGTGGCTCACAACCATCTGTAATGAGGTCTGGTGCCCTCTTCTGCCCTGCAGACATACACACAGACAGAATATTGTACACATAATAAATAAATATTAGAAAAAATTAAAAAAAAAAAAAAGAATCCTTTAAAAAAAAAAAAAAAAAAAAAAAAAAAAAAAAATCGTGCCTCTAAATGTGTCTCCTTTTTTTCATTTTTCCTTGTGCCTTTACTGGTCTTTTTAAATTAAGCTCCCTTTTGTCGTTTGGCTTCAGCGCTAGAGCCCACCTGCCACATGAACTAATGGAGCCATAGTGCTATTGTCTATGTTCTGTATGTAGTTTAAAAGGCAAATGAACTTGGTGAAAGAAGCAAGTTCTGTAATTCAGAGCAAATTAGCCGAGGCACAAGGAAGATCATAAATCACGTTTGTAAAGCGAGAGAAAGAAAATGTAAAAACCTCCCGTTTCACTTTGTCCGAGGACAGAAAATCCTAGGGGGCATCCCCACACTCTGACTACTGGGTCAGGTCTGCAAATACAGGGGAAAGTCAGCTGCAGTTATTATCTTTTTATCATACGGCTTTAACATAAGTAAAGGACAAATTGTACTTAGCAGGGTTTGGCTTCATGATTTAATCCTCACTGGTTTAATCGCTTTCTGAAGTTTTATTATTTTTTAAATTAATTAATTAATTTTTTAAAAATCATCTTTCCTCGTTTTACATACCTATCCCAGTTCCCACTCCCTCACCTCCTCCCTTTCCCCACAGTTTTCCCCCATTACTCTCCCCATTCACTCCTCAGAGAGGGTAAGGCTTCTTCCCATGGGGAGTCAACCAAGGCCTTCGCCCTTGTATTTAGGCAGAGCAAGGTATCCTTCCATAGAGGAAGAGCTCCACAAGCCTGTTCAGGCCTTAGGTATAGTTTCTGGTCCCACTGAAAGATCCCTTACTGAAGATTTATTCTCTTATGTGTATGTAAGGTACAGATTTGCTATGAATTACACTATCGTTTTCTCAGATTATGCTTTATGGAAAATTTATCCTATTGTTTCAAAATTGTACAGTTTTTATATTAAATTCTTCCCAACATAGGTATTTCAAATGGCATATATAAGGCACACTTGGTAACCATTAATAACATCTGCCTCTAACTCTTCCCTGTCACATCACAAATGTGTTGTAAACATCCACAATACATATCATCCTACTGAATGCTCAGAGACAGTTTCTTCTTAGTATCAGAACTTTTATATTATAGTTTAAACCTTCATAATAATTGAATTTTTACTAGAATTTTAAAGTATACAAATATTGAAAGTTTGTATTTAAATGTAGTTATAGGGTGAAATTATATATTTTCTTTTGCTTTAGAAATTATGGCTTATATATGTATCATTGACAAAATATTCATTTTGATACTAAAATATATTATATTGTATTATTATCTTATAGTTTTGCTTAGTGAGTATATTATATAGGGGATATACAGTTATTTTACTCAGACCTGCATTTTTTTTTATTTTACTGTAACATTTTGAATGGCATGCTTGATTTGAATAGTTGGAGAACTATTGAGTTTTTTCTTCAGATTTATAAAGATTGCTTTGCTGCAGTAGAATTTTCCCTCTTCATTTTGTTCCCCAAATCAATCTTGCCTTAAATCATGGTTAAATTTTTATTTAAGAAATATCAAATCTATGAATTTAACACTGGAGAAACATTCTTTTTTTAAATATTTATTTATTTACTTATTTATTATGTATACAATATTCTGTCTGTGTGTATGCCTGCAGGCCAGAGGAGGGCACTGAGCCATGTGGTTGCTGGGAATTGAACTCAGGACCTTTGGAAGAGTAGGCAATGCTCTTAACCACTGAGCCATCTCTTCAGCCCTGGAGAAACATTCTTAAGAAATTTTTGTCTTGAGTAATTGCATAGTATAGGAAAGTAGAGAACTAGGAGAGAGAAAGCAGGGAGTGAAAGGGTGAAGAGTTTATAAAGCTTCCATTAACTTTTTTGATTCTATCAAGAGGAGATTGTTTTGGTGGAATGAAATAAATGATTGATACAAAGTAAGAGAAGATGAAGGTAGAACCTGCATCTTTTCTTGATGGTCCAGGTGGGTAATGACAAGGAGGAGGACTTGGTTCTCTATGAATAATTTCAAGACAAACAGCAATTTCAAGACAAAATGCTTGCGATGTTGGATCTTATCAGCTGAGACAATGGGGATGTTCTATCGGGAACTCACCAAGGCCAGCTGGCCTGGGTCTGAAAAAGCATGGGATAAAACCGGACTCGCTAAACATAGCGGACAATGAGGACTACTGAGAACTCAAGAACAATGGCACTGGGTTTTGATCGTACTGCACATACTGGCTTTGTGGGAACCTAGGCAGTTTGGATGCTCACTTTACTAGACTTGCATGGAGGTGGGAGGTCCTTGGACTTCCCACAGGGCAGGGAACCCTGATTGCTCTTTGGTCTGACGAGGGAGGGGGACTTGATTGGGAGAGGGGGAGGGAAATAGGAGGCGGTGGCGGGGAGGAGGCAGAAATCTTTAATAAATAAATAAATTAATTAATTAAAAAATAAAGTGTGATAGATTTAGGTCTCTTTGAATCTTAGTACAATAATAAAACACCATGATATAAATAGAAAACTTACATGTAGCAAAAGTCATCTTCTAGATGAGAAGATAAATGGATTATTTCTGTGACTCTAGGGTGAACTGGTGCCCTCTGAGATATACCATGACTTTTCAAAAGCAAACAAGACATACAAGGCATAGCTAGCTGACTGCCTCCCAGAGGTTTCATGAAACTAAAAACCATTACAGTTTGATAATAATAATATAATAATGATATTAGATATATATTCTTGATAATATAATAATGAATCTAGAGATACAGACATTTATAATGGACATAAATATATGTATGCAGTAAACATCTAGATAGATATAGATACATGGATTTTATTGTGAGACAAGTGTGCTATTGGCTTTACATGTAGCCTCACGTTTAATCATAAGAACATAATTCTTCTAAGAAGAAAATATTTTCCTATTTTTATCACAGAGAAAACTAATGTTTAAAGAGGATTTATTTTATTTGCCCTATATCACCCAGTTATTAAGCTACACAGTTGAAATTCATATCCAGTGAGTCTGGCTCCATAGCCTGGCTCTTAACCAGTGAACGAAAGCAACAGGGAAGAGAGCAGCAATCATGTTTGACTGGCATTGCACCTCTGTCTGGGAATGACTTTAACACCAAAAGATTGGTCTTTAGGAATAAAGTCCTCAGGGAAAAAAGAAAAAAAAAACAATAGAAAAATTAAAATAAAAATTATGGCCACAAAAAGAAGTATGTTTGAAGGTTTTAAGAGTGAAATTTGTTCATCAAGTCCATTTTCCAACTTAGCTTTGAGGAGCTTCTACAGATCTCTGCTGCAGAATTTGCACACTTATTGACTTTTTTTTTTTCTTTTTTGGCTTTTCAAGACAGAGTTTCTGGGTGTAACCGTGGCTGGCCTGGAACTCTCTGTTTAGATCAGGCTGGCTTCAAACTCAGAGATCTAGTTTACCTCTGCCTCCAGAGTGATGCTGGTAAAGGTATGTGCCACCACTGTCCAGCACATAGTCCTAAAACAGCTGAATATCTGAGTTTCTGACCGTGCTCCTCAGATAGCCATTATAGAGTCTTGTGCAATATACAAGTTACTTTTGGTGTAATCAATAGTTTCTTTTGTGTAGCTGGAGATACCAATCAGGTATTTTCCATTAATGTGTAACATGATGTTATGATTGAGGTGTCATTGAATGTATCTGGACAGTGTATTTGTATGTGCTTACGATTATCTTTATCATCATTCTACCTTCCTCACTAATACCCGACAGAGTATTTTTGTCAGTAAGTGAAAAAGATTCTTTTTATTCTTAAAAATATAAATAAGTAGAAGTCAGTAAGGCCCAACAGTTTACAAATGTCTTTCAATTCTGTCAATCGCAACTTAGTTATTTTAATAAATGATTCTCCATAGATTATTAAACTCAGTTATTGAAGAAACCCAGAACTTGTTTTCATAACTGTAACCCCATATACAGGATGAACAGGCACAGTCATTGGAGGTGCTGGCACTCAGAGCTGGAATGAAGGATGTAACTGAGAAGTGCTTTGGAAATCAGCCTGGACATTGTTCTCTTGCTTTTATCTGTCCAGTGTGGGTCAGGTTCACTGCTGGAGGAGATCATTCAGACAGATAAAATACACAATCAAATTGCAAACCAAAGCAAATGACTCTAAAAGGAATATATATCAAAGTGGAAGTTAGGAGACTTCTGCTGTCTGTGTGCTTGCTCAAGTCCATAATTTGCCATCAAAACCTTGAGGCCTGTGTGTTCTTTTATTTATTTCATTTTGAGATTATAATATAATTACATATGCCCCCCCAACCCTCCTATTTATTCCTTCTTATTCTCATTCAGCTCCATAATCTCTTTTTCATTAATTGCTGCTAAAGTAAAGACTGTCTCGACAAGAGAAAACAAAGCTGGTATCAGAAATCTAGCAATAGCTTTTCAATTTTGCATACAGTGTGCTCTGCAATTTAGCATTCTAACTATGTAACTACCAGGCAACGCAATGCTATCTGCAGTTGGCCAGGTTCATCTAATAGTCCTAACTTATGCATAGCGTTGCACTTTAAGGGAACATTTTTTCTCTTTTATTTGAAAGTTTCTCAGTGATTAAAAGGTTAGCAGACTGTTGGATTTCTGTACAAGAAAAGTGTTTTGGATTAGCAGTTAAATGAATGTATAAAGCCTCCCAAAATTCCTCCCTTTTTTAAAAGCTCATTTACCTCTTGCTTAAGTTTGCAGGTGGTTTTATTCTGTTTGTTTCTGAAGCAAGGGGACGAATTATTACTTAGATTACTTACCTTTCTGCAGAAGCTAAGATTTGTTAAGGTGATTGTCTATTGTTCCATGGGCTGACAAGGTAATTGATGACACTTTCAGAATCTCTTAAAGGAACAGAATAAAATGTCCAGCAAAATACAACTAAAAATTATACCAAAATTTACAGTTTTCATCTTCATACAGTATATTTTGTGAATAAAAACTATGAATATATTTCTGAATCAATTTACTAAGTGTATTAACTGAGCCAGATGTGGTGGTACACTCACATAATCTCAGCAGTTGTGAGGTTGATCAGAATGAAGATTTAGAGAACAACCTGAAATGTGTAGGGACACCCTGTTTCAAAATCTGAAACTAAACCGGCAACAATAAATAACAATAACAATAATGCTATTTATTATTTTTGGGTACCTATCATGCTATTGCCATCAGATAAAAGCATGGAAATGTTAGGTAATATATAGTGCACTATGTTCACTCCTGAGGTGGCAGCGAGAAGGCTGACTATTGAAAATAGATGAGGGAGACGGTGGCGGGGAGGAGGCAGAAATCTTTAATAAATAAAGAAAGAAAAAAAAAGAAAATAGATAAGCGTTTAAATTAGAAAATTCACACAAGCTACTCAGCAGGAATTTCCCAGAATGTCTTTGTTCTTTACAAAATACAACTGGTACTATGCAAGGAGTTTCTACAGAGCCAGTGCCCGTGTTCCTCTTGTTTCCATTTCAGCATGAGATAGGAAGGAATCTGACATTGAATTGTGGCACCAGGACAATGCGACTGCGCTTGTTTCTTTCTGTGTTTGTAAACAACTGTCACTTTATGCTCTCTGTCCTTACTTTATGGGTTTGTAATATTATAGGAATTAAAGAAGAACATTAGATTATAAACTGGGCAATCCAACTTCAACCACACTTTGATCTTAAATTCTGTGACTTGAAGGGCAGGAGGATCCTGGAATATTCGATGAGCCATTTATCAGCTTTCCAGTGAAGACAAGCAACAGCTACTTACAACCTCAAAGCATCTTCAGAAAAAGCATTAACTGAATGTAGGCAAATAATTTTTGCGTTGATGCACCCTGCTCTTCTAGCACTGGCACGGAAGCATCTGTACATTTTAGCTGTTGCCGGGAAATGGTTGATTTTTCTATGATTAAAGATGTTCATGGAGATTCATGAAGTGTTTACCCCACAGCTCATTATAATATCCTCATAAGCACTGTCAACGGTCATGTGTGTAGCCGGAATTTTGGGGGGGCCACCAATCAGCTTTCAGATCATGATAAAGAGACTCATGATAGAGAGAGTTTTGAGTGCTCAGCCAACCTAATCACATTTCTGGCTAGCTCTTCTAACTTAAATTAACCTCTTTATCTACCTTTTGCCTTGTGGGCTTATTACCTCTCTTAATTTTGTATCTCTGACTTTCACTGCTTCTCCGAGTCTGGCTTCTTTCCCTGGGCATCTCCTTCCTTCTTCTTCTCCTCCTCCTCCTTCTCATGTTCCTCGTGTTCTTTTTTTTTCTTTTTTTTCTTCTATTTATTCTCTCTGCCTGGCATTTCTCTCCCTTGCTATTGGCCATTCCGCTCTTTGTTATACCAATCAGGTATTTTAGATAGGCAGGATAAAGATATTTAACTCATCTTTACATAATTAAACATTCATCCATACATCATTCAACAAATGCAAATAAAAAAGTAACACGCATTTACGTTTAAATATTCTGCAGCATAAAAAATGTAACTAATGTGAGGTTTTTAAAATGGCTTTTGTCTATAGCAGCAACTTTCCATTTCTTCAAAGCATAGGTCATTTCCCCTCTGTACTTGTGATACCACGAATTAGAAGAGGCGTGCATGCCCACTGTCATTGTTGCCATTAAAAAGTCAGTTATTAAGGTGAGCATCCAAACTGCCTAGGCTCCCACAAAGCCAGTATGCGCAGTAGGATCAAAAACCCAGTGCCATTGTTCTTGAGTTCTCAGTAGTCCTCATTGTCCGCTATGTTCAGCGAGTCCGGTTTTATCCCATGCTTTTTCAGACCCAGGCCAGCTGGCCTTGGTGAGTTCCCGATAGAACATCCCCATTGTCTCAGTGTGTGGGTGCACCCCTCGTGGTCCTGAGTTCCTTGCTAGTGCTCTCTCTCCTTCTGCTCCTGATTTGGACCTTGAGATTGGGTTGAGGAGAGAGAGGGACTTGATTGGGGGAGGGGGAGGGAAATGGGAGGCGGTGACGGGGAAGAGACAGAAATCTTTAATAAATAAATACAAATTTTAAAAAAGTCAGTTATTTCTCTACTTCATAGGCAGAGAAAAGAACTTAGTATTTGTATAGAAGAAGCACATGGATATGTATACCAAGAGAAAAAGGAGAGAAAGAGAAATCACTGTGGAATATTTTAAACTAAATAAAAACACAGTCATCCTCCTTAGAATTGGTGTTCTTCCCAGGTCTGTGGGTGGAGGTACTTGTCTATCAGAAAAATGTGTAGAACTGGCCAGTAAAGTTCTCTTTAACTTTTAACCTAGCCAAGTACCTGTCTTCAATTCTTTTCTTTCAGACAAAGAATTTTTAAGCTAATTTTTGAGCATTTCATAAATGAGTACCATTTTTTTACATACTTTCCATCCGTTCTTTCCAACTTTTTACAGATGGAGAAATGATTTTTATCATTTATTCTTATGTAGCTAGCATGGTGACTGGAGGACACCATGAACATGCTACATCAGCAGTGACGATGACCTGTGCCTCCACTATCATGGTCACCAGACCATGTGAGTCAACTCTACATTAATTGGCAGGCATGAAGGAAGCAGTCAAGAGACCCCCCACCTAACTACCTCAAATACAGCCTCTGGTCATTAGCAGAACTTCAGAACATCACCACTAATTTTCCGTATTCCCTGCCAGTCTCATCTACCAGCTATATTGTTGATTGCCTAAAATTCAGTGATCTTAACCATCTCTCTATTCAAAGGTATATATCGGGTTCTTGTTGTTGTGAACCTGCCACCCACACGGTCTGAGATAATTCTTACTCTTTCTTTTCCTAACTCCTCCTAGATCCTCCTCACTTCTCCATCTACCTAAATCCAACACCTTTTCTTTCTTATTTTCATTAGGACACAAACAAGCAACTAAAATAATGATAATAAATTAGATAAACAAAAACAAACCAGAATAGAGCAAATCAGACAGAATAAAAAGAAACAAACAAAAAAAAAACCAAAAGCATAGTTCAAGAAACACATATACATGCACACATACAAACACACACACATACAGAGAAAGAGAAAGAAAGAGAGAGAGACTATAATATATACACGAATGACCTTTAAGGGAGAAATAAAAGAAACCCTGAGAAAGCATTATGAAAGAAATAAATTCCAAAGAAGCTGCTGAGTTCATTTTGTGTTAACCATCTACTCTGGGCATGGGCCCTCCAAGTAAGAGTGATGTATTTCCCCAGCAAGACTTGGTTGGACCAAACTAATTGTTTTATTAGCAAGTGGCTATCAGTTGGAGATGGCCTCTAAGTCAGGGATGGGGCATGTGCCCATTTCCCATTTAATTCTTAACTGAAAAATGAAAAGAACCTACATACTAGCTGGTATCATCTTTATTGTTCTTACAGTATAGCACAACTTACATCATCAAAGTTTGTATCTTGTTTATATTTATGCTCACATTGCCTGATTTGATGTTTGGAAAATGAAAGGGTCTTAATTAATTGTTATTTAAGTTACAAACAACACTGGACTTCTTTATGGTCTGATCTCTCCTTAGCTCTTCAAGTTCTTCTTATTAAATATATTATTTTTTATTAGAGATAAAATGCTTTATAATTTTTTTACAAAAAGGGAAAAGTTCTTTTAAATAAATATAATAGTTGCCCCACTTGCTTTCATTTATTAATAAAAGGACACATATCTACTACTAAAATAAGTGACTCAGAGGTCCTTTTGTATGAAATGTAAGAAGGCAAGAAATTGAGAACAAAATTGTCACTGTGGGAGAGTGCAGGCCCCTGAGCAAGACCGCAAGACCATGCGTTTCAACGTGCTCAAGGTCACCAAGGCCGCTGGCACCAAGAAGCAGTTCCAGAAGTTCTGACCTGGGACAAATTAAGTTATTTTCTGGCTACAAAAAAAAATAAATGTTAAAATTGAAGTCCAGATATTTCCAGAAAAATGATGCAAACCAATAAAATTTTATAGAAAATGCCCTTTAAGATTAGTGAGAGAGAAAACAGGATTTGGAAAATGTGGTCTGTAGAAATGTTTACTTAAATGCTACTTCAGTGTGGGAACAGCATTTGCATGATAAAATTGCCTTATTAACAGCACATTGGACTTCACTTTCCTGGTTTGAAAACACAGCCAGGAAATCTCAATACTATTTCATCTTATTTTGTTTTGTTTTCGCCCTATCATAAATGTACACTAACTAAGAATTTAATGAAAATTTCTAGTGCTCCCTAAGCCTAAACACATTTTCTTGGGTTTAGGAAACCACCCGAGTCAGTTCAACTCAGTATTTTTAAAGCCACAAAACATGTAACTTCCCTCACTTGTTTCTTTGCTAAGGGACTTTACAACTTCCAACATCTTAATTTCCTAAAAGATTCCATAAACATGTTCAATCAGTGGTCAATTGAAAGAACCAATTCACTGGGCAGGGGAGCAGGTGTCAGTGGCTTCTCATTTAAAAGCAGCTGGCTGTTTTTATTAAAATGATCTTCGCTAGCTACAGCATCGGAGAAATGTGCCAGGGGTCCAGTGATCAAGGCTATGTATCTCTTTGCTTTGTCTTGTTTTCTGACCATGCATTACCCCTAACTCCCATAAGCCATGCGCATTACACTAGCTTTTGCTGACAAAGGAAATGAACTAAGCCATATCCTCGCCAGTTCAGCACAAAATCACCCACACAACTGGAAAAGATAATCTGAAATGTGTATTCACAAAGCTAATTTTATCATGTAACAACAGCCTGGTATAGGAAAGACAACAATGTTAATGCTTCAGCATTCCCATAATTAACATTAAGAGAGAAACTCCTCGGGGCTGCTTAAAGGAAAGGCAGAGGAGACAAATTTAGTCTGAGAGTTGATGGTATTCGGTTAATGTAATTATAGAAGGCAAAACTTTCTAGAGATCTTTTCTTTTAGTGAAAATAACAATCTTCTTAGTACTGTCCTAGATCATAGGACAGCAGATGTTAGCATCACACTGAGAAAACCCATCGTGGGTAAAGTTACTCCCATACATCAGATCAGAGAGAGTTGAGGAGGACCATAGATATTCTGCATTCTGCTTCATAGGTCAGTCCTGATTCTTCCAAGAAGGTTGGTTAGTTTGAATGAGTACTTACAGGAAATAAAAAAGGATATACCTTATGTAAACAATTAATTTAAGTACTAACATTTATTAAAAGAATATATGGTAAGTGATGGGGGGAGAGTCTTCTGTTTTGTGTTAATTTCATTGGTTAAATAAAGAGACTGCCTTGGCCCTTTAATAGGACATAAAATTAGGTAGGCGGAGTAAACAGAACAGAATGCTGGGAGAAAGAAGCTGAGTCAAGGAGTCGCCATGATTCTCCAACCAGACACAGACGCAGGTTAAGATGTTCCCTGGTAAGACACCTCGTGGTGTTACAGGGATATTAGAAATGGGTTAGGTCAATATGTAAGAGCTAGCCAATAAGAGGCTGGAACTAATGTGCCAGACAGTGTTTAAAAGAATACAGTTTGTGTGTAATTATTTCGTATAAAGCTAGCCGTGCAGGCAGCCGGGTGGCGGGACGCAGCCCAGCCCGCTGCTCCTATTACAACAGGTAAGGATCTGGGATACTTAAGAGTTCTGCTTACAAGTTTCAAGGCTACTTAAGAATTTAATGAAAATTTCTAGTGCTTCCTAAGCTTAAACACATTTTCTTGGGTTTAGAAAACCACCAGTCTTAACAAAAAATAATATTGCCAAAATAATAATAAAGATTTCATAGTAATATGTGATATATGTATATATATATGTATATGTATATATATATATGTATATGTATATATATATATATATCCAAACATTTATACTCTGTGATCAGTCACTGTTTTCATTTTTTCTCTTTAGACAATTGATTCTTTAGAAGATTTTCCAATGGGTGTTTTTTTTTAGGTAATAATTATGCGTATCATGAGTAAGCATTACATTAATGCCTGAAACAGAATCAAATGTGTTTGTGTTAGGCAAATTTGAGATTGTATGCAGAATTCCCTTCTCAGATTGCAAAGTACTTTTTGGTTCTCTAAGAAAAGATATGAAACAGTAGCTTTAGAAATATCTGCTGTCACTTTATTGTGAGTCACACACTAGATTTAGCCACTTCAACTCCAATAAGAGTAAGATTTCAATTAAGCATCATCATTTAACAGAAGCAAAAAATACTCTGTAATCACTCACTGTTTCCATTTTTTCCCACATCACAAATAGTGTCTTAGTACTGTATAACCCCAGACCTTAGCTGTTTTGATGATTAAGACATACTATGTTGTGTCTTCTTTGTTTTATAATGGTTTAAGTAGCAATTTTTTATGAAATAGAATGGACTTGAAAATACTAATTAAGAGATTCACAATATAACCTTACAGTTTCTAACATAGGTAATTATTACCTATATTTGCTATTATCGTATTTTTTTCTCTCAATTATCAAGAAAGGTCTGTTACATGATAAGTACTTGTCAGACAAGTAACTAATTTATGCCTGTTGTCTATAGACAGTCTTACATTTCATTGCTAATTGCCTGAGAACACCTCTAATGTTGGTCTCAAAGAAATAAGACAAATGAAATGAAATCATAACTATTTTCCCCAAGAGTTTGGGTAACAGGATCAATAAAAAATCATAGCCAGAATATATGCAGACAAGAGATAATAGAACAAAGTGCACATTGTTGTTTTTACCAAAATGATCCTTATGTCCAAATAAGCAAATCTTTATTTACCATAAGAGAAGAGAGATGCATCATACCTCCACTTCCCTTTCCTCTGTCCCACCCGTCCTGTGCACTACCATTTTCTCCTTCTGGGATTCAGACCTCTTCTTCTGGGATTATTATTGTTACATATATGTGAACTTATCCTTTTCTGGGCAAGACATTTTAATTTTCCTTAATAAATTTATTTAAATCATAATTATATCATACTCCCTTTACGCTCTTAAATCCCACACATACTTATCTAGAAATATGAAGAAGTAGATTCTGTGTCTTCCCGAATACCATGTTTATATGGCCTTGCCTTTTCTTTTACAACTAATACAGATTTTCTTATTTTGACCATAAACATGGTTTTGATGGGAATGATAATGCATACTTTTGATTCTAATATATTTTATGCATATGTGTATGTATATGTGTAACTATATAAGAATATAAATACAATGTGCAGAGTGCATTTCGTGTTGCTGGTATATATATGGATTCAAGGATGATTATTTATTATTGGATATCTAGTTAGGGTGCATCCATCTATGGGAGAATGACTCTCCCTTTCTGAGCAGCACTTAGTTGCCAGTAGTTCTTTTCCGGAGGGGTGGCATGGTGTGGATGCCATGTAGCTGCCAGAGGAAAAAGATGCAAGCTGCCAGCCAGAGTCTTGCTGGTAGGCCATGAGCCTCGTGATACAAGATAAAATAATAAAAATGGGTTAATTTAAGGTGTAAGAGCTAGCTAGAAATACGCTTAAGCTATTGGGCCAACAGGATTGCAAATAATATAGTTTCTGAGTTATTTTGCCAGGTCTCAGCAGCCGTGAACAAATGAGCAGCCTCTGCCAACAGATTGAAGCATCAATGTGTGCCAGCTAAATCAATGTAAAACCTGAGAGAGCTTATATAAAGTTTTAGGCACACACACACACACACATACACACACACAAAAAAAAAGTTTAGAGACTTATTTTCTGTATAGGCTCTGTTCGTTTGCAGCAAGCATTTAAAGGGAGATATGCTATAGATATGAATACTTTGCATTGGTATGGATCTTGGATTATTGATAGAATTTTCAGGTCAATTTTGTAATATTTATTTCTGCTCTTTACTAAGGTAAATACCTTTGTGCAGCTCATCTAAAAATGTAATGTATAATTATGAAATACAGGTTAATTAATAGTCATATATAATGGTCAAGTTTGTAGTCATGTTAGTTAGTATTTTTAGATGTATAGAAATATATTTCAATTAGATAGATCATCTTCAAACCTTTGAAAGACCTATAGAATATGAAATTTAAACTGTTTTAAGAACTGAAGACTTCATGACAATGAGACACATCTGCTCCTGGAAGTACCAATCTATTTCAAGAGGATGATTGGCATCTAAGACGGTTCTTATGGGGTTTGTTAGACATTTGGGACTGCCTTATGCTGTATGAACTGGGCATGCAGGACCCACAGAAAAATTACTGCTGAACTTGCCTGAAGGTGAGATTATTCTTTGGGGTTCCTGCTTCCATAAAAGATTCTTCCAGACTTTCTGCAGGACACAGAAGAAAACAACTGATGAACTCTGCAAAAGACATCTTCAAATTTCCTGCTTCGTGGAAAAGTCTGCCAGACACCATTGAAGGTGCGTGTCCCAATGGTACAAAAGAACTTTAGGTGACTTTCCAGGCAGCGAGATGGCTCTGTCATTTCTAGAGTTTTGGAAATTTCTTACAATGCACTTCCTGTTAACTGAGATAATATTATATCTTTCTGAGGTCTTTGATGGAGTTGAAGAATAGTCATAATTATAGTTGTCCTTAGTTATGATAAAAAAGATAAAGTAGATATAAATATTGTAACTGTAATTCTTGCTTGATACCGGTTTTATTACATGCAATTTTACTATATTAAAGTTAAAACCGTTTTCTCTTTTAGACAGAAAAGGGGAAATGGTGTGGAAGTCCTTCTATATATATGTATATGTTGCTTTTATTTGTTAATGAACAAAGAAGCCACTTTGGCCTATGATGGGGAAGAATAGAGTTAGGAAGGAAAACTAAACTGAATGTTGGGAAAATAGGCAGAGTCAATGAGATGTGATGTAGCCTCCAGAGGTAAAAGACCCAAGCTGTTAACCAGGACCTTGCCAGTAGGCTAAAACCTTCATGGTAAAATATGAAATAGTAGAAATGGGCTAATTTAAGAAGAGCTAGCTAGAAATACACTTAAGCTATTAGCCAAAGAGTATAAGATATAATATAGCTTCTGAGTGATTATTTTGAGTCTGGGCAGCTGGGAACTTAAGAGCAGCCTCTGCCAACAATAACATCTCTCAGATTTCCACTTACATGTTAGTATGTCTATTAGTATTCTTTTTTGGGTCAGTATGTTTAGGCATCCATAATCTTGTGTTGTTTTGTGTCTAGCTTCTCTGCCATTTTTGGTGATATACTCTCACAGCAGATTTTATGGTCTTCTGGCTCTTATAATTAATGTTAGATAAAAGTGGCATATTCTTAGTTTCTGTGGTTCATTGAGATATTTGCTAACAATCTGTAAAGTAACTTCAGAAGTTTCCTTCACATTGATATAAACATAAGTAGGCAGAGGCTGTACGATTGTCACATATGGAACAAAGAAGACTAGCAATTCTGCACAAAACAGATGAATGCTGGAATAAATCTGATGCTATTTATAATAGAGCATAGACCTTTGTGACATGTCATTGCTAAATGTTCTGCTTTACAAGCTTGAGATTGGCCACAGCCGTTCACTATTCTAAGCAGGATCAATACTAAAAAGGATTTATTACTCAGTTCAGTGCATAAATCTGCTATGATTAAAGCTAGTTCTCCAGTATACAGTCTGAACACAGAAAAAAATCCCTTTTATTGTTCAGAGGAAGTAATGACATAAATTCTCCTTAAGATTTTTATGTAAAGCAATTTACTGTTTCACTGTAACTGTCAATGGTCTTCATTCCTTCCTGCAGTCTTTTCTTAAGTGTGTTTTCGTGTTTTTTTTTTTTTTTTAACTTGGGCATCTTTAGGAGACACAGGTAAGACCCAGACCCTGGTGGATCATTCCTGGAGTGATGTAAAAAGAAGAAATATGAACCTAAATAAATTGTTACCAAAACTGTTACCTGCCATAAATACCATAAATAGGAGTTTAGAGAGAATTTGCATTTGATTTAGAAATCATAGAAGGCTTTATATGATTTTGTGATTCTGGAAACTGTCATAAATGATAAATAGAAATAATTTTAAAATATGTAAATAATTCCAATAACTTAAATTATTTATTTTAGTTTTAAGATTATATCATTTCTCCCTTCCTATTCCTCTCTCTAAACATCCCATATATACCTGCTTGCTCTCTTTCAAATTCATGGCATCATTTTTCATTAATTGTAGCTACAGATATGTGTATAATTAAAGAAATAGATTATACCTATACACATACATGTGTATGTTTATATATATATATATATATTACTAAATAATTTTATTACTGTTATAAATTATAATGTAAATTTTGTGCTTCCAAATGACCTTACATGACCCAGTGAAAAGAGTCACATGACCCTCAAAGATTCACAACCCCATAGATTGAGAATCTCTGTTCTATATGATGCTACTTGTATGTATGTTTTCATTACTGCCAATTTAAAGTAGAATAATGTATAGTAGAATGTGAGAAAATCTGAGCATTGTCTCAGTAATCAAACTTTTCTAACAAAATAAAAAGAATGCCACCAGCAACTTCAATACATATTCCCCAAATGTTTCAATCTCTTTCTAGTTCAATATTTTTTCATATTTTTCATAGCAAAATTTACAAACCTTTTCTATTAAAATCATTTCTGCATGGGTGTGTGCCTGCATGCATGTGTGCATGTTTGTAAAGGACAGAATAGAGTGTTAGATACTCTGGAGTCAGAAGTTGTGTGTGTGAATTCTAGAAATTGGACCCAGATTCTTGGCAAGAGCACCAAGTGATCTTAGCCACTGAACCATTTCTACAGACCTGATACTTAGTGTTTTAAAGAGGTAACTTGATTCTCCTGGTTATTATAGAACCATTTGATGTATCTTTAGCCAAAGAATAACAAGAACACTCTCAGGATAGACTATCTTAACTCTTTTATTCTTGAATTTGTTAGTCTTGTTTATTTCAGGTTGTTATTAATTTTAAAAATAACTGTTACAATTTCAAAGACATTCATGTATCACTTGATTATATATAAGAATGCAATTAGTTGAGATTATACTTATATTTTGCTTTAGAAACAAATATATAAATAATTTATAGCCAAGAAATAGGTATTTAATAAACATTTAGCATTCACATTAGGAAATAGTGTTTGTGATGAAAATATGAGCATTAGTTTAATCTTGTAAGTTTTAACATTTATTTCTGAAAATTTTAATTCTGTAGGTAGTAAGAGGTTTTGCTGCCATCTGTCAAGGATTATGTACTCAAATTAGTTTATGGAAAGTTAATCAAGCTTCTTTATTTGTTCAATTCAATCTTAATCTTATAAATATTAAAGTATATCATGAATATCTTATGTACTACCTAAAATACACTATGTCATCAGCTATGTGAAGATCAAATACTCTTAAAAATCTTAGGAGACTATCATTCTAACATACATAATTGTGTATCTTAGGTTATTAAAGTATAATTAGAAATTCAGTTGATACTAGAAAAATTTAAGTTTTGTTCTTGTTTTTCTTTTGATATTAAAATAACATCTTTTAATATTTTATACATTGTGTGTGGGAGAAAAGCACAATATGTTGTGTGCCACTATATGTGTGAAGATGTTAGAGTACAACAATATTATGGAGGTGGTTACATTTTTCCATCTTTAACTGGCTTCTGGGAGTACTGAACTCAAGAGGTCAAGTTTGGCATCAGGCACATTTATCTTCTGAACTAGGACTAATTATCAAACCAAAGACCTCATACATAATAGATAAGACTCTACAACTGATCAGCATCCCCAATCATTCAGTCAACTTATAAAAATAATACTGTGTGCCACAGAGAAAGATATGACATTCAGTGTTTGGAGAAACAGCAAGGCACAGTGTATAAGAACATAAGGTCTAGAGACAGACTATTTGTATATTGTAGACTAGTTTTTAATAGTTGATTTACATCAATTAAAATGGTAGAAAAGTAGAATCTTTCACACAATCACTGTAAGTGAATATTATCGAACAAATACATTATTTTAGACATTAATTCATTTTGATTTTTTTTAACTTTCTTTGTGAACTTGGTATATGAACTTTAAAACTACCCCAATGTAACATGAGGGGGCCAAACCTGCTTGTTAGGGTTTCTGTCCTGCCAAGTACCCCACAACTGTTTAGCCCCAAAGAAAAATCACACATAGGTCTCCATAAATTATACAGCTGATTGGCCCATTAGCTCTAGCCTCTCACTGGCTAACTCTCACATCTTGATTAACCCATTTTTCTGATCTATGTTAGCCATGTGGCTCAGTACCTTTTTTTAGTGGGGCAGATCACATCCTGCTGCTTCGGTCATCTGGGCAGGAGTGGGAGGAATCAACTTCCTCCTTCCCAGAATTCTCCTGTTCTCATTACATCATTTCTACTTCCTATCTGGTTTTCCTACCTATATTTCCTGCCTGGCCAATCAGCATTTATAACATGATTGACAGAATACAGACAATTCTCCTGCACCACCACGATTCCCAAAACTCCCTTCCCTCAACTCTCCCTGCCTTCCACTCCTTCTTCTTAAATTCAGGATCTCTTTGATTGTTGTTGTTACATGCATATAGACACTCCTAAATGCACATCTATAAACAACTTACTGAGTCTGTTTAGTGTTGCTCAAATGTGTGTGTGTGTGTGTGTGTATATGTGTGTGTGTGTGTGTGTGTGTGTGTCTAGGGCTGACTGCTTGAGATTGGCCATTCTCTATGTGAACTCCTCCATGGGATAAGTAGCTCATCATTTCTCAGAAGATCAACTGTCTTCATCTAGGGGCGGGACAATGTGAAATCCCCCTGTCCACATGGGTGTCAGCTCGTGTTGTCTTTATAGTTACCTCGTTCTGACAACTATATTGTGGAGAGTTCCTTATTACAATTTTCAATCTCATGTCACTAGCTGGAAGCAGAGACCCTGGAAGTTGGCAGGGGGGCTCTTACAATTTCTCAGCCCCTTCTTCCAAGATTTTCCTGATGTAAGATTTGTGTTGTAGATGTATTAGTTGGGATTTGGCACCCCATTGACACTTACAGATCTCTGCAATAGCCTCATCTAGTGAAAAGAGAAGCTGTGATAAAAGAGATGAGACCTGAAGCTATGCATATATGTTGGCATTTAAGATAAATATTTAAAATGCAGTTAAAACTGTATTTGTTTGGGAAAATGTAAATAATATTCTCTCATTTATGAGTTTTCCAGCTAGAGGTAGGTGGTTGGGTAGGCTTATAGTACCAGGTCTGAATTCTTTCCTATTAAGAGAGACTTAAATCCAATTATATGGCTTTTGGTTACATCCAGAGTAAAATTACCTCTGCACATCACTGTAGGTATCTTGCTGTTTGAATCATAGTATATAGTCATCCACTTATATATTATTCATATAATAATAACCATAGTAAATACGAAATAATAATCTTTATCGAAATGAAAGGACTAAGCTCATCATGAGATGTGTTAGGCTTGTGTGGATAGTCCTGGATGCAATAAGACAGCAAGAGCAATAAGACAGCAAGAGCAAAGCAGTAAGCAGCACCTCTCCATGGACTCGCCTTCAGTTTTTGCCTCTAGGTTTCTGCCTTGAGCTCCTGCCCTGCTGTTACTCACTTAAAAGATATAAGCGGTAAGCTGAAGTAAAGCCTTTTCTCCCCAGATTGTCTTCTGTCTTGGTTTTTCATCACAGCAAGAAAAATGCTAAGACAGACATTGTGAGATATTGTTGTGACAAACTAGATCAAATATTGCTGGAAAGAATTCAGTGGCATTTAAACTTTGGGTTTGGGTGCTTAGAGCTCTGTAGGAATTTTGGAAGATAAGAATGTCAAAAGAAACGCAGAGTGGTGGCCTGGTTTGTGAAGCTTTAGAGGGAAGTTTGAAAATCCCTCAATGACTCTGTGAAGCTTGCCATTTTAAACTAAAAACTATTAAAGTGAAATCTTTGCTTCTTAGGGGAAATCCATACTGGTCAGCTGGAGAGTCAGCTGTGACCAGCTGTGGAGACCAGCAGCAAAATCTTTTGGGAAGTATTTCCTCAGTATAAGTATAGAGAAACTGTTCTCCATAAGTGGCTAAGGATATACCTTATGATCTTAGCCTATATTGTTAATGTGGAAGAGTCATCCAGGAAGTATCTATTTAAAATTATGAAGGGGTCAAGGGGAACAACTGAGACTTTGTACTGCATGAGAGGACTGGAGTACCTGAATTGCGGTCAGGACAGGCATTAGTGAAGATGTAGCTTCACTTGCAACAGAAGCCCCAGGATGGATGGGGTCCTGGAGAGAAGTTGAGGATTGACAACATGTGGCAGGCCAGAGATCCTGAGAGAGCTCAGGAGAACTTACATTCAGAGACACCTGCAATTTAGAGATGCCAAAACCATCAGACAATACCAGGATGACAGCAACTGTGAATCAAAGCTATCTTGACTCAGTAAAATGCATTACATGTGTTGTGGTAAGCCCATTGAAGTTTAGAAGATCATAAATCCCCAAGTCTAACATACGGTTGCACACAGTGGGATTTATTTATGTATGTATTTATTTATTTATTTACATCGATCTGTTTGTGACTGTGTCCAGTTTTTTCCCTCTTGGAGTAAGAACATATTTAACTTGTGTTTTGGAATTTACAAGAGCCCAAAATTTTAAGATTATAATTTTATAAAGACTCTAGAATTACATAGAGACTTAAATTTCAGGCAAACATGGATATTTTATAGAGGCTTGAATTTTCGAAGAGCCTGGGTAGCTTATTTTCCTTGAGATTATAATCACATCTTATTTTTCCATTTTCTCCCCCCAAACCTTCCAATATACCTATTCATGTTCTTTAAAATTAATAGCCTTTTTATTAAGTGTTGTTATGCATTTATAGATATACATATATTTATTATATGCAAAGTATACATATATATTCTTTTTTTCTAGTTGTGTGATACTTTTTTGTTTATATTTTATTTTTTTGAATTTTTATTTTTTATTTATTTATTAAAGATTTCTGTCTCTTCCCCGCCACCGCCTCGCATTTCCCTCCCCCTCCCCCAATCAAGTCCCCCTCCCTCCTCAGCCCAAAGAGCAATCAGGGTTCCCTGCCCTGTGGGAAGTCCAAGGACCACCCACCTCCATCCAGGTCTAGTAAGGTGAGCATCCAAACTGCCTAGGCTCCCACAAAGCCAGTATGTGCAGTAAGATCAAAAAGCCACTTTAGGGTTGGCAAGAGACCTGACCCTAGAGGGGCTCCCAGGTGCCCAAGCCGAGGTCCCCAGTTAGTTCCTTGAGCAGTTGAGGATAGGGAACCTGAAATGACCCTATCCTATAGCAATACTGACGAATATCTTGCATATCATCATAGAACCTTCATCTGGTGATGGATGGAGATAGAGACAGAGGCCCACACTGGAGCACTGGACTGAGCTCCCGAGGTCCCAATGTGGAGCAGAAGGAGGGAGAACATGAGCAAAGAAGTCGGGACCACGAGGGATGCACCCACCCACTGAGACAGTGGAGCTGATCTATTGGGAGCTCACCAAGACCAGCTGGACTGTGACTGAAAAAGCATGGGTTAAAACTGGACTCTCTGAACATGGCGAACAATGAGGGCTGATAAGACGCAAAGGATAATGGCACGGGGTTTTGATCCTACGTAATGTGATGGCTTTGTGGGAGCCTAGCCAGTTTGGATGTTCACCTTCCTAGATATGGACGGAGGGGGGAGGTCCTAGGTCTTACCACAAGGCAGAAAACCCTGACTGCTCTTTGGACTGGAGAGGGAGGGGGAAAGGAGTGGGGGGAGGGGGAGGGAAATGGGAGGCTGGGAGGAGGTGGAAACTTGTTTTTTTTTCTCCTTGTCTCAATAAAAAAATAAAAATAAAAAAATAAAAATAAAAAAAAAAACCATTGCCATTGTTCTTGAGTTCTCAGTAGTCCTCATTGTCCGCTATGTTCTATAATTAGTGATCCTACAGAAGCTAAATAAGAAGGAGAACCCAAAGAAAAACATATAGGCATCCTCCTGAATATTAACCTTCAGCAAGCGATGAAAGGAGACAGAGACAGAGACCCATATTGGAGCACCGGACAGAAATCTCAAGGTCCAAATCAGGAGCAGAAGGAGAGAGAGCACGAGCAAGGAACTTAGGACCGCGAGGGGTGCACCCACACACTGAGACAATGGGAATGTCCTATTGGGAACTCACCGAGGCCAGCTGGCCTGGGTCTGAAAAAACCCGAGATAAAACCGGACTCGCTGAATATATAAAATATACCCTGCTATATATACCCAGTCTATATAATGTCACTTGTATGTTTGTTTTCAAGACTGAACATTTTGAATTTGATACTCAGTTGTGTGCTTTTCACTGGGGAGACGGCTTCTCTCAGACTCAGCATTTTTCTTAGTTGTCCGAAGTTTTGCATACGGTCGAAGCCTCCTGGGCTTTCTGTTTTCCACTTTGGCATGACTATTGTTGCATTTCTTCTTATGTGGTCACGCTAGTGAGATTCTATAGGTACAGTCTCTGACATTCCCAGGCGATACAATCTAACAGCAAACTCCCCGATTCTCTGGGTCTTAGAGACTAGATATTCCAAAGAGACTGAAATTTTTGAGTGTTTGACATCTTAATGGATTGTGAGACTATTAAAATGTTTGCTTTGTAATGCAATATTACTATGAGCTATTGAAAATAAATTAGAAACAAAAGGTTTAAGTTAAATAGTAATGTATTTGTGTGCCAATTTTACAAGAGGTCATTTTTGCATAGTATTATGTTAACTAGATACAAACTAGAGTCATTTGGGAAGGGGGGACCTCAATTAAGAAAATGTCCTCATAGATTGTCCTATGTACAAAACTGTAGTGCATTTTCTCAATAGATAAGTGATGTGGTAGAACCCAGATCATTGTAGGTGGTACCACCTCGAGACAGAATATTGTAAAATGATGGGTAAATAGCTAGACAAAAGAAACAAAGCAATGGTTGAAAAATTAGTAATATAACTGATAATAAATTGAAGGGTAACTAACAAGTATATAAGATAGTTTTTTTAATAGAAACAAGTCTTTATTCTTACTCTATATTCTTTGCTGATAAAATTGTTGTGTTCTGTGACTTGATTTATTTTACCAGAACATGTCTAAAATAGAAAAAAATAAAAATTATTGCTCAAGTAAGTTCAAAGAATAGAAAAATATTATTTTAATACTGGATAATTAAACCATATTACACTCTTCTCATTCTCTTCATTGTCAATGACTTGGTAAGACAAAAACAACCAGAAACCTGAATCTTTTATATGTCAGTACCTCTCCAGGGATGTTTAGCAGAAGAAAAAAATTATAAGTTAATGTTTTTATTGATGTGAGTTTAAAGATACGGAGCACAAAATTGCTCATCAAAGTGTAAGTAAAGGAAATTGAACTTTTTCACCCTTTATTATATAGCTATTTCAGAACTTTGAAATAAAAATCATCAATGCATATCAAAATATAAAATACAAAACATGTATGAAACCAATTAGAAAGACTTTGTAATAACTTGGTGTTTTACAATACCATGTCCTTTCTCAAATCAACTTAATAAAAATAGTTGAAAGCGAATGTTAGATTAAGAGTCTGAGAGTTGGTACAAGAAAGGCCAATAAAATTACCTACAATTCAAAGTTAATATTAAAAATCATATTCAATTTTCCAGTCTTGAGATCCAAATCTAAGTACAAATTATTAAACAACAAAATGTGCTTCTGTTTGATTTAAACAGTTCAATGGCTTCTCTTATGTTTTTTTAATTGAATCGTCCTCTTCTCTATTATCACCATATTTTTTAATATATTCTCCTTCAATTTCTATGTGTAAAACTTATTAAAATACCCAGTCATGGTAGATATAATTTAAATTCAAACACAATACAAACTAATATTAAATATTGCAAGGATTCAGGTTGTAGACATAAACTATGTAAAAATATTCAATTGTATGTTCTTATAAGTATTTAAATACACCAATATTAAATTAATACTCCCCCTAAAGAAACATACTGTTTTTTAAATTTAAATATCTTTGAGCTAGTCCTTTAAGCAGAATTATTGTTGGATGATTATATAAGTTTAAAGTGTGAGCCTAGGAAAATGTTTATCTTTGGTTAGTGTAAAATACTCTAAATATTATAAGCCAGACAATGGAAAACTCAAGTTGATTGCAAAATTGGTTTTCTCAATGATTTATATACTATTTTATATTCTACATATTTACTTCCGGTTACATTTAATTAACTGTCATCAAACAATTCATTCTCACTTTCTGAATCATCATTTTGTACGTTAGGATATTTCCAAAGGATGCATGGTATTGTGGGGTTTTTTTATGCAGTAGTCATGGAATCTTTGATACATTAATAACTATTAAGAACTGTGAGTGCAGGAGGCATTCCATGTTTTTATATAGACTTCACTATGTAATCTATCCATGATAGGAGTAGTAAATTTTTATCTTTTGAAAACAAAAGCAAGCCTGCTGTGTATGTCTGAAGAGTCAGCACTTGATGAGTCAGGAAAATGACAGCATCAATGCCTGCTTTTGCCCTTTAGGGAGTTCTAAGTCCTCTTGTGCTATGTAGTGACATCCTGTGTCTTTAAATTTATGAGTAATCAACAAGCATGAACTCTCAAGTTGAATCCACATATACAAACTCTTAAGATTCCCAAAATCTTCTAATACCTACATATACTACTAATCCATCTGTGATGAGAAAGTATGGACTGAATAATCTGGCCCATCCAGGAAACAAGAACATATTATAGAAATGATATTTCAGCCAACTATAGTATTATGTTAAATAGTTATAATAACTGGTTAAAAAATTAAATAATAATTACATAGTAAGAACACTCATCAGAAAATATGTTTTGTGTGGAGTATGTTTACTAGCCTAGAATACATTGCTAGTCAATTATAGATCTTTGCATTTATGAATACAGCCTAGAGAAATCCTCAGTCTGGCATAAAATTTAATTTTAAAGAATTAAAAGTATAAAGAATAAAAGAAACACAAAGATGCCAGAATTCATAGAAGCAGCAAGATTAAATTTTCTCCAGTTTATTAGTCCTGGGGGTGGGGGAAGATACATTTCTGTACAGTTGCTATTGATCACAACTGCCCAAGTTGCACTGAGTCCCCTAAGATGGCAAGACCAATTTTCCAATTTATATATCATAAGGCCAATTTATTCTTCACTCTGCAAGTACCTGTCTTTGGGCGATTTTCCTGATCATGTTTACCCACCACTAAAATAAATTTGGAGGTCGATCAACCAAGTTGCTTTATTTTCTGACAGTTCTACTGAAATACTGGTAAGAAGAATTAAATCCTGCTTGAAAAAAGCTTGAGAATTATAAGCATTTGTTTTAGTTTGTAACTATTCATGCTGTTGTCATTTTCAGCCACTATTAAAAAAGTATTGGGCAAAGAAAGGATGCACTCCATATTCACATAAAAATTCAGTGTTGACAATTGCAATACTAAAGATAATGAAATGAAGATTAAGATCTATTCTCTACCTACATATCATGTACTTTGGAAAAAAATTTGCTCAGACCAATATCAATAAACATGACTTTGTTAATCTTGTCTCACCAGAGAAAGGCACTATGTCTTATCTTTTTTTCAAAAGATTCTGGTCCTTGGAACTAACTAGCTCTCAGTAGTTATTCATGTAGAAAAGGAAAGGACAAAACCACAGTCACTTTAAATATGAGTTTTATGGCTTGGGGGTGGCTCAGCTGACTTAGTGCTCTTTTTGTAAATACAAGAATTTTAGCTCAGTTCTTATACTCTGTGCAAAAATGTCGATGTGATGACATTTGTTGGTAATACCAACACTGAGAAGGCAGAGACTGGATGCTTGTAAGGTCTTCCTGTCCACTGATCATAGTCTAATGACAAATTTAGACTGGTGGAAGACTTGGTCTCAAAAATAAACAAACAAATAATGTGGACAATTCTTGAGCAATGATTTTTGAGGTGGCCCCCAAGCTTCCACAAGCACATATGTACATCCGTACCTGTACATTCATACATACATACATACACACACACACACACATACACACACACACACACACACACACACACACACACACACAGAGAGAGAGAGAGAGAGAGAGGGCAAGTATAGTCAGAACATAGTCAATACAAAGAGAGTTACATTTTATTTAAAATTAAAAAAGGTTCAAAGTGGAACACAAGTGTCACAGATTTTATGACATCTGCCTGTGATATCAGACTGTCATTGAAATGCCTCTCACTGTGCTGGTGACAAACATAGTTTATATACTTCCCTATATTTGATTTGCAATTTCTTCTGTAATAGCTATAATTTTGAGTACATCACGTGCTATTCAAGTCACAAGAAGACTGTGAGTTGATGCATGCACTTTGCTAAAATGGTGCCTCTTTTTTTAACTTTTTCAGTTTACAAGTGTTGTGGAGTACATAATATTTATAAAATCACTTAATTATCCACAAATACTCCTAATCAGAAAAACCTACCATATATAACATTAAGATTACTATGTTATTACATTTTTGACTTCGCTTTTCTCCTTCCACTGCTCACATACAACATCCCTGCTCTCTTTCAACTTCAGGGCCTTTTCTGCCACAATATGTTATGATATGTATATACATATATATTCCTATAGATAGCATGGTCAGCACACATAATATTATTTATGTGTATTGTTTTTATAAGCAAACAAAGTGGTAATTACTGTAGAGTAATCAATTTAAACAAAATAACACAAGATAAAAGCAAACCAAACCTGGCTAGAGAAAATACTTCCTTTACAACCCCAAGGTTCTTAGCTCAATATGTTAAACATTAAATGACTCAACAATAGGTCATCCACAGAACATTCCATTTAATCAAAGAAAGACACATAAGTAATAAAGAGATGGACAAATATATTCTATTCAAAAGGAGAACAAAACAGAGCAGGATTTGTTCTGTCTACATAAGACAGACATGCAAAAAATTGTCACAAGAGCCAAAAATTGGACATAGTTTCCAAAATATACCATGAGGCATATTTTTTTTTTTTTTTTTTTTTTTTTTTTTTTTTTTTAAATAATTTTTTTTTATTAAGAAAAGAAGAAAAAAAAAACATAAACAAAAAACAAGTTTCCACCTCCTCCCAGCCTCCCATTTCCCTCCCCCTCCTCCCACCCTTCTCCCCCTCCTCCCACCCTTCTACCCCTCCCCCCACTCCTCTCCCCCTCCCTCTCCAGTCCACAGAGCAGTCCAGGTTCCCTGCCCTGTGGTAAGTCCTAGGTCCTCCCCCCTCCGTCCATATCTAGGAAGGTGAACATCCAAACTGGCTAGGCTTCCACAAAGCCAGCACATTAAGTAGGATCAAAACCCCGTGCCATTGTCCTTGGCGTCTCATCAGCCCTCATTGTTCGCCATGTTCAGAGAGTCCGGTTTTATCCCATGCTTTTTCGGTCACAGTCCAGCTGGCCTTGGTGAGCTCCCAGTAGATCAGCTCCACTGTCTCAGTGGGTGGGTGCACGCCTCGTGGTCCCGACTTCTTTGCTCATGTTCTCCCTCCTTCTGCTCCTCATTGGGACCGAAGGAGGGGGGATTTGGGGAATCAGGAGAATTGGGATAAAGGAAAGGTGGATAGGGGAGCACGGAACCACAATTCTTAGTTAAGGGAACCACTTTAGGGTGAGCAAGAGATTTGACCCTAGAGGGGCTCCCAAGTGCCCAACATGAGGTTCCCAGTTAGTTCCTTGGGTAGCTGAGGATTGGGAACCTGAAATGACCCTATCCGAGAGCAATACTGACGAATATCTTGCATATCATCATAGAACCTTCATCTGGTGATGGATGGAGACAGAGACAGACCCACACTGGAGCACTGGACTGAGGCATATTTTTAAAAATTTCAGCTAATGACAATCAATTCAAGTACTTTGCATTTTATTGTTTTATTTTAAAACTAAATGAAATTAAAACTTTGTTAGGACATTCTCGTTGTAATTCACATTTTGCAGATGTTAAGTGGGATAACTTTCCCAGAGTCATAGGCAAGAAACTTGGAAATAGTCTTCAAATCTGTGCCATCTACTACCAAGCCTATATCTAGGTAAGAGGGCTATGTGATCAAACAGGAGGCTTTCAAATTTTAGATTCTGGATCTGAACTGAAAGCTGACAGAAAACCAAAAGGCAACTCTCCAATGTACAAAATATATTCTACAATAATATTTTCCACCAGTGAGCTAACATAAAAATTAATATGCCATTTTTGGGTTTGGTTAGTTGGTTGGCTTTTTTGTTTTGTTTCACTTTTGGTTTGGTTTGGTTTGGATTTGGTTTTCAAGAAAGGGACTTTCTGTGTATCTCTGGTTGTCCTAGAACTCACTCTGTAGACCAGGCTGGTGGTGAATTCACAGAGATCTGCCTTCTTCTGCCTTTCTGAGTGCTGGGCTTAAAGGCTTGCACCACCACCGCTGGGCACCATTGGTGTTTTATTAGCAATTCTCCAAGTATAGTATTTAATTACTTTTCTGCCAGTGTGATAAATCATCATAAGAAAGGTACCTTATAAAAGAAAGAGTTTATCTGGGCTGAAGTTTCGAGAGGGTTCGAGTCAACGATGGCCGAGCAGAGGAGGCAGTAGCAGCAGATGTGGTGGTTGGAGCAGCAGTTGGGTGCAGTTAACCTGCACATGTGAAACAAAGAGGAATAAAACTGAGAGCAGGGCAAAGCTTTAAGCTCAAAGTCAGCCCCCAGTGGCATACTTCTCAACTGAGTCCACACCTGCTAATCCTGCAGGACAGCTCAACCAACTGGGGACCAGGTGTGGTGTGGGAGGTGCTTCTATCTGTGTGCTGCTTTTCATGGTTAATGAATAAAGACACTGTCTTGGCTTGTTGAATGGGCAGAACTTAAGTAGACATGAAGATGGAACTGAATGCTGGGAGGAAGAAGGACGAATCAGGGAGACGCCATGAAGACACTGGAGATAGACGTGCTGAAACTTTGCTGGGAGGCCACAACTTCGTGGTGATGCACAGATTAATGGAAATGGGTTAAATTAAGATGTAAGAGTTAGCCAATAAGAAACTAAAGCTAATGGGCCAAGCAGTGATTTAATTAATAAAATATCGATGTGATTATTTCCAGGCAAAGCTAGCTGGGCAGCCAAAACAAACAAGCAGCCCCTGTTCTACACGATGTGTTCCAGAACATGAGTCTTTGGTGGGCAGAGAGTGTTCCCCTTCAAACCATCATATGAAGGAACTGTCATTTGTTTTAGAGAAGGATTCTTAAATATTTAGAAGTAATACTCTATGATTTAGATAGATATTAGAATTTTCTACTTAACATTTTATTTACTCAAGCACTTTAAACTTTGTAGTACACATGAAAGAACAGAAACAATTTTTGTAGCAATCCCCCAGCCTGATAGACATATTGGATTTCAAATAATGAACTTTAAAACTTTATTCATTGCCTACAGTTTCTGTGACTATTTGCTACTCACCTTAAAATTATACAAGAGGCTAAAAAAGGCATTTTGGGTTTTACTGTGAAATTTCTGTTTTTTAAAGGTTTTACACAATATCAGAAATATATCAATAGTGTCAATATCAACAACATTTTAAATTACTTTTGAGTATAAATATAGCATATATTAAAGTATGTGAATTTGTACTAGAAAACATTTGCAATTTTTGTTTCATAATTTGAGTAACCTTCCCAGATTACACTCTTAAAATTATAGGCTGACCATTTAAAACTAGTCTGAATGACAACAAAAGACTTTTCATGCAAACTGTACATATTTATTTCAGGGGTAAGACAGTCCTTTGGAAGAAATATACTCTCAACTTATAAATGAAAGACTCCTCCAGGCTGTTTTCATCTCTGCAATAAAATAAATTAAGGTCCTAATTAGCAAGCAGATCTCAGGTAGTGATGTTGTCACACACTGGATAAGAAACTACAGTCTTCTGAAATGTTTCTAGTCTCTAATGCAATAAAATCTATAATAATTTCCCTTTATTTCATCACAGCTCCAAAATTATTTCTGTTGGCTTATTAAATAAAAATGTTAGTGAGGTCAAATTAGTTTCTTTATCTTGAAGTCTAAACACAAGATTTCAAGCAGCTCTCTTGCTGTCCCAGACCTGCCAGCCAAGAGGTTAAAAGCAATTGCTATTTCTTGGAAATGTGTGTCTGACGTTAATGCAAGAGCAGCTTTGTTTTTTGCCAATAAAAGGAATCAATTCTCTACCTCGTCTCCCACTGATATGGATGGAGCCTACATCCACTTAGTCTATCATCTGCTTATCTCTCAAGAGAATGAAACTAAATGGTTATTGTTTGAGAGATGACAAAAATTGAAACCACAACTGTAATTTTTAGACTCATGCTTTAAAAATCTCAAATCTAACTAACCCAAAACAAGGTTTTAAAAGCATATCATCGCTTTGAAATATTTCTTTCTGATTTAAGTATCAGTATTGATGTTTATGTCTTCCTTGATGTGTGGGAGTTACACGGCTCTCTCATAAGGAGCAAGGAAAACCTTACTGAGGAACTGATTTCAAGTCTGTGGGATGCGTGATCTTAGAGCAGGTTCCTTCAAGTGTTGCTGGTTAATCAGCTCTGTGTATTCAAGAGTGATGAAAAGAAAAACATTCATCTCTGTTTCCTTTTGAACTTTGAAGATGTTGTATTGTACCAATTAGGAAACATTAATATGACTTATTTCACTCTGATTGACCTTCAATAAAAGCTAATTGACAAATTAAAAGCAAATAGAATTAAATTATTTCATTAAAATGTTTACACAATTCTGAACACAATTGGTCCAAATAACATTTACCAGTATTTCATGACTTCCTTCATTTATGTCGTGCAGACTTGTCATTTAAAAATCCAGTCACCACCAACTGAACAAGTAAGAGAAAGGTCAAACAGAATGAGTCCCAATAATGAAACAAATTTGGAATTTTAGGTAGACTTGCTACATAGGTATCAATTTATGATGTGTCATTTTAGATTATGAAATATGTATGTTCCACATGCATATACTTTTTATTTGTTTATCTTTTGTTTTTATTTTCAGTTGAGATTCAATTTGTACATAACTTCCCTCAAAGTATGCTCAGCAACTATGTCTCTTATTTTTTTACAAATTGATTTAGTGTGTAATTAGGTCTACATCCTACTCATGAAATCCCTGAGAAGATAACCTAACAGTCTCACTCCAAACTCTGAAACCTTCAGTATTTATGGAAGCATGTGACCATGTCAACTGTCACCTTTAGCAAGTAGTTGTAGCCATTGTGGGGACTCATTATATCAAAAGTGTTTATTTAAATGCCGAAAGAAATCTTCCATTCATTCCAGACAATATTGTGCAACAAGTAACAGAAGTTGCATAATATAAAATGTAAATATACCCATTATGAATTTTATTATTGAAAATGTCAGACTATATATATATTACATGTATTATATATACAATTTATTATACTGTAAAACTACTTAATGATAGTTGGTCAGAGTTCCATTATATAATAAAAAAAATATGGCTAGTAAAGCTATCTTTGTAGATGATGATTGTTGTTTTGCTTCCCAGCCACCCAGTCTTGAATAATCACACAAAAACGATATTAATTACAACACTATTTGACTAATAGCTTAGGTGTATTCCTAGTTACCTCTTACATTTAAGTTAATGCATTTCTACTAATCTATGTATCACCACAAGGTTGTGGTCTACCAGTAAGGTTCTGGCCTCTTCTTCTGTAGCTACATGGGCTCTCTTTTACTCCCACTTACTCTCTTTCTATATCTCTTCCAGCTTGTCTACATTATGCCCTGCTATAGACCAAAACAGCTTCTTTATTAATCAATGGTAACAAAACATTCACAGCATCAAGTGGGGAATCCCACATCATATCTTTTTTAGGAGAAATAAAAGCCACAAAAGAATTTTCATTAGAAGTATGAGCATAAATCCCACTCATTAATTTAAAATTTGTCTATATGTAAATTTTAGGATTGCTTATATGCACAAAAGTAAAATTAAATTGATACCAATCAAAGATAAAATAATAAATTTTGAGGTGTATGCTCACCTGCTAATATATTAGTGAATATGGTCTTAAATTAATCAAATATTTGAAATTTAAAAAATCTTAATATAACACAGCATAGCAAATGTGAGAAATATAATGAAAGGCTGAAGTGAGACAGGTGGCTAAGAGGGTTAGCTCAGTTTCTGCTCCTGCAGAAACCTGAATTCAATTCCCAACACTCACACCAAGCACTCAAAACCCTGTATACCTGCTGTTCCAAGAGATCCAACATTCCTCTTCCCTTAACACATATGTGGTACACATACACTCAGTCATAAACATACACGGAAAACAATTCTTTAAATAATTAATTAACTAATTAAAGTGAGGCTGTATTTGAAAAAAAAATCTTCATATTTGGTTGTTATCTTTTTGCAGCCAATTGAAAAGGCACAGTGTTTCTCAGTTTGACAGAGCACAAAATTAAGAACAACAGTACACAAGGAATGTTGTTTTCAAACTCAGAGTCCTGAATGAGACTCCTGAATGCATTCCTGTGCATTCTCAGGAAATATAACTCATATTAGAAAAAATCTGAATTATATAAAGAAAATAAGCATATATAAATATAATAAACATTAAGTAATGAATAACTTCAAAAGCATCAGCACAATACCTGTGGCAATAGAGAACACAGAATTGCTTTTTTGATCACACCTTCACAGAGGAGTACATAATAAGTCAGGAGGTCTCAACCTATGGGTCTCAACTCCATAAAGGGCTCACATATTGTTTATCCTGTACATCAGAAATTCAGTCGCAAAATTATAGTTATGAAAAAGCAACCAAATAATTTTATGGCTGGGAGTCGCTGAAACATAAAGAACCACATTAAAGGGTCGTAGCATTAGGAAGGCTGAGAGGCACTGTATTAAGTGCAACTCACAAAATCTATTTGTACTCTGGGGGAAGTTAGTGGAGCCAAGACCATCAATGTCAAATGCTTTTTCCTTAGGTTTGCTGCTATGCACGTTCAAATGAACTCCAAGAATAGATGCATTTTGAGTATGGTAGAAACGAATGAGCATGTCCTGGTGAGTCCGCTATAATTCACCATTAGCTTTCACATTTAAAGTGGAGCTTATGCATATTTTAGTCTGTTTTGTATTATTATAACAGAATAGCCAAATCTATATCATTTAGGAAGAACAGTAACCTAATTTTTCAAATTACAAAGGCTGAAAAGTCTAAGATAAAGGAGCCATTTGGTTTCATCGTGTGATGCAAAGTGAAAGGGCCTGCTAGTCCAGCATTACAGAAAGCCTCTATTCTAAGACCCTGTTCTCCAATATAATAAATTATGAATAGCACAATGACTGTGGATGTAGTTCAGTAGAGGCAGAGTGGAGAGGGGGAAGAACTACATTCTTGTACATTGTTGGTCATAATATGAATAATGTAGATGGCAAAAGGAATTATGTGATTCCTCAAAAACTGAAATATATAACTTCCACAGGAGTTGGATATTCCATTTATGAGTACAAATGTTTATAGTAGCATTGTTTATAATAGCTCAAATAGAAAATATTCAAATGATCATAGAAAACTTGATGCATAGCTTCTCTTATAATATGTTAGGTGAACATAACAATCAGTTTGTTACTAAAGGTGACTCCCTGAAACACATGGCCATGTTGGCTTCTTATGGGGCTGCTGAGGTTTGAACTCATTACCTCCTTCCACCCACTGAACTACTACTCCAACACTGTCCTATTCTTAATAGTATTCTTTTCTACCATGCTGAACATATTTCGCTTGAATAACTTTCCTAATTATAAACTATATCTTCATGTACTTCATTCCACTTCATCATTTTAGATCCTATATTTAGGTGAATATATCAAAACATGTAATTATGGAAGGGAGTGTTTTATTGTATATTCCATGTGTATGACACGGTCTTCAAAATATTCTATTGAATAGTATTACATTTCTATAACCTTGATACATATTCATATACATATAAACTCTGTTAGATCAGATTGATCAGTCATTCATTTATTTGGGTACTAGATTATAACTATAGATAAGAAAAATCTAGGTAACGTTAATTACCATACCTTGATATTTAACTTCAAATATATAAAACATCAGGTGACCTCAGATTTATTATCTGCCTTCTTTACAATCCTCTGTTCTTTGAATATGAAATGATGTGCATAGGCTTTCCAGTACTATATTGAAATAGTATTTATAACTTTCCATTGGTAACCAGTATATTTCACCACTTGGGCCTTGCATTGTACTCTGAAGTGGCAGCTTAAAACCTTTTACAAAGCTTGTCCTTTTTGTGTATTCTATTTATCTTGATATTACTAAAGCTAACTGATTTTTATTATGTTTGGTTGTTAATGGGAAATCAAGAAATGATATTTTATTTACATGTGGAAATGTCACAATTTTAATTGTCTACATTTAGAGTATGCATCACTTTGGTTTTCTTGGCTCAACCCTTTTAACTTAGACAATTGGGATTATTTTGCTCAATATATAATCTCCTTGCTTTTGACGAGGCCATTTCATAACATTGTACTTTATTTTATAGAAAACAACATTGACACATTTCCAATGTATTCTACAATTGCTAGTGGCATATATTATTATCAAAGTCAAATATTCAAATTGTGATGCCAAGTTCACAATTTCACTTCAAACTTTAAGTTTCAATTTTATGTATCCACATATCATGATACTCAAATGCCCATCATCACGGAGATTAAAACTGCTGAAATGTTGTTCCTTATAAACTCCCTTTTTTTGCTTCATCAGACTCCCTGTCCTTATCCTGTGCTGCAGACATTAGAATCACTAAGCTTTGTATTCAGAGTAAAGAGGTAGATTTTTATGAAAGCGTTGTCATTTCTTGGAGTGCCAACTGAAATCACTTTATACTAGCAAATAAAATATCTTTTTGTTCAGTCATTGAAATTAAAGCTCCAGCATCACTGAATTTTTTATTAGTTGTTTTTACTAATTGACCTATTTATTAAAAATCCTTTAAAAACAAACAAGAATATTATGTGGAAGACTCATCAGTGAGAGGAGGATAGGTAAAGCTCCGAGAGACGATTACAATCTGCAGAGGGTAATGAGAATACAGTCGCTTATATTCATACCAATTCTCATTACCATCTTTGTCACTACAATGGTTTTGCAGTGTATCATTTTCCATTCTTGTTATAGTCTTTGTCAGAAAAATGAGACATCAGCAACGCCATCTGCCTTTCTCACACCCCTCCCTTATGCTTTATTGTATTTTTCACAGATTGCATTGAGGAATAAATTGAGTAGCTCGGATGAAGTCCATGGAAAAGCATTGATAACAATCAGAACAAAGTCCCATACCATGAATCCACAGGCCATATAATGGAAATGCATGATCAAATAAGATAATCAGAGATAAACATGCTGCTCTGAAATTAAAATACATGCAAATGTGTTCTTTGTGTATATGACATAAGTAAGCAAAACTTATATAAGATAAGCACAGTTGTTTGTACGAAGAATATTGTGAATATAATTAACACATCACTTGGTTCCCACTCCCTTCCTCCAGGTCTTCTCTAGGACATATAAACACATAAGAGAATAAGGAAATACAAAGAGGTATTGCTTCGCATTTTGCCTTTTATTATTGCTGTCATATTTATGCCTACATGTTTTTAGATGTGCTTTAGGTTCATAGCAAAATCGCAAAATGTACAGAGAATTTGCACATATTCTCTGCTCTAACACCTTTACTCATTTCGACATTCACTTCTGGGAGGAAACACATGTGGGACAACTGGTCAACCTACACTCACACATCTCAGTGCTTCCAAGACAGAGTTTACCTCAGGGTCCAGTCTTTTTTCATTTCATTTATATTTTGATTTTATAATGTATTTGCTATATCTTTCTTTCTTTTTCTCTATCTAAACAATTTCATATAATTCTCCTTGCTCTCTTTAAAATTCATGCCCCTCTTTGTCATTGTTGCATACATACATATATACAAACATACATACATATATACATACATACATACAGGGATACAAATGCATTTCTGAAAACACAAGTATAATTTGTTCTGTGTATACAATGTTCCATCTTAAATTACATAGTGCATGGATTTGGGTAAATATATACCTGGAATCTACCCATGATAATTGTATCATTCAGATTACTGTTACTAACTTAACAATCCTCTGTGATCTGCCAAGTTATTCAATTTCCTCACCAATTGGCAACTGTTGGGCATTTTACTGTCCTATACTCTTTTACTTTTCCACAGTGCCTCATGGTTTGAACCGTGAACTGTGTAGACTTTCAGATTTTTTCTTTAACAGGTTTCTTCATATCTGTTCATGGCTTGATAGCTCATATCTTTTCTTTTATTATTATTATTTATTAAAGATTTCTGTCTCCTCCCCGCCACCGCCTCCCATTTCCCTCCCCTTCCCCCAATCAACTCCCCCTCCCTCATCAGCCTGAAGAGCAGTCAGGGTTCCCTGCCCTGTGGGGAGTCCAAGCTCATATCTTTTCAACATGATTTACTGCAATGTGTTCTTCCTTGTTTTGCTTGTAGACATGTTTTGGTGAGTCACTATAGCGACCAGTGTGCACATTTCTGTAGGGATATATATATATATATATTCTTTAAACAAACTTGAATGACTAAAATTGCTTGGTCTTGTGGTTATGTATGTGTTTAGTATCCTAACAAGCATGAAGGATACTGTGCCCCTTAGTACTCCTCCCCAGCAGAAAGTTTCAGTTGCTCTGTGTCTTGCCCACCATTTGATTCTCTCAGTGTTCCAAATATGGGGCACTCAAAAAAAGAGATAGTGGGAACGCACTTTAATTTGCAACTTAATAGAAACATTTGATGTAGAAGTTCTTTTCACATGCTTAGTTTATTTGTTTAGTTTTTCTGGTGAGGTGCCAGTTGACATCTTTGGTCTATTTACTTTAAGTTGTTCCTTATCTTGATTAGTTTTAATAATTTTGTGTGTTTAATAGTTATTCGTGAGTTAAAATTGATGGTAGATAATTCCTTGTAGTGTGTAGCCTCTTTCTTTTTCTCTTCACATTATCCTTTACAGAACAAAAGAAAGTTTAGTGCTAATGAAGACCAGGTTTTTTTTCATTATCTCCTTCATGGATTATGTATTTCCTGTGTATCAAAAAAGTCATTAGCCTAAAGGTCATTACTACCTCTCAGACTCCTTCCTTGTCTCTCATGTTATTCTATTCAATTTAAGACTTAAAGCTTATAATTCTTAGGCACCATGGATGAGAAACTCTTTACCTCTATGGTCTCCAGCTGGTCCTGAGAATTAATTAGGCTTTAAACAGATTAGCAGAGAAAAAGAAATATAAAAGCACACAGAATGTTACAATCTGGGAGCACCCACAGGAAAATGAAAGCCCAAAGTATTGATAAAAACCTAAGCACTTTTATACTACACAAAAAGAAGAAATAAGTAATTTTTCAAAATTTAAATAAATGAGGGGGAGAAAGACAATTGGGAACTGTTAAAACATGTTCTCTCTAAGGAAGAATCTGAGACTCGGCTCTCTGTACCTGACGATAAAAATCTTCTGTTTCTATTAGTACAGGGAGGGCCGTTCTCAAGAAAGGATTTTATGTCCTGTTTTTTAGAAAATGAAGAAAAAACAGAAAAGCTTTCATACTCATTATTTTGCAAATCACTCATCACATTGAGATAGTGTGTACTCAGTTCCTTCAGAATCTTACTATTGCCTCTGAACACTTCAAACACTGGATAACAAGTTCTATTAACAAAACCATCTTTCTGAACTTTTTTTTTTTTTTTTTGGTTTTTCAAGACAGGGTTTCTCTGTGGTTTTGGAGCCCTTTCCGAACTTTTTAAAGAAGTTAACTCAATTAAATTTTCAATGCTGTCTCAGTTTGTTCTTGCACAAAGCATCTACAAAGGGTAAAAGGCCTTGAAGAACAGTTTATTTTAGACAGCACAGTGCTGAAATAAATATCTTGCTCAGTAAACACAATGGATGACACCAGACATCTGGAAGACCTTGAATTAGTTAATGATATATATAGATAATGATATAACTTGGAGTTCATATGTGGGGAACTCCAAGTAATAGTGATGCCGTCTATTATATAGTTTTGTAGCAAAATACCAATTTTGTCTGTATTTCATATTAATATGATCTTCAGATCAAAGATGAGTACCTTAACCTTTTGCTTTTGTCAGTCAGCCTGTGTAGGTCTGTGTATGCCTGTGTATGCATTCCTGCGACATGTACGCTAGTCTTTCTATTGGTCTGTGCTCATCTGAGAAGCTGAGCGCAAGTTGGCATGTGATGCCAAGTAAATTTTATCTTATCTCCCTAAGATGCCTCCTCTGTTTCTGGATTTACAGCTTTAACATCACAGTATCCACTTATTTTTTTCATAAAGAAACCCATGGTTTCAATAATAATTGCATTTTTTGCCTTTTACCTGACATTATTTTACCTATTGGGTGTAATTATTAAGTATAAAATACATTGCCATTATTTATAGTCATCATGATGTAAATATATCTCCTGACTTGTTCCTGTTGTGCAAATGAAATACTACATGACCTCACTTTGTGTTGAATTTAGAGAAACTGAAGAATGACTGGCAGGGGCACCAGTGACTTCTACTCATGTCTTAGGTAATCAACACCCTAATCTCTCAACCATTGACATTACACGGTAGTCAGATCTTGAAGCATTTGCATTTGTCTCCTTGTACCTCGCTTATTTCACTTAATGTAATATACTCTGTGTTAGTACAAATTACAATGCTTCCTTTTTTAAGAATAAATAGTAATCCATTTTGTGAACATCATACTTTCTGTGTACAGTCAGGCATTAATGACTAGTTACGTTAAGTCTGTGTCTTGGTTACCATGAGTAATAGTTCTAGTGGAAAAGAATTATCAGATATTAGTAACATATTAATTCAATATCCTTTAGATACAAATCCAGTTGTTAGATTACTGGATCTTATTCTAGATTCTGCTTTGTTATTCTTTTTCTTGAAAAGTTATATGGTTTCCATATGGCTACACTAACTTACATTTTCTCACATAGTAAGAAAATAACCCTGAACAATGGACAAAGGATTTAAAACAATATTTCTCAAAAGAGGACATTCAAATAGCAGTCAGATTTTTTAAAAAACTTATATCTCTAATAATAAATGCAAATTATCCAATATAATAACCTCATATTAGATTATTATCAAAAATACTGACATAGCTATAAACAGTTTTATATTTACTTTCTTTAATGCTTTGGCATTGCATATTTATTGAATTATAGCTCCTCGAAGAGGACTCAATCCTAACCCTAAAATTCACCCTCATCGTTATCTCAAGCTCTAAGCATGTTCAGGCCATGAGGTATGTTTTCATTATTTGAAACAGGTGGATTGCTAAATGCTGCAGTGTTGTAGGCTTCAGCACTAGAGTCTATGACTTCCCTTTAACTACATCAACCAGGAGCTGGAGTGCTAGAGAGGCGTTTGTGAAGGGAACATAATCCATCCTCCTGAGACGTCGAGAACCTAAAAAGAAATGATCTAGGTGAGAGCAAACTACATACAAAGGATAGGATAGCAACAGATTGCTACATTGTCAGTATATTTTATGAAAGTTAGAATTAGAACCTGAGATCATATCTTCCTTATTCCAAATTCTTTCTTTCTATCCTATATACTCATAGCTTTTATAAAGTGAGGTAGCATCATAAGAGAGTCTTACTAGATGTTTCTGAAGAAAATTATCCTTTATTAAAAGATTGAAGTAAAACTTCACGTTGGATTAATTCAGATAAATCAATAAAATTGAACTAATATGTAATTTCCAAATTACATATCTGCCAAACTCCAGGTAATTATACATCAGAATCACTTTTCCATACAGACAGGTAGGTACCAATTTTATACTATTTTATACTACACACACACACACACACACACACACACACACACACACACACTATATTGGCTGGTATGGCCTGAAATCTTGCATTTCTTTAAAATGTACTTTAAATGAATTTCACATTTAGGGAGGTAAATGGGATTGCTATCATTACATCATTACGTAACAGCCTGTAAAGAGGAACGTTGACTTTCTGTCAATACAGACCCATGCAGAGGCCGAACCTTTTAGGTCAGACAGGTTATTTGCTGGTTCTTTGATCTTATACTTCCAAGTCTCCAAAACTGTGAGCATGGAAATTCTACAGCTTTTAAATTGCCCACTCTTAGGTACTTTGTTATAGCAGCTAGAATGAACTAAAGGCTTTTCTCTCTTACAGTATTGCATTGAGATTTTAAAAAGAGGGCTGCAGAAACGAATCAGCCATTAAAGGCTAGGCTCATATCCAAAAGGTCAAAATTCTATAAATTGTTGTCGTCTTAACCCATTTTCATATACCATATGTCCAAAACTATTCAGTTGCTTTGGCAGAGAGACATAGAAACAAAGGAAAACATTTTCTTTTAATTGAATGTGGGAAAGAAGAAAAGGATACGCTGATAAAGAACATCAGGTATCTAGTCAAATGACAGAAAAGAAAAATGCAGGAAGACAAATTCTCTCCACTACCAATCACTTAAAGGGTGTGGACATCATAGCCCCCTCTTAGTGTGCAGTGATGTAACTGTAATAGACCATTTATGTAAGGAGACCAGAATCATAGCTAACAGGGCCATTACCACACGTTTTCAGGACTCAGAGGAAAAGGTACTTAGAAACTAGGATACCAAGTGATTTCACAATAAAATTGGTTTTCTCTCTGTATAGAGCTTTTCCTTCTCCTAATATAACCAGTTGAAATTCCTCTGTAATACTCTACTACTAAATTTTTCAAACTAAAGAGTTTAGTAAATGGAAAAATCTATAGCTCATCAAAAATACAGAGCCTCAACATCTCTCTAAATAGGAATTTTCCCCTAGAGTAATATCATCATTATTGTTTTTAAATCAACAAGGTCAGGAGTAAGAGAAATCAGTATACTGGGAACAGGAAAAGCAACTGGACTTCTGGTACACGAGGTTGATTGAGCAGGAAATTTTAAAGGAGAGGCACGGTCACATTTCTTGAAGCTTTAATGTATACAGAATACTAAATATTCTTTTAAGCTGGCAACCTATAAAAAGTCTATGTTCTATTTAGGTATTATTTTCATATATTATAAAGCAGTCAGCAACGAACAAGGAGAGGTGATATGAACTTTTTAATTGGGTAAGATGAATGTGGGTGGCCATGTGTTCTTCTGTTTGCTTCTATTATTATTATTATTATTATTATTATTATTATTATGACATTCTTTTTCCCTAGCCCACACTTACCTTGAACTGAGTTATCTATTTACCTTAGACTGATCTTGTACTTAAAGTAGTTTTTTTTTTCTTCCTGAACTTCCTGAAATCTGCCATTATGCAGGTAAGTCACCCCTACCCAGTTTAGGTGTGGCTAATGTATGACTAAAGCCTTAACCTCTAGGAAGATTCAGTGTCTTCATACAAGTGTTTAGGGGTAGGCTTAGGAATCCCTGGATGAACTGAATTGGGGATTTCTGGTATTTGAATTTAGAGACCTATTACATGTGTTCTTGAAACCTAGGGTAAATAACTGTAAACAACATGAAACTAAGAAAGAAGGAAATAGAAAACAAAAGAAAGCTGACAGTGTTTCTGAATAAAAAAAAGGTTAAATGCCTCTCTCTGAGAAATGGCATGAGTTTTTTTTTTCCTTAAAATATTGTTCTTGACAAGATGTCAAACTCTGTCTCCAAAAATCAGAGCATTAAGGCCCACAAGCTGAATGTCACCAGTAAGGCCTGGCAGAAGTAAAAACAGCCAGCCTTCCATGTGGCTATTGTGAACGTCACTACATTCCGTGCCATGATTTAAAAGTTCCCCAGAAACACTGGCACAGTCTAAAGACTTAGCCCTCAAGAGCTCATTGTCCAATTCCTTCCTTGCAGCAGATAATACCAAACAAACTATAAAAGAACAAATCTTAAAACAGTAAAAAAAAATGCTGAAAGTATTCCTTGGTAAAGTTGCAAAAAATATAACATAGAGAAACAGTAAATTTCAGATGAAATTTCAGAGGACAAAACTGAAAGGCATAATTCTAAGCTTCATATGTCCATGGATGCTTTGTTTTCACCTCTATCTAGCACTTATATTTCAGGATAAGTATTATCTTGGTGGACAGGGTGGATATCTTCATTCATATTGTCAATCTGTTATTACAAAAACAAACTGCTACCAAAAAAAATTCCTAAAAAGGATTCCAAAGGCAGAGGTTTCTAACAGCCCATTACATATATATGTTTCCAAACGTGTATGCAGACATGTGAATTGCCATTCCTCAGCTGAGGGAGTCAAATACGTGACTTTATAACAGGTGCTCCAGCATGTGAAATGTTGTAATTCTAAAAATTTGCCTTTGGCTCCCAAGTGTTCACCCTCTAAAAATAATAGCAATATTTTCCTTTCCAGTTTCCATTCTCATCGGTGTATTTTTAGAGCTAATGAGATCACATTTATAATCCTAGGGAGTTGATGGCTTTCTTTCTCAAGGCATTAGTGAGCAATTCACTGCTTATGAAGAAGCAATTTAGTGAATGGCACCCTAGTGGTGCAAGAAATATTTCAAGGACTATTACATTCAGAGAAATTGAAAAATTGGGGGATTTTTGCATAGCAGAGCCTGACAATGCTCGAACTCTTAAAAGTTTTAGTGATAAAATATCTCAAAATTGAAGAGGACATCGTCTACCATGTGTAACTTTATTTTAGACACTTCTAATTATTTTATCCATTTGACTTTCTATTGAAATGAATATTTTCTTCTGTTCAATTCGTAATTTCTTGCTGCCTTGAGCTTCTCCACATATTTTATTTGTAAAAAAATGTCAAGAATTAAGATAAATATTGAATTTACTATTATTAGGTCTCTCTTTGTTTAATCTGTTTACAGCTTCATTTAAATTATCACTGATGGTGTAAAGGGAAGAAACATATGTGTGACTATGAAACAATATTCACTTAACAAAAAGTGTGGTAAGTACATGGCCAGAATTCCAATCATACATAGTAATTTCTGAAATCCAGATATAGAAGATATTCTCAACGAGAATAAACACGATGTCAAATTTTCATTATTCAATAATGTAGGTACATAAGAAAATTAGTACTTATATTATGATTGCTTTATCGATTTCTAGCCTTCTTTTATTTCTGATTATTTTATTTTCATCTTGCTATTAGTCTTGGAAAACGTCATGTTTTCATCGTGTTCACTCCCTACATAAACTCCTTCCACAAATACTCTCACTTCCTTCCCCAACCAACCTGTGTCCTCTATATTTTTTTTAACTCCATTAAGTACAATTTATACTATCCCCATTTTCTTGGTGCATGGCCTTCCTCGTTAGCATGGTAGACCTATCTTTTGAACTTCACCAGAGAAGCAGCTTCTTTTCAGTTGAACTTGTCAAATGCAGAGAATAGAGATGGAAGAACGTTCAACCCATAGCTGCAGAGCTAGTTAATGCCCCTCCTCCCAAAATCTCAGGGATCATTATGGGAACGATGGTAGGAAGACTGCAAGAGATGAGGCAGAGGATGACCACAATGGGCCAGCATTGTCTGGATAGGTAGGAGCTCATATGATCAATCTTTAAATTTTGTTTGAAAATCACTTATGAATATTCAAGATATTTTAAATGGTGTTATAGAGAGCAGAATCTAAGAAGTAAAAGAAATATTTGTTTTTAAGATAAATGCTTATAAGAATAACATCAAAAGAGAAGTAAATTGACTCGCTGAGTTTTGATGAAGGAACAGACTCAATGAAATAAAGGAATCAAAAATGTTTTTCAAATACAGAGATTGGTGAAATCGTCCTTTAATCCAGCATAAGGGAGGAAAAATAAGATGGATCTATGTGTGTTTGAGTTCAGTCAAGATTGCACAGTGAGACACAATCTAAATTGAAAAAAAATATAATATATAATTATACATTAATATAATATACAAATATATAATAAATTGATGTGGGATGTCCTTCTGTATATGTGGTGCATTTTTTGGTTAATGACTAAAGCTTCTTTGTCCTATGGCAGGGCATAATATATCCAACCTAAAAGGGATATATAGAGAAAGTAGGTGGAATCAGAGAGAATCCATGTAACCACAAAGGAGTAACATGCCAGCACTGGTAAGTCACAGTCTGGTGGCGATACATGTATTAATAGAAATGGATTAAGTTAAGATGTAAGAGTTAGCCAGGAATAAGCCTAAACTATTGACCAAGTGGTGTTGTGATTAATACAGTTTCTTGTGACTATTCAGGTCTGAGTGGATGAAAACTGAATAGTCTCTGCCTACAATAAATATTACATTAGATTATATAATATATTCTATATGATATGATATATAATACATAAATATATCCACAAATATTCATAGATTTCAAAATAAATTGTTTTCAATAGCTAACATGTACCATAAGTTATAAGATGGGGTGTTCTTAACCATTACTAGAAATAGAAGGGCAGGGAGAAAAAAAGTCATTTTTGAAAGTCAAAGTATGTAAATTTAAAATGTTTAATGTATATCTGAGAAGAAATGTTATTGATGACATCAACATACACTAGCATAAATTAGTATAATAAAAATTGAGGACATTAGGTTTGAACTAAGTAATTTTTAAGCTTCTGTCAAATCAAGGAATGAAACATTGACATTAGACAGAGCACAGAAAGGTCTACATGTTCTCTTCATACTAGGTTACTTAACACTCAAATAAAACCCTAAGATACCAAGTCTTGAATATGGAGACTAATTCAATATAGCTTCAACTTTATTTTATTTTTTATACCTTGAAATTTTCCTAAATAACCCCTGCAAAAGAAAAAAAAACTATATGTAAAGTTTCATTATTACCTTTGTGTAAATGTTACAAAATCCTGGGCTGGAGATGTGGCTCGGGATGCATAGTATTTTTCTAGCATTAGAAAGTCCAGCGTTCAGTTGCTAGCAAAGTACAATCTAGGCATTAGTTTTACATGCTTAAAATTACAGCAGATGGAAGGTGAAGGAAGGAGGATTAGAAACTCAAGATTAGCCATGCAATGGTGACACATGCCTTTAATTTTAGCACTCTGAGGCAGAGGGAGAGAGACCTCTATGTTTGTGGCCAGTCTCATCTACAGAGTAAGTTATAGGACACTCAGGACTACACAGAGAAACCTTGTTTCAAAAAAAAAAAAAAAAAAAAAAAAAAAACAAGAAAGAAACAAAATTACCAAAAATGTTCAATGTCATTTTTGACTATAAAACATTTTCTTTGGCAATATTCTTAGTTATTAATGTTGTAATAGTTAACATTTTTAACTCCAGTGTTTTGTTAATTTAAAAATAATCCAAATGGATTTTCATATTTTACTTCAATATTTACATCATTTATTTATCTCAATTCTCTTCCTTTTGTGTATGTGTGCCCTAGTTTTACAATTCTCTGAGGACAAAAGAGAAACATTCATTGCATTCACTTTTTAAATATTATTCTCATCATTAAACCAATTTTGTCACCAAAATGTCACATAACTTTTTATACCTAAACCATAAATACAGTTTACATAATTGATGTGGGATTTTTCCTCTGTATGCTGTGATTACCATTAATGAATAATGAAACTGTCTTAGGCCTGCTCAGGGAACACAGGTAGGCAGGGAAAATTAAACTGAATGCTGGGAGAAAAGAAGCCAAGTAAGAAAAAAAGCCATGGAGCTGCTGCCAGAGACAGAGCGCTGAAACTTTGCTGGCAGGCGATGACCTCGTGGTGATGCACAGATTAATGGAGACGAGTTAAATTAAGATGTAAAAGTTAACAAATAAGAAACTAGAGCTAATGTGCCAAGCAGTGATTTAAATAATATGGTGTCTATGTAATTATTTCACTTCTGGGCAGCTGGGAACCAGTAAGAGTCCCTATTCCAACACATAATAGACTTTTGAAAACTATCTAGCAATTGTCAAAAATCAGAGCAGTGATTCATAAGAGTATATTCTTTGCTCTCTCCTAGTGTTCTCTACCATGGGAAACTTGCTCATGGTTTAAAGCCTAAATGACGATGAGTGCATAGAACAATTAAAGCCAGGTTACATGAGTGAGACGATCTATATAGAAAAACAAAAACAAATAAGTGTCTTGACTGCCCCACCGTAACTCATGAATACGCGAGATGAGTTTAAACTAGTTTATCTTTGGTCTCTTTGATGACGATTTTGCAAGCCTCCCATCCCAGAGCACTCTGCAGACAGGACAAACTGTAGATCTGAGCTGGTGTCCCAATCCCTCTACTTGAGTCCTTACCTGGTTACAGAAAAATGACCTGTTAGAATTCATCCAGGCAACTGACGGGAGCAGATGCAGAGTCCCATACCCAACATCAGGTGCAGCTCGCAGAGTCCTGCGGAGGAGTTGGACAAAGGATGAGTGGAACCAGATCAGACACGGACAATGCAACCCACAGAATCATTTGACCTGGGCTTATGGAGGCTCTCAGATAGCAGGGAGCCTTTGGGGGTCTGACCTAGTTTCCCTGCTTATGTGTTATGGCTGAGTATCCTGATGTTCCTGTGAGATTCCTAACGGTGAGAGCGAAGTGAAAGCATACTCTTTCTGACTCTTGCTTGCTTGTGGGACCCTTTTCCTTTTACTGGGTCACTTTGTTCAGCCAGAATGTGATGTTTTGTGCCTAGAATTACTGTAGCATATTACGACATGTTTGATCGATGCCCCTGGGAGGCCTGATCTTTTCTGAGGGGACACAGAAGTGAGGTGGATCTGGGAGAGAGGGTAAATGTGGGCTAGAAGATGGGGGGGGGCTGAAATCTGGATATAATATATGAGACAAGAATAAGAAACATTTATTTTTGTGACTCTCTGATTTATGTTTCTGCATGACTACATGCAAGCAGAATACAATCATGGAGTATCAATCAACTTGATTGTTTTTTGAAATTCTTGATAGTTTTTTTTAATTAAAGAAAAAAACCTTAAGACATTTTCCAATAGTTTCATCTCCTAAGATGGCTAGTCATAGATAATTACATGCAGTGAACTAAATTAACTAATGATTCGGGTGTTTCAGTTGTTGGAGCTGTTTCTGGTTGTGTCAGTTGTGTCTGCTTTTACTCCCTGTATCTTCAAAAATGTTGTGATATGTGACTGTTCATGGTATAGCATATATTGCCCTCTAGTGATACATGTGAACACAGGAGAAGTCACATTGTCTGAGCTGTAGAGATCAGGGTATAGATTTATGTCACGCAGAATCTATGTGTAATACTACTTTCCTTCATTTGTTTTAACGCTGTCTCTTTGTCACATTGCCCTTTGCTTTTACAGCAATGTCTCAATTCCAAGACAAATTCTGTTCTACATGTAAAAAAATAAAAAAAATATTGGGGTATATGTGTATTTATATGTATGAATTTAAAAGCCAAAGACCATAAACACAAAGTGATAAAATATTCCCTACTAAAATATTTTTATATTTACATTTTTGCTACAAAACTATGTATCTGTGCTATGCATCTAACCAGAAAAATTATTACCCTAATTGTATAACCAATTGAAAGTAAATCAATTTTCTTACCTTGGTATGGCCTGAAAATAATAGACAAGCAGAATTGCCTAATTTATGACAGGACCTATAACTATGCACATATTGGTGGTCAATAGGTATTGCTCTAATAGAGTCATACAAATGTACACTACATGTCCATGTATCTTCTTTTTTAATCTGTATCATAGAATTAAAGGTGATGCTAAGGAAGTGCCCTTATTTAGTTTCTCAAGTGTAGTTTTGGTTTTGTTTTGTTTTGCTTTGCTTCTTACCATTTCAAAGACTGGCCCTTTTCCTTCCACAAACCATTTCATTGCTAGAGTGATCTTTTCTCCCAATACCCTACTTAAAAAACATTTCTAACATGTAATGTTTATGTCCTTGAACAACTTTCCTCACCAATGTGCTTGCTCCCTTAGGACTTTAATTGAACTTGATTTTATGTAAGACTTACCCTAGGGGGCTGGAGAGATGGCTCAGAGGTTAAGAGCACTGACTGCTCTTCCAGAGGTCCTGAGTTCAATTCCCAGCAACCACATGGTGGCTCACAACCATCTGTAATGAGGTCTGGTGCCCTCTTCTGGCTTGCAGGCATACACACAGACAGAATATTGTATACATAATAAATAAACACATATTTAAAAAAAAAGACTTACCCTAAAAAAACTTCACTTTAAATAAACTGGATATATAAATAAGTAACCGAGAATATGCAATAGTTGCCATTTTATTTTAATAAATATGAAATAATAGTAAGCATATTTCAATGCATAATTGTTTAAGTTATCCACTATAATTTCAACTTGTATTTTGTTCCCATTGGACCTTTCTCCAACTGCTACAAGACTGTTCATCAATACCAATATGCCTACTTCAGCAGAGAAATCAGGAAAATTAGGGATAAGATTAGATAATTTGAGAAAACAAGGATCTCTTTCAAGAGTATTCCTTTTTGTCATGTCAGCAAAAAAATATTTGGAAATTTCACATTAAATTATGATTATCGCCAGTACTGTCACTCAGAAAACTAGAACAACATATTATTTCATAATTTGTCTAAAATCATGGTTGATAATTTACTACAAAATATCAGTGCTAAAGTTCCTGACCTAATGAAGTTAGAGGGAAACAATGATTTGCTTGTCATTTATATTAGAAACAAAACCTTGAGTGCAGTGACAAGAATGAGGAGTTGAACACCGCTGACAGAGTCCTGAGCACGGGGCTTCCCAGGCACTCTCGGGGCATAAATAAGTAGAGCTGTAAAGTCGCCTGTGGGAGAGCCCAGGAATCACAAAGTGTTCTAATTTCTTCACTTACTTGTTTTTTTTTTTCTTGTTAATTTCCTGGTGTTTGTGCCTATTTGAGTTTTAATAACAGAATGACTGAGACTGAGTTACTTATGAGGACAGAAATTCTTTTCTCATGGTAATGAAGACTGAGAAATCCATGATTAAGGATCCTTAAACGTGTTCTCAAAAAGAGAAGAATGTTGTGTTTTTACACACACACAAACACACACACAAAGCAGAAGAAAAAAAAAACATTTTTTTTCCTGGATCCTTTACTATGGCATTTAACATTTCTCCAAAGCTCCACTTCCAACTGCTCTTTTAAAGACTAAGTTCTAATACATTTATATGCCACTACCTACCTTACCTAGTGCTTGTAATTACCTTGTTAGTAGACTGCCTTAGTGTCTTCTTAGATTTGTTATTTTCCCTTTGCAACCAAACATTGGAGTTCAGTGGAGCTCTTTCTTCATGGCTTTGAACAAACCTACATCCATTATTTCAATTTGTGGCTTCACTACTACCTATGTTTACCAAATCTGAATCTTCAAACTTCAGTACATACTCACAGTAGAAGCTAAGATATACTCCGGAATTTCTCATTAGGGATTGAAGTATGCACTCGCCCAGATTCAGGGAGTATTGTAAGTCTTAGATAAATGATTTCCTATCAATTACATTCAATAGAAAGAGGCTGGTTTCTCTAGTTACATTCTTTAGCTTGAGAATTTGTATTTAATAACCAATAACAACCACCTCTTTTCACTGTTCTATCAGTATTTTTGAAATGAGTCAAATTTTATTTTGAAATGAATCTCAGTCAAATCTTACCATTTGCGCAGTGGTAATTCTTTCAATAACCATACCTTAGGAGATGTGAATTGAGGGGCCTTTCCTAAATGATACTTTTTCATACAAATTTATCTCTGAGCTCATTTTGAGGAAATATCACATCAGAAACAATAACCTGCTGTACTAGAAATACTTCTATGAAAACACAAAGGTCTCCAAGGACAAAACACTTAAAATTAAGCTGATTATTTTTATGCAATAAATGTATCCTCATTTATATTTTAATTAGGAATAGCACATCTTAAATCCCAGTAGTCGTATAAGTAAAACAAAACAATAACAAAAATTATTCTATTCAGAGCTTGAAAAGAAACAGCATTGCATTTCAGAAACCAAATTCAACTAGTAGTCACCTGATTCTCTCAATCATAAATTTGGAACAGTACATATCACAAAGAAACTGAGTTATTTTGAGTATAGCTTCAGAGTATAAATAAAATTGAGGCAGGTATTTTGCTCCAAATCCGGATCAAGGAGAATTTGATGTCAAATAGAATGGAAAGAAAACCTATGAACCTTCCTGAAGTAGTCAGATTACAGAAGCAGACAGAAAAGTAAATTGGTAGAGAAAATATAATTAAGAAATCATTGAGCCTGAGGAAGAAATTTCAATGTGTAGGATAGACATCTGGGTCATCATTCCCACTTCCTTGTATTCAGTTTGGTTTTGGAATCTGATTGTGTAAGGCTACTGTAAAACCTTGCAAAAAATATTATATTTACCAATAAAACACTATAAGAAATAAATCCTTGTTTTGGTAAACAGTACCATAATTTCTCCTGTGATTCATTCAGAAACCTGAGAAGAACCAAAGTCCTACCATTATCTATCCAGAACAAAGTATATGAACTAGTGTGGTTTATAGGTTATTTATTCCTTGTCTGGCAAAACGTATTAATTTCCCAAATTGTCAGTCTCATTTTGACTTACGTGTTTATTTGGGGGTTTTTTCACCAACAAAACAAGGCACCATTCCCTTGACAAATATTCTTCAGTGATAACAACCTTGCATTAATCGGATAAACTATAAAATGCTCATGGGCGTGGTCGACCAGTAGTTAGAATTAACCAGACCAGCTCAAAAACAAGGAATATAATTTAATAATTGGAAAAAGAGAAACTCACAAGACCGACCAGGGTCCAAGGAGCACCACGTTTAGCAGAGAGAGACAAAAACTAGGGGCGGGCACCTGGATTCCCATGTCCTTCTTCCCTTGCCCCAGGTGGCCACACCCTAGCCAAATGTGATTGGCTGAGCTTCCCCATCAAAATGCTAAAATGGCATCCGATGAGCATTTATGTGACCTTCTCTGTGTAGCAGGTCTTTCCCCACAAGCATCTCTTCCTGTTTATGATCCACTATCCCTCCCATTTCACGAGCTGGTGGTACTTCCTTGTTTCCCTCCCTTCAGACATTCTCTTGGTACACACAGCATTCTCATTCTTCTACAAGAAACCTCTTTTTTCTTTTTAATCAGTAGGCTAAGCATTATTTCACTATTGTATCCATCTTGCACTTAAACTTTGTAAGGACTGGAGTCATGACAACATTTGCCAAGGCTGCTTCTTAGCACACCTCGAAGCAACAGATCAATAGCTGCTATATGAATTAATAGAAGCCCCCCCTCATGTGCACAGCTCTAAGCATTCTTATTCTGCAGCATTAATACATAATTTCTTCACTGTAATTAATTTATTGTATTGTCTCACTTTTGAGTGTATTACTCTATCTTCTCAGGAAAGAAAATGGTTTGAAGGCATATTCCATAAATTTTCATTTTGAAAAATGTTCCCCAGAAACTGACAAAGTACTTGGCATATTTTATCCAGAAACATTTACTATATGAATGAGTAAACATTAATAAGGTAAAAAAAAAGATAAAGCAACAGATTTAGATAAAGCTTTCAGCTCTCAATAGGAAGAGTACCACTGTGGGATAAAACTCAGACATTCCTTTTTTAGAATAATAATAGTACCAGGCATGAGCTGATGGTGAAATTTCCCCTGAAACCAGATTGTATGAAGAAACGTGGAACACTACAAACAATCTGTGTTTACAGAAGGCAGTCTGTTGATTCAGGAGCAGGAGTGAGAGGGACATTGCACTATGAGCAGCTGTGATGTACTCAGACAGGTAGGAGAAAGAAAATGCTGAAAGAATGGCCTCTTTTTAATTTAGATAACTTTTTCTCCATTCATTTTACATACCAACCATTTCCCCTCCCTCCACTCCTTCTGTCCCCTCCTCTTTCCCACCTACCTCCCTTCCTATCCACTTCTGCTCCATCTCCAAAGAATGATCTCTTGCACACAACCCTGGGGTATGAGATTTATTCCTGAATACTGATATAATGCAGGAATACTGGCACCTCCTCGTTTAAGAAACTCTACCACCCCACTTCCACCAAGCAAGTAGTACCACCTATCACATACTTAGGAGGACATAAAAGATAAGCAACAGTTAAACGGAAGTGTCACTTTTCCTATCCCTCTCTTTGTAAATTGCAGTTTAGCACTCCATGTAACATAACTCCATTTAAACTATTTACAAGTGCATACACACACACACACACACACAAACAAACAAACGCATATGCATACATACAAACACACACTACACATTTCTATCTAGGTGAATCTTCTAAATCCTCATCTATAAGAACTAGTCCCAAACTTCAGATATATCCTGGTTTCCACATCCATTCTCCAGGCCAAGTCTAGCCACACATGATGTGCTGTGTCTAACCTCCAGACTTTAGACAGGACACATATGTCTGCAACAACCTATAGGTTCCTCCCATGCCAGTTTCAACCTCTCAGCCCATAGGTTCACTAACAATCTTTATACCCTTTGCTAGATTCTAACTAGCTGAGATGAATCTAATCTTCCATTGCACAGAGCCTCACTAACTCCCAGATCTACCTTCTACCTCCAAACTGTAGCAGGTCATGGATTTTACAGTATGGTTCCCTGTGTCAACCTGACTTCATTCCACCTAAGTAATACACAACACTCAGAGCCAGTAAATTCTGTCTATAAATTCATTCTGGCCAGTAAATTCTGTGCCCTGGAATGACCTTCTGTGTTCATATCAGACACAGGAATAAAAAAAGGCTTCCACATTGATGTGTGATATCCTTCTGTATGCCGTGAATATGTATTGCTTTTAGTGACTGATGAATAAAGCTGTTTCAGCCAATGGTGAGGAAAAATATAGCTAGGCATGAAATCTAAACAGAGAAAAGGAAAGTGGAGTCAGAGAGATTCCATGTAGCTGTTGAAGGAGTAACAAGTAGAACATCACCAGTAAGCTACAACCTCGTGGCAATACACAGAAATAATAAACAGAAATGGGTTAATTTAATTGTGAGAGCTAGTCAGTAATATGCCTGAACGTTTGGCCAAACAATTGTAATTGATATTAAGCCTAAGGGTGTTATTTCAGCAGTGACTACGGTAATCAGTAAGCAGGAAATAAACTGGTTCAAGGGGGCCAGTGGGACAGAGAAAAATCATTCAGTTACTCAACATGGTTATATCTCATTACAAAATACAAAGAATGTTAATAATCAAGGCAGTACCTTTCCCCAAATCAACAAGCCTATACAAATATTCTCAAGTAAAAATCATCAAAAGAACACCAAGACAGATTTTAAAAAAAAATCACAAATTCCATTAAAGAGTTAAAGGAGTTTAAAGAAGACACATAGGGACAGCTCTATAAACTTAAAATTAATGCATGCTAGAATGATGCCTAAGAAAACAAAAACACAAGGATGATGAAAATGAAAGGATCCTTGGCTGGAAAACAGAATGTACAAAAGCAATAATAACATAGAAGAGGATTCAAACTTTACGAAGATGGATTTGAAAACCCAATAACAAATAAGAAAATTCAAAGTAAAGCTTAACATGTAGGATGAATAAAGCAAAAGATAGAATATCAGGACTCTAACATAGAGTAGAGAATCTAGAAAAATGAGTAATGAAAATAGAGGGAAAGTTTTAAAACACAAAATGGAACATGCAAGAAATGTGATATAGCATGAAAATACCAAATCTTGAATTATAGAAACAGATGGAAGAAAAGAATCCCAGGTCAGTGATATAAACCAGGTAGTCAACAAGAAGAGAAAAAGAATCTTCACACCAAGAAATGCAGATATAAAAAGAATACAGATACGTATATACAGATATAAAAGGCATACAGAATATCAAAGAAACACGGCCAGCAAATAAACTTCCCATTGATACCACAGTTAAAACATCACATATAGTGAGAGAATAAAGAAAGGCTACAGAAACCTGCAAAAGATAAACAAAGATCAAAAGTCACATATAAAAAAAAAATTAAGAGCTGATTTCCCAACAGAAACTTTGAAATCCAGAAAAGCCTGGAACAAAACACCCCACAATGTAAAAGATCACAACTGCCAAACTAGATTAAAATAACTAACACAATTACTTGACATAATAGAAGGTGAAGAAAAAAAAAACTTTCCATGATACAAACAAATAAAATTTTAAGAAAGTGTGTATATCAGACAAAACCTAAAGGAAGTAATAATACAGAGCTGAAGAGAGGAAGGAACACAGCCAAGGGAACTAATAAAGAAAACAAATGAAGACGTAGTTACTAAAAGATAATAATACTGTGACACAGATAACAGCAAAACTCAATGAGAAAATGAATGCACCAACATACATCTCTAAACAAATTTTAAATAATATTTTATTTAATTCCATAATAAAAGGACATAGGCTGAAAGGATCGTGAAACAAAACCTATCTATCTATTGTTTAGGCAAAACATTATTTAGCTTTAAATACAAGCACCAAGATAAAATGAAAACTTGGGCAAAGTATTCCTATCAATTGGCACCAGAAAGCAAGCAGGCATTACGAACTTAATCTGATAAAATTGACTTGAAATTAAAACTAATCAGAATAGATAAAGAAGGACTTTATTCCAATCATTAACAATTACCGAAGACGACATTGCTATCCTTCATACACATGTATCATACATACAAATTCACCAAATAATATCACACATAATTTCATAAAGAGTGTTACTATTGAAATTAATTACACTGGTTAACATCAACTCATCAATGGGAGGTTATTTCAATAACCCACTTTCTGTCACAGATAGGCAACCTGGACAAAACAGCTATCAGAGAAACATTAGATTCATTAAATCTAAACATTAGATAACATTAAATCAAATCACACATCAGATGAACTTACCATAAATCAATGAAATATTGTACTAAAACACCGAACAACACCAAAATTTCTCTAAAATATACTACACCTTAAAACAGACAAAAAACATCTTTAAAAACTTCAGGAAGATTTGAAATAACTCCTTGTATTCTAAGTGACCATAATTGACAACAGAGAAAGTACATAAACTCTCAGGGATTAAACATGATAGTGAAAAATAAGAAATAAATAAAGAAATAAGATATATCGTGGAACAAAAATGATAAGACAACACCCCAAAATTTCTGGGACACAATAAATCACTTATACAAGGAATATTCATAGTTTTAAGTGACTACATGAAATAAATTTCAGAGAAGAATTTCTTCTGCTAATGTATATAATCCAAAACGCTTCACGTTAGCCTCAGACAGACTCTTTAGACAAGGACAAAAGGCCTTCTTCACCAAAAAATATTACTTGGACAATCTCTAAGCAACATATTAAAATTCTTGGTTAGGTTTCCATTGCTGTGAAAATACAGCATGACCACAGTAACTTTTATAAAGAAACATTTCATTATGAAGATTTGCTTACAGTTTAATAGGTTCAGTCCATCATCATCATGGCAAGGAACATGGTAGCATGTAGGCAGATATGGTGTTAGAGGAATAGCTGAGAGTTCTACATATTGCAAACAACAGGAAGTCAACTGAGTGTCATACTGAAAAAAAGTTTGAGCAAAAGAGACCACAAAACCTGCCCCCACAGTGACACCCTTCCTCAAAAAAGACCAGAGCTCCTAAAAGTGTCACTCCCTTTGGGGATCATTTTCTTTCAAACTGCTATACCATAGAAGTGTGGATTTGTGTCTGGGTCTTTAGTTTGATTCTATTGATCATCATATCTGTTATTATGCCAGTATCATGTAGTTTTTGTTACTATAGCTGTGTAATCCATCTTATAATCAGGAATGGTGTTCCCCTAACAGTTCTTTTATTGTTCATGGTAGTTTTAGCTATCTTGGGCTTTTTTTTTTCTGTATGATGTTGAGAATTGTTCTTTTAAGGTCTTTAAAGAATTGTGTTGATATTTTAATGGGGATTGAATTGAATCTGTAGATTGCTTTCGGAATGATAGCTGTTTTTACTATTAATAATACTGGTCCCTGAGCCTGAGAGATCGTTCCATCTTCTGATTTCTTCTTCAATTTCTTTCTTCAAAGACTTGAAGCTTATGTCACACAAGTCTTTCACTTGTTTTGTTATAGTTACCATGAGATATTTTATGTTATTTGAGACTTTAGTGTAGGGTATTCTTTTCCTAATATTTTTTTCAGCCCATTTGTCATTTGTATATAAAAAGGCTACTGACTTATTTAAGTGAATCTTGTATCCAACAACTACGCTGAAAGGCTTTATCAACTGTAGAAATTTCCTGGTCGAATTTTGAAGGTCACTTATGTATAGTATCATATCATCTAAAAATAATATTACTTTGACTTCTTCCTTTCTGACTTTTATACCTTGATCTCTTTCAGCCATCTTACTTATTGCTCTGGCTAAAACTTCAAATACTATATTGCATAGACATGAAGAGAATAGACAACCTTGCCTTGTTCCTGGTTTTAATAGAATTGCTGATTTTTTTTCCATTTAATTTGAAGTTGCTTATTGGTTTACTGCATATTGCTTTTATTATACTTAAGTATGTCCTTTGTTTCCTTGATCTTTCTGGAACTTTTATCTTGAAAGGTGTTGGTTTTGTCAAAGGTTTTTTTCAGCCTCTAGTGAGATGATTATGTGGCATCAGTTTATTTATATGGTACATTACATTGACTGATTTTCATATATTCTCTGTAATGAAACTTATTTGGTCATATCAATCTTTTTGATGTTTTTGGATTCTACTTGTAAGTATTTTCTTTAAGTATTTTTGTATCAGTGCTCAAAGAATATTTCTTAAAAGAAGGCAAATTTAGCTTTATTCTTTTTTCTTGTGCAAGAATTCAAACAATTAGTAGTCATATGCTTTCTTATAGCTTCTTAGATTGTGAAACTTTATTCTGTAGTATAAATGCTCTCTCATTTCAATAATGAAACACAAAACAATAGTAACAATAATACAAAAAAAGAAAACTATAATTAGGATTCTTTCCAGGTTTTACACTGAGTACAGTATAATAAGCGAGTGCTTCAGAAAATGGAGATCTGAGATGTATCATGCTGGCAGAGTTATTAGTCGTGGTACTCTGAACAATTATCTGACTCTCTTAATCTCAGTTTCCTTGAAAGCAAAATGAGAATCATAAAACCTATAAATAATCAAGAATTAGACAGCATCATATGTGTACTGAGGGACTAAAGAAATCAATTGCACTGGGTTCAGGCATTGCCTTTATTATGATGCCCGTATTATTCCACTTAAAATTGGCTTCACAGAGTTTGCTAAAATTTTCTCAGATATTCTTGCAGAGAAGTATCAGGCCATATGAAATAGGATATTTAGAAGCATGGTCCCTCAAATGCCCATAGATGAGGATTCAACATGGTCCTGAGTTGCTGAGCAACGATAGTGCTGGTGGGTCATAGACTGATAGAACTAGAAAGACTGTCAAACTCCTAACAAACCTTCCATTTCCTATGATGGTACCACAGAGCAAGCAGAGTTCATGCAAATGTGAATCTTAGTTCAAATCTATACCACCACTCTTTACAATCAAGCAATTTCCATTTTCCTCTGACTTTCATTATGAAATGGAGAAAAATCTCAGTTAGCGATCGTTTTTCCATCAATTTATATTTTCATAATGCACACATTTTCCAAAGGATTATTAAAATCTATCACATACCTGCAGATAAAAGAAAACAAAACAATTTCATTCTCAACTGCACCAACCAGCAGTTAATCCATGCAGCTAAAGAAAAGGAATGCCAAGAAAACTGGGTGAGCACTTCAATGCTGACAAAATGATGGATAATAACCTGCAAGAAATTTTCTCTTCTAAGAACCAATAAATATTTTTGGAAATATGGATGCCATATAAAATGTTTTTTATTCTTTCAAATGTTGTAAATATATTAAGAATAAGTGTATGTGATATTTCAGTACTATCTAATAGAAGTTGCAATATTTGAATCAAAACATTTTAATCTTGCTCATGCATTTCCCTATTGTAAAGGTTCCTAACATCCATATTCATTATACTACTTCTGTCTTCATTTATGCTAGCATATGTGGTAAAGGAGCACATGTGAACAGGATTTATGTTTATAATAGTTTTATTTTGACTGACTAGTACCTGCTTTAAAGCACCTTGATGAAGAACTTTAAATCCAGAAGCATCTAAAATGTACAACTTCCCCTTTATTTAAAAGCACAAATCTACCAAGAGTGTTTATTCCAGAACTTTTACTCATTTAAACTTTTAATGAGGAGCAGAAATTGAAATATTTTCTCTAACTGCAAACTGAATTCAATAAAATAACAATACACAGCTCATAAACATGCATGCTCTATGTGTAGTCACGTATTATTCATGGTGACAATAGTGTTTTTCATCCTTCAAATCGAAATATTCTATGTAAAACTTCAGTGCATGTTTAGGTAAGTGTGTGTATGTGGTATATTCATGTGTATGTATGTGGTGGTGTGTTACACTCACCAATATTATATAAAGCCAGAGGTTGATTTTATTTTTTTTCTCCTATCATATTCACCTTGTATTTCAAGATATCCTCTCTTACTAAAAATGGAATCTTTTCTTCCACAAGACTGTCTGGTCTGAAAGTCCATAATCTTCCTGGTTCTGTCACTCAGCGCTGAAATTACAGATGCCTAACTTTATATCCAGTTTTTAATATGAACGTTTGGGATCCAAACTCAGGTCCTAGTGCTTAGGCAGCAAGCACTTTTCCCAGTCAGCCATTTTCCCAGTCCACTATGTGAAACTTTAAGATAATAAATTTCACATAAGAAAACCAAGACTATAAGAAAATTTGTTTGGAAAGATAAAAATTAAAATTGAAAAAATAATTAAACATTTAATAATGTTTAACTTAATAAATTATTAAGACCATTTGAAATTATTTTGCAACTTTTAGAATTTGTTTGATGACAATCTATTTCTAACATCCTTAAGATTTTGGTGTACTATGAATCCTATATCTTTACTTAGTAATACTTGGAGCATCATTTTATATCTGGTATGTGAAACAATTTCAGTATGGCATAAACAAACAAACAAATATATAAATAAATAAATATCTACACTAATACTGATTAAATTACCAATGGACAACCATTTCTTTCTACTTTTTGGAAGGAAATGGCTCATCATACATTAATATGATTTATTAATTTCAACCATTAAGAAGGAAAAATTATTAAAATTTACCCCAAATTAATGGCCCATCTATTATGCTTGTGTGCCATAGTCATTCTCCAATTTTCAATATCTGGTAGATAGTTCCTATTCTCTTGTAAGGTGGCATCTCAGATGGTCCGCACTGACCCCTTACTCCTTGAAAACTCTTCCTGCTCTTGTGGGACCCTATGAAATTCTTTGCTTTTGTTCTCTTCCTTTTCATTTCTTTCACAGTTCTTCTTTCACAATCCTCCTTGTACAAATTAAGATTTGTCATTTTTCTGTCCCTTTTTAATCCTTCTTTCTTACTAATTTCTTTTATTCATTAAGCATATTTGATTTTGTTTCTTGACAGCAAGATTTGTTCTTGATAGTACGGAGAGTGGAGAGTGAGAGATGAGAATTGAACTGGTTTATACCTTTCAGACAGAGAGTGGTAAACGCATGTCTACTTACACACTTAAATTATGATGCAGTAGAAATAGTACTATGGAATATGAGAGTTCATAGGAGGGTTTGATAATTGTGTGTATGTGCGTGTGCATGTGCACTTGTGTGTTTTGTTTGTATACTTTGTGCATGGTGAAGGTGAGAGAAATGTGTCTAGCATTTACAATAGATATCTTAATTAGGATTTCTATTGCCCTGATAAAGACCACGACCAAGAGCATGTTTAGAAGAAAAATGTTTATTTCACCTATTTTGTCTTTCACTTCCAGGTCAATAGTCCACCATAGAGAGCAGTCAAGCAAACAGGAACCATGGGGAGGATTGCTGTTTAAAGATTTTCTCTTAAGGTTTCTTAAACCTGACTTTGATAGCATGCAGGACAAACAGCCTAGAGATGCTACCCAACAGTAAACTGAACCCTTGCATATCAGTTATCAATCAAGAAAATGTACCTCATTCTTGCCTATGGGTCAATATGGTGGCACCATTTTCTCAAATGAGATTTCCTCTTCCTAAATGGCTTCAGCTTGTGTTAGGTTGACATAAAACTAGCGAGAACAGCAGTCTGCCTGTGGAGTCAGATTCATGATTTAAAACCACTTTACTACATTCAGTTCCCATTCTAAAGAAATTAAGCTTGCTGACGGTATCTAAAAGAATCATGTTTAAGACCTCTAGATATTTACGTTCATTTCTCTAAGCACAAATCGGCATGTGATCCTGCCTTCTTCCCTTCCAGAATGCTTTCTTTTTTTGCTGTTTTTTTTTTGTTTTTTTTTTTTTTGATTTTTGAGACAGGGTTTCTCCATAGCTTTTTCTTTCCTGTCCTGGAACTAGTGCATGTAGACCAAGCTGGCCTCGAACTCACAGAGACCCGCCTGCCTCTGCCTCCCGAGTGCTGGGATTAAAGGCGTGCGCCACCACCGCCCGTCTCTCCAGAATGCTTTCTAACCATCTTCTTTTATCCATTGACATGAAGCACAACTATCATTTTCAAGGGAAAAGATGCGACCATTGATTTGTACTGAAAGCCCAGGTACACAGGCTAAAACTTCCCACTCTACAATGTGGGAAGGATTACACTAATTTAATCACAGAACAAAATAGCAATAAATCAATGCTTTTTACTACCAAATACTCTGGTGGCAAGAGCAGGTAGATGGGTTACAGAATACAGGGAAAATTCTACTACATGTGAATAACGTTGTCCATTGACTTTCTTAACTCTAGGTGTTATGGGATGGGAGAATTCAATAATACATTCAGAGCATTTTACCTGGTAGTTGAAGGAGTGTTAGACCATATACAAAAAGTAGTCACTCAAAATCTATTAGTGGTTGTAACAGGGGGCCAATTGTTGCAGGAAGGCCCGCTTGTTCATCCCTGCTGCCCGGCTAGTTTAGCCTCGAAATAACCACACAGATGTATTCATTAAATAACTGCATGGCCCATTAGCACTAACTTCTTATTGGCTAACTCTTACATATTAATTTAACCCATTTCTGTTAATCTGTATATCACCATGAGGTTGTGGTCTACCAGCAAAATCTCAGCATGTCTATCTCTGGCGGCGGATCCATGTTGTCTCTCTGACTCTGCTTTCTTTCTCCCAGCATTGCATTTAAATTTCCCTGCATACCTAAGTTCTGCCATGTCAAGAACCCAAAGCAATTTCTTTACTAACCAATGAAAGCAACAAAAAGACAGAAGGACCTCCCATACCAAGTGGTGATAAAGACATTCTCTGGATCTGCAACATCACAATCCCGATCCCTCTAGAACTGTCACTAGTAATCCACCTCACAGGTGCTCGCAATGAAACTTGAGTTCCCTGAGGTAGCAATATGGACTTTGAACTTCTGAACTATCACTTTATCCCTGATATAAAAACTGTTTAAATGTAAAGAAGGAAGCTCAAGTTTGAAGCAGTTATAACAAAGACATGAATGACCCAGTAATTCCTTAATAAGATAATAATAAATGTTATTTTAATGGGTTTTGAATTGAGGTTATAAAAGAATATAATAAATTTGTGAAAAGGGCATGGGAACATCTATTGTTAATATTGCTCAATAAAAAAATTGGAATGACAACAACTATGGGAAGGAACTCAGAAATGCCTGTGGCCTTCCACAATTTCTAGAGAATAGTTAGAGTAAATGGCATTCCCATGCCTCAGATGTTTCTCTGAAGAAAATTAACATTTTGCTTTATATAGCCTCAAACTTGTTGGCCTGTGAAAAAGACTTCTCTGCTGAATTGCAAACTCATAATCTGTTATCAAGGGACTTGAAATAATAAACATGAGCCTTGTCCTGAACATTGCACTCAAAGGATCAGCTGCCTTGGATTCCTGGTTTTCTCTCTCAGTTCTCCCAGTCTTAGAAGAGGAGACTTGGCCAACCTATCACTGTTTCCAAAAGAGATAGACCTTAGGTTCAGAAGAACAATAGGAATGTGTCCAGTTAAAGAAACTGAAAGCTTTAGGAAATCTTGACAATTGAATTTCTGGAGTGCCATTTGTTCATTGAACCATCAATCCAGAACACTGAGGATTATAGGAACAATAGAAATTCTGTACAAAAGGCTACATTCTCAAATAGGCTTAAATGTTTATCTTCTAAAGTGAGTTCCACAATCAAAATGTAATTTATTTGGAATGCTCACATAGAAATAATTATTTTTAATAGAAATTTTTCTACCGTGAAGGTGGAGACTTTCTGACAATAAAAAGCATTTAACCAATGTGCCAACAACAACAACAAAAAAAAAAAACAAACAGACTAAAACATGTTTATATGTTTGCTTCAAAGGAATTTGAATAAAATATAATCTCCAGGTTTCAAATAATCCATACATTAAAATGATAAAAGATAAAATCCTTATTGACTAAGTCATATTTTTATAAATACCTAATCTTGTTCTGATAAAAGCTAGGTATGAGTTTTCTGTCACTAAATCTAACATTGATTTTAGGAATTTTCTGGTGTGAGAAGTCCTCTGTCTATGTGCTGCTTTCATTGGTAAATGAATAAAGAAACTGCCCTGGCCCATAGATGGGGCAGAATTTAGGTAGGCAGGGAAGATGGAACTGAATTCTGGGAGGAAGAAAGCAGAGTCAGAGAGACGCCCTGGATAAATCACCAGAGTAAGACATGCTGCTGAAACTTAGCTGGTAAGTCACTGCCATGTGGTAATACACAGATTAGTAGAAATGGATTAAACTAAGTTGTAAGAGTTAGCCAATAAGAAGTTTGAGCTAATTGGACAAGCAGTGTTTTAATTAATATAATTTCTGTGTGGTAATTTTGGGGCTAAGCTAGCAGTGTAGCTGGGAGGTAACAGCAGGCCCTCTTCCTACAATTTTCAAAATTTATTACAATCAATTTACTCATATTCAAATTATTCTTGAAATTTATTTTATCATTTATTAACATATAATTACTTAAATTTCATGGCCCCTTTGATCATTACTGTTATGCATATATGTAAACATATATAAGCATACTTATGGATAAATCCACAAAGTAAACCTGTTGAGAATTTCTATATTTTCAAACTTTCTTATGACACATTTTAAAATCCTAGCTTTGTTCTCAAATTTTCACATCCATCTTGAAAAAATTCCTTACCTGCATCTGCAGAAACAAAGTATATGAGCCCTCGTCACACACAGAAAGACAAATACAATACCCACACAAACTCCCCCACACAGACACATACATACACAGAGAAAGACACATTCACAAGAATGCACACACCGAGATACAAACATGTACAGAGAGAAACAATGCACACATAGAGAAACAGAGACAAACACATAGAAACACAATAGACAAACACACACACTAATTATTTGTAGTTTTATCCTGACTTTCAATAAGTAGTAACTATAATGGAAATTATTACTGTGCTATTATTGAAGATTCAGAATCCAGAAACAAAGACTAGTCCAAAATAAAAGACAAGGGCTATTTAATGATGATATTAAAGATAATAAATTGATTTTTTCAACTAGATTTGCATGAATAAAGGTAGGATTCTCCTAAAGCTCAGAAGAAATGAAAGAAATATTCCTTATAGATTTTTTTTAATTATAGTAAAAGCTCCTGGAAAGGCACTTCATATTTAAAAAGAAAACAAACAGAATATTTAAAGTCCAGATTCATTCCATCTCTTACAGAAGGGTAATAAAGCACAAGGCCCTCCCAGGAGCTGAGAGTGGACTTGCTCACTGAAAGATTGACATTCTCCTTTTGTATGTTTCTAACACCTCTGGGGTCTATTCACATTAATTATAGAATTTGATAGGAACTTTTGACTCCTGGCATAACAAATGACCCCAAACTTAGTAAATAAAATTTATACAAGATTGCTCTCTTAGTGTTCTGAGATGTCTGGCATGGGATTTACTGATCTGAAATGAGGGTATTTCACTCAGGAGAACTCTAAGGGAGAGTTAAATCATTTGTACACCCAGGCTGTTGACAATTCAGTTCTTTGCAATGGTAGGAAAAGATCCCATTTTCCTTGCTGGCTACCATCTAAGAACTATTCTCAGATTCTGGAGTCTGTTTATACTTTTATACTTCTTTTTTCCATCTTCAAAGATGGTGTGATGCTTTGTGGGTCTTGTTTTGCCTTCCATTTTATCACCTCTATATAACTCATCTGCGTAGCTCCTTCATTTTGTAATTTTTACATTTTTATTACATTTTATTCATCATGGTACTGTCACATATGCTATATCAGGTTTAGAAATAACTGCAGGAGTCCATACTCTCAGGATACTCTGAGAATGCCAAACACAAACTTGATAGCAATTTCCTTTATTACGTGAGTCCTTCTTTGACTTTTAACAAACATGGGATTATGTCTAACCCTAAATATATGATAATCCACTGTAAACCCTAATTTGAATTGTATCTATAACTCACAGATTCCAAAGATGATTGGGCTATTGGACAAGTTGAGTTAAATAAATAATTAATATTTACCTCAAGTTTTTTTGAACTTTAAACTGAGGATCTAGTTCAATTAATAAAACACATTTTAACATGTGCCTTTAATACTCAATTAAAAGTTTCATCTTGACAGATATTGTATTTTTATTATGAACGTTAGCTAAAACTATTAGTATAACTTTACTGATACATCAAAATTGCTTTTATAAAATGCCAACAAAACAAAAATAATATTTAACGAATGTATTTCCACTAGTTAAATAAGCATTTATCAATTATTTCATTTATATAATGTTTGTAAACATTTTGTATTTGCTGTGTAAATACTTTTATCTATAGGCCTATTTATGCATAAGTAGTAAGATGTTTAAATATTTAAGCATAATATAATTCTATTTCATCTTGTGTTATATTGACTAAATTATATTGGATAAATTGTATAAACCCCTTGGGAGCATATTTAGTTCCATGAAAATTTACACTTCTGTCAGCATCCTGAGCTAATGGTGATTATTGAAAGTCTAAGTTGAATTGCTGAACATAGCAATGGGGGTCAAAGGTGCCATGTACTGTCATTAGCCTCCAAGCCTCAGAGTGTCACGATCCATAAACATAAGGGCTTTGAATTGCACACACGTCTTCACATTCTATTTTTCTATTACAACAATTGCTTCCATGTCATGTCTTCAATGAAAATTTAGTTACAGATGAAATGGAAAAAAAATATATTAACAAACATTATTTCCTTTGCAAAGATTTTTTTTTAATAAACACACAGGAAAAAGATCCTAAATTTAACAAATGAGGAAAATTGATTTCATCTGAATGTACTGTTGATAGTGAAGCTAATGCCTAGAGACCCGCTCTAAATCTTGTAGTATGCTGAGACTGCTCAGATTTATGCTTTGGATTTGTTTGGTGCTTGCTCTTACCTTTCTTCTATTATTTTTCCACATGGGTTACTTTATTGATAAATCAAAAGAAAAAGGATCAAATAGCTAAAGCAGGAAAGTAATAAAATGCACACCTCAGGGTTGTTGCCAATCTAATTAATTTTTCATTTGGTTCTTATGTATTAGCAACAAATCAATTTGGGATTATGTTTACAGAGTTATAAAAAGCGAGGAGTCCAGACCCTCAATTTGTTGTCTATACTGTCTGAATTACTCAGTTAAGTGACCCCCAAGGAGATCATAATGTATATAAATAGGTACCTGTAAGAACCTTTATATTTAATTACAGACCAAGTCATCAACACTTCCTGCAGACATTGCCTCTAATAGAAGTGTAAAGTTGGGGGACCAAGCAATGGGCTCCTATTTTAAGACTTTTTTCTTTTCCTTTTCATTACATATTTTAGCTAAAACGTCCTTAGAAAACTATTTAGCAATAGGAGTATTGGACCACAAACAAGTACCTCTCTCTCAGTCAAAGGAGTTCTCACTCAAATGGAAGGTGATATTAAGATTAATGGTCTTTATCCTATAAGAATTTTCAATTATAGTTATATAGTGACTCACTCCAGAAAATAAAATTGTAAGAAATAAGCAGGAGGCATATTACAGTTCATGGAAATAAAGAACCCGTTAAGCAAATGATGTCTTTTGAAACAGAGTTCTCAGTATATTAAGGAAAAAATAAATGTTGTGTGTTGATGGAAGTTCAGTGCACACCCTTACAGGGTTTATGGTACTTAGAAATTTAAGATAATTTAATATACTTGGAAACCAAGGTGCTGTGAGTTTAAGGAAACTAAGAAGAGTATCTAGCAACCTTTAGATTCTTCTTTAAATTTTAATGTATTCAGTTTGTCTTAAAAGTTCTTCCAGTACCACCCATCCTACCTCTGTTTACACTGTTCACCACTTCTCACCTGGGCTTCCAGAACTTTCTTAGCAACCGCAGCTAATCCAATTTATGACTAAAGCAGATTCTACTACTATATCAACATATCACATTTGGTACTGTTACAGTTACATGCGTAATCTGTAATAATAGATTCCTCTCAACAATATCTAAACTTTTATAACTTTTACAACTTAAGGAAAGGACACACTGCCTCAGGGAAGATCTGCAGGCACTTCCTCACCCCAGTTCACTTAAGACATCAGCAAGTGTCACTAAAGGATGGCTATAAATACTGATTCCCAGGTTATCAATATCTGGTTTAAAGACTGTATAGGTTTTATGTCAATGCCTAACTTCAACACTGTGAGCCAAAACATTTTTATATGTATATTTATATGATGGTTGTTGGGGGCATGAAATGTGGATGTTAAAATATCCTTGTATGTTTTGCACAGATTCATAGGGTTATTTTTTTGACCAAACACAATAAAGAATACCTCATTTGAGAACAAACATGTGAAGAAGTTTTACAACCTAACAAGTAAATATTTTGTTTAAGTATCAGTTAATATCTAATTGAACCAGAGATAAAATTGTGTACCATTTCTGGTTGGAACTTTTCTGATTCTGAGAACTCTTGGGGTGGGGAATGAATTACAAACTTTCCTGCTACCAAAGTAGATGGGTTCACTGCAGGAAAAGATGACTTCCTGGCATCCTTATATGTATTCTTGCATCTTAAATTCATTTTGAGATAGATAAGTTGGGGTAGGACAGTTTCTATCTTGAAGCACACAGTAACCTCTGTGTCCCTGTGTTTCTCTTAGGGAATAGTTTAAAAATTGGATGGGAATTAGGTCCCCTCAGTCTCATGAGAGATTTTTCACTGGGGTTTTATGGCTTAATTAGTATTCAGGATTTAAGTGGAAGAATTAGCCTTTTCTTTGAAAAAAAAATAGTGCCATGCTTTCTAAATTGTATGAGAATGTGTTTTGTTTTTTTTCTCACTTGCTCTCTTTCTTCTCCCTCCTTCACTCTCATTCTTTCCTTCTCTTCCTCCCACTGCATCCCCATTTGAGTCCTTGTGTTGTGTGTGTGTGTGTCGTCGTGCATAGGCCACTACACATAATTTACAAGATTTTAAAATTCACCCTCTATTTAGGATAAGAAACAATAAGGTGGTGAAACATACTGAGTTACTGAACTGGTGCTATGATCACATTAATATGTATATTTATTTTTAATTGCCCTAAATAAGACCATCACAATTTATATCCTCTGCAAAGACGCACTATATCCCGTTGTCTCTGAAAGTTTTTGAAAGTAATTCCTGTCCTTTCTTCCTTATGTTTTTCAGAATAGCCAGTAAGTGGAGAAACACATTACCATTTGCGTGTTATCATTTTGCCTTAGAATAACTGATTTTGAGATGTAAGTCATATCTCTCAACACATTTAATCAATAGTTTATAACTTCATTTTTCTAGAAGATTCTACTGTATGGGGATTCACACATTATATTCAACAGGTGGTAGGTATGAGGTATGTTTTTAAATGTTAACTTCTTTCTAAAGCTACTGTGCTATTTATTTACCCACAGGGATCTTCGGGAATTATCAACACCATAGGTAGCTGGTGAAATCTGATAACCAAGTCTTTTTTGTTTGTTTGCACATAAAAATGTGAAGTAGTCACCCTCCCAGTCAAAGTCATATTTTCTTTACTATCACAATATTATAAATAAGGGGAAGAAGCCTGAGCTTTAAATTTTGAGCATTTAAATGTCAACTCTTGATCTGTTTAGGCATTGAGAGAGGTGAAATAAGCAAGTAACCTCTCTAAGCCTGTCTACTCAAATGTAAAGCATAAATAACAGGACCTCTTCCCTCAAGTGCACTATGAGCCAAACAAGGAAATAAAGAAAACAACATTAATTGTATAAACTAGAGTCACTTTTTTTTTTTTTTAGCCCTCCTCATTATATGTAGGGACCAGTCTAAGGAGCATTATGAGTAAACCATTTTGGAAAAAGAAAAATCTGTCAATAAGTAAAAGTGTCATTACAGGTGAAAGATTCCTTTACTTTTAAATATTCCTAAATAATGAGACAAAGTATATACAGCCAAGTCAAATACACAGCAATATCACTCCATGACACAATGTTGGAAAAATGAGTGAATTTCTCAGTGGACTAAGGAACATTTTGCACTATTGTGAAAATTTTGGTGTTACTTTAATGTTCACCAAATGTTATGTGCCTACTATTTGATACCCAAATTACTGTAATATATTTCTGAAAATAAATTAACAGGAGATGCAGAAACTACATGGATAACTTAAAATTAATTATTGGATTTAGAAAGTTCCAAATACATGCAATACATATTAAGATTTATGTTATAATTTTACTAGCTTAAGCCATTATGAAACTTGTAGATAATACAAGAGGAAAAAAGATTGCCAGAGAAGTATACACATGGTAAAATTAAATTTTGGATAAATAACTAATATGTTTCTGAAAGACATGTTTTCCTTTTTGTTGCTAAAATATATTTATATCATCCATCTTCCCTCTCCTTCCCCCAGAACCTTTCTCATCCACCTTAACCACCTTCAGATTTATGTTTTTGTTTCTTCATATATATGAAAATAAATATACAATTATAAATATATAAACACAATCTGATCAGTCTATATTTTTTACTTGTATTTGTATGATTTAATTACTGTTTGCTATTAACAACCAATTTGGGGTCTCTTCCTTGGGAAGAATGTTTCTCATCTCTTGCTAGCATCTTTATTTTATAGTTTATAACATATATTCTATTTAATAGAACAGCTAAACTATTGTTGATTTTTAATTCAAAATTCAAATTTTACTGGTAGCCTATGTTGCTATGTCTTAAATTTTACAACTCAATGAAGAAGAGAATGACGTACAGGGATTTGATTATATTGGTGACATATTCTTTCTTAAGTAGAGTATTGGGTAGGTGAGCACTAACACATTTTTCTTGATGTAATTTTCAAAGACTTAAATCTTATCTATGATATTTAAAGTGTAGGCAACTTTTCTGTTCTGCCATCCATCTCCCAAATAGCAACATGGTCGATAGCTTTGGCTTGTTTCTAACAAGGTCTAAAGATTTAAATTAACCCATTTCTATTGTTTCATTTTCTGCATCATGACTTTATTGCCTTCACTCTTTACGATCCATGCTGCCTTCCTACTTCCTCTATGTCTGGCTGGTAACTCCAACTTCTTCCCAGCGTTCTCGGCCCTTAAAATCCTGCCTAACTATTGATGACTTAGCTTTTTATTAAACCAATCACAGTGACATATCTTCACACAGTGAAACAAATATTCCACAACATTAAAGTATAATGGAAGATAACGTCTAGAAAACATCCCATTAAAAGATAAAAGTAACAACTGGGGAAATCAGTCAGTGGATAAAAGCATCTGCCATGAAAGCATATGGATCTAAGTTAAAATTCCCAGCACCCACATTTCTTGTACTTTTGCTGATTCTTGTTTGTTGACTTTTTTTAAGAGAGAAAGTATTTCTAAAGAGATCAGTGTGTTCACACCTACCTGTAAGTCCAGCACTGTAGGAAGCAAAGTCTGGAAGATTACTGTGGCTTGTTGGCTTCCAATAAAACTCAGGTTCAAACAGGACTCCATCATAAGGGAAAAAAGAAGACAATGACAGAAGACACCCAAAACCTTCCTTTGGCCTCTGTGCAAGTATATGCCACATATACATATACATAACACACACAGCACACACACATACACACACACACACACAGAGCCCACACACATACAACACACAGAACCCACACACATACAACACACACACAGCACACACACAACTTAAAAAAGGAGCTGCACCACCATCAAAAAACCTAGCAAGATGACCAAAATAAAGGTTTTTTAAAAGGTATATAGAAACTATAAAAATAGTAATAAATTATTATTGTGCTTTATTTTGGCATTATTCATATGTCTACATATCTGAAATAGATTTTCTTCCTATTCACTGATTTGATAGGATGAACTATTCTAGAATTCAATCTACAATCTAAAAAGATAATCATCTCAATTATAGGTTAATCAATGGAACTACATTTGGCTAAAGGTAAAACTCATAATGGATGTAAATTTTTAATCTATGAGACAAATTTCACAAATTTAGTCCTCACTTATTTCACCTCTGAGGACCTGAATGCATGAGTGAGGTCAAAGAGATGCATGTGTCTCTCTCTACTGAGAATCAGAAAACTGAGGCCCCCAATCACGAATATGCACTAAAATCTCTAGGAAATCAAAAGTACTTGAATGTCTGGGAACTAAAGCAAGTGAGTCTACTTTAATTGCATGATAGAACAAAGCAGTCTTTGGTGTCCTTTAAAAGTCAAGAAGGACTGGAGAGATGGCTCAGTGGGTACAACGCTTGCTGCTGGTAACCTGAGTTTGATCATTTCCCAGAGTAGAAGTATAGAACTGATTTCCCAAAAGCTGTCTTTTCAACTCCACATGTGTGCCCTGGAACATGTGCTTCAATACACATGCAAGTGTCTTACATGTGCACACTATAATAAATAAAAAAATTAGAAACCTTCTGAAGGATCTTTTTTTTAATATATGGTTGGGACTGACACAGATTGTACTAAAACTTGAAAAGAACATACACTTGGATTAAAGATGATATAAAGTAAGATTTATTTTTTGGACTAAGGAGCCATATGTTTAGAGAACAAAGTGAAAAAAATCTCAAACTGAATTGGTTATTGAGCTATTTATTATTATTGTTAAATTGACAGCAATACAGGAGTGATGGGTCTACCACCTTCACATGAGCAGTGCTAAAGAAACCCATTGCACTGAATGGAGTGATTCACATAGTGTGGTAAACCTTAAGAACAAACAATGAACCACTAAGAAGCAGCAGGAAGATGCAGCCTCAACACATCAAAGATGAGTTGGCAGTTTTTCAGATCTGGGCATGCAAATGCATCTGTGTTTCCTAGCAACCGCTGCCTTTACCACAATAAGGGAGATTTAAGGCAGTCAAATTTTATTTTGACTTGAGTAACATGAGCTTTGGTTTATGGCCCTTTTTCTTCTAGCCACATAATTAAATGACTAAATCCCATCCACAGCATTATCTACAGAACATGATTGGAGAAAGATTAGCCATTAGAGAGAGGGGAGATTGCTATTATGGTTTCTGAGGCCTATAACCACCCACTCTCTTAGGAACCCTATTATGGTTGAGCGTTTATGTTATTGGTATTGAGACTCAATTCACATACATCAAACTGTAAATTCCATTTACAGTCAATCCATATATTTTGGTCCCTTCTAATAACTTATTTATTTGTGTGTTTCACTTCATGAGAAATTATGTGTTTCAGAATCTCTATTGCTGCCAGTGCCTCTGGAACTTGATTCTTATGGCACAATAAACTGATTCGCACTTCTGAGAAAGTCCAAGAATTTGCTGTTTCACCTTAGAGTTTAAACAGTTTCATCAATCCTCTTCACAATGATTCATGAATTTCAGATATTTCCTGTCCCTTCAAATGAGCAGCAATAACATATGCAATCTATTCCCCTGTAGACACAGTCTAGTAAGGAACCATCATAAATCAGGGTGAACAGACAATGTGTCCAAGATGACTTACATGTTTATTATTTTAATTAAAAACAATTATGCTAACAGTGTGGGTTCGTTCATTTAAGTTTCTCTCTTGAGTAACAAAGAGCTGGCCAAGCTTTCCCAGTAAGCACACAGAATAGGCAATGACAACACTCAAGTGCTCATCAAACACACTTAGTTGACAGAATAGCTTTAAGTGTCCGGTGAGCCTTCATTTTCTTTCCTTCCATCATGCTTGCCTAAGTAAAAGATTTTCCCCTTTTCTGTTTAAATTCATTTCCTTGACAACAAGCATTGCAAACCCCTCAATGATTTCTCGGTGCCAAATGAATTTCTGTCACAGGGCTCAGATGAAATCTGTCTACTCCTGGTGACCAAATTGATCCAGCTGCAGCACAAGATGAAACAGATCATTCATCTAAGTTTGGCTATGCCAAAGGTTGTTCCATCCTCCACAGCACAATTTCTGAAAACTGGGCAACTGGCTTTATCTCACAGCCGGAGCTTAAGGCAGTTGAGTGTTTTCATTACCTGTGGGTATCAGTGGCTTTGGGACACAATCAAGTTGGAATTGCTTCATTATTTTAATGAAGGTTTTCTCTTTCCGTTAGCTAGGATTTTAAAAAAAAAAAAGAAAAGGAAGGTCCAGAACAAAAAAAAAATTCTCATTATTTTTGAATATAGAAAGTGAAGGAAATAAATTGAAAATAGTAAAAAACCTGCAGAAAATCCTGCAGAACGGAGCCCACTGTGCTTTCTGCAGCTACTCTCTTGTATCAACAAGGAAACTGGATGCAGAACTCTGTCCAAAGGAAGCAGAAAGGGATTGTGGCTGTCAAGTTAGTGTCTGTTCTGGTCTTCAGAAGTTTGTTTTTAACCTGAAGATTTTAAGAAAAACATTTCAAGCAAGGAAGATCAAGATACGTAAGTATTTGTGCAAGAATGTAAAAAAATAAATGACCTTCAAGCTCACAAATAATATTTATTTACTGTATTTACTGAGTTTGTGAGAATTGGTATGCTTCGCAGGTAGAAAAAAGTAGGATGTACATTGTGGGTGAGCACTTGCACATCGCCCTCCTGTGAGAGATTACTTTTACTTAAATAGTGACGCCCAAGCTGTGGTGCCCACTGGGATCACCTGCATCATGGATCGCTGGGCCCCATCACAGAGATCAGAGAAATTCATGAACTAAGTAGTCTTTTTTCAATGAAATTTTATAAAAATCCTGACAAAATAGATACCACCATGGAGGTAAAACACAGAAGAAGCAGCTCAGTACAGATCATTAGAAAAGCTTACATTTAGTCAGTTCATATTATAGCATCGGACACTAACTTATATCTTAGACAAAATTAATTTGAATCTTTCCATGGTCTTACACAAAGGATATATTGTTTAATATTTTATAAATAAAGATAGAAAGAATTGTGTCCAATGCTATTGGACAGAAAAATATTTTAATTAATTAGAGCAATTCCAAAGCCCATGACATTTCCCTAAGCTCTTCTGTGAGGCTGTTCTATCATGGGTGTGATACCTGTTCTTTCTTGTGCTTTCCTGCCTTTGGTTTCTTTCATGTACAAAAATGAAACTCAGATATGCATACTGTTCTGCTCATTACCTAAATATTGTCAGGAAATGGCCACTCTTCTCTAGAAGAAAATACTGTACTTCTAGATATTTGTTTCAAGGCAAAAGGTACAAAAACATGGGTGCAAGAGTATTAACGGTGTGACTGGAAAGATTGCTCAGTAGATAAGAGCACCATTGACTGCCCCAAGGCTGCCCACAATCCTTTGTAACATTCGTTCTCCGGTATCCCACATTTTTCTTGCCTTCGAGGGTACAAGATGTGCATATAGTGTATAAATATACATGCCAGCAAACCAGTAATACTCACAAAGTAAAATAAATTAATCTTTAAAATAAGATTCCTAAAGCTGTTTTGACAAATCACCAGTCCTGTATGTTTTAAGCCATTTTCCCTGTTCTATTCTTTTTCTTCTTTCTTAATAGTCATGTCATTATGAGCTTTAGTCGAATAGACACATAGGCAGAACTCGCTGTCCTTGGAGGACGACTAGTAAAACAGTGTTTCAAGAGTGTTATTTTGATAAAGGATTTTTTTCTGTCAGAAGATGAATAGAGTTGATAAGCTCAGAGTCTCTAAAGGCTTTCTCAAACATGCACTTTCCAAAAATTAATAACACAAAGGAGAGCGCTTTAGGAAATGAAGAGTACAGTAACTACATTCTGTTTTATTAGAGAAAGATAGGCTTCCTTCCCAGGGTAACAAGATTTTTCACAGCTATCTGCCTTCCAGAATGATTAGATCTGTTTAAACCCATCATGGCCGCACAGTGTCTGTTGATTCCATGAATGTCATGGGACTCTGGGGGCAAACAGCTTTGTGCGCTGGGAAGGCATTACCCTGGCAGCTGTAGGAGGCCCAACTGGAGACTGCTTCCGTGTCACTTTGCTATTCTGACAGTGCCATGAGGGACACTGAGTTTGAAGAACCTCTGGAGAGTAATAAGGCAGGCGTTAATCGTTAGCATCTCCCGGAATTCTTGTAGTTCTCATCTCCTCCAGATTTTCAGGCTGCTGTTTGTGTAATTGAAGGAAACGACATAGCCAAAGGGAGACAATTTATCTTGTGTACCTCTCTGTGGCACAGCTACCGAACTGAGCTGAATAACAAAAATCCAGGCAAAAGTTACAACTGATCATCAGGAGCCTGTGGACGTGGTTTCTACTATTTTAAGACCGCTAAATTGTAGACTGAAAACAAAATAATTTTATAAAGTGTTAAAAAACATTTATGATTTAAAGCAATCTCAAATATCTTTTCCCTAGAAATAGCCGTCTCGGCAAGGAGATGTGGAGGAAGAGGGCATTTATTATTCAATCCCAGTAAATACTGAGGAATGAGAGCCGGGACAGTATTGTCTGCCTGATGATGCTCACTGGCTTTGCATTGCCAAGATGAAAGGATGTTTAGACATCATTAGTCTAATGCATCTGGTTATATTCATACTGTAAAATACATTGCAAGTACCTGAACCTTTCTCAGTATTTATTCTTCTTGTACTGTTATATTTCAGAATAAACTCGTACTAAATTTCAGGAGGAACAAAATTTCATGCAACTGTCAAACAGTAGAGTGTCTAAAAATTATGGTTAGATATTCTTTTAGAAAACTCACCAAATCAGAATTGGAACATACAAATTATATGGAATATGGTCCTTTGTTGGCTAGTAATTCTAAAAGGTCTCCAATCCTGTGAGGTGCATCAATGTCCTTTAATAGCTCAGAGAAACAGATTTAAGAAAAAACAGTAAAGAAAAGCAAACAATGAAAAAGTAAAAGCAACTGAGGTCTGAAATATTGTGAATGCAATAGAAAAATCCCTTACTCATCTTAAAAGCTTGCTAAAATGTTTTTCTGTTTCTCTGTGTAGTACTGGCTGCCCTGGAATTCTGTCTGTAGACCAGGTAGTCCTGGAACTTAGAGAGTCACTTTCCTCAGCCTCCTAGTGCTGAGGATTAAAGGCCCATGTCACCACTGCTCACCTCCCAGATTTTTTTATATGTTTTTTCATCCTTCTCTTCTGCATCTGGACTAAGTTCCAGAATAACATTCTGGAATATGAATAATAATTGTTCCAACCTGGGTCTTCTTGATATCCATTTGGAGATGATGTGACTCTAGATCCAGCTACTTTGAGATTGTGGGTGGCCATTGTGGCATCTCAACGATACACCACTGTCTCATCAGGAATTGCCTTGCCTGCTATTCCTTTGCACCACCTTCCTTTTTCGTTGGTGCATTGGGTGTTTTGATGGAGGGAGGTAACCTCAAAATGAGACTATATTACTGTGATCCAGCAATCATGCTGACTGAATGAACAGAAAGAAAACTAAACAAAAGTGATCTCTTAATATGCTGAACTGTTTATAACTGTTACTATAAATGAAGACGTTAACCTGAATACTATAATACAAATGATACTCCCAAAGAACTCTACTTCAACTCTGAATGGCCCCAGTCAGCATCGCTACAATGGGGACCAAGTTTCTGACTCATAAATTATGGATGAGCCCAAAAATCATAAACAAACATGGCACAAAACTAATGAAGAAAACTGCTGAAAAGACACTTTGTTTATGGCAGGTGATTTCATTAAGTGACAAGTAAAAATATTAACAACCTAGGAAAAGGAAATTATAAGTCAAATCCCAAAAATCCAAGTTACAATGGAATATGACATAAAAAGATGGAATATTAACTTGGGGAGAAAAGGTAGAGTTGGAACCCACAGACTGAGGGTACTTACTATGGTTGTAAACCAAAGGAAAAGAAATAGAGAAAAGGGCTGTAGTGGTAGCTTAGTGGTTAAGAGCAGTTCCTGCACTGGCAAAGGACCTTGGGTTTGGGTCCTAACATCTATGGGGTAGCTTACGATCATTTTTAATTTTAGAATATGCTATGCCCTCTTCTGACCTTTGAAGACTCTTTTGTGGTACACATATAATCTTGCAGACTTACAGATATAAACTTAAATAAAATAAAAAATAAATATTTTTAAAAAGAAAAAATTCTGGAACTATTACAAGGAATCAGAAAGTGGTGGAGATATGTCTGTGATCTCTTCTTGTCTGTGTTCCCTTTCTGAGACTTAAACACAGAAGCACTCATTTTCTGAATTGTTGGGTTATGTATTCCAGAATATACACATCAAACATTTAAATGAGAACAATACACCTTATGGGCTACCAACCATGCTGTCCATAGACTATAGAAACTGCCAATGAAAAGCTGTGTTTACCAATTAAACAATTAGCATGCTTTATTTTAGCTGTAGACATTAAAGCCATTATGTGGAATTTAAGCATTTTTAGTGTTAAATGTATGGTTACTTCTGAACACTTTCACCTTCTTTTGCAAAATATTCTGAAGTAAAACATAGGAATGGAATGTATTCAAGACATTTGACAAAAAAGGTAAAAAGTCAAAATTTTCTTGGATACTCAAGAAGGACCACTCTCAGGCCTCGGTATCTATGTGTAAATTAATTGGTTTCTCATTTCACAATTTTTGGCTATTTTCCTTATATTAAAAATAACTGCCATCTACTTCTTAACAGCTCCTTCAGTTTCTGTGCCCGTGCCTTCAATGCACTACACACACACACACACACACACACACACACACACACACACACACTATATTCAGGACTCTGCCCTTCTCATTGGCAAAGCTGAAGCTGTATTCCTCTGTTCTGTACTGTTGTTAGCACACAGTTCTCAGAGACTCCTCTTCCACTCATTCTTATGCCTTTAAAAATGTCCCGGGAAGGACCTTGGACTTTCCATAGGGCAGGGAACCCTGACTGCTCTTTGGACTCCAGAGGGAGGGGGAGAGGAGTGGGGGGAAGGGAAAGAGGAGCAGGAGGAGGGGGAGGGAAATGGGAGACTGGGAGGAGGTGGAAATTTTTTTTCCAATAAAAAATAAATTAAAAAAAATGTCCCACTGCCTCAATCTTGGCTTTTCCTTCCCAAATACAGTGGTATTACCTATGATGAAAGATTCGAAGGGAATCTGCACTCTGGCACAAACTCACTCTCTGAATAGTAAGCCCTCATTCTCTATCTGTCTCTCTTACAATAATTGCATATACATGCTCACACTTAATTGCATGTCATGCATGTTTTTCCTCAAAAGACTATTTTGTTCATTTTTTTATCTCAAACACCTCGATTCCTTTAGTGCAGTTGAATTCAGAAGCAGTGAAGAAAGTGACATAATACCTACAAATTGATAATTTGATGACATAATGTAGGTTGATAGCCAAGATTAACATTTAAATACTGCAAGGGCCCAGAGGATTCAGCGAGAGAAAAGGACTAAAGGTCAAATGTACATGTAAACACTGGTTTCTCAATTTCTTAACATCTAATTTGTAAGTGGATTAACTAAAGATTAAAACTTTAAAACAAAACTATCAGGAACACTTATTTCATGAAACTTCCCCCTTGTACTTTTTAATAAGAGGATATAAAATTAAATAGGTATGCTAATTATATTTATTATACAAAGTCATGTGAATCTTTACACTGAACTGCAATAATAAAAATGTTGAAATAGCCAACACTACATTGTCAAGCATGGTAGACATAGAAGCATTGGTTTACCACAACCTCGTTATTTTTCCATTTAAACGTTTTTATCAGAACACATTTGTTAAATTCTGAATGAAATGTATTTGAGAGTCTTGTTCCCAAAATGATATTCCTAAGCACTTCAAGACGTTTTTACAGCTTATGCTGCTCATGAAAAGAAATACCAAAATATGAAAACAAAGAAATTCAAAAGTAAAGTGATAGGCAATCTTCAAAAGGATGTTTTGCCTTCAGACTATTTCCACCTGATAGCATTAGAAAGCTTTCATATCCTGTGATAACAGTTTCCTCTGGCACTTTACAATCCAAGCAAATCACCCTGTTGGGCTGCAGCAACATATGAATGGAGATAACTGGCACCACTGCTGCCATTCCTGGAAAGTGCTAGGGCACATCTTCACAGGCACTTTTTTTTTTTTATCTCATCTCATTCAGCACCATCCAACACAGCATGTCTGTCTGAGCTGTGCTCCAGGCAATGGATTGCTTTCAGCATATGCCTCACACACTTGCTCCAGCTGTTCCAAAACACAGTGATTTGGGTGTTTTTCTTTACTCTCCATTCCTGAGATTGCCACAGAATTAACACTTACTAATCTTCCACTCTGAAAATTCTGTGAATATATAGCAGCATTACTGCTACTCACACAGTCTTTTCTAATCCATCTGTTATCCTTCAGGAAACTGCTAATGGCATCGTTCCCCATTTCGTAGATGTTCTGCACAAGGTTTTAAGCTCCAGGTGATCTATTAGGGAAATACATAAGACTTTTATGTCTGACTAACAAAGTGTTGGTTTTCAATGAGAATGGCAGTGAAAGCTATACTGTTGATAAATATTTCCATGTCCTAAGTGTTGGTGCTCCACATAACTCACATTAAGTGTAGACAGGCTTTGACACCAGAGAGCATATTATTTTAGGAAAACACTTTTGAAGGGTCACTTGATCACAAATACTTCCCATGCAAGGATCAAGGATTTCGCCTTTATTTAGTGGAATTCTGTGTTCCATAGTGGACCCTGGAATGCTTAAAACATATTACATGTGCATATGTTTAAATAACTGTTAGATGATGGTTGTTCAATGGCATGTATAGGATACCTTCACAGTGTGTAGGAGCAGGGTGGGAGACAGACAAAGACTGATGCAGAGATGAAAGTCCTGAGAGGAGCAGATGGTGGTGTATAGTCACAAAGATTCTAAATACACATAATTTCTCATTCCAAGAATTATATTGGGACTACTTCTATGCCAGAGTGTTGAAATAATTGCCTTTGATAGCTGCCACCATGACCATACTTGTCCACGGACGCTTTATTAACTCACTAATTCAACTACGCATTAATTATGTAACTTCATAGTTTATAGATTTGAGAAGAGGCATGGAAGTGTATGTCAAATGCCCTTTGATGTTAAATGGTAGGAAAAAGTATAGAAAGGGTCAGAGATTGGAAACATTTATGCTTAATTCCTTTAAATGCCAAACACCAAACAGTTTAGACATTAAACTTATTTTCACAAAGAAGCATCAATGTTTATAGATTAGTTTATACAAAGAGAAGGCAATCGAGTGAGGGTTTATCCTGACCATCTGAGAAAAAGAATAGGTGTAGTTCTGGCACTTTTTCTGTGATGAAGTTTTGTTTTCTAGGATTCGTATCTACAGCATTCTGTCCATGACTTCACATGCTAAGGACCTGCTCTGTGTTGATCGGGTGGAAAGAAATGTAATTTATTCATCATTATTAATCAGAAAAATAAGGTCAAAATGTGTGTGTGTGTGTGTGTGTGTGTGTGTGTGTGTGTATGTTCATGTGTGGGTCCCACTGTTGCTAAAGTTGCCATGTCCCAAATCCTCAGAACATTCTCACTAGCTGGGGAAACAGGCTGTTGAGATTTGAGTCTAAAGGTCACCTGAGAACACACAGAATTCAAACTTCCTTGGGGATTCCAGTTTATTTTTGTTTGTTTGTTCCTCTTAAGATTTCTGTACCTTATTGTCTGAAGAATGCTATAATGTTTCAGTGTGGCAGGCAGATTTTATTTTATTAAGATAGGTTTTTGAAGACCAGGCTTGCCTCTGACTCACTGAGATTCACTTGCCTCTGCTTCCCAAGTGCTGGGATTAAAGGTGTCCATCACCACAGCTAAGGCTAAGAAAAAGAAAGAAAGAAAGAGAGAGAGAGAGACAGAAAGAAAGAAAAAGAAAGAAAGAAAGAAAGAAAGAAAGAAAGAAAGGACTTTGATATGTAGCCTAAACTGGCTAAGCCAGTTTTGGAACCACCTATCCCAACTTCCTCTTTTGTACTGGGACTACAGATGTGTACCACCATGCTTGGTTTGTAAATCTACTAATTTTAATTTTATCTATACGTGCTATTGAAAGACCATGTACAGTTGACATGTGTTGTAGGAGCTGCGGGCTGCGATCGGCCACTGGCTAGCTTTTGCCCCAAAATAACAACACGGAAACTGGATTCCTTTAAACACTGCTTGGCCCATTATATCTCTCCTCTTCTTGGCCAACTCTCGCACCTGGACTAGCCCATTTCTAATCATCTGTATAGCATTGCTAGGTGCGCTTACCAGGAAAGATTCAGCCTATGTCCATCCTGGGTCAGAGGTTGATCACGTCTGCCCGGGAGAGGGGAGCATGGCTTCTGACCTCACTTCCTCTTCCTCCCAGCATTCTGTTCTGTTTACTCCTCCCACCTATGTTTTAACCTATGAGGGCCAAGCAGTTTCTTTATTTTTTAACCAATAACCTTCCTCCATCATTTCCCCTTTTTCTGTTTAAACAAAAAGGAAAGAAGGCCTTAACTTTAATATAGCAAAATTACATATAACAAAACAGTTATCAAGTAAAAATTACAATATTTACATCTATTTTATCTTTATCATAACTAAGGAAAACTATAACTAACTATTCTTCAACTCCATCAAAGACTCCAGAAAGATACAATATTACCTAAGCAAACAAGAAATAAGCAACTTTCAAACTCTAGAAATGACAGAGACATCTTGCTGCCTGGATAGTCACCCAAAGTTCCTCTGTACCGTTGGGGCATCCATCTTCGGCCTACAGGCCCATAGTATCCAGCAGACTCTTCCATGAAGCAGGAAATTTCAAAGGCAGTTCAGTCACTATCTGTTGTGTCCTGCAGAATGTCTCGCAGACTCTTTCATGAGTCACGAACCCCGAAAGACCATCTCACCATTAGGAAAGTTCAGCAGTCCTCTCTCTGTGTGTCCAGTTTATGCATCAGTCCAGGCAAGAGCAGTTTCTTGCCCAAATGGCTATCAAACTCCATAAGGAGCCTCTTCGATGCCCATCTTCCTCTTGAAGTAGATTGGTGCTGCCAGGAGCAGACATGTCTAATTGTCATGAAAAGCCCTAAGTTATTAAAACATTAAATGCCATGTTCTGTAGTCTTTGAAAGATATGAAGAATGCCTATCTAATTAAAATATATCTATATATATCTAGAAAATCTAACTAACATGACTATAAGCTTTACTATTATTAATGATTATCCATTAGCAACCTATATTTCCTAACTATGCGTTACATTTTAAACGAACTATACAATCACAATACCTTAATTAAGATCAGAAATATATATACATAAAACAAAATTGACCTTAAATTTATATCAAAAAAGCAAAATCCATATCAATGCAAATTATTCATATCTATATCAGACATGAAAGTGAAGAACTACTTGATTCTTGCTACTTTGGGGGAAGCACACAGTTCCAGCTTTGACAAAGAGCTACTCAGCCCCAGACCTTGGGAAAGAAGTGGTTTGTTCTGCACAATAAGACTTCACAGCTGCAGCAGTTGCTAACTGAGTATAGTACAGTGTACTTGCCATGGAGTGCCGTTTCTGCTTAGTACAGCAATACATACACAGGAGCCTCTTTATTGGCAGTATCCAAATGTAAACAAAATGAGGATAGCACGTATAGATAAAATTCACTGTGACAGTGGTGCTGAGTTAGAGTAGACACTCACTGGGGTCACAAACGCTGTAGTAACTTATGGTCAACTCTGTGTGCAACTCTGAAGCTACAATTTCAGCACCATGTGCACCATCCTGGCAAATCCTTGCTTTATGATGTCTTCCATGTAACTCATTACTTGGTCTATTAATTTTAAGAATGGAAATTTACCATTACAGTGAAATATTTCACTATTTAAAACCAATTCGTGGTAACATAAGAAACTTATATTACATATCATTTTTCCTATAAATCATTTTATGAAATGTGATTGCATTCACACACTAAAAACTGTAAAGCAAATAGTCTGTTTCCACTTGGCATGTAGATAAATATATATATATATATATATATATATATATATATATATATATCTTAATTAAGTTGCATTTAGTTTTATAAATCAGTAAAATCTCAAAGTGGATTCAAAATTTTATTTATATTATTGGTTTATTCAATGAAAAAATGCATCATTTGTATTTCAGAAAGAATAATAAATTTCCTTCACAGACTCTAAGTAATATAACTCAAGTATTTGAAAATAGAAAAGCAACTTAAATTAAAATATCAATAAAAGTGTCTTCAGAGGAATCAAATGAAATATTAAATCCAAGAGTAGTTTGTTTATTCTGACAGGCTCAGAGAAAAATATCAATGTCTGTTGTCTAAGCAATAACCTGTAAAACTTAAGATGTCAGATACGAATTCTTATAGATGACTTTGTCTGTTATGGTGTGCCTTCAAAATTCTGATGGCAACTAGACATTACAATTTCGGCATGTGATGTAATAATTTAACATGCTAATTTTTCTCCTATTTTTTATAAAGTTAATTTTTGTCTCTCTGTATATGGCTTTAATTATTGAACCCAGGGTCCTGTGCACTCTAGAAAATTACTCTATCGCCAGTTTATTCCTTTATAACCCCCCCTAATGAAGACCAATTCCCAGTTGTGTGTATGAGCATTGAGATACTACTAATAGAATTCAGGGACTAGAATTTTTAAAGTATTAATCTTTTAAGTGTCTTAAATAAACTCAAGGTGGTTATTTTATCATGGATTTCTAATGTCATGGATTGAGGGTATTCCTTCCTAAACAAGACTAGGATAGGTTAAAGGCTTGTGTGCTGATATGCAAATTCTCCCTCTGTTGTGAAGAATTTCAACTTATAAGATAAATTTAGTCTGACATACAACCAAGTACTTCCCAAAGGGTATGCAATTATTCAGATTGCAAATAGCTCTCTAAATGGGGAAAGATCCATGTGTTATTACAAAAGGTTTGAAGCCGGTCATAGAAAGTATAATGCATTATGCCTTTAGCCATTCACAAGAACAAGGACCACAGAGCAAACACATGTTAGAGTAGTTAATGAAACTTCTCAAGATAGTTTTCTAGTTTGCCATGAGTTGGAGACACATGTAAGAATAATGAGCATGTATTTTGATTTCATAAAATTGAATCAGAGTGGAATTTATTCAAATATCATCATTAGGAAAGAAATTTACTATGAACTCAATACTAGAAAAATTGCATACCATGCTTATAAAATGAGCTTGCTTCACAGGGATTCACACTTGTGCACAAATACCTGTCATCAATGATTCATGTATGCTGAAGGGGTTCTTAAAGTCTGCCACTCCCTACCACTCTGAACATTTTCCCATGGATGAATTCTAGTGGTGGGCCCATAGGTGAGTCCACACAGCTAAATGATAGTTTAAAATTTATACTCATACCCCGATTTTTTAAAACAAAATCATTAATTCAAAAACAAAACAAAAGTTTTTAATGTGATAAAGGTACTTATATGGAGGCAGGGATGTTTGACAGGAGTAGAAGAAGGTGAGGAAAGAATAGCTATAATGTACCAAATACATGGGTCAATTGAGCAAAGGACAAATTGAATAAAAGTTATAAGCAGTAACACACCACTAAAACCATTAGGGAATTGTATATATCTATCTTTAAACTACAGGTTCAGACAATAAGTACTAGAACTTCATAGGAATGTCTCATTTTGAGTAATGGCATTTAAGAAAATATGAACTGAACTAAACCTGGTTAACTTTCATGTAATGAAATACCTTCCTCTGAAAACAGTGTCTTTAGTACTCAACTCTTTCAAAAGTCAGTATTGATGGATGCACCTTGAAAAGCTGCTAGAACTCAAATTGTGGAAGAAAGAGAAAGATGTCAATGGATATCAAAACACCTATTAGTTTTTATCATGTCTATAATAAAAAGACAGAATAAATTAGAAAATTAAAGCCACAATGCCCTTAATCTTGGAAGCAGTTCAGGGTTACATTATCCTACATTGATTTAAAATTTAGTTTTCAAGCTCAAGATTCCAGTCCCAAAAGACACTGTTGAAGTATTATATTTTTGAAACACGCAATTTCCCTTTTAGACAATTTTCTGATATATTTGGAAGATATTAGAAATATTATTATGGTACAGATATTTCAGAGCAGACAGACACTAAATGTAACAAATAATCTGATTTTACCCAATGGAAATGTCCTTTCCCTTAATTTTTTGCTTTTTCTTGCTGAATTCAATTCATATCTACCACCTACACATTAGACATTATTAACTGAAGAACGTCTATGAGATGTATAATTGGTTGTTTATACTGAATTTACAAAGATTAAATCTATTAAGTTTTGCTTTACATTTTGTTTGTACAGAGTTGAAGTGAAGGTATTAAAATGCTCTCCTTCAATCGGGTGTATCACACATTAGGCTCAACCTACTAAAGAAAGGGACATTTCAAAAGTGTTAAGAAATCAATTAGAATTTGTACATAAACCAATATACTGTAAAATTTGAATAGATAGTCTCATTAAAATAAAGATATCACAGATGTGTCATTAGACTACTATTCTGCTTTCAATACCTTCATCTTTACAGACACTGGAGGATTGACAAGCTTATGAAAGTTATATTTTCCTTTTTGTTGAATGGGAAACACTAAGACTTCTTTTTTGATCCAAATGATTTTTTTTCTTTTTGTATGCACACAGTAAGAGTAGCGTGCTTATAGACCTTCAGACTGCCACCTAATGATCAAAAGAAACCCTGTTTCATGACATCAGTCCAATACTCTCCTGTTTTATGTCATATCTTCTTATTTTATAAAATACATAATGGATAGAACTTCCCATTGTAAGTCGTAACAGATGGAAACCCTACCAACAAATTAACGCCGAGTGATGAGAAATGAAATAAGCTGCTATGATCCTTTCAAACCTCACCTCATGTTCTATAACATGGATACAACGAGATTTCTTGGGCAAGAAGTTGTTATAAAGAACTAAATGATTATCAGTAATATTTCTAAGAGAATTACATAAAAAATGGTTACTAGGAAAAATATCTCTTTTTATAAAATACTAACAGTTAGCTCAATGAATCTAACTCTACAGGATAGTTGTTTTCCTCGTTCCTGCCAATTATTTTATTTTATTTTATTTAGGTACAAGGAACTTAACCAGGCCCTCACATTCTGAGCACAGGCACACCATCCAGCCATGCCACTTACTCTCACTTATCTCTTAAAATCCATGAGTCATCAAATTATTTCCCTGTTACTTGATGGTAACATTTAGATTACTTTCATTTATGTATCTCTTTTAAGGAGCCCCTACAGGGTGTTCACGAACCTTAGTCCCCTCAAATGGACCTTAGTGTCAGTTGTTCCTCCCGGCGTCACCTTCCTTCTCCCTTTCATTCTTCCTCCTCCCAATTCAAACCACCAGCTCCGTCTCTCCCCTGTCCCTCTATAAATATTTGTTCTATTTCCTCTTTTGGGAGGAGACTCTTCCCTTACTACTAGTCTGTTTCTCAACCAACCAGTCAGACTACCAAGACTGTTTCATAACTCTATGATCTCTAAAAAGTGAGAGAAAAACTTGAACCACTTGGTTGGAGCTAGGCGAGTGAGGAGACAGCGAGTATAAGGGTGAACATGAGGGAGAGAAAATGGTGAACAGAATATATTGTATAAATTTTTTTCAATAAAAAGTATATATTTAAAAACATGAGTCCTTTTGCAGTAGCACCCAAAATTTGCCCTTCCATCTATACTTCTATCGGCATAAAGCATGTATCAGAAAAAGCTAAAGAGATTTTAAAATGGGGGGGGGAGTAAGCAATAGTTACTTTATTTCTAATTACCCCAATCCTCTTAAATGGGTAATTATGTAAAATAAGACAAAAATATTTTGAAATCAACTCACTCTACCTGATTTCATATAAAGCTCTAAATTTCACATAATCTCAAATCCATATATTCCTTAAAATTAATAGTATTTCTATTTCACAGTAAATAAACTCTGTAAGGGAGAAAAAAAGACAACAAAAAAGAAAAAATACTAGCAGGCAGTGAGTTTGAGTAATGAAGTTGTAGGAAAGCAAAAATCAAATAGCAATTATCACCATGAATTGAAAAGCTCTATTTTTCACTCTGTGCAATCACACATAAATTTTAACTATTCCTTATACATGGGTGGCTCCATAGTGAGATCATATAAATGCAGCTATTTGAGCAATGTATCAGCAATAGTAAGAAGTGTTATTTAACACACAGCAGAATACTATCAATTGCACATGGTAACACTCTCATGAATTGGACTCAGAATATTAATCTGTGGACTAATGGGGTAATGATTTTATAAGAAAAGGAATGCATTGTGATAAACTCCACTGGGTCTAAGCCCATGCTTAATTTGAACTTCCACAGAGAACATAATAAGCACAGCCTTCGAAATTGTGTGCATACTCTTGACACAGTAAGATACAAACACAAAGAATGAACAAAAAATGCAAAATGGTATTTGAAATGTGTACACTAAAAAAAACAGAAAAAGAAATGTCTCATTTCTTCAAAATGGACCTGGGGGTCTGTCGGTGTATTTGATAACAATGAGCCCAGTGGCCATAGGAGTCAATCACATTATTTCACCTGCCTGAAAAGAAAAGGTACAGATTTATCTTCCATATTTCTATATTTTTTCCATTCTGTGATGTTTGTTAAGGATTTTATGCTGCGTTTGATGATCATTTGCAGAGTATAATCTTCTCCGCTCTCAGTTAATTTATGAACACATACATGTAGGGATAAAATCATACTTAGAAGGAAAGAAAAGGCAACCCAGAAATACTTTCAAACAATCCAGAAAGATATTATGCAGAAAATATACTCAGTTCACAATTTTGCTCCTACTTTGTTGGGAGCAGTGAGACCCCAGATCCTGAATTTCTTGTAATCCCCTGATCTGAGTGCCTACAGCTGCTCTGAGCAGGAGACCTTCAGGAGTTCCTGATGGCAGGAGAGTGGTTTCTGGTGGGTTTGGCTGGGGCGTGGCTATCTCTGTATAATCTGCCCCTGAACACAATAAAGGGGGCATTCTTGGGGAATTCAAGGATGACACGTGTAGCTGTCTCTGTCTGTGTGTGTTTGTGTATTTTAACCTCCAGCCCCCTTACCCGAAGCTCGCGAACTGGGTGCCAGCATACAGAGCGCAGACACGGGGGCACGGTGCGCGGCACTACTTAACCAACATTTATTTGAAATACAATAAAAAGGAGCATTACACACAGACACACACACAGACACACACAGATCTACAAATGTGGGAAAGGAAGGAACGGAGTAAGTGATAAAGGGAGAAAGAAAACTCTTTCTAAATAAAGAGAAAGCATTTATATATCTCACGTTGATGCATCATTAAAAGGCACAAATCTTCCACTATTAGATAGAAATGGTAAACATGACCAAATGTTGACTAATAAAGGAAAATTCCAAATGAAATTGATAGAGGCGTCCACTATTTTAAAAAAAAAGTTAAGTCTGCTGTTTGTGATTCTGAGTTTGCCCAGGTTCTGAATGCGGAAACTAGAAGCCAAAACTCCTCAGAATCTTCTTCAATAACCGGTTTTGGACCATCTGGGACTGAGTGACTTTTACACATGTTGTAAAGTGAACAGGCTGAACCCTGTTAGAGTGGTCATGGCTGCCTTTTGTTTTGTGTATGGGCTTAGAGGAACACACAGTGGCAGAGCTCCCTTAGCACTCCTTAATTCACCCTCTTTGGTATATCTGGAAACAGACTGAGCATGCTCCTCAACCTGTTCTTTCTTTTATCTCTTGACATGTACCTGCTCATGCTCCATCTAAATCAATGGGGTGGAAAACATGTTTCTTTTGCCTGGAAAAGCCTGTGGATTATGCAAGGCTGCCTTAAATATATAAATACAGTTCAGTATTGAAAGCACATTTCAGTCACTTATATATTTCAGTAAAGCAAAAAAAAAAAATTAAACTCTCTCCTCTACCCACCAGTTTCCTTGCCTCTTTGTTTATGTATGAGTTTTCTAAGAACATAAGTAAGAAATAAAGATATATTTTCAACTAACTTTCTCAAACTCCAATATATTTACTACCATAAGATTAATTCAAATGTATATATAGATATAGCCTGATAGAGAAGAAAATGAGCTCTTAGAAGCCTAATTTAGGTTATATATAAGTATTCATTTTTCAGAATAAATAAAGGTACACTTAAAATTGACTTTTACACAAAATAGGAAAGAATTGAATGCAGAATTTTTGCTGAATTACAATGCCTATAGGACTATTAGCATGCTGCTCATGAAAAATTTAAGAACCTGAGGCAATTGATGACACTAAGGAACAACAGGGCTAGTGCATATATAAACTCATATAGACTGGCAACATGAGAGCCCACCTGGGTCTGCACCAGGTAGGGGACTAAGGTAGAAAGAAGTGGAGACAAGTTTCCATCCATAACCCAGAAGATATCCCCAGTTCATTGCCACTTGCAAATGAAAATTCAGTTTTCTTCTAGGGAGTCTCACTGGGGAAAGAAACTGCTTTTGAGTGTAGGACAAATATCCAGCAATAACTGATCATGAGAAAACAAAGTAGTGTCTTTGGAGAATCTCTGTATCATAATTTTGCCAGAGCATTTTTTTTTTTTGCTCTCTCTTTTATTGAATTTCCCCATAAGAATCACATGGGGAAGGAGTGGGGTACTGTACAGAAATGATTCATGGAGTCTTTTTTTTTTTAATTTTTTTTGTGACTTTTTTTTTTAATTGAGAAAAGGAGAAAAAAAAAAACAAGTTTCCACCTCCTCCCAGCCTCCCATTTCACTCCCTCTCATCCCCCCCTACGCCCCCTCCTCCCACCCTTCTCCCCCTCCCCCCACTCCTTTCCCCCTCCCTCTCCAGTCCAAAGAGCAGTCAGGGTTTTCTGCCCTGTGGTAAGACCTAGGACCTCCCACCTCCGTCCATATCTAGGAAGGTGAACATCCAAACTGGCTGGGCTCCCACAAAGCCATCACATTACGTAGGATCAAACCCCCGTGCCATTGTCCTTTGCGTCTCATCAGCCCTCATAGATCGCCATGTTCAGAGAGTCCAGTTTTATCCCATGCTTTTTCAGTCACAGTCCAGCTGGTCTTGGTGAGCTCTCAATAGATCAGCTCCACTGTCTCAGTGGGTGGGTGCATCCCTAGTGGTCCCGACTTCTTTGCTCATGTACTCCCTCCTTCTGCTCCTCATTGGGACTTTGGGAGCTCAGTCCAGTGCTCCAGTGTGGGTCTCTGTCTCTATCTCCATCCATCACCAGATGAAGGTTCTATGATGATATGCAAGATATTCGTCAGTATTGCTCAAGGATAGGGTCATTTCTGGTTCCCTATTCTCAACTGCCCAAGGAACTAACTGGGGACCTCAGCTTGGGCACCTGGGAGCCCCTCTAGGGTCAGGTCTCTTGCCAACCCTAAAGTGGTTCCCTTAACTAAGAACTGTGGTTCCGTGCTCCCCTGTCCAACCTTCCTTTATCCCAATCCTCCTGCTTTCCCAAGGCCCGACCTCCTTCCCTTCTAACTTTTCTCTCCCCATCTCCCCTTACCCCCAACCCACCCCACCCCAAGATCCCAATTTTCTCCCCGGCAATTTTGTCTACTTCCCTTAGCCAAGAGGATAACTATATGTTTTTCCTTGGGTTCCCCTTCTTACTTAGCTTCTTAGGATTCACCTATTGTAGACTCCGTGACCCTTATTTATTAATATTGAAGGTCCTTTGATTTTATAATATGGCTTCTGGTTTTATGTTTTATGGGATCTCATTGCATGCTAACATATGTCTCTGAGTCTATACGTTTTTCTTATTTTTTATTTGATTCTTTATCTTGCTTATTTGTTCTGTCTGTTATTTTTCATTTTTGTTTATCTTATTGTGTTTCTTTTATTATTATTCTTTAGATGCCTGTTTATTTTCTAGCAAGAGACATAAAAGGCGTGGATGCAGATGAGAGGGAATGTTGTAGGCCTGGGAAGAGTAGAGAAAGTTGAAATCACATTAAGAATTTATTGAGTAAAAAAAAGTCTATTTTCAATAAAAGGGGGGAAAGGCATATAATAAAAAACATGGAGTCCATTTTGTGTTGGACAACTATTCCTGGGCATGAGGCCTGCCTTGGCTTGTAGTTGGTATACCAATATGATCCTTCAAAGAAAACTGACTTTTCCCTCTCCCAGAAACTATCAGTGGAGAAGAGTAACTTTCTAAGAGGTGGAACCACGTTCCTGATACTTCCCCTTTTCCACTCTTGGGATTTTTAGGACTTGAACCTGTGCAGGTCCTGTGCATGATGCCATAGTTGTTCTGAGTTTTGATGTGCATCAGCCCTGTCATGTTTGGAAAACACTGGTTCCTGGCATTGTCCACCACTTCTGCTTCTTACAGTTCTCCACTTCTTCTTCTGAATAGCAGTCTGAGCCTTGGAGAGAAGGGTGTACTAAAGACATTTTAGGCTTGTGTGTTTCAGACTCCCTCGAGCTTTGCACATTGTCCAGCTGTGTGTGCCTGTGTTAATTACCATCTACCTCTAGAAGCTTCTCTACTGAGGGTCGAGAAGTACACTGATTAAAGGGTATATCAATATGTCATTAGAAGTCATTTCATTACTATGTTCTTTTAGCAGAACAATAAAGGTATCTTTTCCCATAGAGCCAATGACCTATCTAATAAGGTACCACAGACCCAGGAAAACAAACTTTGCATGTTTTCTCTTATTATTATTGCAGGTATTAGCATTTTAGTTTCAAATATATGTTTGCATTTCATTTAGAATATCCACAGACATTAGGGCTTATCTTATTCTCTATTGAAAGAAGTGTTTCTTCTCAAATTTCATGTTTATTTTTGTAGAAAAGATGTGAGGGAAATTAAAGGTGAATACATGTGTTAGAAGAGAGAAAATTTTCCTTTAGCTATTGATTAAAAATTAGATACATAATAAAAGGTCCTCAATTGAATATCTCCAGAATCTTGCTCAAAACAAAACAAAACAACAGCAACAAAAAAAACACATTTCTTTAACTTGCTAGTAATTTTTTTCAACACTGTGACTCTGAAAGTATAATACGTTTGAAATGGATTCTTCATTAATCATTATCATTAATGATAATAAGTTCTTAATTTTTTATTAATGAGCATCTAAGAACATATAACAAACAACAAAAACTGAATATAACGGCATTGTCAATAAAAACAATTTCAATTGCCTGAGCAATGCAAGCAATTATTGAGAATTTTATCTTGCTGATTCTGGAGTATCTATGAAAGTAAATAGAAAAATGAAGTTAAGTTTGAGAGAAATGAAAACTATAATGAGACCTTTTTTTTTAAAAGTGTATTTCCAGAAATAATGGGTGATACCAAGATGACACAGAAACATACATACTGTAATCAGAAAAATCTCAATTGAGGCCTACACTTTTACCAACACATTCTTTGAAGAAAGGCTAAAATTATCCCCAGACACGCTGATACTATCTTCCTATCCAAAAGATAAAGTGGATCTACTCCATGAGTGATTATCTTTCTATTTTTTATATTGATTTGTTTTTTTTTTCTCTCCAGAACATGACCAACAACAAAATAGTTTGGAAGCAGGGATATAGGCACACCTGATAACATAGTAGCAAAGAACTGATTTTCTCTACATGAAAAATTATGTGTTTCTTTTTTATTTATAGTAAATTAAAACTCAAATACATGCATACAAAACATACTATGTGTACTTTATCATAATGTATAAAATGATTTTATATCTTAGGTTTCATGATATTATTTCAATAAGACTTCTAAAAATTAAAACATATTTTCAATGTATAACAAGTAGCTTTGTTATTCCAAAAGTATATCTATTGATTTATCCCACTGAAAATTTAAATGTGTCTGTTTGAAGTTTGTTGTCACCTAGTTTATGCCTTCAATCTATAGAATGATTTATTTTTCTGATATCATCAGCAACTAATATATTTCCTGCCCTTTTTCTATCATCCTGTGAAGAAAAGGCATTTGTCATCAGTGCCTTGGAATGCAGGTATTGTCAGTTCATCCTATGCCTGTGGTGGCCGTAACAGTGTGAGCTAGCAAGCAGTTAAACTGAGATTTCAAATTAAATTAGAGACTTTATCTGACACAATTCCAAATGGGGAATTTGTATAACTTTGGAAAGTTACATGAATAGAATGTAAGAATAGCAAAGATATGTTAAGTTATAGTTAAAAGGATGCTTTCTTCCGTGTTAAAAAATTAAATTTAATACTATGAAAATTATATATAGGATTAATACCAACAAATGTATATTAATAATGAAATACATAAAAGCCAGTATAACTAATAACAGTTAAGAATGACAAATATTAAATTCCTTTGCAAATCTTGTCTTTAAACAACATTCAAGCAAAATAAACAACAAACAAACATCAACATTGAAACCTTTATTATTTTGTTAAAGTCCCAGAATATGCAATGGATATAATAATCATTTAATGTATAGAGGGTAAAATAGTAAACACGTGATGGGTGCGCAAAGGTTCTTGTGTTCACAGATAAGAACAAGGGAAACCAGGAATATTAAACACACATGATTGTCTCTTCAACAGGAGAGATGTAAAACCTGTATTTTCACCCATAAGGCTTGGAATGGATGTGGTTAATAGTTTTGATAATTTTTACCCTATAGGCAGGAGCTTTCCCAAGTTTCTACACCAGAGATCAGAGGTGACCAATAGTTAAGTTAATTGAATGACCGAGGCTACACCATATCTTCCCCAAGGATCTTAAGATAATACATGTAGCCTATCTCTAGAACTCATCTTAATGGAAGAAATGATATGTACTTTGAAATGAGTATCAATGTAATTATGTCTCCTTATGCACATAGGAAAGTATATCATCAAAATCTTTTCCAAATTGTACTGTACTTAAAGATGCTTACAGTAAACTGCCCACTGTCAGACTCTAGAACTATGAACCACCAGCAACTAAGACATACTGCACTGTGTTCCCTCCTTGAATCAAGTAGATTATTAACTTGCTGACCCTGATGGCCACAGAGACCCTCACTAACATCCAAACATTATAGTCTACTATGTTGGTTAATTCAGAACTTGACATTAAAAACCAATAGCTGAAAACACCTCCTCAGAGATGTTTCTTTTTGAAGTATTTAGAATCAGCAGAACGACTCTCAACTGCTAACTGTGCAGAGAATAATAAAGAATTACTATTCCATCCTAAGTAGGACATACATAGTACAGCCTCTACCAAAAGGTTTAGGGATCTTCTCAGATGCAGTGGTTAGTGAGACTGTAATAGCTGGAAGGGGCAGATTACTTCAAGGACACAGTACTTTGTAAACACAACAGTTAAACACAACAGAGCACTGTATAGATGGACTCACAGTCATTGTGACAGCATTTACAAGCCCTGTGCAAGCACAAGCCAGACAAAATCCAAGCACAGAAGCATGGAGGTGATCGAGAAATCCAACCACCAGCTGAGGAGCTAATGGATCTGCTAATACTTGGGAGAGAGAAAGCAAATATTATTTAATTATGTGACACTGTTAGATGGACTATTCTTCATGGCAGGCTCCATTCCTAAGAGTAGTCAGGCAACAGACATTGGTCTCGATGGTTTTGAAATAAAAACTGAAACTCAAGTCAGATGGGTAAGAAGCAATGGTGAAGAGGATGGTTCTGGGAAACCTTTGGAGAAGAGGTAAATAGAATCAAAACAAGTTGCATGAAACTGCCAAGGACTAAAAATGAAAACTATTTTTGGCTTTAGCCTAGTTCTTTGGGCTCTCTGGTCTCTGGTTCTTGGTTACCCAAGCAGTGTCAGAAACGGGTTCTATCATGTGGAGTGGGCTTTAATCAAATCTGACATTAATTGATTACTCCTACAAGTTTTGTATGCACCTGGTTTCTAAATATATATTGTTGGTGAAGGCTACTTATTTGTTTCCTGGCTTCCCAGACTTCTGAAATAATCACACGGAAGTCTGTATTAATTGCAATACCTCTTGGACAATAGCTTAAGTGTATTTCTAGCTAGCTCTTACATCTTAAATCAACCAATCTATCCCTTCTATAGTAATCTGTGCATCATCACTAGGTCATGGCCTACAGCAATGTTTCTAGGTCTATCTCTTCCAGCAGAGGCTACTGGGTGTCTCACTGACTCTGCCTACTCTATGTATCTTTTCCAGCCTGGCTGTATTATGTTAAGCCATTGGTCAAAAGTAGCTTCTATTAACTAGTGATATACAGAGGGGAATCCCACATCAACATATATAGCTTTCAGTTTAATGTTTTTTTTTTTTGACTCCCAAGGGTGTGAATGAGTATGTCTCTGTTGCTTGTGACTTCTCTTGGCTCTTTTTCTTCTTTTGACTTTCCTTGTCCAACTTTGATGTGGTTGTATTAAATTTAACCCATTATGTTATGTTTTGTTTTATTTGGTTTGGTTGTTATCTCTTAGGAGAATATTTTTTTCTAATGAGAGACAGAAAGGGAGTGAATCTGGAGGAGTCCAGAGGTGAAGAGAAACTGGGAGAAGTAGTGAGAATGAGAACTATAATCAGGATATATTGTATGAGAAAAGAATCTATTTTCAATAAAAGGGGGAAATTTTAAAAATTATTTTTCAAAAGAAAGAGAAAGATCAATTGGGTTAAATCATGAAAATTAAAAACATCCATAGCACCTAATCTCCACTTTTATTTGCTTGGCCTGATTGAGAACTACTTAGATTAGGCTAATGAAAACCTACCCTTAGGTTATTTTTTTCCTGGTCTCTTCTTGACCCCATCCACGCCCCTGGCTTCCCAGTTGGTTATGAAGTGAATAATTGGCTTCCCACGTCTTCCCATTACCTTATGTTCTACTAGTACATGGGGCTATACCAGAGGCCCAGTCCTATGAAACCTGGGACTTAAAATAAATCTTTCTTTCCTGTAGTCATCTGTTCAGATATTTTAGTTGGCATGATTAAAAAACAACTACTTATAACATCTGTATTTCAAACTTGTTCATACAATTAATAGCATATAAAATAGTTTCCATTCAAGAGAATTTTGTTTTAGGACTTCCAAAGAATTCCCCAATTTATATGTTTAAGCTTCTTACAAAAAAATGGCATTATATTTGTGTAGAACCTACACACATCCTCTCAGATATTTGAAATTATCTAAAGGTTATTTATCAGAGCTAATGTAATACAAATATTATAGAATAAATATCATACTCTATTTTTCAAGTGTTATGAAAATTAAAAAAATGAATACATATGTTAGCACATATAGCTACAATTCTTTCAGAACATTTTCATTCCACATTGGTCTGATCCCACAAATGTAGAACTATGGATATAGAACATTGTTTGTATATAATCAATTAATTCTGAGACATACAATTAAATAAGAAACTGATATTCATGAGACACTATTCGTACCTTGTCATTGAAATAAAAAAATCACAGAAAACATCCAATTTCACTAATTAATAAACAAAATAAATTTTTTTTAATAATTTTTTTTATTAAGAAAAGAAGAAAAAAAAAACATAAACAAAAAACAAGTTTCCACCTCCTCCCAGCCTCCCATTTCCCTCCCCGTCCTCCCACCCTTCTCCCCCTCCTCCCACCCTTCTACCCCTCCCCCCACTCCTCTCCCCCTCCCTCTCCAGTCCACAGAGCAGTCCAGGTTCCCTGCCCTGTGGTAAGTCCTAGGTCCTCCCCCCTCCGTCCATATCTAGGAAGGTGAACATCCAAACTGGCTAGGCTTCCACAAAGCCAGCACATTAAGTAGGATCAAAACCCTCCGAGAGCAATACTGACGAATATCTTGCATATCATCATAGAACCTTCATCTGGTGATGGATGGAGACAGAGACAGAGACCCACACTGGAGCACTGGACTGAGCTCCCAAGGTCCCAATGAGGAGCAGAAGGAGGGAGAACATGAGCAAAGAAGTCGGGACCACGAGGCGTGCACCCACCCACTGAGACAGTGGAGCTGATCTACTGGGAGCTCACCAAGGCCAGCTGGACTGTGACCGAAAAAGCATGGGATAAAACCGGACTCTCTGAACATGGCGAACAATGAGGGCTGATGAGACGCCAAGAACAAAATAAAATTTTATAACCAACAAATTTAAAAAATGCTTTTACAAATTAATAACAATCCATGTGTCTTAGTCACTGATGCAGAGATTCCTCCATCAAGAAGTTTAAACATATGTTGCTTTTTATCTCTAAAAAAATATTGTCATAATAGAGATACATTTTTCTACTGTCCCGTTTTATATTTAGGCTCTTCTGATGCCATGGATTATTCTTCAAATACATAAGGTTAAATTGTTATATTAGAGTCCCTAAACAAATGATTTATAATTTACTTAATTGATGACTTAATCATAAGCATAGCAATTGAATTAGTGTTGTTGGACATCTTAATGATTGTTTTCTTTGACTGGCAAAGAAAATAAGATCTTGGGAAAATTGTGATATTCCCAAGTCTTCCATCTGCTCTTCTCCCTCAGTTTATTTTATTATTTCTCTTGACTTATTTCCTTCTTTCTATGGTCCTAATTCACTACAATATAATCTGTCTTATTCTCCTAGTGGAGAATTGGGAGTCCATGGAGAAAGTGTAAAGGAAGATGAATGTTCTTGATGAGGATGGAAAGAAGAGGTGTTTTACAGCATAGTGAAAGGGCAAGTTCTTTATCAGAGTAAGTGACTGCAACGAAAAAAGTGTGGATTTTAAGAATCACTGTCTAAGACAGTATACCTCTTTGAGACTGTTATAAAATTAAAGGAAGCCTGTTTGAAATTAATTTTTGGTTGTATCTTTGATGCTGTTTGGGTTGGGCCATTACTTAAGTAGAAAATATGTAGTGCACAGGGCATCAGAAGAAAACACCTTAAATACCAATAGTTATGGGGTTTTTTTGATGCCTTGTAATCTATGTATTTCTTGCAATTTTGAAAGCAAACACATTTTATTTCAATATTCTTTTACAAAAGTGAAGTGAAAAGGTGGCGAAGTGATAGTTTATAATGCTGTTTTGTTGTCTCCATAATTATCTCCAGAATTTAGTTGAAATAAAGAACGTGACCAGTTGACCATCTTTCTGAGTTACTAAGATGTTAAAGCAATGTTTTTTTTCCATTAGTTTGGTCCAAGCGTTCACATTCCTATCATCCCATTTTCTAATGTTACAGAAACAGTGTTGGATACAGCATAATCATGAATCCCAGCTTGAGATAAAAACTGACAATAAGTTGATAAAGGAAGGCATCATACCTAGATGAGTCCACAGAACTAATTTATCTTCTGATGGAGTCCCAGCTCTAATGAGAGAAGAGACAAGGTGTATTAGTCCATGTCTCTCACATCACAGCCCCAATTGAACACATTACTGAGAAGATAAATCTCTGCATATTCCCTGCATGAGTGGCATACTGTTATGGTTGTTAATAAGGCATGAACACCTACCTGGGAATTGCTAATATCCTTTCTTAAAATATTATTCTTCATATATAGTAAGCGGATGGAAATGCTTAGAGACAATATTGATGTGGGGGGAAGAAAATCTGGTCCAGGGGGACCAGCAGGATGGAGAATACTTCTAGTCACAGAATATTTAATGTAAAAGGAAGTGATTCACGAATATTAGCAGGGTGCTCTCAATTCTCTGAAATTATCTGGGATTGCTATGACAACTTTTTAAATTTTGTATTTAATAGAAGCTTTTTTTACTGGATATGTTTTTAATCTCTAAAGATATGTTATTTTCTTTGACATGTTTTTGAACTTTCTACAATTAAGTTTTATATCTGTTTCCAAAGCTCTTTTTAATTGAACTCAATATCCAATAGAGAGATTTTCACATTTGTACTGATAAAAGGTTGTCCTGTTTACCGGATATATCATTCTAAAAGTATAGCTTGTATATATTACTTAATATCTTTCTTACAATTGAGAGTTCTGATTTCAGACCAGAGTCTTCTTTATTCTTCTGGAGTGTCTTCTAGAATATTAATTTTTACAACATCTTCACGGGCTTTTACTCCTAAACTTAAAAGTGCTAAAGTCAACTATTCTAAAGTTCCAGGCTTAGAAAGGACAATGTGCAATAAAGAATAATGGACTTACCTAAATAAATAATGACAAAAATGTAAGACAAAACTGATTTCTTTTACATATAAAAACAGATTTGTTAAACAGAAGTACAAAATGCAATCAGATCCATTTGGGAAAGGAGAATTATATAGAGATAATTGTTAGCTAAAATACCTTTTAGGAAGAGGAGTATACCATATGCACCCAAAGTATGTAAAAGAACAATTGCTATGTAGTGCTAACACTAGGTGACCTCTTTTCTAGAATTGGCTAAACAAACAGGGCCTTAGGGGAGCAGTGCTGTGCAACTCATCACTTTAAACACAAGGAACAAGGTCAAGGAAATACATGACCTGGCTCTCTTCTAAACTGCTTTAAAATGTTGAGGTTTCCACATCCCTCTCATTTTAGGTAATTCACTAAAACATGCAAACAATTCATACAATGACTGCAGTGGGACTGTGATCTTACACTGAACAGAATCAAATAAGAGCTAGCCAAAGAGACACAGAGAAGGAAGCTGTTGTTACAAATGCATACATGACAGCCTCTGCAGACAGTGAAGTATCGCACCGCATGAGGAGTGGAGTGAGGAGAGAGAAGGCAGCTTCTCTGAAGAAGCCATATCTATACTGGAGGATCTACAGAATGATCTCAGTGAGAGGAACAAGGCATACCCAGAGTTACAATTATGTTGGAGTGCCTCTGTACCTTTTAATAGTTATTTGCTATCAACCTCTATGTCAATTTTTCTCATTACTTGGGTAAAACTCTTGAGATGTAATACAATGAGAACACCTGTAGCCTCTAAGACTCCCAATTCTAAGAATGCAGAAACCTCACATCCCAATAATCCACCAGAAGAGATTTCCCTCTGTTAGAGCCATCTGTTTTATGCCTTTTCTTTTATTCTGTGTTTATAGAAGTTGATGCAATGTCTTTTCTGTCGGGACTTGCCTTTTAAAATAATGAAGTTTTGTTATTAAACAGAGTCATTCATGTTCTCCTCAGAATGAACTATTTTTAATTACTGTACACTATAGTTACTTAATATCAATATTAACAACTAAGAAAGCATACCAGAGATTTAATGTCACAACTTCCACTGGAATATGAATGATACAACTTTTGTTACTTACAGACAATATAAGTAAGTATCCATGTAAGACACTAGAGGAATGTGTTAATAATTTGTTGTTGTTGTTGTTTTGAGACAGGGTTTCTCTGTGTAACTTTGGTGCCTGTCCTGAAACTAGCTCTTGTAGACCACCTGTCTCTTAGAGATCTGTCTGTTTCTGCCTCCTGAGTGTTGGGATTTAAGACATGTGCCACCATTGCCCAGCTTTAATATTATTTTTTTAGACTAAAACATGACTATTATATGCCAAATTAATATCCAAACATATTTAAATATGCAATTTAAAGTGAGAATTGAATTAAAACGTTTTCCAATCTGTATTTAGCCAGGTCTTTAGCAATATGATTGACGGAATTCTCTGTTTTTATTCCTCCAACAGAAAACCTAACATCATTTCAGAAACAATAATACCATGTTGTACCAGGGAGTGAGGCTCAGACACTCCTGAATAAGTGAGAAAAGCCACTATGACCACAGAGAAATGGTTTTCTTTGACCATGTTGTCTCCCCTCCAAGCCGAAAGTGCAGCCCACAAAATTTCTGGATCCAAAGTTTCCACAACAGGAAAGAGAAGCATGTGTAGGTATCCCGCAGCCTTTCGAGTACCCTTTTCAGCAGTTACCTGGAAACTGCAGGCTGTTGGTCTAGACCACTGGGGTTCATTTAGAATCAGAGAATTGGGTTGGGGCTCACTATGACCTCACAAACCTCATATCTTTGAGTTAAGCCTACACTTTTCTTACCGTGTCACAAGAGAAAAACCAGTCCACAGAATTATGCCTCAAAAAGTCTTTCTGACTCTAGTTTTTTTTTTCCTATTCAAAAATTTACACTTCCTTCCCTCCCATTTCCTTCCCACTCACCCACTCACCCTCCTCTCTCCTCCTCAAGAGAGGGCAGGGAACACCTCCCCCCCCCAACATCCAGGACTAGGAAGCTTTGCATCCAAATAGACTAGGGTCCCAGAAAGCCAGTACTTGCAGTAGAAACAAGTCCCAGTGCCTTTTTTAGTAGCTTCTCAGTCAGCGCCCATTGTCAGCCACATTCAGAGAGTCGAGGAAATAAACTCATTGATCAACGAAAAGAGCAAATCAGACTCTAGTCTTTTGCCACTTCCTCCACATAGCTGGGGCAAGCTCGATAAAGACCTTCTTAGTTCACACAGGCTGATGGAACTAGAGAACACTTGAAACATATTAATGCCTGGACTCAAATAGTAAAGCCTGGGGTAGGAAAGATGGCTTACCATTAAAGTATGTGCTGCTCTTTCAGTGAACCCAGGTTCAATCGCCAGGTTAATAGGCTGACAGTAGTCTTACCCCAGTTGCAGAAGATTTGCCACTCTCTTGGTTTCACAGACAACTGCACCCAGATCCACAAACCCACACATAGGTGCACACAAATACATATAATAAGATACATCTTTAAAAAATAAATAAACCCAATGAAAAGACCCAAAGTAAAACTATCAGTAGCAGTTGTGGGAGGGGCAGAGAATCTCTAAAATATTAATCTATCCTCATTTCAGAACACAAAATAGGTCCATCAGGTTTGAGAGGGTAAAATCGTTCTAAATAGTTTGGTAGGTGTATTTGAAGTTTGCTTTTAAATATACCATGTTTAGCATTATTTATATATGAAACATAGCCAACATGTGGTCATTTTATATATTTATTTATTTATTGAAGATTTCTGCCTCCTCCCCGCCACCGCCTCCCATTTCCTTTCCCCTCCCACAATTAAGTCCCCCCCCCCCCCTCAGCCCGAAAAGCAATCAGGGTTCCCTGTCCTGTGGGAAGTCCAAGGAACCCCCCACCTCCATCCAGGTCTAGTAAGTTGAGCATCCAAACTGCCTAGGCTCCCACAAAGCCAGTACGTGCAGTAGGATCAGAAACCCATTGCCATTGTTCTTGAGTTCTCAGTAGTCCTCATTGTCCGCTATGTTCAGAGAGTCCGGTTTTATCCCAGGCTTTTCCAGACCCAGGCCAGCTGGTCTTGGTGAGTTCCCAGTAGAACATCCCCATTGTCTCAGTGTGTGGGTGCACCCCTCACGGTCCTGAGTTCCTTGCTCGTGCTCTCTCTCCTTCTGCTCCTGATTTGGACCTTGAGAATTCAGTCCTGTGCTCCAATGTGGGTCTCTGTCTCCTTTCATCGCTTGCTGAAGGTTAATATTCAGGAGGATTCCTATATGTTTTTCTTTGGGTTCTCCTTATTTAGCTTCTCTAGGATCACTAATTATAGGCTCAATGTCCTTGGTTTATGGCTAGAAATCAAATATGAGTGAGTACATCCCATGTTCCTCTTTTTGGGTCTGGCTTACCTCAATCAGGATAGTGTTTTCTATTCCATCCATTTGTATGCAAAATTCAAGAAGTCCTTGTTTCTTACTGCTGAGTAATACTCTAATATGTATATATTCCATACTTTCTTCATCCATTCTTCCATTGAAGGGCATCTAGGTTGTTTCCAGGTTCTGGCTATGACAAACAATGCTGCTATGAACATAGTAGAGCATATACTTTTGTTGTGTGATAAGGCCTCTCTTGGGTATATTCCCAAGAGTGGTATTGCGGGGTCCAGGGGTAAGTTGATCCCGAATTTCCTGAGAAACCGCCATACTGCTTTCCATAGTGGTTGCACAAGTTTGCATTCCCACCAGCAATGGATGAGTGTACCCCTATGGTGATATGCAAGATATTCGTCAGTATTGCTATAGGCTAGGGTCATTTCAGGTTCCCTATCCTCAGCTGCCGAAGGAACTAACTGGGGACCTCGCCTTGGGCTCCTGGGAGCCACTCTAGGTTCAAGTCTCTTGCCAACCCTAAGAATTGTGCTTCCGTGCTCCCCTAAAAGGAAGATTTTTTTTTTAATCAGCCTATTTCTTTTGAAAATCCTGAGAAATGAAACGTGGTAGAAAATTCAAGAGGCTTAAAACATTTTTCCCAGTTTTAATAACATTAGGAACAGATCTATATTTCATGTTCTGAAATAAACTATCATTGTAAGAAGCCGGTGCTTGCACTTAGTGTGCTTCTAAGTACTTGGCAATTATTTTTATTCCAGTAATTTATATAAATAATGAAAAAACTTAATAAGGATTATCAAACACTATATTATAAATTAATGAGAGGGCAAAGAAGTAACTAAAATTCTGAGCTGTTAAGGGTGACTTGTGTATTATTTTGAATACTAAACTTAAAGAATGTCTTTTTAAAATTGTAATTAAGAAAAGAACAGAAATGTGTCTATGGAGCGTGGATGATAGAATCAGATATTACTCATGCTTGATAAAACAATTGTGAACTTTTTTATTAATTTTTTTTTATTGAGAAAAGGAAAAAAAAAGTATCCGCCTCCTCCCAACCTCCCATTTCCCTCCCCCTCCTCCCACCCTTCTCCTCCTCCCCCCAACCTCCTCTCTCCCTCCCTCTAAAGTCCAAAGAGCAGTCAGGGTTCCCTGCCTGTGGAAAGAAAAGCAAAGTAGAATGGGACCAACTGAAAGTATATATGCATGAAAATTTTCATTTTGTGGTGCTGATAATTTAAGTGAATCAAATTTGCATATATACAATTGTCATTAGTAGGTTCATTTTTCTTTTTTTTTCTCTTCTTTTTTTTGTGAAATCTCCAATCCATTAAGCTTTTTTTGTGAACCTAAAATCTATATTCTCAATACTTTCAGATTATTTTCCAAATATGTTCAGAGATGGAAATTTTTGTATTACTTGGTGTGTATATATCCAAACAAGGTTCAAATCTGTCGTCCAGTGAACCCATTCTCTGTTTCAAATAGCAGTGGATGGAGGCGTGGAAGGAATAATCTCCAACCCTGAGGCCAGTAGGAAAATACAAATGTGTGCAGCAATAGCCTCGGTCACGTCACATAACACAGCTGAGCCATGTTTTCCATTTTCTCAAACAAAAAATTGAATCTATGAGATCTAGCAGGATTTAAGATAATAGTCTTGGTGGGTTATATGCATGTTTGCACAATTTTTAGTAGTTCCTATAGCAATATTAATAGCCACTTTGTTGAATGCAATTGCCATTAATAACCAGATATGAAACACGCATGTGCACACACACATATGCATGTATGTGGACATCAACATAACTAACCTGGTACCAAAATAGTCATAAACTATGTTTTTCTCTGTATCATTCATACAGACAATCAGGTTTGTATGGAGCTACACATTATTATACTATCTGGAGAGAACAAAAATCATGCACTTAAAAGAAAATATGTAATAGATTTACGATTAATGATATTCTACTGACGTAGAAATATGAAAACTAGAAAAACAAGCATCTTTGAGTATTTTGGAATTTATTATATATTTCTTTTTTTTTTTTTTTTTTTTAATACCTTTAAAAACGGCATTTCTCAAAGTTTATTTTGTGTAATAGGAACAAGCTAGAAAGAAGTTTCTGTGATCAAATGAATTTATCAACATTTTTGTTTGTTTTTTGAGGCAGGGTTTCTCTGTTTTTTTTTTATTGATTTTTATTGAGCTCTACATTTTTCTCTGCTCCCCTCCCTGCCTCTCCCCTCCCCTTCAACCCTCTTCCAAGGTCCCCATGATCCCAATTTACTCAGGAGATCTTGTCTTTTTCTACTTCCTATGTAGATTAGATCTATGTAAGTCTCTCTTCGTGTCCTCGATGTTGTCTAAATTCTCTGGGATTGTGATTTGTAGACTGGTTTTCTTTGCTTTATGTTTAAAAACCACTTATGAGTGAGCATATGTGATAATTGTTTTTCTGTGTCTGGACTACCTCACTCAAAATGATATTTTCTAGTTTCATCCATTTTCCTGCAAAATTCAAGATGTCCTAGAAGTCATTCTGTAGACTAGGCTGGCCTCGAGCTTAGAGATCCGCCTGCCTCTGCCTCCTAAGTGCACCACCACCCAGCTTGATAAACAATTTTAAACTGGCCTATTTTCTATAATGCTCAGGTCCCTTAATATTTCTTTTTTTTTTTTTTAATAATTTTTTTATTAAGAAAAGAAGAAAAAAAACATAAACAAAAAACAAGTTTCCACCTCCTCCCAGCCTCCCATCTCCCTCCCCCTCCTCCCACCCTTCTCCCCCTCCTCCCACCCTTCTACCCCTCCCCCCACTCCTCTCCCCCTCCCTCTCCAGTCCACAGAGCAGTCCAGGTTCCCTGCCCTGTGGCAAGTCCTAGGTCCTCCCCCCTCCGTCCATATCTAGGAAGGTGAACATCCAATCTGGCTAGGCTTCCACAAAGCCAGCACATTAAGTAGGATCAAAACCCCGTGCCATTGTCCTTGGCGTCTCATCAGCCCTCATTGTTCGCCATGTTCAGAGAGTCTGGCTTTATCCCATGCTTTTTCAGTCACAGTCCAGCTGGCCTTGGTGAGCTCCCAGTAGATCAGCTCCACTGTCTCAGTGGGTGGGTGCATGCCTCGTGGTCCCGACTTCTTTGCTCATGTTCTCCCTCCTTCTGCTCCTCATTGGGACCTTGGGAGCTCAGTCCAGTGCTCCAGTGTGGGTCTCTGTCTCTGTCTCCATCCATCACCAGATGAAGGTTCTATGATGATATGCAAGATATTCGTCAGTATTGCTCTCGGATAGGGTCATTTCAGGTTCCCAGTCCTCAGCTACCCAAGGAACTAACTGGGAACCTCATGTTGGGCACTTGGGAGCCCCTCTAGGGTCAAATCTCTTGCTCACCCTAAAGTGGTTCCCTTAACTAAGAATTGTGGTTCCGTGCTCCCCTATCCACCTTTCCTTTATCCCAATTCTCCTGATTCCCCAAGTCCCCCCTCCTTCCCTTCTACCTTTTCTCTCCCCATCTCCCCTTACCCCCATCCCACCCCACCCCCAAAATCCTAATTTTCTCCCCGGCAATTGGGTCTACTTCCCTTAGCCAAGAGGATAACTATATGTTTTTCCTTGGGTTCACCTTCTTACTTAGCTTCTTTAGGTTCACCTATTGTAGACTCCGTGGCCCTAATTTATGGCTAGAAACCAATTATGAGCGAGTACATCCCATGTTCATCTTTTTGGGTCTGGGACACCTCACTCAGGATAGTGTTTTCTATTTCCATCCATTTGCCTGCAAAATTCGAGAAGTCATTGTTTTTTACCGCAGCGTAGTACTCTAGCGTGTATATATTCCATACTTTCTTCATCCATTCTTCCATTGAAGGGCATCTAGGTTGTTTCCAGGTTCTGGCTATTACAAATAATACTGCTATGAACATAGTTGAACAAATGCTTTTGTCATATGATAGAGCATCTCTTGGGTATATTCCCAGGAGTGGTATTGCTGGGTCCAGGGGTAAGTTGATCCCGAATTTCCTGAGAAACCGAAACACTGACTTCCACAGTGGTTGCACAAGATGGCATTCCCACCAGCAATGGATGAGGGTACCCGTTCCTCCACAGCCTCTCCAGCAAAGGTTATCCTTGGTGTTTTTGACTTTAGCCATTCTGACAGGTGTAAGATGATATCTCAAAGTTGTTTTGATTTGCATTTCCCTGATTGCTAAGGAAGTTGAGCACGACTTTAAGTGTCTTTTGGCCATTTGAACTTCCTCTGCTGAGAATTCTCTGTTCAGTTCAGTGCCCCATTTTTTAATTGGGTTAATTAGCATTTTAAAGTCTAGTTTCTTGAGTTCTCTATATATTTTGGAGATCAGACCTTTGTCTGTTGTGGGGTTGGTGAAGATCTTCTCCCAGTCAGTAGGTTGCCTTTGTGTCTTATTGACTATGTCCTTTGCTTTACAGAAGCTTCTCAGTTTAAGTAGGTCCCATTTATTCAATGTTGCCCTTAATGTCTGTGCTTCTGGGGTTATACATAGGAAGCGATCTCCTGTGCCCAGCTCCTGTAGGGTACTTCCCACTTTCTCTTCTATCAGGTTCAGTGTGTTCGGGCTGATATTGAGGTCTTTAATCCATTTGGACTTGAGTTTTGTGCACGGTGATAGATAAGGGTCTATTTTCATTCTTCTACAAGATGACATCCAGTTGTGCCAGCACCATTTGTTGAAGATGCTTTCTTTCTTCCATTTTATACTTTTAGCTCCTTTATCGAAAATCAGGTGTTCATAGGTTTGTGGGATAAAATTCGGGTCTTCTATACGATTCCATTGGTCGACTTCTCTGTTTTTATGCCAGTACCACACTGTTTTCATTACTGTAGCTCTGTAATAGAGTTTGAAGTCAGGGATGGTAATGCCTCCAGAAGATCCTTTATTGTATAGGATTGTTTTGGCTATCCTGGGTTTTTTGTTTTTCCATATAAAGTTGATTATTGTCCTCTCCAGATCTGTGAAGAATTTTGATGGGATCTTGATGGGGATTGCATTGAATCTATAAATAGCCTTTGGTAGAATTGCCATTTTTACTATGTTGATCCTCCCAATCCAAGAGCAAGGGAGGTCCATCCATTTTTTGGTATCCTCTTCAATTTCTTTCTTCAATGCCTTAAAGTTCTTGTCAAATAAATCTTTCACTTCCTTGGTTAGATGTACCCCAAGATATTTTATGCTGTTTTTGGCTATTGTGAATGGTGAAGCTTCTCTGATTTCCCTCTCTGCTTCCATATCCTTTGTGTATAAGAGGGCGACTGATTTTTTGGAGTTGATCTTGTATCCTGCCACATTACTAAAGCTGTTTATCAGCTGTAGGAGTTCTTTGGTGGAGTTTTTGGGGTCGCTTATGTACACTATCATATCATCTGCAAATAACGAAAGTTTAACTTCTTCCTTTCCAATTCGAATCCCCTTGATTCCATTATGTTGTCTTATTGCTATTGCTAGAACTTCAAGCACTATATTGAAGAGGTATGGGGAGAGTCGACAGCCTTGTCGTGTTCCTGAGTTAAGTGGGATGGCTTTGAGTTTCTCTCCGTTTAATTTGATGTTAGCTGTCGGCTTGCTGTATATAGCTTTTATTATATTTAGGTATGACCCTTGTATCCCTAATCTCTCCAAGACTTTTAACATAAATGGATGTTGAATTTTGTCAAATGCTTTTTCAGCATCTAATGAAATGATCATATGGTTTTTTTCTTTCAGTTTATTTATATGCTGGATTACATTGATAGATTTTCGTATGTTGAACCAGCCCTGCATCTCAGGAATGAAGCCTACTTGATCATAATGGATAATTTTTCGGATGTGTTCTTGGATTCGATTTGCCAGTATTTTGTTGAGGATTTTTGCGTCGATATTCATGAGTGAGATTGGCCTGTAGTTCTCTTTCCTGGTTGAGTCTTTGAGTGGTTTTGGTATCAGAGTAATTGTGGCTTCATAAAAGGAGTTTGGTAATGACCCTTCTGTTTCTATCTTGTGGAATACATTAAGGAGTATAGGTATTAGATCTTCTTGGAAGATCTGGTAGAATTCCGCATTGAAACCATCTGGTCCTGGGCTTTTTTTGGTAGGGAGGTTTTTGATAACCTCTTCTAATTCTTCGCGACTAACAGGTCTATTTAGATTGTTCACCAGGTCCTGATTTAACTTTGGTATATGATATTTATCTAAAAAAGTATCCATTTCCTTTACATTTTCCAATTTTGTGGCATATAGGCTTTTGTAGTAAGATCTAATGATTCTCTGAATTTCCTCTGTGTCTGTGGTTATGTCCCCCTTTTCATTTCTGATCTTATTAATTTGCAAATTCTCTCTCTGCCGTTTGATTAGCTTGGATAGTGGTTTGTCAATCTTGTTGATTTTCTCCAGGAACCAGCTTTTTGTTTCATTGATTTTTTGTATTGTTTTCTGTGTTTCTATTTTGTTGATTTCAGCCCTCATTTTGATTATTTCCAGTCTTCTACTCCTCCTAGGTGAGTCTGCTTCTTTTTTTTCTAGAGCTTTCAGGTGGGCTGTTAAGTCTCCAATGTGAGCTTTCTCTGTTTTCTTTAAGTGGGCACTTAGTGCTATGAACTTTCCTCTTAGGACTGCTTTCATAGTGTCCCATAAGTTTGAGTATGTTGTTTCTTTATTTTCATTGAATTCCAGGAAGACTTTAATTTCTTTCTTTATTTCTTCCTTAATCCAGCTATGGTTCAATAGTTGACTGTTCAGTTTCCATGACTTTGTATGCTTTCTGGGGGTAGCATTATTGTTGAATTCTAACTTTAATCCATGGTGATCTGATAAGACACAGGTGGTTACTAATATTTTTTTGTAACTGTGGATGTTTGCTTTGTTACCAACTATGTGGTCGATTTTCGAGAAGGTTCCATGAGCTGCAGAGAAGAAGGTATATTCTTTCCTATTTGGATGGAATGTTCTATAGATGTCTGTTAAGTCCATTTGATTCATTACCTCCACTAATTCTCTTATTTCTCTGTTAGGTTCCTGTCTGATTGACCTGTCCATTGGTGAGAGAGGAGTGTTGAAGTCTCCTACTATTAGTGTGTGCGGTTTGATGGCTGCCTTGAATTTTAGCAATGTTTCTTTTATGTACGTGGGTGCTTTTATATTAGGGGCATAGATGTTCAGGATTGAGACTTCATCCTGATGAACTGTTCCTGTTATGAGTATAAAATGCCCCTCTCCATCTCTTCTGATTGATTTAAGTTTAAAGTCAACTTTGTTAGAGATTAGTATGGCCACACCTGCCTGTTTCTTAGGACCATTTGCTTGATAGGCCTTTTCCCAGCCCTTTACTCTGAGTAGGTGCCTGTCTTTGTGGTTGAGGTGTGTTTCTTGTAAACAGCAGAATGTTGGATCCTGTTTTCTTATCCAATCTCTTAGCCTGTGCCTTTTTATAGGTGAGTTGAGTCCATTGACATTAAGTGATATTAATGACCAGTGGTTGTTAACTCCGGTCATTTTTTTTTTTAGTCGTAGAGTTTGTGAGTTTCCCTTCTTTGTTTTGTGTTGGTGAAGGGTCTCTAGATGTCTGAGGTATTGTGGTCATTGTTGGACTCCTTGGTTAGTGATTTTCCTTCAATTACTTTCTGTAAGGCTGGATTTGTGGCTGCGTATTGTTTAAATTTGTTTTTATCCTGGAAAATTTTATTTTCTCCATTTATAGTGAATGAAAGCTTGGCTGGGTATAGTAATCTGGGCTTGCACCCATGGTCTCTCAGTTTCTGCAGTACATCTAACCAGGACCTTCTGGCTTTCATGGTTTCCATGGAGAAGTCAGGTGTAAGTCTGATAGGTTTACCTTTATAAGTAATTTGGCCTTTTTCCTTTGCAGCTCTTAATATTCTTTCCTTATTTTGTATGCTTTGTGTTTTGATAATTATATGGCGAGGGGATGTTTTTTTTTGATCCAGCCTATTCGGTGTTCTGTATGCTTCTTGCACCTTCATAGGAAAATCTTTCCTTAGGTTGGGAAAGTTTTCTTCTATAATTTTATTAAATAGATTTTCTGGACCATTGAGCTGCCCTTCTTCTCCTTCTTCTACTCCTATTATTCTTAGGTTTGGTCTTTTTATTGTGTCCCATATTTCCTGAATGTTTTGTGATGAGAGTTTGTTGGACTTGCTGTTTTCTTTGATCAGTGTGTTTATTTTCTCTATGGTATCTTCAGAATCCGAGAGTCTTTCTTCTATCTCTTGTATTCTGCTGGTTATGCTTGTTTCTGTAGTCTCTATTCGTTTACCTAGATTTTCCATGTCCAGACGGCCCTCTGTTTGTGTTTTCTTCTTTGCCTCCATTTCAGTTTTCAGGTCTTGAACTGTTTCCATTATCTGTTTGATTGTTTTTCCTTGGTTTTCTAGGGTATCATTCACTGATTTATTCAATTCTTCAAACTTTCTGTTATATTTCTCATCCATTTCTATAAGGGCGTTTTTTACATGCTGTTTAAGGGTGTCAATCACTTTCATGAAGTCAATCTTTTCTCCTTCCTCTTGATTAAGGGGTTCTTGTCCTCCCGTTTTGAGGTCGCTTGTTTCTGGTAGCTTCATGTTGCTTTTCAGCTTGTTGGGCGAATTCTTGCCTTGACGTCGGCCCATCTCTTCTTCCAAATGCTCCCTATGGATCTTCTTTTACCGGATTAGGTCTCCTTGCCTACCAAACGCTGTCTCTCCCCAATGTTGGCTCTCCCAATGCTGGGTCTCCCCAATGCTGGGTCTCCTGGCGCCGAAAGATCAGGCCTCCGTGCTGGTTGGGCAGCCCACAGACAAAGCGCCTACCCCGCTTGGTGCAGGCAGGCCACAGAAACAAAGGAACTGCTGCCCCCCGGGAGCCCCGGCTACTCGGACTCAGCGCCCAGATAGGCTGGGCTGGGCGATGCCACGCGCCAAAAGAGGGCAGTGGGGGCGAAGTGGGGAGGGCTCTGGACGGAAGCTGGGTGGGCCAGGAAGAAAGAGGCAGCACCCGGGGAGTAGAGGCCCTGCAGAGAGCCCAAGCAGGACAGGGGGCCAAGAAACCCCCGAGCTCCCCGTCCCAGGCTGGCGCCGTGGGCCAGAAACTCACCCCAATGCTGGGTCTCCTGGCGCCGAAAGATCAGGCCTCCGTGCTGGTTGGGCAGCTTGCAGACAAAGCGCCTACCCCGCTTGGTGCAGGCAGGCCACAGAAACAAAGGAACTGCTGCCCCCTGGGAGCCCTGGCTACTCGGACTCAGCGCCCAGATAGGCTGGGCTGGGCTATGCCACGCGCCAAAAGAGGGCAGTGGGGGCGAAGTGGGGAGGGCTCTGGACGGAAGCTGGGTGGGCCAGGAAGAAAGAGGCAGCACCCGCGGAGTAGAGGCCCTGCAGAGAGCCCAAGCAGGACAGGGGGCCAAGAAACCCCCGAGCTCCCCGTCCCAGGCTGGCGCCTTGGGCCAGAAACTCACCCCAATGCTGGGTCTCCTGGCGCCGAAAGATCAGGCCTCTGTGCTGGTTGGGCAGCCCGCAGACAAAGCGCCTACCCCGCTTGGTGCAGGCAGGCCACAGAAACAAAGGAACTGCTGCCCGCCCGGGAGCCCCGGGTACTCGGACCCAGCGCCCAGATAGGCTGCGCTGGGCGATGCTACGCGCCAAAAGAGGGCAGTGGGGGCGAAGTGGGTAGGGGTCTGGACGGAAGCTGGGTGGGCCAGGAAGAAAGAGGCAGCAGAGAGCCCAGGCAGGACAGGGGGCCAAGAAACCCCCGAGCTCCCCGTCCCAGGCTGGCGCCTTGGGCCAGAAACTCACCCCAATGCTGGGTCTCCTGGCGCCGAAAGATCAGGCCTCCGTGCTGGTTGGGCAGCCCGCAGACAAAGCGCCTACCCCGCTTGGTGCAGGCAGGCCACAGAAACAAAGGAACTGCTGCCCCCCGGGAGCCCCGGCTACTCGGACCCAGCGCCCAGACAGGCTGCGCTGGGCGATGCCACGCGCCAAAAGAGGGCAGTGGGGGCGAAGTGGGGAGGGGTCTGGACGGAAGCTGGGTGGGCCAGGAAGAAAGAGGCAGCAGAGAGCCCAAGCAGGACAGGGGGCCAAGAAACCCCCGAGCTCCCCGTCCCAGGCTGGCGCCGTGGGCCAGAAACTCACCCCCTATTATATATTTCTTATCATAGCAGATTTACATGGATACCTTTAAAGCTGACATTTTGTGAAGACAAAGAAAATAAATATCCAATTAACTTAGTTTCCAATTTAATTGAAATGCAAGTTTTCAGTTCTTACTTTCATTTAATAAGGGTTTATATTTCAGTGCTCATATACATAGAGTTTCTTTTATTGTTGTTTCTGATAACATTGGAAGAAGAGATTAAGAAAAATGGAGAGGTTGGAGAGAAGACTCAGCAATAAAGTGCACTTGCTTTTCTTTCAGATGACTTGGATGTAACTACTACCAGTACCCCCAGAGCAGCTCACAAGCTTCTGTAACTCCAGTTCCAGAGAATCTGATGCCCTCTTCTGGCTTCTGGGGGAACTGGGTAACATGTGGTACATACATACACAACAGCAAAACATTTGTGTGTAAAATATAAAATTAAATATTTTAAAAGAAGAATGTAAGTAGTTTTATAAAGACAAGGTTTTGCTCAGGCTTCTACATCATCCATGACCTATTACCAATATTTTCATAGGGAAGAACAGAGCCTTATAGTCTCTTTCAGAGCATATCCATGCAAGATTCGAAGCACAGAAATAATGTTTCTTAAATTTATTAAAACAAACCAAGCGATTATTTAAAATGGTGACTTGTGTCTTCTTCTTGAAATGCATCATACTTCCATGTCTGTAAGCCCTGATGCTCTCTTTCAGGAAAGCAGCTTGTAGGGCACCTGAAAGTTATGTCAATATCAACTAACCATCTGTCTGTTTTTCCTTGGGACATTTGTTTGAAAGTGAAAACTTTACATGTAGTTTTTACTTCAAGAGCTAGATATGGTTAAGAGAGCATAACACGTATTTTTTCTTTGGGGTGCTTAGTGTGTTTTTGAGAACGTTCTGGGTATCACTCATCAACAAAGGGTGTGTATCTTACATTGACTTTCAGTTGACTGGACTGTTACTAGAACAATGCAAGTGATTGCTTCTGAAATAATTGAAAATTATAGTAATATATACACACATATTATCTTCTAATATGACTCAGTCTTAACATCCTGCTTTTTGTACAATTAATTAATAATTCATTAATTCTCCATTTATTTGGTGATGACTTTATATATTTAAAAAACCGTATCTTAAAACTAAGGAAGATATATTATTGCATATATTTAAACCAATAGTTTACTGTTTGCCTTTCCAGAATTGAATTTTGACAATGATTTAATATTCTGAGCTGGTTTCGTATAGAATTAAATTATATCTCTATATTGCCAAGAATTTCATACAGTTCTCTTTGCAAAGAACCTGAAAATGTGATAGGTATGTGAATTATAAAAACATAACCATGTTCTTATGTCAGACTACAGAAAAGTCTGAGGGAGAATTAAATTTTGGTATTTGATTAGTATGAATAATCACTTTATTTTATTTTTTTAGAAAAACAAACTTATCTTTTTTTTTACTATACATACCAATACAAGTTCCCACTCTTTCTCCTCCTTCCATTCCCTCCCACCCTACCCCTCATCCACTCCACAGAAAGAGTAAGGCACATTGCTTTGGGGAAAGTCTAAAGCACTGCTTACTATATCTAGTGTGAGCAAGGTATCCATCCAAAGACAATATGTTCCCACAAAGCCAGTACAAGCAGTAGGGATAAATCCTTGTGCCACTGCCAGTGGCCACTCAGTCTGCCTCAGCCATGCAACTGTAAACCACATTCAGAGGGACTAGTTTGGACCTATGCTTGTTCCTTCCCTGTCCAGCTGGAGCTGGTGAGCTCCCATTAGCTCAGGTAGACTGTTTCAGTGGGTGTACCCATCACGGTTTTGACCTCTTTGTTCATATTCTCATTCCTTTCACTCTTCAACTGGACTTTGGGAGCTTAGCCCAATGTTCAGTTGTGGATATCTGCCAATATTTCCATCAATTGCTGGATGAGGGTTATGTGGTAATAGTTAAGATATTCATCAGTCTAACTACAGGGTAAGGCCAGTTAGGGCACCTTCTCCTCTATTGCTTAGAGTCTTAGTTGGGAACATCCTTGAGGATTCTTGGGAATTTATCTAGAGCAGCTTTCTTGCTAGCCCCATAATGGCGTCCTCCACCAAGGTATCTCTTTCCTTATCTCATCTCTGTCCTTCATCCACCCCAACTATCCCATTACTTCAATTATCCCCTCCTCCCTTTCTCTCTTCCTCTTTCCCTCCCACCATCCCTTCTCCCCTCACCCCCATGCTACCAATTTTGTCAGGTGATCTTGTCTATTTTGACTTTCCAGGTGGATCTATATATGTATAAGTAAAAAGGGTTCACCTTTTTACTTAGCTTCTCTAGGATCATGAACTATAAGCTCAATGTCCTTTGTTTATAGCTAGTATCCACTTATGAGTACATGCTATATTCATCTTTCTGGGTCTGGGTTACCTCACTCAGGATGTTTTTTCAGTTCCACCCATTTGTATGCAAATTTTAAGATGTCAAGTAGTACTCTAATGTGTAAATGTGCCCCATTTTATTTATCCATTCTTCGGTTGAGGGGCATCTAGGTTGTTTCCAAGTTCTAGCTATTACAAACAATGGTGCTATGAACATAGTTGAATAAATATCATTGTAGTATGATTGAGCATCTTTTCATCATATGCCCAAGAGTGGTATTGTTGGATATGGAGGTAGGTTGATTCCCAATTTTCTGAGAAACCGCCATACTGATTTCCAAAGTTGTACAAGTTTGCATTCCCACCAACAATGGAGGAGTGTTCCCCTTACTCCACATCCTCTCCAGCACAAACTATCATTGGTGTTTTTGATCTTAGCCATTCTGACAGGTGTAAGAGGGTATGTCAGAGTTGTTTTTATTTGCATTTCCCTGATAGCTAAGGATGTTGTACATTTTCTTAAGTGTCTTTTAGCCATTTGAAATTCTTCTGTTGAGAATTCTCTGTTTGGTTCTGTACCCCATTTATAATTCGGTTATTTAAAATTTTGATGTTTAATTTCTTGAGTTCTTTATATATTTTGGAAATTAGTTCTCTGTCTAATGTGGGGTTGGTGAAGATCATTTCCCATTCAGTAGGCTGTCTTTTTATCTTATTGACTGAGTCCTTTACTTTACAGAAGCTTCTCGGTTTCAGAAGGTCCCATTTATTTATTTTTGCTCTCAGTGTCTGTGCTACTAGTGTTATATTTAGGATGTGGCCTCCTGTGCACATGCACTGAAGGCTACTTTCCACTTTTTCTTCTATCTGGTTTATATAGTAGGATTTATATTGAGGTCTTTAATTCATTTGGACTTGAGTTTGTGTATGGGGATAGATATGGATCTATTTTCATTCTTCTAATTATTGACATCCAGTTATGAAAGCACCATTTGCTGAAGATGCTTTCTTTTTCCACTGTATAATTTTATCTTCCTTGTAAAAGTCAGGTGTTTATGGGTGTGCCGGTTAATATCCATTTGTCAAATTCTGTTTTTATGCCAATACCAAGCTATTTTTACTGTAGTTCTGTAATAGAGCTTGAAGTCAGGGAGGGTGATGTCTCTGGAAGTTTCTTTATTATACAGGATTCTTTTGGCTATACTGGGTTTTTGGTTTTTTCCATATGAAATTTATTATTGTTCTTTCAAGATGTGTGAAGAATTGTGTCGGGATTTTGATGGGGATTCATTGAATCCATAGATTGCTTTTGGTAAGATTGCCATTTTTTATTATGTTAATCCTACCTATCCAAGAACATGGGAGATCTTTCCATTTTCTGGTATCTTCTTTAATTTCTTACTTTATAGACTTCAAGTTATGTCAAATAGGTCTTTCACTTCTTTGGTTAGTGTTACCCTCAAGATATATTATTTGTGGCTATTGTAAAAGGCTGTGTTTCTCTGATTTCTTTCTCAGCTTCCTTATCATTTGTATATAGTAAGGCTACTGATTTTATAATTTTAACTAATGAATAACCCTTTAAAAGTAAAGATGAGGAATGAGCATATAACAGTAAAAATCAAAACATAATGATGAATACACAATGAAAATAAAAGTCAAGGATAATTAGATGACAAATAATTGAGAGATGTTTGAAAATAGACTAGTATCACAAGTTGAAATTTAACTCTGAGAAACATGAGAAACAGATGCAAACCATTCGAAAGAATGGTCTGAAGAAAACTGGAACTCTGTTTGATTAATTTTTTTTGTCACAATGAGGAATTTGCCCAATCCCTGGGATTGGGAAATGTCTCATTTATGTCTCTCAATACTGTTGTGAAGACTAGGTGATATCAAATGTAAAAAATAATTTTGTGAACTCAATTGACACTGTACAAATGTTAACTTCATAATCACAAAAGTTATTGCAATAGCTTTGGTAACTAAAAATTGGTATTTTTCTTAAATATCATATCTCCTGTTTTGTTTGGGGGGATTTTTTTTTTTTTGGTTTTTCGAGATAAAGTGTCTATATAATTTTGAAGCCTGTCCTATAATTTTTTCTGTAGACCATGCTGGCCTCAAACTCAGATTCACCTGCCATCTGTCTCCCAAGTGCATAGACCACCACTATCCAGCCAATGTTTCCATTTTTATATGTATACTAAAATGTTATGGTATATCTGTCCATTTCATTTTCTTATCTATTGTAACTGCTGTTCTATAAGTATTACACTTGTTCTTTATCTTTAAAAACAGCATATTCTTAGTAGAATATTTCATCCCTACATATAAAATTGGACTAATAATTTAAGTTCTTTATTTAGCTGTGACTACATTCTATCTTTATTTTCACTAATAGTTTCTTAATTTATTAGGTTTCTTTAACAGTGGCACAAAACACAATTAGTCATTTACATTTTCAACTCTATATGTTTATAATCTTAAAAATCTTATTGAAAATGAAGATATTCAGATAGAGTTCACTCATGTTTTCTGAATGAGTTTTAAGTAGTATATACTTACCTTGAAATTATAAGGTATTCATGTCAAGTACTCTTGGAAAATTTGACTGTTGTCTATTTTTTGCCCATTCAATTTCTTTTTAATAATAAGGCTGGATCAACTGTACACTGTTGAGGTTATAATTTTATAAAGGACTCTAAGTGGTTAGATATAACTTACTGATTTTACTTTCAATCAATTATCATCTTTAAGCATTTTCAAGAAGGCTCAAGTATATTGCTTCCACTACAATAGCACTTCATTATAAGTTATGTTGTCACTTTATCTGTTTGGAATGAAATTTCCACAAAATGCTGATTATGCAACCTATGTATGCTTTATTATCATTTTGTAAATTATTATTTCAAATAATAATCCAATGAAACACATTTAAAATAAATGTTATATTTCTTGAGTTGAGAGGGAGAGATTTTAATATTTCCTTCTAACAAATTCAATATTCATTTTTAAAGGAAAATATATCTTTGGAAGTATATCAATTCCCAGCATATAATTCTTGTTATACTCTCCCAAGTTTCCATCATTTTTAATTCATTTTGAATAAACAGTGATTAAAGCATTAGTATAGTCTTGTATAAGGGGAATATTGGGGAAAAAAGGTTTAAGTGGAGAAGGAGAAAAAAGAGAACAGAAGAGGCAGAGTGGGAAGAGAGCTAGTTAACACTAAAATGCTTGAAAAACCATATAGAACTCTACTATTTTACAAACTTACAGACACACACACACACACACACACACACACACACACACACACAATTTTAAATGGATACAAAGGTTTTTCCCAGAAGCCATAGGTTAGCAGATAAATAAAGCCCAGTTGTGGGATACTTCCTCTTCTCTGAACAATGCAACCTATTATCATTGCTCTTGGTTGCCCAATAGAACTTGTAGGTCAGACCTTATTGTTAAGGCACTACATATATTTTTTCATACGATACAGAGAAATCAACTTGATACTGACCAGGAAGTTTCTTCTTTGCTATAGCTTTCACAGAACAAGAATGTGCTATGTAGGTTGCTGAGGAGGAATGTTATTGATGGTCTTACCCAACTGTGACCTATAGAGGTAGGCATGGTACAATAAGGATGTGGATAAAATAGGGGCAACCAAGCACTTTTTGTTTAGAGTATAAGTCCATTCTACAGGAGGAAACTCATGTATGTGATCTATAATCTCTAAACCTAGCCAAGGACACATGGCTGGGCAATTCACACATTCCAGATGAGAACCTACCAGTATTTGCAAATGGACAGAGTATCATCCTGCTTTCTGAATGCCTGTCTCTGTAGCCATAGATGAGTTAAGTTCTCAATTCTAATCAGACAAACATCTTTGTGACTCACAAATAGTCAGTGTACAGAGAATGATCTTGTTGGAATACTGAGCCATAAAAGGGACATCTCTTTAACAACTCCTCTGCCCCAGGCTAAGGAACCATTGAAGACGAGAGGGCAGACATGCTGTAAAAGCTACATATTGGGGAGAATTGGGGGTATCTTGTAGAAATGATAAAAATGCTATATTCATGAGCTTACAACAACAGTGGTTGCATGCATTAGACCTTAGTCAACAGTCCAATATTGGTTTGGAAATGCAATGAGCCTCCAACAGTAGCTGAGAAGCTAGTGTCAATTGATGGCTGTTAGTAGAGGGAAAGTCAGATTTCTTTAATGGTATAGTGCCTGATAAGTTAGAAACCCTCGAGTGGATGTTTGCGCACCCATTCATTCATATATAGGCAGCACAAATTGGACTCAATGACCTAGTTCTTAAAGAGAGAAAACATAATTGGGAATCTAGAAGGAGTTAGGGATAAGAATGTGAAGCTTTTACTGACCCAACTTAAAGTTCACCAATGTTGTATCTTGAGCTGTGTTTTATTGCCTTTGATGTTTGGTTTAGCTATTTATTATGAGTGCAATATGATATGTGATAAAATACACTGAAAAACTCAGCTTTTAGTGAGAGAAACTACATTTCTCTGGCTAAGTTGTACATGCTTAATTTTAAAAAAGTAGTTAAGTTGGAAGTATATTTATTATGGTAACAAAAATGTCTTCTCGGGCCACAATGAAGATATCCAAAAAGAAAGAAAGAAAGAAAGAAAGAAAGAAAGAAAGAAAGAAAGAAAGAAAGAAAGAGGATAGATGAATAGACGGATGATAGATAAAGAGAGACTCATGAATAGTGTGTTTGCTAACTGCCTGGGAATAAAAACTCCTGAAACAGAGCTTGAGGTGTCTGTTTTATGTACAAATTTTGTATGATTAGGATTGGTCTTAGTTTTGGTTCCTGAGATATGGCCACACTCTATAGTAATGACTATCTCAGAACTCTCCATATCAGCAAGGCAGGCCTTGAACTTACAAAGGTCCCTCTGGATACCCAAAGCTGAGTTTAATGGCAAGATCCCTACATCATGTTGCGTTTCCTTTTGCTTTGCTTTGTTTCATTGAGAAAGCTTTGCTCTTTGTAGCCTAAACTGCCCCGTCACTCCCATTCCTCCTGCTTCTGTCTTCCAGGTTCTAGGAGTGCAGGCATTTATTACACATCTGGGCATGGATTTTGAAAAGAAAAGTTAAGGGGAAGGAGAGATTACTCTGTTGGCTAAGTGTACTTACTGTTCTTTTAAAGGACCCAAGATAGGTTCTCATCACCCACATGATTGGCTCACAACTGCCTGCAACTTCATCTCCTAAGAATGCCCCTTTGGTCTCTCTTGGTACCATTCATGTGTATGATGCACTTACACCAGTACAGACAGCTACTCATATGCATAAAAGAAAGTAATATTTAATAGAAGAACAAAGTAAGTTTACAATCATTCAGTTCTCCAAAAGTTACAAGAGCACTGTTGGTCAGGTTCGCCCCAAAAGATTGGTTGTCAGACAATTACTCAGGTAAGAGTTGGGGTGAGTAGGAAAAGGCCTTTAATTTTCTCTGGATTATTTATATTGCAGACGCCTATGTGCTACTTCAGAGTCTGCAAACCCTTGACTTAATTTTCTTTTGTTCAGGAATTTTGTCATCTCTTACTCTGGCATTACAAATAATTTTCTTGTGCTTCAAATGTCTTCCGTGTCATTTTGTTTACCCTGATGGTGCTAAGGTTTTCTCAGAGAGAAACTTTCATGTCACTCTTTGGGGTAGAGCCACTGAATTAATACTGATGGCCCACGAGACCGAGGAGCATGCAAAGGAAGAATGTGCTCCATCTATAATAACCACACTAAAGCATCTCTGAATAGGCCCATCTCAGAAGCATTTCACATCCCCATGTGTTTCTATTCCTCCTCCATGACTGCAGCTTTCATTTTCCTTTCTGGTCCCCTCGTCAATGCCACTGAGTGTTCCAAACACAACTCCTAGTGTATTGTTTAAATAAATGTTTACATTTCTTTGATTACCATTAGGTATTCCAAAGCTAGAGTGACAGGTAGGAAAAGAGTTTGGATTTACCCCCCATGAGAATATTTTCTCTCTGAATCATTGGTCTGTTTTGTGGAATACTTGGGGCAATTGTAGCAGCTTTGCTTCTCTCATGAAATTTGAAGTGCATTTCTCAGGTGTTATCATGAGAGACTCACTGTTCCAGAATTTTTAGGAAATCCATGAAAGAGTGGAAATTACTGTGGCCTCGTTGCTCATGTTTTTCTTACTCTTAGTCGTGTAGGTGCTCTATCTTCCACATTCCTATCATGCTATTATTTAATTTGATTAAATAATTAGTATATTACTATAGTTCGTACTCAATAAAAAAGGAGATTGTGGGTAAAACATTAATTTGAAATCTCTGTCCCCAGATTTTTATGGCAGCTTCCCTTATTACCTTAGCCTTCTCATTATTCCAAGTAAAGTTGTGAATTTCAGTTCTAGCTTTTCTTTATTATAATATTATATCAGTAATAGCACTTGGCTCACCAGGTCACACAGTTTCACATATGCAGTATTTTGACACTAATTACCTGACATAAGTAGAATTATTACTTGTAATTTAATAACACCAAGAACTTAATTTTTAATAAGTATTAACTGTAAAATCCATAAATAACTAACTGGTCATTGAAAAACACGCCCCTCATCTGCTTTCTTTTCCTATCTCAACATTCTTTCTTCATGTCATTAAATATGTTAAAATAACTTGAGTCCATTTCTATTATGTCAACGCTAAAATTAAAGTGATGTTCCATTATTTACTCTGTCCCTACACAGATGAATGAAGGATGGAACAATATTCTTGAATCTAATGTCTGGCTAACACAATCACTGGTAATGCAAATGTATTGATATAGTGTGTGGTTGGTGCTGCTACTTGATCTAAAGTAGTGTATTTAATGAAGTGTGGCAAAAGAGAGGGACCATTCCACATGAACTCCATCATCATAATTCATCATGTTGTCCTGGACCATTAAAGGACATCTCCTTGCTTCTTCTATTAAGGTCCAAGTCTGCTTGTCTGTTTCCCTAAAGCAGCAATTTTCTGATAAATCTTCATCAGGTTCAATTACTCCCCTCTGCTAAGCGAGACAAATATATGTAATCCAGAAAAAATGTAGCTTAAAAGATGATGCATATGGCTAGTATCCAAATAACAACCACTTTTATCTGAAGAAAAACAATTAAGAGGAGTCGATAGGGGAGAGTGGAAACTTTGGTTGGGATGTAAAAACAAATAAATGTTTAAAAATATAAAAAAAAAGATGGTGCATAGAATGGTTCATGGATGACCCTTCTGAGTATTGGCCTAACACTAGCTCATACTATGTTCTGTTGGTTAGCCATAATTAGAGCTAAGGCATGAGCAGATAAGAAATATAACATGAACGTAGTTACCTTAACCTCTGCCAAATGTTGAAATTATCCGTAAAAATCATGATTGTGTACTAAGTGCCATTAATCAACAGTCTAACTAAGGACCTCAGCAATTCTGAAAACATCTTCAGCTGTCCAGTTTGTTAGTTGACAATCAATTGTCTTATTTTCTAATTAAGTAAATGGCAAACATTAAAAACATTTCTTCCTCTGGCTTTTAAAAGTACACTCATTTCAGCCATTTTTAGAGGACTTTAAAAGTATATTATTTCTGACACACATAAAATTTTTTACAGTTATTTCATATGCGAAGAAAACATACATTTATGATATGCAGTTTTGCCACAGATGACCTCAAAGACATTTCTGTACAAATTATATGAAATCGCACACCATGTCATCGAAAGGCGAGTCTGGCAATTATTTGGTGTATTTATGCTTGAGAAGCAACACATGTAAGTAAATCTAATGTCCAGATTCAGCCATTTTAGGATTACTAAATTTAGGTAAAAATCTTATGTATGAAACTTCAAAACTAAGATTGTTGCTTTGGTCAAGTTTCCGTCACTACACCAAAACACCTGAAATAATCTACTTGAGTAAAGAGAAGCTTATTATGGGTCCTGGCTTAGGGGTTTCTGTTTGCAGCTGTTTGCAGCTGGTCAGCCCTTGCCTTGCAGCTGAGACTCAGAAAAGTAGAAGTCTGAAGTGATGGAATTCTGCTCTCCCATGCAAAAGCAAGGCCCCGGGGACTTCCCACTAGCTACACTTCTCAGAATACCTAATACTGTCCAGGAGACCAAACCAGGGACTGAATGCTTATCACATGGGTCTTTGCAGAACAACTCATATTCAAACTGTAGAAACCCGCATTATAGAAAATAGGTCTTCATCAAAAAATTGTTCTCTATAAAGTAATACCTTTATTTTAATAAGCTTCTAATCTTACTGCCTCCTAGAATAATGGATCTCCCTTGTACACTCAAATCAACATTGATTTATTTTCTGAATATGTGATTTGTAAAAAGAAAAATGAATACTTTTCAAGCATTTAAATTTTAAATAGTTGATATCTCACCAATCATTAGTTTATTAATTTAAAAAAATGTGAAACACAGACACCAACTCAATAGAATCAGGTTCACACCAGCGAGCAGCTTACCTGAGATTTGAATTTGAGATGTTCTGTCATGTAATAATGCCTTATTCAACTTTCCTAGGCAAGCCTGATCTACATGTGGGTACAAATGAAATGAGAAGACAGAAGCCAAGGAGAAAACAGACAGATTTCAAATACTCAGTAACTTTGAAATCTATGTGTGATCACCTGCTCTTAACAAATTATAAGCGTTGGATTTGAATTATCAGTGGATTTCTGTGTATTGAAAAAAAAATAATATTGTCTTGTCTTGGTAAGAGGAAATGTATAGTTCATTTTAAATTTTACAGATAAAACATGTTCAAAATATACTTTATGAATTTTTTCAGTAGAAAAAAAAAACAGAACAGAATAGCCCAAACAACGTCTTCAGTCTTTACTGAGTGAAGCTACCATAGACAGCTCTGTGATCCTTGCAAAGCTTCTGCAAAAGGATTCTTTAAATTTCATACACTGGAGGAAATATCCTGTGCAAACAATGTATTTCTCTTATTACAAAAATGTATGAGATCAAGGACTCATTTTCACTTTGAGGTTTAGTGCTAGTCTATAGATAGCATTAAGATATGAGTAAACATGAGTGATAGGCTGAGCTGTCTAACAGCCAGCCTCGAGCAAGAAAACCAACTGACTTGAACACAGGGTCTCAGCACAGGGAGATTTATGTTCTTCAGCTGAATTACATTCCTTTATAGACTGCTGCAGATGGGCTTCAGGAAAAGCAGCCATCTATCCGATTTAAATAGACTTTGTGCTAGTACTATAGACATACCATTAATTCATTGCTTTGAGTTGCTGTGGGCACAGATTTGGCTTTGTTCTCTGACAGTCTCCACCAGTTGAAATAGAAATGCCATTTAGCAGGGTGTCAAATAAGGAGGACCCATATAACACTATAATCAAGTTGAGGTGACATTACATATTTTAGCCTCGATATTAAAAATGGTTGAGTCAGCACAGATTTCCAATCTGCAGAACTCTGCTGACCACTGAAAGCCACTTGTAATTTATCAGGTGGCAACTGTCTTCTCTGTGTGAATAATAAGTTGATGTCTTTAATTTATACAGTGTATCTTAGTTGGTGTCTTTAATTTGTACAGTGTATCTTAGTTGGTGTCTTTAATTTGTACAGTGTATCTTAGTTGCATTGTGGTGCATTTTTACAGACTCTCTTAAATTATTACAAGGATGAGTAATACATTATCTTAGCTTTAGAGAAAAGATATTGCGAAACATAGTTTAATTGAATATCGTAAAATTATACAAATAGAAGGTGAAAACCTGGCAATTCTAATATTCTTTCCATGGCACTCTGGTGTGTGTTAAAACGTGAATTGTAAAGTATTATGAAGTATTGTTATAAAGTATTTTATACTAAAGTTTGGATCAAAGAATACATATGGTACCTAATAAGGAAAGTTAATGTAGGCATCAACTAAAATTAATTTTTGAAACATTTCAAAAGCTTAAGTTTTCAAATAGCACTGCCCAAAACAATCCCTGGATACATAAATATACCTCAATAACTTGGAATAATTAAAGGCCATGCCTTAAACTTATGTATTAACAAATTATTGTGTTTAATCTCATGCTACAAAACATACATGACATTACTTGCACACAACTCCGCATTTGTGTCCTATTTTTCATATATGAATTCTGAGAAGATTTGGAGCATATGTTGTAATTGTATTTAAGCATATGAGTTAATAAATCTGAAATGCTTCTGATTTTTAGAAAAGAAATAGCTTTTCTGTTAGATATGGCATAGGTTTTGCTAGAATAATCTCAAAGAGTAGAATGAAAGTGTGGTATTCATAAAAATATTTCCTAAAACTGGAAACATCAGACACTTCCCATTCTAAGTCATTTAATTACTCAGTATCTGCATTTCCAGTTCAATTGGTAGTGCTGTGTTCTCTCCATTTTCCCATTACAGAGAGCCTATCCGTCAGCATCTAATTCCACATGCACACACCTCCCCACCTGTGATCTCAACCTGAAACGACTCTGTACTAATGAGTCAGGACCAACACAGTTGAGTGCAAAGCATTGTTTAAGATGCACAGTGATTAGAATGATGAAATAATTCTTTTTTAGGTAATCAGTGAATTGGATAAAGAAAAAAATGATTGTTCTGCCAGGTTAACTGAGAATGCTTGCATCACCAGATGCTTGGCTATTAGCAGATTTTCTAGTGCTTAAAAGAACACACAGCCAGCTTTAAATTTCATCTGAATGACAAGGTTTTAAAATAGGCTTTTCTGAAAGCAGAAACAAGTTAGGTGGATCCCCTTTACAGAACTGTTACACCCAAGTCGTTGCTTAACAAAATATGAACAATTGGTGCTTCTTTTTGTTATCAACAAATTTAATAAAATACAAACTATTAAATGAAAAACTCCTGAAAAAATAAACATATCTAGCAAAACTTTGTACAAACTGAAAATTTTTTCTTATTAGGAAAAATGCTTAATAAGTATTTCCCATTCTCTTCATTATAACTGAAATTATTTTGGATTTCTTTAACTGCAGACTTATGACTAAGGCAAGACTCAAACAAATTTACATATGTTTTATCTTTTCAACTTTCTTTTTAACAAACGTTCAACAAGTATAGTGAGTGCCTTGTGTTTCCCAAGATATTTGTGAAACTTTTAAGTATTTTCCCATGGTCCCTAAAGAATTACATAGTAAATCATAGGAAAATTACACAACACAAGGCAAAAATGATACTAGTTTCATTTACAGCAGATGGATATTGAAATGAAAATAACTCAACCGAAAGAAGAAACAGGATAAAACAATTTTATTCCTAAATTAAAGTGCCTTCACTGCTCTCTGCTTTGTATGATCACTTCATTTACTATTCTCATTAGGCATACATCCAAAAAAAGTAATAGATTAGAGTTCTTCTTAAGCTATAAAACAGTAATGTCTTGATTTATCAACATAGAGACACAGACAATACATATACACACAACTTCCTACATGTATGTGGTTGAGAGAACATGCCTACAGAATTTGCAATCCATAAAAGCCAGCTTGCCTATTTTTCACACTTAAACATGAGTTTCCTGAACATAGTGCATGTAAGAGAGACAATTTTTTTAATAAATGAATTCAGTCTGAAAATTCCTAACTTAATGTAATTTTTAAGATAGGAATACTCTCATTTAAGTTTACATGTTTTACATATTATATTTTGTTAAATTAAGCATACAGACAAATATCAATGCACTTGAGGATATACATGTATTATTATATTGTGTTACATTAATTATCTACTTTTGAGGTCAAGACATTATCTAGAAACTTTGGTTAAACTTAAAGTTGCAGAAAAAGCAATTCAAAGGAATAGCAAATATATGATTTGCAAAAGGCCATGCCACAAGGCATCTTTCATGACTAGTGGTTTTTCAGACAAAAATATTAGCTATAAGCACCATCATTGATACCATCTTCTCTTGAACTGAACTTCAAAAGTGAAAAGGAAAACAATCTTTTTTGTAGTTCTCCGGTATAGGCAACTCTTTAGAAGTAAATTAAGTAAACATGAGCCTTGTGCATTTGATAAATATGCATGCCTTATTTCCCCTTTCCCATTGCTTCTCATCCAGCTGGAGCTGGAATCCAAGCAATAAATAATATTTATTTATTTTAATAGTATGCTTAATGGAAGTATTACCAATATTTTCTAAGCTTAAAAACATCCCCAAATGCATTTTACTGTTAGTCTCAGCATTTTCAAAGTAATTTACAACCTGAAAAGGATAAACCCTATTTCTCTATGTCAGAGCAACAACTGGGTAAGTGCACAATGTAGCCCTATGAAGTATGACCAAATTTATTGCTGAAGTCATTAGTACACATTGATTCTGTTTATAGCAATCCAAGGGGAATAGTAAGCCTATTATGTTGGTGCTTGGACTCTCTGTCAAACAGACTACAGGCTTACCATAGCCAAGTTTTAAGCAACATCCAATTAGTTCAGCAGCCAGTGCTCCCCATTTTATTTTGGTTATTATTTATATGACTGGTCAGTGACATGAACTTGAAAATTTTAGACTGTGATGCATAATCTGATATGAACGAACTTACTGGTTTTTCCCCCAAGAGAACTTCATTTTCTAATGTTTTCAGTCTGACTTATCCATGTTTATTTCTGTTTTGTCTTCTGTAAAAGAGGAAATTCGGATTTATGATACTTTTAAACAATAAGAAATTCCTTCTAACCTGTTTTATTACTATGCTTTAGACTTTAATGCAATGCATTCACATTCATTTGATAGGTGCCCACTAATCCTGATGAAGATATTTGGAAGCTAATTTTCTCCATTTTGAGAAACTTAATTGCAGTCTTTTGAAGTAAAGACAATTCCAGTTACTCCCCATCCCCCAATAGAAGGCATGCCTAGAATCTCCTTTTAGTGTACCTCAAGAAGGATTATGGTTTTCTTACTTTGAGAGTTCAGAATGCTAATGTCTAGACTAGCAAGCAACATCACAGAGAAGCACATCCTTAGCTGTGCATAACTATTTGAAACAACTAAAGATCCTTGTTGGGGGAAGGCTGTTTGTTCATTCTTGGCTGCCCAGAACCAAAGTAATCACACAGAAACTGTATTATTTGCAATACTGTTTGGCCAATAGCTTAAGCATATTTCTGGCTTACTCTCATATCTTAAATTAACCCATTTCTATTAATCTGTGTACAACCACATGGCTGTGGCTTACTGGGTAAAGTTCTATCAGGTGTCTGTCTCCAGAGGGACCACATGGCTTCTCATTGACTCCGTCTTCTTTCTCCCAGCTTTCAGTTTAGTTTTCTTGCCCAGCTCTATAATTTTAAGCCAATGACCAAAACAGCTTTATTGATTAACCAATAAAAGCAGCACATATATAGAAGGGCTTCCCACATCAGATCCTGGCTTTTGCATTTGAATTTAAGGAAAATGCAATCACTCACATCTTTGTGACCTGTGATGTACGCATTGAATCTGACTTGATGAAGCTCTATAATGGAGTGACTAAATTCACTCTTGCCTCCTAACTTGTATTGCTTCTTGTATACAGATAAAAAAAATTAGAGCCAAATAGTAAATGGATGACAAACTTAAGGCAAAACTTAGCTAAATAATGAAGAATTCATTGTCACGTAATCCAAAGTAGATCGTATAAATAAAATCAAGTCTCTGATTTACAAACCAAAATCCACAGCTGAGCAAACAATATTAAGGAAAGGAATCTAAGAGTGCTGCAGGATTACAGAATTTATTAGTTTATTACAGCCTGTGGCTGCTTTTGCATGACAAACGCATAGTTGAAATAAAAATCACTTGCTCCACAAGAAGTCACTGAGTCAGCTTCTGATTAATCCCACAATTTTGCTAATTACTTTTGATAATTTTGCTTTTTACATTCTACAATCCAGGGTAATTTAGATATGACTGGGATAGTAGAGAGTTCTACCAGCTATAAATTCTCTAGTGACTATCTAGTGGTCCCACAGAGCCAAAAGTATTTGCTATCTAGACCTTTGAGAAAAAGTTTGTTGTCTCCAGTCCAGTAGTGTACATTATACAATGTTGTAAAAGTTCCTATGAATAAACTAGCAATTTAATAGTTGGCCACACATGAATTAATACACAATATTATTTTGGGTGAACATTTTAACTTTTGAGAAATAAAATATCTGTCCTGGAAATTGACATAAATCTTGTCTTTATGCAGTCTTTAATTTTTCTTTCATTATTCTTCTTTCTCCTCTGCTCCCCACTTTTTCTTTCCTTTTTGCTCCTCCTAACTTGACAAGCTTCCTTTGTGCCCTTCCTTGGTAAAGAAGAAAAGTTATGGCAGTGACTATCTTCTTTGAGATTGAACAAATGAAGGAATATCACGCAGGCCAAGCCCACCTTTCCAAACATATCAGCAGAATGTTCTCCCTAGTAAAACATCTGAAAGTTAGTTCAGATTGTTCACACAAATCATCTCATGCACTCCCAGACATATGTTCTTATATATTTTCCTATATCTCCCTACTTACTGGAATGTTTGTGCTCTGAGTCTAAAGAAAGCTTCTTTAAGTGTGACTCCTTCCCATTGCTGTTTTCATGAACCATGTGTGTTTAATTTGTAATGGTAAATGTTGCATAGGTGATCATACTAAATCCAAGCTTTAATCACATTCAATGTAGCAATTCACATTAGGAAGCAACAGCAATGTTTTTTTTTCATAGAAGAAGCAATAAAGACTAAATATAAGATTATAGAATTATGAGGTAAGTACAAACTATAATTACCACTAAGAACAATGTTAATAAGATTAAACAATGTTGAAGATATCATTGTTTTAACTATCTGTAAAAAGGAACATATCACATCTTCCTAAAATATACCATATTTTAGCTTTTAAAATAAACTAAGTCATAACAAGATAGTTTTTTCTTCCTCTGTTGCATCATTTGGGTATTTATTTCTAAAGCAGTTATATTAAGTTCTTTAGGCATTTAATTCTGAATAATCATATTAGGTCAACTTTCATTTAAAAAGTATATATGCATATCAAAAAGAACCAAAATTTAAACCAAAACAGGCAAATCCAAATACAATGAGAAGTAAGGCCCCCTACATAGTTGAACAGAAGCAAGACCACAAACATTTCCAACAAGAAAGAACATCACTGTTAAACACCAAAACCATAAATTCACAGTCAAATCTTTTTTAAACATACTCCTCCCATATTCAGGCTGACCTTTACAACATCAGCTGCTACATCTTCATAGTTAAAATATCCCAAGAGTATCTAAACACAGACCTGTTAATAAAGCAATTTATTCCATGCTTAAGAACTCGTTCAACATTCTTCTCATCATTTCCTTTTTTTGCTTGTTCTATTTCTGCAATGGAATCAGTACTTAACCAAGAGCTAAATATCTAAGATGAAATATCCATTATTAGGGCTCAAGGTCTCCATGTGTATACAAATGAGTTCAAGTTGGATTATAAGACTTCTGGTAATTAGATGAAAGCAAGTATTCCTCCAGAACTTGTGAAAAGGGTTTTCCATCTCCAAAAGTTGTCTCTGCCCCAGCTACCCTTCCACTTTATAAACCAAATGATTTTTCTATCCCAAGTGCTAACTCTCTAGTTTCTATTATCTGATCTCTCAAGCTCTCTCACAGATAGGCCTGCCCATGTCCAGGCTATTTTTGTTTCTCTCTGCTCTGGTTTCTTCCAGATGCCTCTGGATATTTCCTCTATCTTATCCACAAAAACCTTCCCACTAATGGAATGATCATGTTGGAAGTTTCTTCCCTGTGCCCCTTCACATGTAACTATTATCTGTCATAAGTTGATTTAAGTGCCTTGTAACTGATTCAGTGTCTTCTAAATGAAAAACAAAAGGTTTTACATTCTTAAGGTTTTTTGTTTCTTTTTATTAAGAATTTTTAAATGCAATCTTTTCTCATTTTACATAACTATCCCCATTCCCACACCCACTACCTCCCCTTCTTAACCTCACCCTTCACCCCACCATCCACTCCTTTGAAAAGGTAAAGCTTCCCATGGGGAGTCAACAGAGTCTAACACTTCATTTTGAGGCAAGACCAAGCCACCCCCTCCCATTCCTAGACTGAGCAACATATCAATTCAAAGAGAAAGTGCTCCAAAATGCCAATTCTGGAATTGTTAAGTTTTTAAGGTCACATGAAAGATATGCAAGTGCCATCTTTAACAGCATTTTGAAAGCTGAGGCATGAACACTGCAACTTGAAATTTTCTCCATAGCACAATCAAACCCTGTCTTCATACCATGTGAATCATTCAAACCATGGGACTCATGTACTACTTGAATTGTTTGAATTTGATTATGGACCTCCCAAAACACTTGAACTGGGAAAAGAAGAAGAAACCAAATTTTCATTTAAGTGCTGATGAATGCCTTTCACTATTATGTAAAATGTTGGAATTCAAAGTCATCTTATTCCTGCTATGAACTTGGATATCATCACAATTTGGATATACATATTATAAAAGAAAAGCAAAGGCACATACATTCAAAAGAAATAAAATTATATATTCTATTATTCCTTCATTCTTTCGATATAATGCATTACGAACAAAGGAAAAGAAATTATATGTATATATATTTATATATATATAAATAAATATTTATAACTATATCCATAGGTTGGATATAGGTTTGGGATCATGAGTGCTTTTCACTCTTTAGTATCACCCATATATGATTCATATCATAAATGACCAAAACTATCATAGTATTGGTTGTTTCGTACAAAAATAGCCTTCTTCTAAACCACAGATCAGTTTCTGCTTAATTCTATGATAGTTTCTTTGATTAATTACCTGTAATTAACTCAATCTTACTTTTCTCTTGGATAACAGATGTGACATGAACAGTGCAAAAGGCAACAGGTATAAATTCTGCAGTGATTAGCTAATATGGTTGCAAAACCAGCAGTATTAATTTAATGCTGATAAGAGCACAGGATGAAATCGGAGGAGTTGTTTATTGATTGATAAATGGTGTATTAAATTATCTGCCCAGTTAGCTGAGGAAAACAAGCACATAAACAATGAAGATACACATGGTGAAGACACTATGAAATCAAGCCCTGAATCTTCCAGAAGTGCTTGAGAAAAGCAGGAGAGATGTGCAAAGAGTCTATCTTAAATATCTCATAACCAATTTCCATGACTGCTTTGACTAACATTGTACCCTAATCTACCCAAAAGGCTATGAGGAGACTAAATACAATCCTTATTAATATTTTCATATTAGTTGTCATGTAAGTAAATACTTGATATATGAAATATACCCAATGATCACAAAGTATGAGCATATACCCAAAGAGACCTAGCAGAGAACTCTAAGAGACAATTATGAATGATACGTTAAATCCCTTTTTTATTTGAAAACTTATTTTCCTAGGTGCTCTGTTTTAACATGTGCACAAATTTTAATATATTACCACCACTGAATTACTGAATAAATTAATGGTTTGAAAGCCTCATCAAATACTCCTGACATTTCAGATATAGCCATCCTCACTCTCACATATCTTTAAGACTGCAAATACAACAGTTGAACACATATCTAAATGGTGTCCTATCATGGTGGAATTGCTCACCGTATTCACTGATTTCTGTGCTTCATTAAACACTGAGTTTTCTGTCTGAGAATAATTCTGACTTGAAGAAGCTGTTGTGACTTGTTTTGTTTGTTCCTAAAATCATGCAGCACATGTTCATGGAGGGTCTATTATATTCCCACCACTAATGTAGACTCAAGCCTATAAGTCAGCAAGGAGATGCATCATAATACATATGTATTATAATACTACACAAATGTGTCATACAGTGCACAAAACCTGAGCAGAACCGAGTATTTGTGAAAGAATATGAGAACAACATGAAGAACCTCTCCTGCAAGTCATGCCCTGCACAGTCTCTCCAAAGCCTACTCAGTAAATCTGTGATCCTCCTCCCCATGACACTCCCCAAACCCTAGGATCTAGTCCAGTGTTCACATCTGGTACCATAGTCTAGTCTATCCACTCCTGCATGCACTGCTACTTCAGGCTCCCACCAGAACCCATCCTTCCTGTTTCCAACCCCCAGGTTCCACCTATACCTCATACAAACCGCTCCCTCAATTGAGACCTTTTAAATCCTTCTTCAGGATCTAACTGGGTAAGTCTCTATCATCACCCCCCCACACACACTCCATTCCCTAGATCTACCACAAAACTCCAATCTTGGACCAGGACATACAACCTGAAGACAACCCCAATCCTCTATATCCACTTGGCTTCATTTCCCCAAAGCATATTGAACATCTAGGCCCAATCCAACACACATATCCTCTCTTCTGAACCAATCTTCTGTGTCCTTAACAGATGCAGAACTAGCAAAAAATCCTTTTGTCCAGGCCTCATTGAGAAAATAGGAATCAATGTGAAAGATCAAGGCAGTTTTTACCCCCACAAAATCCACCAGTCCTATAGAAATGTCTTCCAATGAAAATAACCTTGATAAAGCTAACACACATAATTTACAATAACAATCATAAACAATCAAATTATTCAAGCTGTTTAAATACTAGGAAACAGCTCAATGAATGAAGAAAGAATTTAAAGAGATAAGCACCTGAGTGACAACCCCAAAGCAACAAATATAAGGCTGGAAGAAATGACTAAGAAAATTCATGACCTTAAAATAGAAATTGATACAGAGATAGAAGTATTTAAGAAGGCTGTAATAAAGATGGAGTGGGAAAGTCCAATAACTCATATAGAAAATGGAAAGGTAAGTCTTGCAAGTAGAATGAATCAAGCAGAACACAGAATATCAGGATGGGGGAAAAGTAGAGTAGACACAATCCCATTTGAAACAGGCTGAAAGAAAATTAAGTATCTAGGAACAAACCTAACAAAGTAGGTAAAGGACATACACAATGAAAATTTTAAACATCTGAAGGAAAAGACAAAATGACAAGAAAATATAAAGACACCCCATGCTCCTGGATTGGTAGAATTAATAGTGTGAAAATGATCAGTCTGCCAAAAAACATTTACATATTCAATGCAATTCCAATCAAAATACTCATCTCATCCTTCATAGAAATCAAAAACCTATCATAAAACTTATATATAACCACAGAAGTTCCCAAACACTCAAAACAAAATAGAGTATAAAGAATAATGCTGAGGGTATTATGATTCCGGATCTCAAGATGCACTACAGAACCACACTAATAAAAACAATTTGGTACTTACCCAAAATACACATACACAAATAGAAAAAAATCAAAGACCAAAACATGAATACACATAATTATAACCATTTAATATTTGACATGAATAAAAAAAACATACCCTGGAGAAAAGAAAGCATCTTAAACAAATGGTACTGGGAAAACTGGATATCCATGGAGAGAAAACAAAAACAGACCTCGACCTTGAAGAAAAATTCCCGCAAATGGATGAAAATTTTAAACATGAGACCTGAAGCACTGAAACTACTAGAACAAAACATAGGTAATACTTTATTATATAACAGGAGGAAAGAATTTTCAGAAGAGGACCACATTTGCCAGAATTAAAAGTGACAATACTGGTCTCCCACAGAACCATAGAATACCTAGCAAAATCCTCACCACCAGCCGTCATTTTAGTTGTTTGTATGGGTTGGCCAAAATCCTCCCAAAATTTTTATAGGATATAACTCTTGCCCTTGCTTGCTGCCTAGAGGTCAATTTAAGTGTTTATTTCTGAAGATGGCCTACAGTTCCACACATGGCCCATAGAACCCAAGCTGAATCTGATCTGCTAGACTCCTCTATGAGGACTCATGTTCATGATGCCAGAAGTATAATGCAAACTTCCATTAGAGGAAAGCAACTAGAGATCCTAAGCAGCTATGGCATCTGTGAACCATAACAACCATAAGGCAGGATAATCCTAAAAATACAGTAGTGGTGTTCATACCTTGCTAACTACCTGCTTTGTCATTGATACTGAGAGACAATCAACAAGAGACAATCAACAAGATGACTGGTATTAGAAACTTAGCCAACTAGCCCAGGCTAATGAAGTCATAGTTTTTGGAGGAGAACCTACTGCCTCCACTCTACCAAATCAGCAGAATCTCTAACTATACTCTAATTTCTTTATCCTTTTACATACATCTCATTCTCACCAATAAATTTCTCTTTGCAACAGATAAAGACCATTTCAGAAAACCACAATGATCATGATGCAGAATTTAGGAATCCTGTCTTAAACAGTATATCTACAACAAACTCCTGCAGCTAATGCTCAGAAGTCATTGCTGAAGAGAGGGGAGTAAAGGTTGTAAAAGTCAGAGAAACAGGAAAATTTCTGTGAGATTGTATCTCCTGGGATGTCAGAAGTTACCCCTATAAAGTCATGAACATGCCTGCCTAAACAAGACTAGTACAAGGACAACAAAAGCAGACATGCTAACATGAAAGGAGAAAAGTTCACAAGACCTCTAGCTTAGAAAAGAAATATAGGCAACCAAAGAATTCTGAGAGTGGGAAAAATAGCCTTCCCCATGGAAGAAAGCACAAATGGTAATCAAATACCAAATGGCCACCTCTTAAAGATATATTCAGTTAACATTATAGAGACTGATTAGGTTATAGTTGTATGTTTAGGATGTCTAACGACAATTTAAGGAAACTAGGACATAAATTTTAAAGATGGCAGAAGAGGTACTTGGGAGTGGGTTTTGAGTTAAGAAAGAGAAGGAGGAACTGATATAATTGTATGACAATCTCCCAAAATAATATCATATATTTTTTTCAGGGTCAGTTTCCCAGATTTACATCCAGTTGAAGAAACTCTTCAGACAGTTTAATTCGTAAACCAAGAATCTCTTCACAACTTATTTCCTAAAATACCCTAATTGATTTTATTTTATTTTATTTTTTACAGAGTAAATGTATACTTAATATACATTCTTAATAATGCACAAATGATTTACTAAAATAATGTTGATAAATATCAGTATGGCGAATAAGCAATATTGAAAGTTTTGTCCATTTTTATCTGCCTAGACTTAGTTAACACTATCCTAGTCACAGGAGGTACAGACTCTTCCCTTCCATGCTCAGTATTCTCATCCTACCCTCACTTGTTAGACATATGTTGCTCTTAGTTTCAGTTCCTTTCCAGTCTCTAATCTAGTTATTGACATGTTCCAGCTCCTCATCTAAAATTATGTGTGTTTTGCAGTTGAACGATAAGACTTCTGGCAGATATTTAAGTAAATTCAATGTATGTCCTGTCCCTTGAAATGCCAGACAACTCTAAATTGATGTCTTATTTGGCAGGGTTGTAATTTCAGGGGAAAGTCTGTTTTCAGAGACTTTGCTCCTAAAAATACACATCCAACCATTTAAGTAATGACCTTCCTGGGAGAAGTTTAAGAACTACTGAGCTGTCCTTGAACCACATTGACAATTTTGCTCAGCAATGACCTGAAGACAAGGATGTGCATTCTGAAGGGGAATTGCCACAGTTTTTAATCTGACTGGTTTTCTGATCAGATAAAATATAAATCATTTAATCAGCTCCCAACTGAGCATCAGATACAACTAGTATAAATTTTCTTTCATAAAAGTTTCATCAAAGCAAGGGATAGCTGCACTGCCTTACCCTTAGCAAGAGACAGCTTACAAAGATTGGCTTGGTAGTCATATATGATTGATAGGCTTAGGGTGCATGGCCTTCATGCAGAGGAGTTCAGTTCTTAATGGTCTTTGCAGCTACTTTCATCTTCTCCTAAAAAACAATGCTTTGCTTCATTTACTGCAAAGGGAAAGATGGTCAACAATAGTGAGCTACTATTTCTGACAATATGCTAGCTCCCATCCACATGCAACTAAAAAAAGTTACAGACAAAGGTTTGTGGTAATTATCTCAAGTCAACACAACCATATAAATAAGTAGAAGACTATGAAGCTCTATCTAGCTTCACTATTTTGTACAAAATGTATAAAATTAAAGTGTTTGTGATTTTACTGGCTCTTCTATGTCTAACAGAACATGTGTGATTTTAAAGTCAAAAATACTCCTCGAACTAAATCAAAAAATATAATATATTCAGAAATACTCTTTATGTAATATAATCATAAAGAATAATCATGAGACTATATAATATTATATATTCTTTATATAAAATAATATAGTCATAATAAAGAATAAGAAGTACTAAGAATATGTAATATTGTATTTTCTTTAATACTATAATACAGTCATAAGAATATATTATAAAAATATTAATCTTATATGATATAATATAACACTATAGTATAAAATTTGATATAATATAATATAAATATTATATGATCATAGAATACTTATTAAATATTTTACATAATAAAATAATAATAAAAATAAGAGTATATAATACTATATATTCCTTATATAATATAATCAGAAATATTCTTTTTATTTGCTTGGTTTTTCAAGATATGGTTTCTTTGTGTAGTCCTCACTGTTCTTGAACTACCTCTGAAAACCAGGCTGGCCTGGAACTCACAGAGACCTGCTGGCTCTTCCTCCCAAGTGCTAGGATTAAAGGTGTATGACATCACCATCCAGCTAATAAGAAACATTCTTAATCAGATAATTAACTCATCTCTTTTGAATATATAGCAAAATATAGTTTTCAAATAGAAAAAACAGTCTAAAGTAAATCAAATCATTTATTTAGTAAAGAGTGAGAACCCCTCAGAAACAAAAGATTTCTAATCATAAGGCATCGAAAAAAGGAGTATTATATGTACCATACCATGTCACTTACTGACTGTATCAATAAAAGTAATCAGAAAACAGTACATAATTACATAAGTACATAATTATATAAGCTATCCTGATGGAATCTACTTTTCTTGTGTAGAAATTTTAATTGAAAAAATTCTATATAATATATACTTCACACTTTCCCCTCCCCCAAAGACTTCCAGATTCCTCCTATCCACCCCCAACTTAATATACTTAGCCAGAAAGGAAAAGAAGGCCCGGGACAAAGTGTGCTCTCTGAAGACCTCAGTGACCTTCTCCTTCATGCTGAGTCCTACTAACAACTCATTCAGCAGAAACTTCTGAGTACAACCGTTTCTTAAATCTCTAAATATTCCTGAAATGTATGAATGAAACTAAATGCATTCATGTGCTTTTAATCCACACTTACGCCAAAACCACCAACAAGCTAGAGTAATTTTGCCCTTAAATTTTCCGTTTCTTGAGAGCTATCTTTCTAATTAAATGTCATCAATGCACAGCTGAGCTACTTACGTGCATACAAATTAACTCACAGCATCCAAACAAGGTGTCCTGGAGAGCCCGCTCCTCAAGTATCCTGAATATAACTTCTAACACAAGACAAGACACTTTACCATGTGTGCCAATCTTTTAAATCTTGTCTTCACTGGTTTTTTAACGTGATTCTCTTGTACTAATTCTAGCCTCCTGTTATGGCCGCATTCCTTCATTCAGCATTCCCATCACCATCCTCCGTGCTTCCTTCCTCCAAAGGAACTTCCCATATGCCACCTCTCCATCTAATACACTCTTTCCACTCACCCTACCTTGAACACTGATGCATACTTCACATTGCATTTCAAATATAATTTCCCAGGAGAAGCTTTCTCATCTTTTTTCTAACATCAAATCAAAAACATCAAAGAAAGAAAGAAAATGTATCATTTTCCTTCATCACTTGCTTTAGTTGAACTTTGCACTAAGACTGAATTTTTTTATTTAAAATTATTTCCATTAAAAAGGATAGAATTATTTTATTTTAATTATAAGCTTTTGGCAAAGTTTATTTCGTCATTTAGTACTTCTTAAACATGTGAATTATTAAGAGGCAGTCTGTTCAAATATGGAAAAATATTAAGCTACTCCAAAAACAGAAAAAGAAGAAAACTTAAACTGTTACTTTAAATAGAGAAGGAAAAGAGAAACAGTCTAAGAAGGTAACATAAATGCCCACTCTAATAAACTCTTATACACTTAATTACTGAAGATACAAAAGGGCCTACACTTACACTCGTTTATCCTGGTAGCCACAAAAACTTTGTTTGAACATATATGTATTTTTAGAAAGTCATATAGAATAATATAAATAAATAAATCCAATATGTGTTAGTATTTATGGATATTTACTCTGCTAGCCATTAAAACTACATATGTAAAGAAACATTTACTTAAAGTTCTATATAAAAATAATGTAAATAAATAAATGCAATATGTGATAGTATAAATAATATACTTTAATAAAACTAAACTATGTATTTTTTCAAAGCAAGCATAAATTAGTGAGAAAAGTGATTTTGTTTTATGTTCATGGAGTTCCTTTGCTATTTGGTTTAATAGAAGACAGCTGGATTCTCAGATTTTCTTCTGCATTCAATCTGCTGCTATATCACACATCATGCAGCCTTTGAGAAACTCACTCATGAGAAAATGAGAGTGTAAAGGAAAAGAAAACTCAGAGTAGATTATGGAAATGACTTTGAGCTTTCTGACATTATAAAACTATTTCAGATACTGTCAGGGATCCAAGGACTTCAATTTAAGAACCGCTGATGTGATTCATTCTTCAAACAAGGAAAATTTAGATAATAAAAATATATCATAGTGCTTATGCTAGTCTAGCAAGCATGAGTGGGAATGCAGTGTGTTCATGAAGGATTATAGAAATATTTCAATCGAAATTTCTTAAAACCCCAACAAAAATTATCTGCCAAAGAATATTTTTACAACTAGTTGTACACTTCTTTAAAGCTGGATGCATTTTCTGATGTTCACAGCCTTCAGGAAATGCTGAAATAGAAGAATAAATTGATATCTGTAGAAACAAGTAAACATAAACTTACTACTCCGTCCCTCTTTAACTTCTGTCTTGAAGTAGTAAAGTGAGAGTAGATGTGTACCGTGGCATGGTTCTACCGTAATATTACCGACTTCCTCCATGCTATTCAAACTCACCTTATCTCACACCAGTAATAGAAGACTCTCTAATCAAGAATATGGACAGGTCAGGGTCCCTTAACCTTGAAATCATTCTTAAATATAATCATATTTGAATTATATTGACCACACTTGGTTAGGTACTAAGTAACAGGAATTGTCTAACTCACCCTTTAAATATAATTTTGCAAAAGAGAAATATTTGTCCTTGATTTAAATAAATACTCAATCATAGCAATATTCTAGTAGCTATAAATTTTTATGAGCTGTCTAAATATGCACATTTGTACCCACATATATAGCACATATGCCTTTGAAAATGATATTGAATCATGTATTCTGTCAACTTAGAAATCTTCTTGAGTTTTAGTTGCCTTAGACAATCTCTTTTCTACAGAGATAACCTTAAGTATTAAAACATATTTAAGTGCAACACAAGGTCAGGAATTTTAAGACATGTTATGGATAGAGGCAGGGAACTGAGTAAGTGGATAAAGCTAACACCCAATAAAACCCATTTTAATAATAAAAGAATCTAGAATATTTATGATAGAATTTGTAAAATTGCATAAAATATTTATAACTCTCTTTAAAAGCAATACCATAATCTTGCCATATAAAAATTAACAAAGAGAAAATATTGATGTCATTTTTAATTGTTAATCAAATAATTTTATTACTATTACTATTTTATATCGTATAAATTTATTTGAATTGGTATTTCATTGTTTTTGTTTTTCAAAGAATATCGTGATATATAGCCCTGATTTATCTAGATAGAACTTGCTTTGTAGACCAAGCTGGCTCAGTCTCATAGAGATCTGCTTAACTCTACTTCACAAGTGTTGAGATTAAAAGTGTGAACCACCATGTTCAACTGTTAGGACTGTTATTGTCTGTAAAGAATACTGAAATGAAATACTAAAACTTTAAAGAACAAAAATGGTAAATACATTTTACAGTACTTATTTCATGTGACTTGAAATGGTGTGTTTATCTACTTTCCAAATATTAACCAGATCTAATATCTCTTTTGTTATATTCAATCAAAAGCATATTAAAGATGCCTTTGAATGTCCATGCTATGAGACAGACACACAGAAAGTTCAAATAATGAAAATGTTCAAAAACGATCAAAAGTGCAACTGTTTCCAAGGAAAATGTGATGATGTCTATTTGGAGTTATTTAAGACACAGGGAGGATGATTTTATTAATGTTCTGGAAGATAACAGATAGCTTTAATTATTAACTTTACGTGACATAGAATCATCTGAGAAAGAAATGAAAGATTGTTTACACAGGGTTTGCCTGCAGGCATGTCTGTGAGGTTGTTTTAATAGAGCTAATTGATATAGGAGGACCCCACCCTCTATGGGTGACATCTATCCAGGACTAGGTGAACTATGAATGGAGAGGAGAAATCAAGATATGAATGGGAACTATTGCAGGTTGAAAGCTAGCTGAAGTTTCAGTTATGATGTGTGTATTCTAGAAAGAAAGGTAAAATTTCAGTTCTATCTCTCTATGTTTTATGAAACCTAGAATATTTTATGAAACAAACAAATGTTTGGGACTCTTCCTCCTGTTGGGATGCCTTGCCCAACCTCTGTATGAGGACTTTTGCCTTGTCTTATTGTATCTTGTTTTGTCATTTCGGCTGCTATCTCTTAGAGGTCTGCTATTTTCTGAATGGAATGAAGGGGGAATGGATATTAGGGAGGTAGGAGGAGTGGAGGAAGAGTGACCTGCAGTCAGGATGGATTGTATGAAAGAAGAATCTATTTTCATTTTTTAAAAATTGCAGATTAAATATACAGAGTTTAGGTCCATGTTCATGCTGGGTCCAGTAGATACAAGTTTGAATCAGATGATATGGAGCTAGAACATAGCTTTGAATATCCAAATTCAGTATACTTTAATAGATTCAATAGAGTACATATTAGTTAAACTTTGCATAAATATAAAGCCTGGGCAGTTAAAAGAAAAAATGATAGAAGACAGACAGATAGAATATACACGTGCATACAAACATAAAAACATAGATGATGTATTGAAACAGATGCCAGACAAATAATTTGTTATGGAAATTAGGTCATGATTACAGTCACAGAAAAGTTCCAAAGTACACTTTTAAGTTGAAGAAACTGAGAGGCATATAGCTTGTCTTAGTCGAAGTCCAAGGGATCAGAACTAGAGAAGCAGGTAGTGTAGTTCAGAAGACAAATCCCAGGTGCCTGAGAAGCTGTGGAGCTGCTGAGCTACTGGCAAAAGCCCCGCAACACAAAAGTCAGAAAAGCTGAAGCATTGACGAGTAAGCACAAAGACACTTGTCCCAGTTTAAGGTCTGGTTATACCTCTCTACGGCATGTACCCAAAGGATTCTATATCTCATTAGAGATATACTTGCTCATCCACATCCATTGCTGCTCTATTTCTTAAAGCCAGAAATTGGAAATGGCCTAAATGTGCATAATCTTGATGAACGGATATATAAATGGAGCACATGTTTTAGCCCTTTTTTTTTACCAAAAATATAATTATAATTTGAATATGTTAAGCATGGGAAGATTTACATAGAAACTACAATACAGAGTTCAGTCACTTAAACTCCACGGGATATGAACGTCTAACAAAAGTTACATGCTTAAAAAATGCCCATTAAAGGAAACTAGAAGATTCTCAAGAAGAACAAGAGGTTAAGTATCAGGGTTACAGATTAAAACTGATGTGAATTCTTGGCTAACCTAACTATTGATGCATTTGCCTTTATCTGGAGTGTGTGCTGGGCCTGAGCTTGTTTTAACTATGTGATGTTATAAAAATGGCACTATGCATCGTCCAAAACTGGACCATTCCTTTTTGAAAATTCATTCAAGTCTCTAAAATGCTAACTCTGGGGAATCCAGCCACCATGGAGAAAAATATGGCTACTGAGATGACGGTGCTGTAACAGTCTCTAAGCACAGACAGTCATGAAGAGACTGTGCAGCACCAAAAAAAAAAAAAAAAAAGAAGAAGAAAAAGAAAAAGACAAGACAAGACACAAAGTATACTTAGACACTGGAGGAACAAAATATTCTCCTGAGCTACCTTCACCCAGTTGATACTATTATGAAAAGATGCTAAATTTTGGATGTAGTACTTCCCAAATCTTGATTTGCAAAATGTTTTTTTTTCTTTCATTTGAGCAAGTATATTCCGAGATAAACTGTTGAGCAATAATATGTAATGGGGACAGCTAGGAATCACAAAAGTCACAATGCTGCTATTGTTTTGGCACAATGACTTCTCAAATGAAGCTGGATTTCCTTAAATGCTGGTAGTTAGTAACCTGCAAGCTCACTGAACTAACTTCCACACGTGCTTGAACACACAAACACACAGTCATACGCACACGCACGTTACAGGAATTGCGACTGGGGAATGTGGGTGAAAATTAAATGGGAGGCAGTTAGAACTCAGCTGTCAAATAGGACACTCTGATATTTCCAGGGCTTTTTTTTTCCCCCTAGAAGACATTTATAAAAAGATCTTCCTTACTTCTGTTGGGAATCCTGCAGCCCCAGAGACCCGCTTTCAGTGGCCTACCTCTACAACAAGGTCAGCTAAAATCAATTTTCCGCTTTAAAAAAAGTCACCCAACAAGGAAAGTCTTAAAAGAAAGAAAGGAAGGTAGGACAAAGACTTTATTGAAGTCTCTCTGAACCTTATGTATTTTGGGTCTAGAAATGAAATAACTGTTTGCTATCTTCTCTTCTCTCAGCACAAGCAAAAGGATGAGACCAAAACGCATGGTCTGAAAATCTCCTTTATCAAAGACGCTGATATTAGAGTATAAATTAAGGAAGGTGCTGTGCTTTCAAAAAACAATTCCACTAAACTCATTGATTGTTTCCTACCCATAGATAATCCTGAGTAAGTACGTTCATTGATTTATGCCACTTCTAAAAGCACCAGTTCCCCTGAATTATGCTACTGCACTTCAAGCCAGGCAATTCTAATTCATCTCTTTAGTTTGTAGACTGCATAAGAAATTTTCAGCTCGTTCAAAAGGATTTTTCAGGAGAATTTAGGTGTGGTACATTTTTCTTATTGTTTTATTATCTTATGGTTTTCATGCTTGTGTATTTGAATCACCTGTAAGCTGTTTAACTTACAATTTTCGCATTAATAAGAAAATAATTTCATCAGATTTCCTTACAGAAAAATAAATCCTAGTATAATAATTCTCAGGATCTTGATATAGGTTCGGACTCTAAGAATTTATTTCTATATACTTTTGTATTTGAAAGTTCTAATAAGTATTGAATTTTCATTACTTGTGGTATTAGTAGAGATTTTTGTTTGTTTGTTTCCCATTATCCTACACGGTAATAGTTTTCACTGTGGCATTTTCACACATACTTTGTTTTTATTTGTTCCCCTCCTCCATTCTTCTCCCCTGTCGCTCTATGTTTCTTGTTGTTGCACATTTTAAATGTCCATATCTTCTCTAACTATTTCATGTTTTAAAATAATCTTTTGATGGGAGTCTCAGTACTTTAAGTGGAATTAAATATATGTGAGCTTGGCTCAAATACCAAGATCTGTCAAGGATCTTTAGTGTGTCTGACAGCATTTAAAGGTTTCATATGGGCATTTGTCTCTATGTTGTCTTCAGTGGTAACACTCAATCAGAAAAGATTCGGGAAGCCATTTAACCTTAGATAATAGCAGGTGTAAATCATGCTTCTGGCACGTGCAGGGAAATGTGAGCTCTTCTTTAAATTGAGATGATGCTCTATTTCCCTTCTTTAAACTCAGCCATATGTATCAGCAATTGACAGAGCTTGTTTTCCCATAGATTCCCTACAGCAAAATATTGAGAAATGATAGCCCACAGCACGTTTCTGGAGGTGATACACCACATAATGCAAAAGGAAAGACTTTTACTTTGCAGTTTCCTGTCTCTATATATCACAAGTAAATATATTTATCATGTTAGAAGATTTTGAATTCATAAGCTCAAAATAAATGGATTTAAAACAAAACAAATGTCCTGCTTTTTCTCTTTCTGTTGTTCCCCCCATCTCCAGGGAAGAGCACACCAATAAATTATCTAATACCAAATGGTCAGCCATGAAAGCATGTATATGCATATAATATTATACAGACTTGTATAAGGTATTTTGTATGATGTTATATATTCTATATGTACATTATATATACGTATATGTATAATTATAAAATATAAAGTTGTTTTATTTAAGTATTTAGGAATATATGTGCATATACATATATGTGTTTTTTAATAATTAATAAAACTGGTCATGAGCTTGTGGAAAAGCAAGAAAAAATTATATGGAAGGGTTTGAAGGGTGAAAGGGGAAGGGAGCATTGATGAAATTTTCCTATAAACTCAAAAGTAAGAGGGAAAATGGGGGAAAAGAAAAATTTTTTTTAAAGTGTTCTCTAATGTTGACTTGTTCACCATTATATCCCCTGTGGTTTCATTCCACCTGTCACATAGAAGGTGACCACAGACAGCTATTCAATAAATTAATGGCTGAGTAGACATTTTTCTTTGGTACAAGTGTTTATTACACAGAAGCATAAACTACATAACGCAGAATGTGCCTTCTGTTTCTCAGTGAGGAATTAGGAAGCTTTAACTTTTCAGAAGGAAGAAAATTTAGAGAGAAATGATTACCCGGGGATAGAGTGTGCTTGGCCACAAATGGAGACTTAAAATTGGTAATAATACATCTGTTTAACATATTTCATCACTATGGATTTACAGAGTTAAGAAGCCCTATAGTTAGTGTCTTAGCTTCAAAAGTTGAGGGACATTTAGGTTGTTTCCAGGTTCTGGCTATGACAAACAATGCTGCTATGAACATAGTTGAGCACATGTCCCTGTGGCACGATTGAGCATCCTTTGGATATCTACCCAAAAGTGCTATTACTGGGTCTTGAGGAAGGTTGTCTTTTAATTTTCTGAGAAATCACCATACTGTCATCCAGCAATGCAGAAGTGTTCTTTTTACCCCACAACCTCTCCAGCATAAGTTGTCATTAGTGTTTCTGATCTTGGCCATTCTTACAGGTATAAGATGGAATCTCAGAGTTGTTTTTGTTTTGCATTTCTCTGACGACTAAGGATGTTGAACATTTCCTTAAGTGTCTTTCAGCCATTTTAGATTCTTCTGTTGATATCTGTTAAATTTGTTTGATTCATAACATCTGTTAGCTCCCTTATTTCTCTGCTAATTTTCTATCTGACAGATCTTTCCAGTGTTGAGAGTGGGTGTTTAAGCTTTTATTGATATTTAAGGCCTCATATCCCACTAAGACATTATTTTACTCATAACAATGTCTCTTTGATTTAAACTGATAGCTAAACAACCCCTCGTATAGTGTCAATTAATGATAAAAGGAAATAATAAATGATCTTTTTAGATCCTTGCTTACTTGAATATGAAACTCTCGAGTGTGCAGAGTCAATATAAGTCTCTGAACCAAGGTCCTGGGCACACTATCAGGTACAGCAAGGGCTTAAGATAGCCCAGGAAGCAAAGTTTCTCAGTCCTTCCTCCATCAGCCTCTGATACCCTTTTGATGCCCTAAACTGATCTCAGGACCAGAAAAACCAGAATAAATGTATGTCACAGAAACCAGAACTCCTCTTTTTAAAAGTAAACCACAAACTACTAAGACCCACATTTAATTGTGGTCCTGCCCCACACTCAAGAAGAATAAAAAGTATTCATACAGGCCAGAAACAAGTGTCCACGAGTGTTTCTCAACCGTCCTGATACTCTGATCCTTTAATACAGTTCCTCATGTTGTGGTAATCACAACAAAAAAAAATCATTTCATTGCTTCTTCATAACTGTAACTTTTCTACTATTATGAATCATAATGCAAATATGTGGTTTTGTTTGTTGGTTGCTTTTTGAGGCAGAGTTTCTCTGTGTAAGCCTGGATGTGCAGGAGCTTGCTCTGTAGATCAGGCTGGCTGAAAAAGCAGAGAACCACCTGCCTCTGAGTCCAGAGTGCTGGGATTAAAGACCGGCATCACCATGCCCAGCTTGTATCTAATCTTTAAATGATCAAGTTTCTCTGGGTCTCTGAGCCACTTTAGAAAGCTCCTATGTCACTTGAAACTTTGAATAGCTAAAATTATGGTATTTTTCTTGGCAACCTTTCTTTTGAACAGAACGTCAGTTGTGATGCTTATGATGTGTAAGAGAGGATCATATTTTCCCATGCCAACAAAAGCCAAATCAAAGTCTACTCAGTACACTTTGAAAGGATGACTTCTCACCATCAACTTCATTTATTCTCTTTTTGCTTTATTCTAAACTATGGTAGGTACATTTTATATCATGTTTGTATTTTATTGTTTTTGCCTTTCTATGAGAATATAGCACAAATGGAAGAGTGGTTTCCTTTTCTGTGCTGGTATATCTCAGATGAGGAAAGCATTATATTACAATGTAAAACAATGCAATAAAACCAAATGTACGTCACAGAAAATAGACACTGTCTTTGCAAGCATATCTCTAGACATTAATATATAGATATTTGTGAATACTCATATTCTTTCTTTCCATGCAAGTTGAGATCACTGTTTCTTTCTATGTATTGTTCCTTAAACATTAAATGCTAAGAAATATCTTTGCAAGAACATGTTAAAAAAGATTCGTTCAAAACTTCTAAAAAAAATTTTTAAGAGAATGAATACAATACTTGAAAATTTAATGACATTTCTTAAAAAGCACTGCTAATGGACAGGTAATACTTACATACAAAGCAACACCATAAAGATATGTTAAATTTTAAGGACTATTAAAAACAACCTTTTATTCACTACCAACATAAGTTGTAATCTTAGAAAAACATAAAGTTCTATAAGACTTCCTCCCACATTCCCTGTATTTCCCTGATGTGTTTGAAGACAAATCAAGATGGCACTAAATTATAGTTGGGAATTTACTTCAGTGAAACTTCACTTGATCAGTAAATAATCAAACCTCCTATAGACCCTAACATACCCTAATTGATCCTAAAAGACATAAACAGAATATTAAGTCTTATAGCATTAAAATATATGTTGTCTCCAGGTTTATATGAAACATTGTCTAGGATAAATGTTTAGGCACAAAGCAAGGGTTAACCAACTGAACAACACTGAAATGATAAGAAATACACTTCCTGTCCAGACTGATATGGTTGGAATGCTATAATAAAATGAATCTAGAAAATTTACATAACATAAAATTGAAAGAGTATGCTCATCTACATTTGATGAGTGAAAGAGGATATCAAAATGGAAATATAAAGAAAACCTTTCAGAAAACAAAAATGGAAATACAGCATACCAAATGTCATAGACAAATATATAGATATGTCTAGAGTGAAAATAAGAAAGTTATCAAATAAATACACATCAAATAAACAAAGGCATACTCAAAAACCAACAAGAAATCCAAATATGAAAAAAGAAAAGCAAAGTCAAAACAGTCACACAGAAAATTGAAGCTAGAAATTCAATAAAATGGTTGATTTGGCAAGAATTGACATTTTAAAAATCAAAGCAAAATCAACAAACCTTTATTTATAAAAACAAATGCTTAAAAATTGGAGGAACAGATATCACAATTCATGGTCAGGGAAAGCCTTCCACAACTGTTCCATCAGTTCTCTGCTTTCATGTCATTCCCTAATCACGTGCCCGTTACTACACACTAACTGACTTTTCAATAAAAACTTGAGAAATTCTCTAAAGCTGATGACGAAAAAAATTAAAAACAGCAAGGAAGGACATAAAATTCATCTATTTGTTGATAAATATTATATTGTCTTACATTTGTACCTTCAGCAAAGTTAATTTTTAATTTATGGTTGGACAGAAGGGAAGATGACATTCACAACTAGTACTTATTCACCAGGAGAAGGAAACCTTCACACCTTAGCTCCTTTGTCTCTTGCTTTTATTAATACTAGTAATGGTTCTGGAAGTTTCTAAGCACTCTTTATCAAATAAATAAATGAGTAAAAAATGCATGAATCCACAGAACTCTACAAATTATTAAAAAAGAAGCAGAAAAATTGCAGTTAAGTATGCACGTAAGTATGCTAAAATCTGTGATGCACTGTATATAAACCATGTGTTTCCTCATATCAAGATCACACAATAAAGGACTGACAAAGATTATTACAAAACTAAGGACTACTAGCCACTTTGAGTAATAAGTAAGTAAATCTATAATGTTTTATTTGGCTCAACTTCCTCAACCAATTTTCCCTAGGTATGTTCATGTAAGTTAAATAGGTTCATTGAAGTTAAATAGGTTTAAAACCTACTGGAATCCCAATAGATTAGCACCAAAAAGCAAAACCTCCCTCATAAATTCCTTCTGTTTGCAGATTCTGGAAGTTTCCACACAAAAATACTATTGTCTATTAGTCAGTTTAAGGCAGAATCTATAGCTGCACTTAAAATCTTTTGTGATTTTTTAAAAAAGATATTGAAGTTAAATAGTAAAGAATTCTGACATCTCCAGTATGCAGCAAGAAAGATTGGAAGACAGAAGTGGGTAAGAGAAAATTAGCTAGGTGAAATCTGTGGTGAATGGAAGGAGGGAGTAATACTAAATGATAGAATATTTGAGTAAATATTTGTGTACAATGTAAAATGACTTCATTTCTTATAGCCCTCAGATTACAAGTGGAAAAAAATTAATGAACATTGTAAGACCAGCAATATTTAATGAAACGTTAAATACAAATACAAAGAAATTTAGAAGGTTAATCTTTAACTTAATAATTCATAACACTTTCTAGCTCTCAGACATAGGATAATTATATACTTTGTGTCTGTGATTTAAAACAAAAGAAACTATTTCAGGGGCATGAATTTTTATCACCAGTTATAAAAAATGCCCAAAAAGGAATCAATTAGACATAATGAACAATAGTTGGTTAGATTTTCATATTTATTTTTGACAGGTGGCATAGCCAATGATGAGTCTGACTTCATTAGAAGGAAATATAATTAAAGTTCCTCTGTTTATATAAAATTTCAGTTTATTCAAACTAATGCTTTTTAAAATCTAAAGCAATATAATATATTTAAGTTGCACCCCTTTGTTAATCTGAGGATAATGCATTCTCATATTAATATTTTTTCAGAAATTCATCTACATTAACCAAATAATAAAATGCTGTTACCCAACTACCAATTCATCTTTTTAAATATATTCACTACACCAGAATAATCAATTGACATTTGGCACAGTCTTGTTTACAATAATTCAACTCAGAAGCAGGATAATTTACATTCTGGCCATTAGGCATGTGCTACTAATGAATCAAATCCATGTCTAATTCAAACACGTAGAGAAAAACATTGCATCAAATAATATCAACAAAGATCAGAGAATACGATGATAAAGGTATTATTCTACTCTTACCACAAACATTCATTAAAAGAAGCAAAAAGTAAACAAGAAAATAAAAAATTGGATTAATGTAGATTTTATTTCTGAAAAGACCAAGCTGCATTACAGACTTCTCAGGTGACACCTTTGTTATATACGTATGTGGAGACTTAAAGTGAGCCATTTTTGCTACAATGTTAGCATAGCTGCATTGACTCATAGATCAAATCTCCTCACTATTTATGAGATAAATGAATGTGTTTTGAAGCTCGATTTTCAGTAGATGTTTTAAACATTTGTTACGGTTAGAAATTTAAATCATAGTAGCAAGTCAAAATGTTACATTTCTCTTCTTCAAATACACACTCCTAAAGGGGTCAACGAAAGAGACCATCAGCGTGAGTATGTTAAATATTTGGTTTAAAAAATACAAAAATAAGCCATAAAAATGCTTATTCATATGGGACTAAAAATTGAAAAAGATGAAAACAAAAATGCATACAAGATATGTGGATTCTGGTTCTAACTTTTTGATTGCTTGTATTGCTGACAGTTTTTGTTTGTTCTGTTTTAAAATTTTTGTTTTAATTTTGAGATTATAATGTAATTGCAACATGTCTCCCTTTTCTTTCCTTTCCCCAAAACTTCCTATATACCCATCTCTGCTCTTCTTCAGTCCTGTGAACTTTTTTATCATTAATTGTTATTGCATGGATGTTTGTGTGTATAACAAACATATATTACCTATATATTCCTAAGTATAACCTATTCAGTCTGTGTAATGTTACTTATATGTTTGTTTTCAGGCTGACAGTTGGCACTGGACAACAAATTAGTATGTTCTTCCCTGGGAAAAATCACCTCTCCCAGTCCCAGAATTTTTCAGTCGCATACAGTTCTTTGTGTAGAGTTGAGACTTTCTTCAGTCACATCTGCCACATCACACAAGCCTGAGGACCTTCATTGCATCCCTTGTATCCATTTAAAAAAAATTCCAGGAGCTGTGGCCTCACCTTGTAATCACAGAGTGGGAGGGCAGAGGGTGGGGCAAACAGGGAGGTCCCAGGCGGTTCCCTGAGGCTCACTAACCATACAAGCTAATACAATCACTGAGCCCCAGTCACTAGGAAGAAAACCTGTCTCAAAAACTGAAGTAAATGATTCCCGAGGAAAAAATACACATGCAGATGGTTTCTAAACTCCACATGCAGACTGTTTCTCTATTTTCAAGTAACAGGAAGTAATTTGCTCCTGTTTTCAACTCATGAAGACTTAGACCCTATAATGTATCTAACATCTAGGATTATTTGTCCTTGTAAGACAATTCATTTATATACCCATTTTCCAACAAATGACAAAGCTTCAGGCTTCTTTAGAGTTGAGAAAGAGCCATTGTGCATATAAACTACTTTTTCTTTATTCACCTCTGCTGTTGGAAACAGGCTGGTTACGTCGCAGCTTTAGTGATTATTGCTCCAATAAACACTGATGTACAATTGATACATTGACATAGAATCTCTGAGGGAAATACTTAAAAGACACACAGCTGGGTCATCCAGTACGCCTGATTTTAATTTATTTGAGCAACTTTCATACTGATTTACAAAGCAACTGCACTAGTTGACATTCTCACTAACAGTGTCTAAGTGTCCTATTTGGTCTGCATTCTTGCCATATTTGTTATTAAATTTTTTATTACTGGAGTGAGTGAGGTTGATTCTCAGTGTAGCTGCCATATGAAATTCCCTGACAGCTACTGATATTGAACATTTTTTCATATATTTATTAACCATTTGTACATCATCTTTTCAGTATTATCTACTCATTTTATTGTCCATTTATTGATCATGCCATTTGAATTTTCATTGTTTAGCTGTTTTATATTCTAAATATTAAACATCTGCCAGATATATAACTAGCAGAGATTTTCTTCCATTCTGTAGGTTGTATCTTCAATCGACTGTTTCTTTTGCATACAGAAGACATTTTAACTTCATGAAGTCCCACTTGTGAATTGGTGGTGCTATTTCCAGAGCAACTAAGGTCTTGTTCAGAAAATGCTTTCCTGTACCTGTATATTTGGGAACAAAGAGAACTAATATAGTCATGGTTGAGTGAGAAGGAGAGGAACAATGGAGTGTAGAAAGAATACACTTAAATATATTATATAGCTGAATTAAAATTGTCTCATGTAACTGGTATAAAAATCAAAATATCACATAAAATATTACTGCTATCATAAAAAACAATGCTAAGTAATTAAAGGATGTAAGATATTATTCACATTCACAAATTAATAGTGCACTTTATTATCATTATGCTATCAATAAAAGAAAGTAACAGGAAGTACTCTGAGGAAGACTTATAATCACAGGGATCAACTGGCAAAGTCCTTAATTGCATCTGTCCTATATAGGGTGAAAGAGTAAGATTAGAGCTCAGTATGAATAATTACTTTCCATAATTGAACAATAAGCCTTGATTTTAAAATTATTTTTAGAATTGTGTGAAGTGGCAAAGGTCTCAAGTACTTGAAAATAAATTTACTTCCAGTAGTTTTTATTTTTTTAAAAAAATATGTTTCCAATCAAGAACACAGATACATACCAGGAGTTCAAGCACTACAACAGACACAGTAAAAATTTTTAAAAATAAATATATAGAATATTTATGGTAAAACATCTATTTATAAATCACAGTAATCACCTTTTGCAAAAAACATCTTCATGTATTATTCAGTAAAATTCTGATTTATCTATGATGCATCAGTCACAGTAAGAGTTGATTGCTTAATCAAGCAAAACAAAAAATTGATCCTGATGCTTAGTGGGCATCTCTCTTCATATAGTTACTTCTGGGACATGAACACATTTTATCCTATTTATCAATCAAAATTAACTAAAGTTTGAGATATTCTCTACATTAGTCACATAGAGCTCTTACACAATTTGCTGCCATCTGGATGAATTAATAAAGTCCCACCATTCCATGTCAAACCTTCCCTATTTACTGAAAGATGATCACCCTTTCATGGGCATTGTGTTCCCTTCTTTCTTCAGCTGTTAGTACTTGCACTTCTTAGCTTTAGTCAGCACAGACTAGAAAGTAGCTACAGCTATGGAAACCAAGACACACTTTTACTGCAAAGAACCACAGACCTCCTTGTCTTTAGCAAAGAGCCCTTAGTTCAGTCTCTCTCAACCTCTCTCTCTCTCTCTCTCTCTCTCTCTCTTTCTCTCTCTTCTCTCTCCCTCTTTGTCCATCCCTCCCTCTCTCCATATTCTCTTGCTCTCCTAGTTCCTCTATCTCCTACTTTATCCCCTGCCCTCCCTTTCGAACCAATTACTCTAACGGTAGATTGCTATATACATTGGATAATATATTCAGCTTTCTTATTTCACTCAATCATCTAACCCTCTTGCTTTTGAACAGCAAACATTTGATGAGAAGCTGTTTCAGTTTCTCAACTGTTAAATTGTCTATAGAGATTTAACACTACAGAAATAACAATGCACACAGTGGGTTTCTCTCTCTCTCTCTCTCTCTCTCTCTCTCTCTCTCTCTCTGTGTGTGTGTGTGTGTGTGTGTGTGTGCGTGCGTGCATGCGTGTGTGTGTGTGTGTGTGTGTGTGTGTGTGTGTGTGTGTGTGATATGGGATTCCCTTCTATATGCTGTATATGTTTTATTGCCTTTGGTTAATAAGGAAACAGCTTTCAGCCAATGACTTAACAGAGTAAAGACAGGCAAAAAAAATCTGAACAGAGATGTAGAGAGAGAGTAGGCACTCAGGGAGATGCCACATAGCTGTCAAAGGAGTAACATACTGGCACTGATAAGCCATAGCCTAGTGATTAATTAATAGATTAATAAATAAATAATTAATAAAATAATCGAAGGATAGAAATGGATTAATTCAAGGTGTAAGACCTAGCTAAAAATACTTTAGAGTCATTGGCCAAAAAGTATTGTAATTAATATAGTTTCTGTGTGGTTATTTCAGATATGGGTGGTCAGAAAACAAGCAGCTTCTGCCTACAAATTTGCTTTTATAAATGGCCACCAAAACCTTTATTTTTATCAAAACCTCATTATTCACTTACAGATCAAGGTACTTTGAAGAAACAGAGTTTCAGTTGTTATTTATCTTGATTGAATAAATCAATGGAGAAAAAAAATATTCTGGAGAATTATAATGACTCCCACAGAATCCCTGAAGTACACACCATTGGTTTACTCAACAATATAACAGAATAATTCATTTTTTATATTTACTTTTGAGGAAAATTACAACATTGAGCAACTGTCTTAAAAATGACTTGTTTTTAAAATGGAATATTCATAGAACTCATGTGAACCAAAGAATATTACAGGTAAATTGACTTTTAGGGATTGTTTTTACGTAATGCCTTCTTTCCATTATTTATCTTCAGTACAGCTTTTAATCAAATTATCAGCAAACTCAGTGGCGCTCTAGGCATCAGATGGGTAGGAAATTCTCTGCATTAAGGTCGGAGAGCTGTGATAAAGTTTATTCAAAACAACTTCCTTGTGTTCTGAGGATGTATTTGTAGTCCTTCATGGGATTCTTTTTTTTAGTTTTAATTATTTTATTTTATTTATTTTTTATTAAAAATTTCTGCCCCCTCCCACCTCCGTTTTCCCTCCCCGTCCCCCCACTCCCCACCCCCTCCCCTTTCCTCTCCCTAGCAGTCCGGGTTCCCTACCCTATGGGAAGTCTAAGGTCCTCCTCCCTCCATCCAGGTCTAGGAAGGTGAGCATCCAAACAGGCTAGGCTCCCACAAAGCCAGTACATGGGATTCTTTATTACATTCTGTTATATAAATAGCTGATGCCCAAAGCACTATGGGAAGGCATGCTGATCATGAAAACTTCATTACAACGGAGAACTATGTCCAGGAATCTGATGTCATTACTGTCATTATTCCAAATCCTGGAACTTTGAAAATAATCCTCTTAAAGAAAGTGACCTGAAAGAAAAGTCACTCCTTCACATCAGCTTCTTCAGATGCCCGCCTTTGCCTTTGAATCTTTCCATCTTTTCTACAAATTGTATCCGAGGAAATTTCCAAATTCCATCAATGAGGCCTGCTTTTCAGGGATTAAAACACTTGGTTATTTTATTTTGCAGTGATATATGAGGGATTCCCTTTTCTTTAACGCAATTATACTTAGGAACAACCACATAGAACAAGTTTTTTTTTTTTTTTTTGGTTTTTCGAGACAGGGTTTCTCTGTGGTTTTGGAGCCTGTCCTGGAACTAGCTCTTGTAGACCAGGCTGGTCTCGAACTCACAGAGATCCGCCCGCCTCTGCCTCCCGAGTGCTGGGATTAAAGGCGTGCGCCACCACCGCCAGGCTTAGAACAAGTTTTGTTAGGTAATCTCAGGAGCTAAATTTGAGAAGTGGAATTTAAATAACTCAAATGTAAAAAGTATTTTCAGGTCCTCTGTTACCAGCATTTTGCACTATAAGTTACATGAAGATATTATTTCAGAGAAAAACTCTGTTTGTTTGGTTTTGTTTTTTTGTGAGCAATGTACCACAGTGAGCACGGATGCTAATTTTACAGTGTCAGATCTGTGAAGGAATAGCTTGAACTGTCACTGAGTAATAGAGTATTCCAGAATTTGAGATTTTATATAAACAAAGTCATAGAATGAAGAAAATGCTCCAACTAATGAAGCAGTTATCTCTTGTTCTGTCTTTCTTTGGGGCTTTATTCCTCCTCTTATGAACAAGAATGAAAAATGCTATTATAAGATGACCTCAAATAGATGCCCAATTTTTTGTTATTTAATGATATCATGCTTATCAGTCTTTCCTTGGTACTCTCTTCATCCCTACAAAAGAGGCAGTAAAACTTTGTTTGTTTTTGAATGCAAAATTAAGGCTTCTCAAAGTCAGCCAACTTGTTTGAGGTAATAAATTTAATAAATGGGAGAAGCTGGTTATACACTCCGCATTGAGTTCTATGCTACACTACCTTCCTTACAGGACTGCATGGATGTATGGCGCAATACGAGGGAAGTGCACCACCCTTGCTATGTAACAGATCACCATGAAAATAGTGAATCAGAGAAACACTCTTTGTTAGTTTTCAATTCTGCTTTTAGGACAGATGAGTAAGCTCAACTAAAATCTATGCTCAGAGCATCACGGGGCAAAATCCATATGCCAGATGGAAAAATTCTTATTTACAAGACTTGAAAAGGCTATTGTTTGGAAAGTCACAAAACTGCAACAGAATTCTGGTCCTACTGGCTATCAGACTAAAGCCCTGTTTGACTGAAACTCTCATTTTTGCTGTTGCTACCCCAGGCTAGTCTCACTTATCTATCTGGGGCTACCCTATTATTTCTTTCTTGGCCTATTCTGTTTTTGAAGAACCAAATGGGAGTGAAGCTATTTTTGTGTTACTCTCTTTCTTTCCTTTTCTGCTAAATAAGAGGAAATGTGAAAAAGGAAAAAGGAGGGGCATGTGGGAATGCTTGAAAGAAAGAAGGGACAGAGGACATGATATAATTAAATTGTAATAGCAAAATATAAGAGAAATTATTTTAAAATGACTAAGAGTAACTATAATAAGCCCACTCTGATGACCTAGGATAGTCTAATTCTTTAAGTTCCTGCATCAAGTAAAGTGAATTATGGTTTCAAAGTCCCTTGACCAAGCACTGTAAAATATGCAAAAGTTCAAGCATGAGCATATTTAAATTTGGAGGCGTTGATTGAATATAAACCTTCTGGAGGTAGTACAGGATCACTATATGCCCCTTATTATAAGGAATAAGTTTAGTTTCCTATCATATTCATACCCACAAATTTAAGCAGCTTTTATTCACGTACATTTATTTTGAGATAAGAGCTTGCTGTTCAGACTAAGTTGTCGTGGAACTCATAATTTTTCTGGATTGATTTCCTTAGTGCTAGGCACTTGTTACCATATTCAACCATTTAATGTTTTTAAATGCATATGTTTGTTGGCAGACATGGGTCTGACTGGACTAAATTTAGGACCTAGCCAAGCTATGAACTCTTTCTTGGCCTCTAGGGTTGAAGTCCCTTGCTGACTTTTCTGCATTTCAAATACCATCCTCTTTCCTGAGCTCTGTTCTCTCAGCACATAGGTAATGACCCCACCCAATGTTTTCGACTGCTCCTCAGTTTCATTGGTGAATGGGATGGTATAACACTGCAAGCCGCTCTATTGCTTTTGTAAAAATAAGTCTGATAGCCTGACCTGTCACCTGGGTACCCTCTCTCCTTAAGAGTCAAGCCCTTGGGGCTGGAGAGATGGCTCAGAGGTTAAGAGCATTGCCTCCTCTTCCAAAGGTCCTGAGTTCAATTCCCAGCAACCACATGGTGGCTCACAACCATCTGTAATGGGGTCTGCTGCCCTCTTCTGGCCTGCAGGCATACACACAAACAGAGTATTGTATACATAATAAAGAAATATTTTTAAAAAAAAAAGAGTCAAGCCCTTTCCATTCACAATATCCCCCCTTCCTGCCCAGGTAAGCCAATCAGCTCACCTCCTCTCCATCTCTGCTGCCTTACTTCTAGCAAGGCAGCTCCTGCCACTCTCCCTTTTTGCCCCTCCTTTCTCTTTGCCCCTTCTTTCTTCTCTTTCTCTTTTCTCTTCTCTCCCCCACCACTAAATAACCTCTATACCCAAACTCTCTCGATATGATATATGGTCTGTTTCCCACCCACCAGGGGACCCGCACGGCCTCAGTTAACCCACTGCCCCTACCATGCCTTGTGGGACCAGTTCCATGTCACCTGCACCATGAATAATAACAGTTACCATATTCAAAACTAAACACTTCCAGTATTTGATCATCTATCTTCAGTCACTTCTCCTCCTCTTTCTGGTTATATCTAAAAAGACCAGATTTAAAGATGACCATTATTAAATTTGGCCCACCTTATTAATCCAAGATAATATTTTCATTTGAAGTTTATTATTCATGCTGATTCTATTTTGTAATAAAAAGTATACATGTAAATTAACATATGCATAAAGCTGGAAATTAGAATGAAGACAGATACCCATGAAGGAAAAGAATGTACTTTATCCTGCCCACAAAATGATATTGGCACAAATATGGTTGGTTCACACCTAGGGTTATAAATGACAGTGAACAGCTGGTGTGGGAGTGTCATATATCAATCTGTTGATTTCATTGGTTAAGCAATAAAGAAACTGCTTGGCCCTCATAGGTTAAAACATAGGTGGGTGGAGTAAACAGAACAGAATGCTGGGAGGAAGAGGAAGTGAGCTCAGACTCGACAGCTCTCCTCTCTGGGGCAGACGCCTCAGAGACATCATGCTCCCCTCTCCTGGGCAGACGCATAGCTCTGCTCTCTGAGACACACGCGATGAAGCTCTGACCCAGGATGGATGTAGGCTAGAATCTTCCCGGTAAGACCGGTGCTCACAGATTATTAGAGATGGGTTGATCGGGATATCAGAATTAGCCAGTAAGGGCTAGAGCTAAAGGGCCAAGAAGTGTTTAAAAGAATACAGTGTCTGTGTAATTATTTCAGGGTATAAGCTAGCAGGCGGCCGGGGTGATGGGGATGCAGCCCCGCCACTCCTATTACTACAAAAAGCATTTCATACTAGCTCTTCAATTGTTATCACTGACACAAAATACTCATCAGTGAGGAAATCTAGACCCAGAAAGGCAAATATTGTAGGTATTCAATTATAAGTTGATATTTAGCTGCTAAATAAATGATAATCATGCTACAATTCATAGATACGAAGAGGCAAAGTACTAAGTAGGGCTCAAGCCAGGACACATGGATCTTCCTAGAAAGGGGAAAGAGAATAGATTTTGATAATCATGCTACAATTCATAGATACGGAGAGGCAAAGTACTAAGTAGGGCTCAAGCCAGGACACATGGATCTTCCTAGAAAGGGGAAAGAGAATAGATTTTGCTAATGGACCTGGGGTAGGTGGGGACAGAAAAAGGAGAAATCCGATTGGGTGGGAGAAATGGATGCTTATTTTTTATGAGTATATAGCATGGTTATTTGTGGGACTTTTAACAGTGGAAAGGGGGTGTGTCCCTCCAGCCCTCAAATTACTATAAAGCATTGTGCTGGCCATGCTTTCTTTGTCACAGAAATCTGAACATTCCTGTCAGTAAATACCACCTATGTATCACCATTGTTCAAACTCAATATCTCCTAAATTCATGGAGCATGTCTTTCTTTCTCTTTGTTCTTGTTCTTTACTGACTCAATTTTAGTTTCACCTGTCTGATGTAAGAATGTTGTCTTCCCTGTGATAGAGAGTATAACTTGTCTCTGTCCTCATGGAGAATTGCTTTTAGAACTGTCCATACCTAAAGAAACCAAAATCTGTGGATGAATAGGTAATGCATATTAAATGACACATATTCCATATGGAATCTATATAAATCATCTCAAAGATTTTAGAGAATACTTATGATGCACACTACAATGTTTATACCATACAAGTAGGAATTATAATATGTTTTTTAGACAATAATGGTAAGAAAGATTTTCAGGACATTCACAGCACAAACCTCAGTCTACTCTCAGTACACTTTCAACATCCCCACCCTATGCTTCTGACCAGCAGTTCTTTGAACCATAGGATGGGAATGTAAAGACTCAGGGATCACGGACCTCAACTCCTCTATTATCTAAATTCCAGCCCCAGTGAACATATCCACTTCTCTATGATGCCACAGATTGTAATCTTAGTTTGTAATTTGTCCCATTTAGTAAATACTTTATGGTATTTTGACTAATTAATTAAAAACCTATGCATAGGAAAGATACTGATTATTAATGTGATTTTTAGCTATGGAAATTCTGATTGGCAATTAGGCTGTATTTCCTGATGTCAAAATTAAAGATTTAATAGAATCACTGAGAAATTTCATATTAATGCTTTCCAATTTTTAATACATCATGTATTTTCAGCCCGTAGATGTTGTTAGTAATAGCAAAGAATGATTTGTGGGAAAGCAGCTTAAAGGAATTAATATTTGCTGCTTGCATTAAATAAGAGAGTGATAATCAGGCTTAAAAAATAATAACTTGTTTTCCTCATTAGCCAAATGAATATGGAAAATGACTCATCAGTCCATAAATCTATCATGATGCTGTCTTTGGTGTTAGCCAGCAGTGAGAACTAACTTGGAGAAATCATAGCAGGAGGTTCAAAAGATTATAGAAAACTTATGTTAAAATATGACTTGACAACATTTTAAGTTTGTTATTTTTTGGCAAAACAATATAGTCAGCCAATTACTGAATTCTCAGCTTGCTGTTGGCTTCTTTGAATTATATTCCATTTGTAGAAACATGATGAGTTTTTGTTCTACATGGAAAGGACAGAAGGTATACCAGCTTGAACTGGTTTTTCCCTGAAAAACTGTCCGGCACCCCACTGATGCTAAATGTGTCATTAACCTTCTACCTGGGGTGTTTATTACCTTAACTTAGACAATATTCACAAATGCCCTTACCAACATAATGAGGGCAAGGCAACAATCAATGTCTGCTGTGTTCTCTCATTTTTTAAAAGTGCAACTGCTTTTGAAAATCAAGACCTAGTTGAAAACAGGAGCTTCACCATATCTAAAGATCATTACTTATCCTTCTCAAAGACAAAATGCTGTTAAAAAATAGATTGTTCTATAGTTTACTGTTCAAGTACTCTTTATTAGAACAAAAAGAGGTACTTAGTACTTCAATAGACTATCTGCACATAAGGCAAGATCTGTTGTGAAAAAGCACAGTATATGCTAAGTGAAAAAAATTTCAAAGGATGCATTCTATTCTTTGAGAATAAATAATCTTTACAAGTTCTAAATTAGACTTTAAGTTAGAACTTGGAATCCAATGGACCTCCCAAAATATACTCAAGCAACTCACACTGCAATACAATGTTCCTTAAAATTATATTGATGTCTCAATATAATTGTATATAGAACAAAATAAAATAATTGTGAGGATTATCCTAATTTTATGAAAGCTTTTTATTATTTAATGTGTGATGCCCCTCTACTATGGGACAATGGTCTTGCTACCTGTAAAGATTTGTCACTTGTATTGGTTTAATAAGGTGCTCAATGGCCAGTAACCATGATGTAAGAATAGGCAAGGTGACCAGAAAAGAAGAATTCTGGGAAGAGGAAAGATTCAATTTGTAGTCATCACCTAGACAAAGAGGAAGCAAGATGTGAATGCTGATAAAAGGTATCAAGCCACATGGCTAACACAGATAGGAATTATGGGTGAATGTAAGATATAAGTTCATAAGAAGACTGAGCTAATAGGCCAACCAGTTAATAATTAATGTAGACCTTTGTATGTTTCTTTGGGACTGAACAGCTGTGGAGTCAAGCAGGACAGAAACTTCTGTTAACAAATGGCCCCAACATGTACAACTATATCTACATAAAATCTACGAGAGCTTGGGAAGTATTTTAGACACAAACGAACAAAGTTAAGCATGTCTTCTTGGTTGCATCATTTTCTCAGGCGGGCTCTGTTTCCTAGAGGCAAGTGCATCTCATTTAAGAGAGGCTTCCTGACTCAGCTTTAGCTGTAAAAGCCTTGCAGCTCTTTTGCTTTATTTTCTTTTGTTTATTTTTGTGTTTTTTTTTGTTTTTTGAAACAGGATTTCTCCCTTGTAGCTTTTTAAAGAGGCCTAACCACCAAACACTTAAATACTGTTTATGAATAGCCAACAGCATGCTTTTTGATAGTGGCAGGAATCTTGAAGTACCATAGCATTGTGGCAATAAAAATGGCTCCAACCAGTGCCTCTGCCATCAAGGTAGACTCTCAGAAATCTAAAATATGGGGTGGATCCAGACATCAAAACCATGGATTTAATACTAGCCATATCGCTTAGAAAATTAAAGACTCGTGTAGCCAGAAAAAGAGAGATATATAGTAAAGACAGATTCAGACAATAAAACAAACTCTAAACGCTTTACAGTGTGTTTAAAAATATATGTAGGTTTGTGTGAGAAAAGAAAAAGGATAAAGTCCTTAATAAAAAGAAAGAAAGAGCCGGGCAGTGGTGGCGCACGCCTTTAGTCCCAGCACTCGGGAGGCAGAGGCAGGCGGATCTCTGTGAGTTCGAGGCCAGCCTGGTCTAGAAGAGCTAGTTCCAGGACAGGAACCAAAAGCTATAGAGAAACCCTGTCTCGAAAAAATCCAAAAAAAAAAAAGAAAGAAAAAAAGAAAGAGTTTGGTGTGGTGGCACACACCTTTAATCCCAGCACTTTGGAGGCACAGGCAGGAAGATCTCTGTGAGTTCAAGGACAGCCTGGTCTATAGAGTGAATTCCAGGATAGCCAAAAATACACAGAGAAACCCTGTTTCATAAAATCAAAAATTGAAAGTAAAAGAAATAGAGTTCAAAATAAAACTACATAAAAAATTAAAAATACACAGAGAGTCTAGATACTGTATATTACTATGTTGTCTTTGAATTGTTTGATGGCTGAGGAAAGAGCAACAGCTGATAAAAGATATTTGATTATAAATGCTGATAGATTAATTGAACATATATATTTTGAAAATGCCTTGACTTCAAAAATTAAGTCAAACGATATGTTACTTTGGAGAAGAGGTTCTGTTTTTTGTTTCCACAGGAAATGAGAGGCTGTAGCTTCATTCTGAGTTAAGAAAAATCATATTTGACCAAGGAGGATCCCCTGAAAAATCTCTGATAGAAGCAGATGGCCAGATAATCCAACATTTTAGAGGACCTCTGTTGGAGTTTCCTCTGAGTTCTACATCTAGAACAGCCTCAAAACTGCTGGCTGAGATAATTCAGCTTTACAGAATATTCCAGTCAGAACTTGACCGTAATCCTAAATTTTCTTTAGGTTCCCATAAGATTACAAGCTTCCTTCAATCAGCAGGAAGTAGTCTGGAAAACTATGCCAGAATTAAAAAAAAAATGGATTATGGATATTAGTCTTTGTTTAGAGTGTTGGATAAAAGTTGTTATGGATAATGGTCAAGAAGAAAACTACACAAAGATTAGATTCAGAGGTTTTGTTGTGGATAAAAAGGAGGGGATACTGTAGGACAATGGTCTTGTACCCTGTAAAGATTTGTCACTTGTATTGGTTTAATAAAATGCTGATTGGCCAGTAGCCAGGCAGGAAGTATAGGCAGGAAAACCAGAACAGTAGAATTCTGGGAAGAGAAAAGACTAAGTCTGCAACTGTCACCCAGATACAGAAGAAGCAACATGAGTATGCTTCACTGATAAAAGGTACTAAGCCACATGACTAACACAGACAAGAATTGTGTGTTAATGTAAGATTTGTAAGAATTAGTTAATAAGAAGGAGTAAGCTAATAGGCCAACTAATTTGTGATTAATGTAGGTTTTCTGTGTGTTTCTTTGGGACTGAACAACTGCAGGACCAGGCAGGACAAAATCCCCTGTAAACATCCCTCTGTGTGTTGTGAATATGCTTTATTGTCATCGGTTAATAAAGAAGTTGTTTTGGCCTATGGCAGGGCAGAAGATAGTAAGGAAGGAATTCCAAGCAGAAATAGAGGAGGAAAGAAGGCAGAGTCAGGCAGACATCATTGTGTAGCTGCTTAAGGAGAAGGATGGCAGAACTTTACCTGTAGGGTACAGACTCATGATGATGTACACATTAATAGAAATGTGTTAATTTAAGATGCAAGAGCAAGCTAGAAATATGCATGAACCATTGGCCAAACATTGTTGCAATTAATATAGTTTCTGTGTGATTATTTGGGTCTGGGTAGCTGGGAAATGAAGGTGCAGTCTCCATTCAGTTATTTGCTGTTTTGATACTTTGTTTTCAATCTATTTTCTAATCAACTTTTTTGTTAGTGGTAATTCAAAGAGGAGTAATATTTCCCTGTAATGATTATACATCAATAAAATGGGTTAAATATCATCTTTTCCACATACAGTTCTCAATGATTTCATTTTGCAAACAAAATATCTATCTGATCCATAGGTACTATGAGATGAAAACAGGTGCTTTTTCAGTTTTAAAAGTCATTGTACTTATGTCCTCACTCTAAATATTGATTTTGGTTCTGGCCATATGGGGAACATATATTTTTCTATTTAATTATTGAAAATAGATTTTTTTCACACAATATATTCAAATTAAACTTTTATAACATTAATAGTTTTCCTTTAATTTCATGTACATGTACCCAATTCACAAGCTTCTATATCTGTAAAGATTTATATACAAATATTTTGAACCTCTGGTTTAAAGTTTATTTGAAGTAGTAAAGAGATATAGGAAGGCTAGAAGTCAAAAGCCTTGCTTTAAGAGGCATATTCTCAGCTGATGAAAGAGACAATAAGCTCAATGGGGAAAAACTAAGCTAATATTGTATAATAATTAATTCTGTGATGAAAAGCCCAGAAGAGTTGACATTTGAGTAGAGAGCTTAATGAAGTAGAGAGATGCATTGCCAATATTAAGATAGTGGAGCCTTTGAATATAGTAGTATGACCAACGTTTCTAGAAGTCACCAGCAGACTTCTTGGGACAAAGAATGTGAATGAGAGTGAGGTTTAGAAGAAAGGTCAGAATCAAGCCTTGTGCAAATGAGTCATGCTGTCCCATGACTTTTTATGACGGTTCTGATTTGCAGCTGAACAGTACAATCTCATAAATTGATCCTCACAATACACAAAGGCTCCAAGATCCACAGAATATGCAGACTTGCAAATGACCTCATCTTCCAGACTTCCCATAATAATGAAAAAATGAATTCTAAAGAATAAAAAAAAATGTACTTGTTGCTAAAATGACAAGAGAAGTCACAAGAACTCTGTATTCTTCATGAGTTTTGAGAGAGCAAATGTTGATAAAACTAAATATTTATCTTTTGACACCAACATTATTAGGCATTTATATAATTTATTTGTTTATTATTTATTTTTGGCACATTTGAAAAAGAAAATTTATTTCCTGTAGGTTTGTTATGTCTAGAGATAAGACCTTACCAAAAACAAAATAAAAATCAAAGGACCTCCATTTTATTCTTTATTGTTTTGTTATGTCAGTGTGTTATGATCTGCCTGACTAATATTCAAATAAAGACTCACAATTGAATAAGTATATGTCAGCTTTTTTAATAAAATGATAATGCCATAATTTTTTGTAGAAATGCCAGTGATTCAATGCCTGTGCTTATTATAGATGTTCAGTTGGAATAATCAAGATGTTAATAACTTGCTAATGTCATCTGTATAGATTTAATAGGATGATATTTGTTGAGTGGTTGCATGACTAGGTATGACAGCCAAATATGTGTGTATCTGGAAGAGTTTATACTTTGGGAGGGCTTGTTTGCTACTGTGGCAGGAATAGATGACTGTATGTGAAGGAACACCAACTCATCTGTTGGATTATCCTTCTCACAGTGATAATAAATATTTTCCATTGCCAATGTTCCACAAAGTAGGCTAATCTCATTCTGTTTGCTATTTAGATTTCAACATTTTGGTCTGCCAGAACCACTTATAGTTTTACAGTTCCTTGTTTGTGATAGGCCAATACAAATTTGATGATCCATCCAAATATACAGACATGTCGCTTGAATGTCACTATCATTATTGGAGCTGTCCATTACATGGAAATTCTTAGACACCACGAGCAAATGACAGATGTGTTAATTAAGAGACTGAGGCAAAGCCAAGGTTGATGTTCTAATAAACAGGTCATTAACTTTGGTAATGGCCAATTTGAGGAGATGATTTTTATTGCAAACTGTATTACATGAGTTATGAAAGTACCAGTGTAAGTTTGAAGTGCGTCCAGTGGCCAGATCATAACCGGCAGCATTGCAAAGTGCTGGATATTCCTGTTGTACCACCTTGCTTATGTACAAAAATATGCCCTGCAAGATGATTTTATACAAAGCATGGCTTATTAAATACTTAACTGATTATTTAATAGAAATTATAATCCTTTCCTTTGCTATTCAAATGAAAATGCTTGCCAATGATCATGTTTAATTTGCCAAATATTAATTTGTTACCAGATAGTAACTATTTTCAGAATTTACAAGTAATAATAAAATAAGTTGAAGAGACATAAGAGACATAACAATCATGTTTGAAGTACGTTCAAAAGACAATTAGGAATAAAGTATTTATTTCCTTGAACTTATATAAGAATTTTCTGTATATTGTATCTAAAAAAATCTTTTTTAATTTTTCTGCCTTAAGTTCAATGATAAGAGTTCTCTTCCTTAATAAAATGCAAATATAAAAAAAATTTTGAGTTTGAGAACTGCCTGCTTTACATGGTGAGTTTTAGGATAGCTATGGCTATCTACTCCATCTACAACAACTATTCTTGCTATAAATTTATTCCTAATGAAGAACTAATGCTTATAAAAAGATAATGATATCTATTCTATGAAATGTTAATTTCAGAGTGTGGAAGTATTCCCTACCTTTTACAAATCTTCCCTTATATAATTAAATATGCTAGACAATCATTTGGAAATTTGCATTTGTTTTTGAAGGGTCTTCACTTACAGATTCACTGTGGGAACGTCCTGTTTGTTTCCTAGGGAAAAAAATACTTTTCTGTACCCATTGTCAACCTTTGGTCTTCTGTTTTAGAAAGCAGAAGAGTTAAATATCCATTACTGCACCCATCTTTGCAACTGGAAGAGACAACTCTTAGTCATACTAGACAATGAGAGGAAAACAAGGAAAGGAACTGACAAAGTCTTACTCCCTCAGCAAGTTTGGGGTCCTCACTCCTCACTCACTCTAGTGTATGAACAAAATATCTGCACCTTATGATGCTTTCCACATATGGAAAGGTATGCATAGATGGTATGGTAGATGGAAAGAAGAAAATCCCATTTGTGCTCAAAAACATCATGACAAGAGAGGAACCAAAGGAGTGAATATAGGTGAAGAACAATGAATTTAAATATGAGGATGTTACAATTCAATCCATAATGATTTCTTATAATTTATAAATTAATAATTAAAATAGCACAAAGTAGATGACCCCATGAAACAGCTTTGAATTTTCATAAGTAAAGAAAGTCATAAAAACTGAATATACTAGGTTAAGTTTTAAGTTCATTTCCCAAAGGCTAAAAGATATGGAGTTCCTCTTATTCTTAGGTATTTTCTGAGCTTTTGTGGTGCAAATATCCCAAGAGTCACTCCACAAAACCAGACTCTGAATTGAAGAGTCTTTATAAAGCTGAGCACTGACTGCCTGGAAAGAAGCAGTTCTAACAGCAGCAGCCTTGACTGCTTTGTGCAGAGATCTTTTAAAGGCAAAATCCATATTCTGGTTGGCATTTGCAGGGGGAATTAGAACAGGCAAGCAGTTTAACAGAAGCAAAAAGCAGCAGTCAGTTAGATGGACCATCTACACCTCAACTCCCTGGAATAGGGTTTTGTAATTTTCTAAGGGACTGTCTTATAAAAGGGGGTGTAAAAGGGGGTAGAGTCAGCCCTCAGTCAGACCTCAGATAACTGCAGCAGGAACAAGATGAAGAAGCTTTGGTCTGGTCACATTGGCTACTCTCCAATTTTTATTCACCCACAAGGAGAAAAAAATCTATGCATTTTTACTACATTAGGCAAACCATATAGCTTTGACCTCAAACCACAGAACAAGTAGGTCTTTCTCAAGTTAAATCATTTGTCTCAAGTATTCCATTCCTGTACAACTGTGAATTACTGGACTTTCAGGCTTCCTTAGAATTTCAGAGTAGCAAAACTGCCATAGGTAACACATAAAACAATTGAATTAAAAACATAAAGGAAAGAAAGGAACAAGTCAACACCGCAGTGTGACTTTATACTCGAGTGTCCTCAAGGTTGAACAACTACTAGGACCTGGCTTTGCAAACGAAGTGAGTCAGGAACTACCTTTACATACAAGATTCCCATAAAGGACCCTTCTGGAAGGAGGTTAAAGTTTAAAACTGTTCCCTGAGTACTTACCTGCATATACATAGATTAGCATACCTTTCAGCACTCATCAGAGAAGCATCTTTGTTGAAATAGATGCCAATTAATAAAGAGACACACAAGCAGTCACATGCTGAGAATCAGAAACTGAAGAATGGTGCGAGATAATTGTCTGTATTCTGTCAATCGTGTTTTAACTAAATGCTGATTGGCCAGGCAGGAAATATAGGCAGGAAAACAAGACAGGAAGTAGAAATGATGTAATGAGAACAGAAGAATTCTGGGAAAGAGGAAGTTGATTCCTCTCTCTCTCCTGCCCAGACCACTGAAGCAGCAGGATGTGATCTGCCCCACTGAAAAAAGGTGCTGAGCTACATGGCTAACATAGATCAGAAAAATGGGTTAATCAAGATATGAGAATTAGCCAGTGAGAGGCTAGAGCTAATGGGCCAATCAACTGTTTACAGTTGTGGGGAACCAAGTGAGACAAAAACCCCAACAACAAACAAGCCAGGCCCGTCCATGTTACAGAAGAGTGCTCAGCCTGAATGAGACATAAGCATCACAGCCTTCTTCCTAAGGCTCAGGGATCATCATGGGGAAAAGGTCCAGAGATATTCTTTCTCCAGAGTAATAACCAAGTTACAAGTTCATTAAATTAAACTCTGATTTTAAGTGGAAGTATAAAATGTATGATAAACAGCCACATCCAGATGTCATTAACTGATTTATTAAATGCATGAAGATAAATTTATGTATATTTCTAAAATATAATTATTAAAAACAAAAAAATTTAAATATCTTATTTTCACTATATAAAAATATAGTTTTCCAGTGATACAAGCATGTAATATAGCAATTAATATTTTAGATACTCAGTACTATATAAATAAGACAAAGTTGAGAACAATCATTAGGTATGATTTTATTTATTGATGCCTATTAAAAGTTGTTATTTTGAGAATCATTTGATAAGTTTTACATGCATGAAACTAAACAAGTCCATTTAAAACTGTGTTCTTTATTTGACGTGTGGGGAAAGACACATAAGAAAATGGCCAGCTGGTCCAGTGTCATTCAAATAGTAACAGGTGGAAACAAGATTTAAATTAAAAAATTTTATTGGAAAACACAAAAATAATTTCATAGAGTATTGATGGAGGTGGGTCTTGTATCTATCTGTTGCTTTTATTGGTTAATTAATAAAGAAACTGCTTGGCCTTTGATAGGACAGAAAATTAGGTAGGTGGAGTAAACAGAACAGAATGCTGGGAGAAAGAAGCTGAGTCAGACGGTCGCCATGATTCTCCCACTCCAGACAGATGCAGGTTAAGATCTTCCCTAGTAAGCCACCTCGTGGGCTACACAGATTATTAGAAATGGGTTAGATCAATATGTAAGAGCTAGCCAATAAGAGGCTAGAGCTAATGGGCCAGGCAATGTTTAAAAGAATACAGTTTCCATGTAATTATTATGGGTAAAGGTAGCTGGATGGCGGGACACAGCCCGCCGCTCCTCATACTACAGAGTATTCGCTTAATGGCTGCCACACAAAGTGCCACCGTAGATTCATAAGAATACTTGTATTTTGGTAAAATTTATCTCTAATTAGTCAGTTTCAGTACTGTCATCAGATCTGTAATCTAATCTGTCTTAAATATATTAATGAGACAGACAAGAATAGATTCAGATAACAAATGGGATAACAGAATGTTGGCAGCAAAATTCAAAGCATGTTTCCAAGATGATTTCGAAATGTGGTCTTTGATATATTTTCAAGCAGTATTAGATGCAGTTCAAAAAAGTAGCCTGTTTTCTTGAAGCCACCCTATAAATAAATACATATAAACATCATCACACCATAAACTTCTAATATGACAGATAATATCTTTAATTGTTCTCATCTTTTCATTGACAGTGCCTTGTTAAGCTCCTGTTAAGAATGAAATCAGTCCACTAATTAATCAGTTGCTTCTTTTGACATGATTCCAAAATATTAGTGTGTACAACTTTTAAACTAAACTGTCCATTTTAGTTAAATTGGCTGGATATTTTGTTTTAGGAAATTTGTGTGCCCATGTAAAACTTGTCAGTATAACTGGAAAACACTTGTTAATTTATTCCAAATATGAAAGATGCTCTTTTGAGTGCTGTGGAAAACTGATGTAAAATCAATCAGAAATGATACCATCAACCTCAGATTAATATTATATGAGGAAAATGAATTAATATTTATGGTTACATAAAAATGGATATTTTATTACATTAGTTTAACATACAAAAGCAATTCAAATAAGTTAAAAATTAATTTAGACTGGCATAAGAGATTGAATTTTATATTTCTGTAAAAAGATATTTAAGAATAGTTTAGACTCACCTAAACTAACGTGAAGATTTATTTGGGAAAATATAGACAAAAATGATACTGGCAAATGTAGATAAAGAAAAAATAAGAAGTCTGCTTTCTAATTGCATGATAAATAAAGTAGAATGAAAGAAAACAAATCCTGTAAGAACACCAATTAAGAAAAAAAGAAATGGTTGTATCAAAAAATTGGGATTAGACCCAGATTGTTCAGTTTATATATTGGGGTGCCAAGGTCCTTGTTGCACATAATCTGAGTAGAAAGGAGCAAGCTGTGAGCAATAGTGGTAGAGTGGTATTTCTGAAAATATTGAAAGGAGTGCATCTCCATGACATGTTCTGAAACAGGACACGTGAAGGGATTACACTCTTGGTTAGCTCTCATGGGGTAAAGCTTGGTAGACACAGATAAAAGTTAGCAATAATATTGACATGTGAGCTCTTTTTTTCGAGAGATGACAGCATCATGAATTTAAAATGGATTGGTGGATAAAGGCATGAATTCATTGACTGGATTGTCACTAAGGAATAGTCAATATTACTTTTCACATATTTAGGGCAGCTTGTCAAGTCAACACAAAGTATAAATCTAGACTTAAAAGATTAAGTTAATGCTGGCTCTACAGATTTGGTGCCATTCTCTTATAAAAGAATCTTAAAATGGTCTTAGTAGATGAAACTATGATGAAATAACATGAAGAGTAAAACAGAACAAAAGGACTTCACTAAACTCATGCATGAGGAAATGGATATGATGGTATGTTTCTGCTCAAGAATAAAGAGTGTTTTTAAAACATTAGGGGCATCAAAACTAGACAAGGAAAAAGAAGAAAAGTATACTATATGTAAGAGTGATAAATTGTCAACCCATTTGATTAGGAAATATATATTAGCAGCTAGAGAGGTAGCTCAGTATACACAGAAGTCTCAGTTTGCAACGTTGAAGCAACCAACTTTGGTTAAGGCCCAGCGTAACTGACAGACCATTTTCAGAGGCAGGAAAATTTTCAAAACCGTCTTACCCTGTCTTGGCAAGATTTGACAGTCCTGCTTATCCATTTCCAGATACAATGTAACTTGTCAGTGGTTGAGGCATTGTAAGTTCCTTGCCCAAAGGCCAGTTTTGCCAAGAAGAAACAAGCTCCAAGTGGAGTGTCTTCAGTGCTCAACATTCTCTCAGTAATAGATTGGTGCTGTCAGAAGCAATCATGCCCCATGTCGACAGAACCCTAAGTTATTTAAATGCCACATTCCTCAGATCCTTGAAGTGGTTGAAGATAACAGAATACAATCTCTAGGTATCTAAAGAACTTAATTTATCTGACTGTACATACAACAGACATGAACAACTATTGACCTATAATTATTAATACCTGTATAACTTGAAAACTAAAACTTTATGTCAGAATATTAAATAATTTGTAAACAAATGTGCAACAAATGAGGACAATGACCTCAAAATGTAAACAATGTATAAGTATCTTGATCAGAGATAGGAATAATATAAAATGCAATATGAAAATCTATCCTAAAAGTTATATCAATATACAAAATGTCCTAAACTGAAGTAGAAACATGCATATATACAATCTGACAAAATAACAATGTATATATGTACAAATAATGTAAACAAAAGTAACAAATATAATATGAACTTGTATCAATATATGAAAACTATGCCAATGTAAATTATCCATAAATAATAACTCACAAGTATTCACTCTATTACCCACAATTACTATCCCCACCACTTTTTTTTTAACAGTTTTCACCCAAACCTTCTATCTAGTACAAGTAATAATTAACAACCTCTAAACAGTGTTCCCAACCCTATGGACAAACATTTTTAAGATAGGGAAAATTGTATTCTAGAATTGCTTCCCGCTGTCATGGGGGTGATGTTCTCTTAATGGGATCCTGCAAAAATTAAGTGGTGGCTAAGTTCAAAATTATTGTCTAGTATAGTTGCAAGTTGCAAACAATTTATGAGCAGTCAATAGGTTTTTTTTATTTGTTTGTTTGGTTTTTGAAAGTTTTCATTTGGAGTTCTGGCCAGAATATGAGAAGGTGCACCATTTTAGCAGTTAGTACCCCAAAAACCAGTCTTATAGTGGTGCTGTCTACATTACAATGCCATCTCAACTAGGTGGAGTGGTTGCTGTAGGGCCCAATCTTCTTCCTGGAAACTTCAAATATTACTGCAGGAAAAGGATCTGTAGGAAAATCTATTGTTTATTGTGGAAAACTTAAACATCATTTATATAAACATACATACAATGAAGAATATGATATAGACAAAATAGGCATGGAAAATCTCTCTTAAAGGAGCCAGCAAATAGCAAAGAGCTGTGTTAAACTTTATTTTTGTGTTTAAAATTAAGCTCTCATGTGTTTAAGAGGATGTAATCCATCACGTTGGTGTCAGTTGTAGGCATAAGTTCAAAACCATTCCACACCAGTTTACAATTATGATTAATAAAAGGATTATTTATTTAAGAGGAAAACTTACAGATCACTATCCTAGACAACAGCCCTCTGTGTGACCAGGAAGAGAGTCTAGCAGCTGGAAGTAGGAGCCAAAAGCAAGAGAGAAAGCACACGGTTCCCACTGCTTATTTGAACTATAAGATCCCACACCCAAGTGGACTGGTATATTAAAGGCTATTGGCTAAAGGAGCAAAACGTGCTCCCACAACAACTGTGATTTACCGCATTGGTACTGACCCAGTTATTTCTGTTTTTGCAAATAAATCACTTAAAAATGTGACCAAATGATTACTTACAGCACAATAGCTAATTATTTCAATTCAGAATTTACCATCAACTACTAGTGTCAGTTAATATATCTCAAAGTAACTTTCATTTCTAGATGTTTTGAGTAACTACATATGCGCACTAAACTGAGATTTGAGTTCTCTCATACTCCTGAGATGATACATGCATACTGTATTTCTAAAGTAATTGAGAAAGGAATAGGGAGGTCCACATATATTACTTGAGCTAAGTCATCATAAACTTTTGCTTCCAAAAAATCTAACAAATATTGTTACAGGAAGGCTGCTTGTTTGTCTCGGCTGCCCAAAACTGAAATAACCACACAGAAATTATATTAATTAACTGTTTGGACCTTCAGTAGTAGCTTCTTATTGACAAACTCTTATATTAATTTAACCCATTTCTATTAATTTGTATATTACCATGTGGCTTGTGACTTACTGACAAAGATTCAAAGCAGTGTCTTTCTCAGGCTGAGGATCCATGGCATCTCCTGGCTCTGCCCTTCTTCTTTCCAACATTCAGTCAGTCCAGTTTCCCCTACCTACCTAAGCTCTGCCCTATCGGCAGGCCAAGGCAGTTTCTTTTATTAACCAATAAAAGCAACACATAGACAGGAGGACCTCCTACACCAAAGTATTCTGCAAATGTAGGAGTTGCTTTTTTGACAAATAACTTGAGCTCCCTACCCCTTACAATTACTCATCTTAAGATATCATAAACTCTATATGTGAAAGTCCATTCAGTAAAACTTCATATCAAGGAAAAGAAAGTATAAATACAAGTGTTCACTAAAAGAAAGGCTTATTAAAATGGATAGTTTTCTTTATTAATAAACAAACTTGTGCACACTTCTGTAGTAGGCATGCTTTTAAAACAGGTTTATTACAAGATTAGTATGGTGCCTGCTCAGAAATAAAATTAATAAAATTTGCATATTTTTTAAAAAACAAAATATAATTACAAAAAATCTTCCTATAGTTTCCATCACAAATTTAGGAACATAAAGCCTAGAATGAATCAGCTCACTGGTTTTGCTTTGCCTCCCCAAATAAAATTACTATTGAAATACATATTTAATGATATTTTTGAAAAAAAAAACTCTTTCAAGAGTCAATGATAAAGCCAAAATTTTTAAAAATTAAAGGAATAAATTTCTGACAAATATTTTTCAAAACTTTGAAATTTTTATTTACTTTAGTCAATGTATCAAGCTTTCAGTGTTTATCCTGTGCTTAACCAGGAAGACTTCGTGCTACAGTTTTTACTGCATGTGATAAATTACCTGTACAAAAATATACTTAAGGGGAAAAGGAATTATTTTAGCTCAAAATGTAAGGTTATAGTACAACAAGCAGGGAGGTCAAGGCAGCAAAGATCTGAAACAACTAGTCATGTCACGTTCACAATAAAGAGTAGAGAGGAGTGAATCTCATTTATGAGTGCTCGTTTGGGCTCAGCAATCTAGCTCCTTTTTATTCATTCCAAGACTCAGTTCATGAAAAAAGGTGCCACATTCATGGTGGATCCTTCCATATCCATTATCTCAATTATGAATGGCCCTCACAAGTATGCCTGTAGCCTCACCTCATATAGCCAGTCCTACTTTGAGATTCTCTTCACAGGGAGTCTAGATTGTGTCAAACTGACCATTAAAACTAACCTTCAAAACCTCACCCCTTATCAATTTCAAACAAGCTCATGACTTTGAGAAATATCTTGTCTTGTTGGCATAAGTCTTATATTCATCACCTAATGTAAAGTACATCCCATCTCTAAAATTCTAACTTTAAATATTTATATCTTTTAAGTATAACTGTAAACTAAAAATCAAGTTAGATGCATCCAACATACAACAACACAGAACAAACCATTCTTATTCCAAAAGGAGAAAAGAGGAGCACAAAATAATCACATCAATTTAAATTAAACCTGGGCTTGGAAACACCATATCCTATAAAGACCCCATATCCTATAAAGACTGAGGATCGTGATGTTATCAGCTAAACTCCACGGGACTTAAGTACTCCATCACTCTAGCAGGGCCACCTTCAGCACGCACAGCTTCCCTCTTGTACCAAGTTGACACCACTCCTCAGCTCCCCTAGGCATATGCCCATGAATCTGACATCTCCAATATGCTGATTTCTCCACTGATACTCAAGCTTGTTCTTCACAGTTTTGACATGGTGGCCTCTCAGAGCCTTGGGAACTATGACCCAGACACACGGTATCTATTGTCATCTGGTCTCCATAAACCTCTCAATTGTGCAACTTCCATGACTTCAAAGTCAGTACTATATGATTAGTGCTTACTACAATGCCACGTTCTGTGTCAGCTTCAGGTGTAGCCTGTCCCCATGGATCCTAGTTGTTTGTGTATGCTTCTATGTGCTGACCCTGAGAAACCCTTTCTTGTTATCTAGGTGAAGCACAGGCAGCTTCTGTACAATGATGTTGATCTCTCTATAAATCAAAGCTTCTCTTTAGCACCATCCTGAATATTATCCTCCTTTAAAATGTCTTCTGCCAAACAAACCAGTTCATTATTTTTAAATTTATGTATACCCAGATTCTCAAGACATGGGCAGAATAGAACTGGATTCGTGGACAAAAATGCTACATTAACTGACCCAATCTAGTTCCTGATAGAGTCCTTATTGCCCTTTGACATCTCATGAGTGGGACCTCAAGTGCCTGAATTTCTTCCAGCGTTCTTCTTTTCCAAGCTCCCAAAACTAAGAGCCATTAAACTATACTTACAGCATGCCATAACTTTTCTAACCTAAAGTTTCTAACTCTTCTACACTTTGGTCAAAATATTAGCAGATAGCTCACATAGCCAAGTTAATCGCAGCAATGACCTCATCTCATGATACCAATTTCTACCTTAATTTCTTTTCCCATTGTGGTGAAAATTACCCTGACCAATGCATCCTAGTGTGTAAGGAGTTTATTCTCACTCACAATTCCAAGTTGTAATCCATCATAGAAGGGAGACAAGGTAGCAAAGATTTTGAGCACCTCATGACGTTGCATTCATGATAACAAGCAGCAAGGAAAAAATTAGAACATCTACACTAGTTAGTGCTAAGTTCTCATACCCCTTCCTTTTCAATAAGTCTAAGATATAGTCCGTAAAATAGTTTTCCACCCACATTCAAAGTGGATATTTCTTCCAGCAACCCAATTAAAAAATTTTTCAGAACCATGCCCACAGACCAACCCAATATAAAAAATTCTTCACTAGGACTCTTATTCCCTGGTGATCCTATAGTATTTCAAGTTGGTACTTGAAAGTGACCATCACAATTAACACTGTACTACCTCCCTTACTTTTGGCAAGTTCTCAGCATTAAGTGACCATGTAAGTCATGTTAATAAATGTATTTTGTAGTACCAATGAGAAAAAAAAATGATAGCAAATAGATGATAGATAGATAGATAGATATAGGTAGATATAGATAGATAGATAGATAGATAGATAGATAGATAGATAGATAATGATAGATAGATAGGTAGGTAGGTAGATAGATATAGATAGATAGATAGATAGATAGATAGATAGATAGATAGATGAGAGATACGAAGCCACTAGAGTTCCAAACATTAGTTTGTGGGACTACATAAGTTTGAGATGAGTTTGATTTAGCTATATAGTTATAATAGTTAATATTAAATGTCAACATTGTAACTCATCAGCACTCTTTTTATATATCAATTGTCTTCTACCCTATGATTCCTGCCCTGATTCCCTTTTCTCTTTTTATTAAGGGTATTTTTTCATATAATATATTATGATTATTGTATCCCCTCTCATCACCTTCTGATCCTTCTCACCTCCCCACTCATCCAGCTCTATACCTTCTTTCTTTTTATAGAAAATAAACAGCCAAATAAAAAAAGAAAAAAAAATAAAACAAACAGGAAAGAAACAAAGTAAAAAAAAACTAGAGAGATACATACACAGATAGAAATACACATTCAGGTGCACACACAAACACACAAAACTTATAAAAACACAAAATTGGAAGCAATAATATATAAGCCAAAGACTAGTAAGATACAAAGTGGCCAACCACATTTTTTTTTTTAATTTTCAAGACAGGGTTTTTCCGTAGCTTTTGGTTCCTGTCCTGGAACTAGCTCTTGTAGACCAGGCTGGCCTCGAACTCACAGAGATCTGTCTGCTTCTGCCTCCCGAGTGCTGGGATTAAAGGTTTGCGCCACCACCGCCCAGCTTCCAACCACATTATTATAAGACAAAAATACCCACAAAATACAATTGAGGTCCTACTGTGTGTTTGTCTACTACAGAGTATGGTGGCCTGTCCTTAATTGTGTTTTGTATACCCAGTGAGTGTTCATTGGAAAGAACTAAATTTTCCTTTGTAAGAGATAATCAATTGGAGAAAGCTTCTGGGTAAGGATGGAGAATTGGGTCCAATTCCCCTCTCAACTCTAGGAACCACCTGGCTTAGAACTGTGCTAACTCTGTACATGACATTATGGTCTTTGTGAGTTATATGTGTGTTAATCCTGTTAAATCTAAAAGACACTGCTTTGAATGTTGGTGTCGTCCATGTCCACTAGCTCTTACAGTCTTTGTACTGTCTTTTTCTTAGATGAAGACATAGAGAATAAGCTAGGGAAAATGGTTCATTTCCATGTGACTAGTAACTGGCAATCCTAATATGTTAACTCTGCCAATATGGCTCCTGCACATAAGCTCTTAAAACTGAGGTTTACTAATTTGTATTCAAAGTGAGTTAAGTAAATTGAAAAAATATACAAATAAAGCACATGAATGCTTTCTATTTTCAGTTATAAATGTTATAATTTGTTTTGTAATATTAGTTGAAGATGTGTTATATCTGTTTGTGCTGTGAAACATTTGTTTAATGATGCAAAGATGTGTTGCATTCTTCTATGTTACATTTGTTTAACTTGGAGAAGCTGGGTTGCTTTGTCTGTCTAAAAGACTTGATTGATCTTAATAAAGAGCTGAATGGTCAATGATTAGCAGAAGAGAGAAATAGGCAGAACTGGCATTCAGAGAGAATAAATAGGAGAAGAAATCTAGGAAAAGAGATAGGGAAGCAAGACAAGGAGAAGAAGAGGATGCCAGGGGTCAGCCACACAACCACACAGCCAGGCATGGAACAAGAAAGAAAAATAAGATATACAGAAATAGAGAATGATAAAAGTCCAGAGGGAAAATATAGATGGGACAATGCGACAAGCTACTAGTAAGTTACAAGCTAGCTAGAAATAAGCCAAGCTACGGCTGTGCATTCTTAAGTAAGAAAAGGTCTCTCTGTGTGTGATTATTTGGTAATTGGTGAAAGCCCCCCACAACAGCCAAAGAATAAAAAGCAGCCAAATATATTTTGAGCTCATTGTGGATCTTGAATATCCCTAAAGCCTGGGAAAGCTGGAAAAAAAATGGATATGGCTTCTTTAAGAAACTCTACTTTACAGCAGAGCATATTTTAACACCATTTAATGCTAAATAGAAACAAAAAATGAAGTATAAACCACCTGCCATAGTGCATAACCCAGTCATTCCAGAGTTGGGAGTTGAATGCAGTTCCTGGTCAAATAAACTTCCAAACAGGCTGTGATATTTACACTTGACTTCAAGAAAAAGGAAGTAGGTGGAGTGATGTGGGAGTGTCATATCAAACTGTCGAACTCATGGCCAGCAGCCGAGCGGGGGAAGGAGAGGTCCTAAAACCAAATGTTGGGTGCCAGGTGAAGGCGTAAGTCACAAACAATGCCACACCAGTTTGGAATTATGATTAATAGGGTGGTTTAGGATTAATAGACACTCCACCTGGAGCCTTTCTTTTTGGCAGAACTGGCCTTTGGGCAAAGAAATGCCCATACCTCAACAACTGACAGAGATACAGAGCGTGCATCAATGGATAAAACAGGACTGTCATATCCTGCCAAGACAGGGTAATATAGTTTTGAAAAGTTCCTTGCCTTTAATAATGCTATGTCAGTTATGTTAGGCCTTAGCCAAAGTTGGTTGACTCAACATTGCAAACGAGACTTTGGGTGATTGCCCAGGTAGTCAGTTGTCTCTGTCAATTGTTGCACATTTTGGACATATCTCGTTTGTTAAGTAATATTTATTCCCTTCTCAGATGTTTGACGGAGTTGAAGATTATATAATTGTAGCTATTCTCTACATTATTTAGAGTCCTTGAGATAGAATGTTTAGCAAAACTTTTGTTCTCAATATTGCTTGTTATATTTATTATTTGTTATTATTGTATATAGTTGTATTTGGTTTAGTTCTGTCTTATTTAGACAAAAAGGGGAGATGTAGGGATAAGTCCCGCCCCTAAGGGGCGTGTTCGCCTCGGGCTAATGTTTGCCTATAAATTTGGTGAGTGTGCTCCCATCCGTCCATTCTGCTTTCCTGGTCTCCGCAGGAACGGTGGTTCTGTAAGTCTATTTCGCCATTAAAGTTGTATATACATTTTTACAATCTGTCTGCATTCGTTTACGCCGTTACAACTGAGCTTTAATAAAACAAAGCAGGATAGTCATTCAAAATTCCTACTTCAAACAAGAGTCTACCAGATTTTCTCCAGGATACAGAGGAAAGTGACTGATGAACTTTGTCATTACAAGTCAGGACTATCCTTCAAATTCCTGCTTCATAGAAGAGTCTGGCAGTTACTCCAAGCCTGTAGGCTGAAGATGGATGCTTCAACACTGCAGAGGAAATTTTGGTGACTGTTCAGGCATACACGTGTCTGTTGTTAGTAATATTACATCCTTCTTTGCTTTGATGAAGTTGAAAACTAGATAGTTATTGTTGCAGTTTTCATCAATTATGATAGAAAGTAAATTAGATATAAATCCCTGGAGTCACTAAGATACGATTGGTAATGGGGAATTTTCTCTAAATTTGCTAAATACAAATGGACTGAATATTGTAAATGTAATTCACTTGATAACTGTTTATTGTATATAGTTTTACTATTTAATGTTAAACCCTTTCATTTTTTTTAGACAAAAGGGAGAAATGTTGTGAAATATTAGTAGAAGATGAGTTGCATCTTTATTCTGTGGAATATTTGTGCTGCTGCATCCCTCATTGTTGCCTTTGTTTAACTCTGTGAAGCTGTATTATTTTGTCTATCTAAAATACCTGATTGATCTAATAAAGAGCTAAATGCTCAATGGTTAGGCAGAAGAGAGAAATAGTTGGGGCTAGCATTAACAGAGAATAAATAAGAGGTAAGGTCTGGAGGAGAGATGAAAGAACAAAACAAGAAGGAAAGGAGGATGCAGGCAAGGGGGCAATCACCCAGCCACAGCCAGATATGGCATAAGAAAGAATGAAAAGATATAAAGGAATAGAGAACGAAAAAAGCCCAGAGAAAAAAGGTAGATGGGATAATTTAAGAAAAGCTGACTAGAAATAAGCCAGACATTTATAATCAATAAAAAGTCTCCTTATATGTAATTATTTGGGAGCTGATTGGTGGGCCCCCCAAAGAGCCAAAGAGTAAAAATCAACCAACGACAGTAATTAATACCACACAGTTCAAATATTTTACCAGCATCATTTCAAAATTAGCATGAAGAACTCTATAAAAAATGTAATTGCTGAGAGATTAAATTTTCTCTTTATTCACTCTTCAGATGTCATTATTCTATTAAATTCTGGTTTTGTTTGCTTGATTATTTATACATTTGCTTGTTTGCTTCCATGGTATTTCTGTATGTAGTTAATTGTAAATTGTGAGACATTTTTCTTTTTCTGTAAAGATCAGAGATAATTTTTGTTGTTTTCAAATGAATTTCACATAATGAACTAATATTGCCACAATACATTTATATTTAGATGCAAAACATCATCCCTTTGAGATTTGTAGCATATTCCCAAGCATATGTTACAGCATTGTTACACTTTTATATATTGAGTACTTAATAGCTTAGATTTGTAACCACATTATGAATACTTCTTTATACTCCATGAAATCCCTCATTTCTTGTGAACGAGTTTTCCTGTGTAGCTAAGGATAGTCTTGTGGCAGTACAAAGGCGATGATGGTGTTGAACTAATAGTCCTCCTATTTTACCATCAATGTTACAGGAGCTAGAGGCATACATCACCACACTGAGCCTATCATTTTTCTCTAATTCTCTGTGTGCATCTCTGAGAGAAATCCTGCTTATGACACTGTCCATATTTGACATTTCAAAGTTGTTACCACAGCTCCAATTTCTTATTTTTTTTAAGTTCCTGCCTTATACCACGATTTCCAAATATCTACTAAACATTCATTGGGTTGTTAGAGCTCTTTCCAGTTCTTAAACTGAAATTAACATTTGTTAAACTACAGTTTCTTTCATCTCATTATCTAGTCAATCATTATATTATTTTAATTTTTCTCCATATATTTATATATCTATAATGCCTGGGTCTCCCTTTTGTCTCTACCCTTCACAAAGTAGAATTCTGTTATCTCTTGCTTGGACAGCTAGTGGTCTCTCAACTTTTATTATCTGAATTTTCATCCCCAGCATGGCCAGCTGTTCACTGTGTGGTTCCCAGAGAAATTGCTCAGAAACTCAGATCTCAGTTATCACATCCCAGCCCACACCTCTGGCAGAAGCCTCTTCTTCCCCCAGAAGTCAGGGTAGCATCCTAAACCCAAGGTAATGCTGTCTCCTAACTTGCCTGTGTTCCTTCACTAAACATAACTCTAACTTCCCTTCTTCTCCTCTTTACTATATTGAGGCACAAATGTCTGGTGGAAAGCCTTCCACCTCATCAGAGGCTAGGCCAGAATCCTGATCTCCAGAACCCAGAGCAGCATCGTGAACCCCAGGTACCAGACCAGGTCCCTGAAATCCAGGCTGAAGCCTCCTAGCTCACCAGAAGCCAGACCAGCAATTGAAATCCTGCAGACACCCAGCCAGATCAGAGACCATACACAAACGTAGTCGGAACTTCAAGTACAAACTTGAGCAACCACCGTCTGCTGGACTATAGGACTTTCTGGTCATCAGAAGTCCACCCACCAATGCCAGCAGAGGCCCTGTCCCCAACTCCAGGCCACAGGACCCAGAAGGCAAGAGAGGAAAGAAAAATAAAGAACACCCATCCAACAAAGACAAACCCAGAAATTGGTTAGTAAACCCATAATCCCTCCAAATCCAGATGCCTAAATATAAGTATAAGAGCACACACACACAAAACACCCAGGGTGATATGTCACCACTAGATCCCAAGCATCCCACTACAACAAGTCCTGAATATTCAAACACAGCAAAAGCACAAGAAAATGTTCTTCAAACCAACTTTATTATGATGATAGGTCCTTAAAGAAGATAAAAAAAAAACTCCCTTAAAGAAGTTGAGGTAAAGACAACCAAAAAAATGGAGAAAATTAACAAATAGAGCACTGGATGCTCTTCCAGGGGACCCAGGTTCCATCCCCAGCACCCACATGGCACTTCACAACTGTCTGTTACTTCAGTTTCAGAGAATCCAACACCCTCATACAGGCATTCCTGCAACCAAAACACCAATACCCATGAAATAAAAATAAATTAAAAAAATAAATGCCAAAAATCCATGAAAAAAAAAACTGATGAAGGAAATCTTCAAGATATGAAAATTGAAATAGAAGCAATAAAAAGAACACAAACTAAGAAAATTAAGGAAATGGAAAATCTGGGTAAGTGAACAGGAACTATGGATGCATACATTATCAACAGAATTTAAGAGATAGAAGAGAGAATCTAGGCTTTGAAGATATAATAGAGGAAGTAGATTCATTGGTCAAATAGAATGTTAGATCTAAAAATTTCCTAACACAAAACATCCAAGAAATATGAGACACCATGAAAAGACCAAACCTAATTATGAAAGAATAGAAGTAACAGAATGCCAAATTTAAAAAAAATCCAAGAAAATATATTTAACAATATCACAGAAGAAAATTTCCCCCAAGCTAAAGAAGGAGGTGCCTATAAAGGTACAAGAAGCTGAGAGAACACCAAACAGATTGGTTTAGAAAAGAAGTCCGGTGTCACATAATAATCAAAACACTAAATATACAGAACAAAGAAAGAATATTAAAAGCTGTAAGGGGAAAGGGGAAGTGTGTGTGTATATAAATAAATGAAGACATATGAGAATTACACCTGACTTCTCAAATAAGAATGACTAAGATTAAAAAAAATACTATGACAGTTTTTGCTGGAGAGGATGTGAAGCAGAGGAACAACTTTCCACTGCTCATGAAAGTATAAACTTGTACATTTACTTCGGAAATCAATATGGAGTTTCCTCAGAAAATTAGAGATCATTCTACCCCATGACCCAGATATATCACTCTTGGACATATACCGAAAAAAATGCTCAATCTTACCACAAGAACACTTGCTCAACTACGTACATAGAAGCTTCACTTATAATAGCCAGAACCTGGAGACAACCTAGATGTCCCTCAAGTAAAGAATGGAGAAAGAAAAGGTATCACGTTTTCACAACGGAATATTAAAAACAACAACATCATGAAATTTGAAGACAAATTGGTGGAACTAAATAAAAATCATCCTGAGTGAAATAACTCAGACCCAGAAAGACAAACATGGTATGTACTCACTTATAAGTAGATATTAGCTGTAAAGTAAAAGAATCATACTACAATCCACAGACACAGAGAGGCTAGGTAATAAGGAAGGATCAAGGGAACCCTTGGATTTCCCTGGGAAAGTGAGGTAGAAGCAATTTTCGAGAGGACTGGGGATAGTTGGGGATGGGAACATGAATGATCAGGTGGGGATTGAGTAAGAGGGAGAGTATTGAAAGAGAGGACTGGAAGGGGGATCATTTCAGGATCAGGTAGAAACCTGGTGCAAGGGAAACACCCAAGAATCTGCAAAGATGACCCAACTAAGAATGCTAGTAAAAGAAAATATGCAGCCTGTACTGGCTACCTTCTGGGACCAGGTAATACTACCAGCAGAGAGACTGGAACACCATTTCAGTCATATAATTTTCTACCTAAAATCTGTCCAGTGCTGCGACTGTTGGATAGCCCAATAGTAACTAAAGAGGCTTTGTCTAGCAACTGGTAGAAACAGATGCAGAGAACCAAAGTCAAACATTAGGCTGAGCTTGGGAAATTGTAACGACTTAAACAAATGCAGACAGATTGTAGTTTTAATGTAGAAATAGACTTACAGAACCACCGTTCCTGCGGAGACCAGGAAAGCAGAATGGACAGATGGGAGCACACTCACCAAATTTATAGGCAGACATTAGCCTGAGGCGAACACTCCCCCCAAGGGGCAGGACTTATCCCTACATCTCCCCTTTTTGTCTAAATAAGACAGAACCAAACCAAATACAACTATATACAATAACAACAAATAATAAATATGACAAACAATATTGAAAACAAAATCTTTGCTAAAGATTCTATCTCAAGGAGTCCAAATAATGTAGAGAGTAACTACAATTATATTATCTTCAACTCCGTCAAAGATCTGAGAAGGGAATAAACACTACTCAACAAACGAGATATATCCAAAATGTGCAACAATTGACAGAGACAACTGACTACCTGGGCAATCACCCAAAGTCTCGTTTGCAATGTTGAGTCAACCAATTTTGGCTAAGGCCTAACATAACTGACATAGCATTATTAAAGGCAAGGAACTTTTCAAAACTATCTTACCCTGTCTTGGCAGGATATGACAGTCCTGTTTTATCCACTGATGCACGCGCTGTATCTCTGTCAGTTGTTGAGGTATGGGCATTTCTTTGCCCAAAGGCCAGTTCTGCCAAATAGAAAGGCTCCAGGTGGAGTGTCTTTGGTGCTCTACATTCTCTCGGGAATAGAGCAATTGTGTCTCACTATCAAGAAACTCTGAATTAGATTAAAGGCCATTTTCTACAGTTCTTTGAAGAGGTCGAAGATTATCTATCTATACTGAGTATAATCTCTATATATCTAAAGAACCTGATTAGTCTAATTATAAATGAAAAACTTAGATGACTATTTATCTATATAATTCTCAATATCTATCTAACTTAAAGACTAAGACAATAAACAACTGTGTAACAAATGAGGATAATGACCCCCAAATATAAACACTGTACAAATATACATTGCAATATGGTAAATATATATCAATACACAAACATTATATAAGTTTCTTAATCAGAGGTAGAAATGTACATTGCAATATGGTAAATATATACAATATATATTTATCAATGCAATATATGTCAATACATAAAAAATGTTTTCGACAGAGATAGAAACATGCATGCATACAATAGTCAATATAATTTAACTTTTATCAATATACAAGAATCGATACCAATATATTTGTCTAAAAGCAGTAACTCACAATTATAAATCTATTATCCCATCATTTTCCATCTTTTTTTTACAAAATGATCCCTGAGCTTATAAAATTCCTCCCTCAACCTCCCAACCCCTAAATGATGTCCCTAAACCCTGGGGTAAATTTTACTGGGAGAGGGGACGTCATCCTCTAGAATTACTTCCAGCTGTCATGGGGGCAATGTTCTTTCTGGGGGATCCTGTGAAAGTAAAATGATGGTTAAATTTCAAGATCAATGTCCTTTAAAATTGTAAATAGTCTCTGAGTATTTTGTGGAGGTCTGGCCAGAATGTTGTATATACCATTTCAGCTAACCAAGTTGGGATCGTCTTGTGCAGCTGGTATCCAAAACAGGTCTCGTAGTAGTGCTATCAGTATCATGACGTCATATCAACCAGGTAGAGTTGTTGTTGTGGGGCCTCAACTTCTTCCTGGAAACTTCAAATGTCACTTCAGGAAAAACTCATTGTTCATTGTGAAAAACTTAAACATTAATCATATCGACATATATAGACATATATATATATATATATATATATATATATATATATATATATTCAATGAAAGGCATGATAGATATATTCAATGAAAAGTATGATAGATATGAAGAAAAGCAAAGATGTTTTCTTAACTCATATTTCTTTCTGTCCCATATCATGGCTCTTGACATGAGACAGAAACTCCAGAAACTCTGGGTTTTTCTCTTACTAACAGGCTTGGAATTGGAGAGGGACTGAGCCAGAGTCCAACTTCAAAACCAGCTCTATATATTTATAAAGAAATGTTTAATAAGACATATATATATATATAAATTAATACTTACAAAATGTGTCCATCCATCAGTAATTAAATATTCAGGGTCCCTCAATTTCTTTGAAGATGAGTATTTTCCTGTGGAGATAAGAAAAGAACCCTGCCTCCAACCTATCTGTATTTCTTACCATCAATATGTTCGCCATCCTTATGAAAGAATTGTTATTTATCTTTTCCAAGTGGCTTCTCTTCTTCAAACCAAACCTTTATTAATTTTGATGGTATCCACAATTTTTTCTCACCTGTGGAGATAAGAGCAAAACCCCTTCCCCAACGTAGCACATCTCCTGGCTTCCATTGTGAGGTCAGCACATCCTTGAAATAAACTGGTTGATTTAGTTCAGTAGACTTTTCCATTATCCAATGTCTTTCTGCAGCCGTTGTTCCCTTCTCATTAGCGTTGAGAAAATTCATGGTTAACAAAGCATTATGTAACCTATTTCTAGGGGTGTTTTCCACCCCTTTCTGTTTGTTCAACATATCCTTTATAGTTCGATTTGATCTTTCTATGACTGCTTGACCTGTAGGATTGTATGGTATACCTGTAACATGCTTGACATTGTAATAATCAAAAAACCGATTCATTTTCCTAGAGACATAAGCAGGACCATTATCTGTCTTTATTTGTGTAGGTATACCCATGATAGCCATGACTTCTAATAAATGAGTGATTACTGAATCAGCTTTTCCTGAACCTAAAGCAGTTGCCCACTGAAAGCCTGAATAAGTGTCAATGGTGTGATGAACATACTTCAATTTGCCAAATTCTGCAAAGTGGAACACATCCATCTGCCAGATTTCATTCCTATGGGTGCCCTTTGGATTAGCCCCTGCTGGCAGTGGCGTTTGGTTATAGAAAGAACAGGTAGGGCATTTCTTTACAATCTCCTTAGCTTGTTACCATGTAATTGAAAATTCTTTCTTCAAACCTTTGCTATTAACATGATGTTTTTTATGAAATTCAGAGGCACACTACCAATCAATAATTGATCAATTTCTGCATTACCTTGTGTTACAGTTGTGCTAGAGGACCTGGCAGACCCGTATGGGATCGGATGTGTGTTATGTACATAGGGCAATGCCTGTTCCTGATCAAATCTTGAACCTGGAGAAACAATGAGGTTAGTTCTGTATCATCAGGTATAAATTCAGCAGTTTCAATATGTAAAATAACTCTTTCTGCATATTGTGAATCTGTAACTATATTAATAGGTTATTTAAAATCCCTTAGCACCATAAGAATGGCATATAATTCCACCTTCTGGACAGAATTATACGGACTTTGTTCCACCTTACCCAAGTCTTCTGATTTGTAACCTGCCTTCCCTGATTTATTGGCATCAGTATAGAATGTACGGGCTCCAGTTATTGGAGCATCACAGACGATTCGAGGAAGAATCCAAGAAGTTCTCTTCATGAAGTTAAGCCTCTTGCTTTTTAGATAGTTGTTATTAATGTCTCCCAAAAAATTAGCACAAGCTCTTTGCCATGGTTCATTATCTTCCCATAATTTCTTTAGTTCATCAGCAGTGAAAGGCACTATAATTTCTGCTGGGTCTATGCCTGCTAGTTGACGAAGTCTCAGCTTGCCTTTTATAATTAACTCAGAGACTTTCTCCACATAAGTTTTCAGTTTCTTACTTGGTTTATGTGGTAAAAAGATCCATTCCAAAATAATATCATCTCTCTGCATTAAAATTCCTGTAGGAGAAATTTTTGATGGTAGTATGACGAGAATACAATCGAGCTCTGGATTCACCCTGTCCACATGTGCCTGTTGTAATTTTTCCTCAATCATTGTCAGTTCCTTTTCTGCTTCAGCTGGTAATTCTCTGGGACTGTTTAAATCTTTATCACCATCCAAGGTTTTGTTCAAATGAATTATTAGATCAGGTGTTATTCCAATTGTTGGTCGTAGACTGGAAATGTCTCCTAACAGTCTTTGGAAGTCATTAAGAGTCCATAGGCGATCTCTCCTAATTTGTGCTTTTTGTGTCTTAATTTTTTGCAAACCTATTTTATAACCTAAATAATTAACAGAATCTCCTTTCTGAATCTTTTCAGGAGCAATTTGCAATCCCCATTTAGGTAAAAGTATCTTTATTTCTTCAAACAGTCTGTTCAAGGTATCCAAGTTTGAATCGGATAACAAAATGTCGTCCATGTAATGGTATACTATAGATTTGGGAAATTTCTTGCCTATTATTTGCAATGGTTGGTTCACAAAATATTGGCACAGGGAGGGGCTATTTAACATACCCTGGGGGAGGACAGTCCAGTGGTACCTCCTCGAAGGTTGAGAATTGTTCTAAGTAGGCACTGTGAAGGCAAATTTTTCTCTATCTTCTTTTTGCAAAGGTATAGTGAAAAAACAATCCTTTAAATCAATAACTATTAGAGGCCATCCTTTTGGTAATAAAGAGGGCAAAGGAATTCCAGATAGCAGAGGGCCCATAAGTTGAATAACCTTGTTGATGGCCCTGAGATGTGTCACCATTCTCCATTTACCTGATTTTTTCTTAACCACAAATACAGGAGAATTCCAAGGGCTGGTAGATTCTTCTATATGTCCAGCATCTAATTGTTCTTGTACCAGCTGTTCTAAAGCCTGTAACTTTTCCTCAGCTAAAGGCCATTGCTTTGTCCATATTGGTTTCTCAGTCAACCATTTTAGAGGCAAGGCTGTTGGTATCTCTGAAGGGAAATCAATTGCTTGTTCTTGTACAGCCCGAATGGCCGGTTTTCTCTGTTTGTAATATCTTTTAATATTATTCTCAGAAACATAGGCTCTAGAAGTAGCAGGAATGTTAATTTCGGTATTCTGTTGTTGTAATAGGTCACGACCCCATAAATTCATTGCGATATTGGCTACTTATGGCCTTAATTTTCCTATTTGTCCCTCTGGCCCTATACATTCAACCCATCTCGTGCTCTGCCTTACTCGAGATAGGGTTCCAATTCCCAGGAGCTGAACAATTACACTCTGAAGAGGCCAATACGAATCCCAAGATTCTGGGGTAATGATACTTACATCAGCACCTGTGTCCAGCATGCCAGTAATAAAAATGCCATTTACACACACTCTCAGTTTAGGTCTTTGATCATTTATAGAAGTTTGCCAAAACACACGTAACTTATCTTTCTGATCATTATTGCTTGTAACAGTAGGCATGGGGCTTCCTAATTGTCCTGATGAGGCACATTCACTGCAGAAACTGGAAATGACTGAACCATGTTTGCCATGGGGGCCTGTGAGGCCCCCCTCTCACGTTTCCCAACTGTATCGGGTTGCCTTGTCTATCTCTTGTAGACTTGCATTCATTCGTACAATGTCTGCCTTTTCCACATCTTCTACATAAACCTGAAGGCTGAGTCCTTCTATTTCTGTTATTTCTAGAAGATGCATTATTATTATTTCTGAAAGATCCATTATTATTATTATTATTATTATTATTATTATTATTATTATTATTTCTGAAAATCCGTTGTCTACAATTCCTTTTCATATGACCCATTTTTCCACAATTAAAACATTTGGTATTCTGGTGTCTCCTTTTACCATTGGAAATTGCTTCTTCTACCCATGCTTCAGTGCCATAATCAAATGTATCAACATTGAGTGTATGCAAGACCCATTCTTCCAAGGGCGCTGATCTGAGCTTTAAAAGGCCCAAAATCCTTTTGCATTCCACATTTGCATTTTCATAAGCCAAAGACTCAATCATTATACGTCTTGCTTCTGGGTCAGATATCCCTATTTGTTCAGCCTTAGTTAATCTTTGTAAAAAGTCACTAAAGGGTTCTCTCTGACCCTGTTTAACTCTGACAAATGATTCCATTCTCTGTCCTGGGTCTTGTACCCTGTCCCAAGCCCTTAAGGCTGCTGTAGTACACATGGAGAGTGTGTTTTCATCCAAATTAGCTTGTTCCTGAGGGTCGGAAAAGAGCCCTTCACCTAGAATTTTATCTAGGGAAATGTCAATTCCCTTTGCTTTTTCCTGCTATTCTAAGAGTCTAGCCTCTTGCCTGAAAGAGCATTTCCATTTCAATTGCAGTCCACTCTCAAGTACAGCGGAACTCAGCTGGAGCCAGTCCGAGGTGGTTGCTCTGCTTGTCGTGGCCCAAGATCTTAGCATCTCTTTAACAAAAGAGGCTTGCATCCCAAAAGTCATGACAGCCTGTTTTATTTCCTTGAGATCATTCATACAGACAGGCTCCCATGTATCCTCCTTGATAACCCTAGGGTTTCTGGAACCAATCACCTTCTCTGTTGTTATTACTGGAAAGACAGGTAGAGCTGTTGGTAGAGCTTTGTGGAAATTGTCCTGGAGAGATTTACCCATAGATGTAGTTAAAATTTGCCTTTCTACCCTTTGCTCTTCTTCATCAGAATTTAGAAATTCCTCAATCTTTTCAATTCTATTCACCATTGCCTTCTGCAATGTCTGAATCTCCTGTCCAGAATTATGTTCCAAAGCCTTCTTTGAGGATTCTAAAGTATGAAGTTTGTCCGTTAGAGATAACATCTCATCTTTGGACATAATTTTTATGGCATAAACCGTGCCTTCTTGTATTGACAATCTTTCTGCCAATCTGTCATAAGCTTTAGACAAAATCCGATTGTCACATTCAGCAGTTTTGATTCTCTCAGTTAATGTTTCATTTCCTACAGAAAGGGACGGAATCTTATGGTCCAAATCAGCTGTTCCCTCTTCCATAGTAAAGAATTTCTCCTTAATATCAGCCACTAATGTTTCAGTTCCTACAGAAAGGGACTGAAGCTTACGATTCAAATCAGCTGTTCCCTCTTCCATAGTAATGAATTTCTCCTTAATATCAGCCACTAATGTTTCAGTTCCTACAGAAAGGGACTGAAGCTTATGATCCAGATCAGCTGTTCCCTCTTCCATAGTAAAGAATTTCTCCTTAATATCAGCCACTAATGTTTCAGTTCCTACAGAAAGGGACTGAAGCTTACGATCCAGATCAGCTGTTCCCTCTTCCATAGTAATGAATTTCTCCTTAACATCAGCCTGGAGAACTTCAAACTGATTCTCAATTGTTTTTATGCGTTCAATCTCTGCCTTAAGAATCCTGGATTCGTCTCGTAAAGACTTTATCATATTTCTATTATCACCATTTAGTGCCAATGAAAACTATGAATCCCAGAAGGATCCATAGATCTGGGGTGATAGACACCTCTTGTAAAATCTCCCACATGCTACAATTAAAAAAACTGTTAAATTCTTGAATACTAACGTGTTCAGACATTTTATTTATAAAAGAAAATATTTTTACCTGCAATGATCGGTTCCTGCCAGTGGTGGTCTCTGTGTTTTTGGAGCCTGTCCTAGAACTAGCTCTTGTAGACCAGGCTGGCCTCGAACTCACAGAGATCCGCCTGTCTCTGCCTCCCAAGTGCTGGGATTAAAGGTGTGCACCACTACCGCCTGGTCAGCCTCAAACTCACAGAGATCCACCTGACTTTGCCTCCCAAGTGCTGGTATCAAAGGCGTGTGCCACCACTGCCCGGCCAAGTCACTTTGTATCAGACCAAATCTGCCACTGTGGCGGCTTTTGTTGCAAAACCGCAGGTACTTGAGTTTCTGCTAATTCAGGCAGTGGGGTTCCACTCCAAACTTAGCCAAGGCAGGCAGGGAGGGGTTAATCGCTCTGGCGAGCAGGCGGGGCAGAATGGGCCTGTGTGGCCAAGTGTGTCTTAGACTCGGCACTGGGGCCCGAGCCACAAACTAAAAAAACAGCACCCATGAGGGTGCTGTGTTAGCTAGCGGGCTACCCGCTTGAGTTGGGGGCAAAATAGCCCACGTTGGACGCCAAAATGTAATGGTGTAAACAAATGCAGACAGATTGTAAAAATATATATATCTATAGCTTTAAATGTAGAAATAGACTTACAGAACCACCGTTCCTGTGGAGACCAGGAAAGCAGAAGCGACAGCTGGGAGCAGGCTCACCAAATTTATACAGACATTAGCCCGAGGCAAACACGCCCCCCCAAGGAGCAGGACTTATCCCTACAGGAAATCCTATTTAAGAGAGAGAGGAAGGATTGTTGGAGCCAGAGGGATCAAGGATACCACAAGAGAACCCACAGAATCAACTAACTGAAGGTCATAGGAGCCCACAGAGGCTGAACATGGAACTGACCTGGGCCCTCTGCATATATGTGCCAGCTTTGTAGGTTGATCTTCTTGTGGGGCCCATAATACTGGAAGCAGGGAGTGTCTCTGACTCCTGTGCTGGCTTTTGAGACCCTCTTCCTCATACTGGGTTGCCTTGTCCAGTCTTAATATAAGGCAAGGTGCTTAGTCTTACTACAACTTCATATGCCATATGCCATGTTTTGCCATATCTATAAGAGGTCTGTCCTATACTGAACAGAATAAGAGGAGGAGTGGAATTGTGGAGGGGGTAAGGGGAAGGCAGAGGGGAGGCAGTGGAGGTATTGGGAAGAAAGGAGAGAGGACAAACTGTAGTCAATGTGTGAAAAATATTAATATCTTATTTTCCTTTTACCTTTGGTGAAAAGTTTTCAGTGATTGTAAAATATGGAGCTTCAATGTGCTACCACTACACTATCAAGTACACTTGGTTCCATAAGCTATGCTCACCCTCCCCTTTGTTCTTCATTCCTACATGAATATATTTATTGTCATAATGCACCCTTTATACCCTGTTGTGGGATATTTGATCGTACTGTAACACTCCAAGACTACAAATAAAGTAGTCCTTGGAATCAGGGGACAGAGTTAATGACTAGATGACTGGAATTAGCCATGGAGAGTTTGGAGAATCCAGTATATGATAGAGGCACAGGAAAAAAGAGAAAGGGGCTTGGAGAGATTTATGAGCATTTTGATCTGGAAATCATGTAGAAGGTCAGCTGCTCATTTCTCTGCCACTTGTTTGATCTATCTGGTTTTGATCCCAATATCTAACTCACATGTATCTTATTGGTAATAGAACATTTTAGATAAATGCTTTATTGTTGTCCAATATGAGGCAAGATCAAGTGGCGGCTTTTAAAGCCACCATTTCTCCATGGTGCGGGGGCCTTGGGCTTTTCCCATCAAGGTCTCCCTGTGCTCCCCAGACCAAGCTGTGCTTAAGTAGCTGAGTTGCCCTTGAGCCTGCATCTCACTAACCTGGCTGCTTAGGAATCCCACTGCCCCACCCAAGCCACCTGCAAAGTGCAGAGTCAGCAGACATCTGAGAAGTTCTTAAGGAGGGAGTAAAATAATATTGACTCTCTCACATATCAAGAGTGGGAAATATTACAACACAGGAGTTAGGACACTGTATGATGCCACCTTGAGGGGTTGAAAACAGAAAAGATAAAAGAAGGGATAACAGACTTATCTGGGATTGATATAATGTCAATTTTAATTATTATCACTTTTCCAATTTATATTTTATCCTTTAAAAGTAGTTTGATAACTGTTTTGAATATGAAAAATTAACTGATACAATATGAACATTGGAAAGATTTACTATTGATAAGATACAAGCCTTAGAAAGACTTGCTAATGTAACTTAGAAAAATATTCACAGAGAGAAGATTCAGATCAAAATCTACTGTACCATTGCATGAACCGAAGAAAAGCAGCCCAGGGATATTAGAAAACCAACCTTAGTTTATACAGTTACTATATAAGGTTGATCAGCAGACAATAGGCACTCCTGAGGTTATGCGGAAGGTGACCTATAGAAATATTAGATCTGAGGGTATTTAAGGAAGTGATCATTTTATATGAAATGCATTCATCCTATGTGAAATAGATATTAAATTATTCACCAAGACTGGTGTAGATTTAGCTACAGCAATATTGGAAGCTGGTACTCAGTTACAATGGAAAACATAGTTGAAAGAGGAAGCAAGGGCCATAGAATAATGAAATGGTGCTAGAAGCAATATCAGTTTCTTGGTAAATATCCACATGCTAAATTACAAAGATGGTCTGAATTTGATTATCACATTTTGGACTTATGTCACTTAGCAGCTTTGGATGCTTGGGACATGCATTGAAGAATCAGGAAGGAGGACTGAGTCATCTACTAAAATTATACAACACCTAAATGAAGTCTTCACTGATTTTTGCAGAGATTGACTTCAGCTGTAAATAAAATAATAACAGATCTAAATGTGAGACAAATATTAATTGAATCTTTGGATTTTGAAAAGGCTGACCAGAATGCAATGGGTAATTGTGTTTTTAAAGGCAAGATCAGAACTCATAGATGAATGGATTACAAATACAACTGATTTTGGATCTGACACAATGCTACTTTGATAGAAGTGATTTCTAATTTTTTTAAGAAAAATGAAAGCATTAGATTTTCTAATTGTGGTAAGCAAGGTCATTTGAAAAAGGTTATTTTTCTAGGCAATGCTTCCTAGAAACAATGTTAGAATGAGAGGTAGTACAAATAGATGCAAACTTCTGGAGTATGCAGAATGTATGCAAAGGCCTGCATTGGACTAATGAATGCATGTCAATAAGGGATAGGCAAAGTAACCCTTTGCCATCGGGAAAGACCTTGGGACCTCTCACGGGCTCCAATATCAAATTTGATTCAAACATTCACTGTTAGCACTGGAAAAACTCATCCACACAACAATCCCTACTGTTAAAAAACATACTGAACAGCTTCAGTAGATAAAACTAATTTTCAGTATAGACTATAAAACAAATAGTTTGGCAAGTTTCTATAAATTATTGAAGACCAAAGCTGAAATTATGAATAAATATCATTGTAATTGAAGGTTTGGTTAATGCAGGTATAGATATATCAATAATTTTAACAAAAATCATGGCATCCAGAATGGCCTCTTCAGAAAATAAATATTCAGTTTTTAGTGATTGAAAATTTATCTCAGTTAAAACAAGGTAAAAGGTGAGTTTAATGACTAGGGCCAGAAACAGAGTAGAAAATTAAAGCCATAGGTGGCTAACATGCCAATGACTTTATACAAATGTGGTTAGTAACAATATAACACATATATTAAGGTTCTTCCAGTATTAGAAACAAACCATAACGAATACTTCAAAGAAAAATAGTAAAAGGCATTATCAAGAACAGTTGCAGACTATTCACGTTGTACATAAACAGGGCACAATAGCTGTTGGTTTCTCAAAGCTACCAACAGCCTAACTTTTAAAATGGTTAGATGGCAAACATGTAGATGAAATGATGGCCTTTAACATCAGAAAAATTATAGTAACTAGAGAAGCTGGTACAGGAGCAACTAAATGTTCATCATACTGGAGAATTGACCAGTTCTTGTAATTATCTTTTATTTGTTATTAAAAAGAAATGTAGAAAGTGAAGAATGAAAACAGATCTGAGATCTGAAAATTCAGCCAATGGTCTCTGTATGGCCTGGAATTCCCTTGCTTTCCTTATTGCCTAAAGGATGCTCTATTATAGTGATTTATTTAAAATACTGCTATTTGATATATCTTTACAAGAATAAAATAGAGAAAAATGTCGTGTCTGTTTATAATATTTCTCAGCCTTTTAAAAGGTATCAGTGGAAAATTCTTTTACAAAGAATGTTAAACATCCCGACTTTGTGTCAATATTTTGTACAACAACCATTATAAATAATTTGTAACTAGTTTCTTTTATCTATCACTTTCCAGTACATGGATGATATCTTAACTAGCTGACTCAGATGCAGACACCTTAGAAAAAATGTTTGATGAAGTAAATAGAATTTTGCCTTATTGAGGATTACAAGTTATTCCTAAAAAATACTTAGGATATAAGATAAATTTTCAAAAAATTCGACCACAAAAAGTACAAATCAGGAAAGATCAATTATGAACTCTTATTGAGTTGAAAAAGCTGCCAGGAGATAATAACTGGTTAATGCCCACAATTTGATTAACAACTCAAGAATTAAGTAGTTTATTTCAAACCTTATAAGATGGTCAGGACATACATAACTCGAGAAAATTATCAGCTGAGGCTGGGAGAGAATTAGCTCTGGTAGAAAAGAAATTTCAGATGAACATGTGGATTGCTTGAATCCAGAGCTTTATTGTATAATGGTTATTTTCCCTTCTATGCATTATTGCACGGGAATTCTTAAGCAGAAAGCAGATAGTAGTTTAGAATGAGTGTTTTTCCCACAAAACATATATAGAAATATTTCTAAAATGATTATGAAAGGAAAATTGAGATTTCATCAATTATCAGAAATAGACCTAGTAGAAATTATGGTACCTTTTTCTAATGCTGAAATTTTCTCAATATGGGCAGAAAATAAACAATGGTAAAGGGCTTTTAGTAATTTCTTAAGAGGTATTAGCAATAAATATTCCCAAATCAAGGAACTGCTGTATGTAAAAAGATCTAATTGGATTCTTCTTCACATGACACAAGGAACACCAATTTCTGGAGCCCCTACATTTTATACTCATGCAAAGAATTAAGGAAAGGTAGGTTATAAGTTAGGAAAAATAAATAAAGTGATTCAAAGTCCTTCTGATTCCATTCAAAAGTCAGGATTATATGCTCTTCTCTCATGGTATTATTAGATTTTCCAGAACCTCTTAATATAGTTACTGACTTTTGATAGATATGCAGAATGAGTTGTTTTTCACTTTGAAACCACTGAACTTATTTCAGATGATTCAGGATTGATTTTTATTTATTCAGCTATAAAAAGTAATCAGAAGTAGAAATCATCCCATGTATATAATGTATCAGATCCTATATGGGTCTCCCAGGCCCTCTAGCACAAGAAAATGATGAAAGCAATCAGCTATTAGTTGGAAACATACTAGAAACCTCAGAATTTTGTAAGAAACACTATGCTAATATCAAATATTTGAAGAAAGAGTTTCTATCATTTATCAATAAGTCAAGGAAATTATAAAGACATGTCCTACCTACTCTCTGTATAAATAAACTTGATAACCTGCAGGAAGCATCACAAAGGGTACTCAAAGAAATGAAATTTGGCAAATGGATATGTTTCATTTTGAAGAGTTTTGAGAATTAAAGTCTGTAATACCATAGATAAATATTCAGAAATCCAATGGGTAACTGTTTTGAGAGCTGAGAAGGCTGATTTTGTAGTCATACATTTATTAGATGTTATGGCCATCATGGGTACACCTGGGCAATTTAAGACTGTCAATTTTCCAGCATATGCCTCTAGTAAAATGAAACCATTTTCTGCATAATGCAAAACAACATAAAGCATATTACAGGTATACCACACAATCCTACAGAACAAGTAGTCATAGAAAAATCTAATCATACTAAAAGATATACTTAATGAACAGAAAGGAAAAATAAAGATCCCTAGAGATAGATTATTCGGTGTTTTGTGAATTTTAATTTTTTTATTTTTAATTTTTTGGTTTTTGAGACACGGTTTCTCTCTAACTTTGGAGCCTGTCCTGGAACTAGCTCTTGTAGACCAGGTTGGCCTCGAACTCACAGAGATCTTCCTGCTTCTGCCTCCCGAATGCTGAGATTAAAGGCATGCACCACCAACGTCCATCGGAACTTTAAATTTTTAAAATGTTAATGAGAAAGGAATGACAGCTGCAGAGAGATATTGGATAGTAGAAAAAAACTGACCAATTAAATCAGTCTGTATACTTCAAATATGTGTTGACTTCAGAATGGAAACCAAGATGTTTTGCTTTTGTTTCCTAAGGAGAAGAAAAGCTATGGATATCACCAAGATTGATAAAGATTAGATTCAAACAGGAGAGACCACTGTACTTTAAAACTCATTTTATTGTATTTTTAGTTACACAAAGCAAATATTTTCTATAACAGCATGTAATATTATTACTAGCTTAATTAGTTTTATTCTGACAAACAGGAATTAACTATTAAATTGGAGCTCAAAATTTTTGGAATATAATCCTAGAAATGACATACTACTATGTGTACTGTATACAGTCAGAATCAATGCTACACTAGCCATCAAGGGGAGAAGAATATATGAATAGATGTAGATTAGGCAGAATTAGAAAATGGCTAACCACATGATTGTCACCTCCTTATCTTTCAGTCAATGTGAGGCACCCGAACTGATACTATGTGCCTCACTTTTCACATAGGTAAAATTGAAACAATAATTGTACTTTCCAACTAAATGCAATTGTGGAGAATATATCAGTTTATATATGCAAAAGAATATAAGTACTTTGTCTATTTGTTGGTATCTTTTCTTTTTTGTTATTTATATCTATCCCAAAGCCTCTAGGTATAGCCATTTTTAGTAAAGCAAGAGTTGAATATATTACCATAATACTACATTTCATTTTTCTCTGCCCAAAGTAGAAGAAAAAGGAGAAAACTATATTACAAAGAATTTTAACTTTTCTATGTAGATTAGACAATAGATTACATGCTTGATAACTATTGACTAGTGATATTCATTAGAATGCAAAACACAATGGAGTCAGATGTTTCATTCACTTCTACTAAGTCAATTTAGTTCAACTAACTGATTATCACAGACAAAAAGCTTAGTTTTGCAAGACTGTCTTGAATTATGTTCATTTCTAATTTTTAGGTGGATTTCATAATTGCATAGAGATTCTAACATATCTTGCTGTCTCCAGTTATTTCAGATTACATTATATATTCTTCATGCACACCTGTGCTTGATTTATTTTTAACTTTGAGTCTTGACATATAATCTGTGTTTTTACTTTTTAATAAATTCATGTTGTCAGTGTGTTCTGAATTAATCTCTTTTGTATTTCAACTTTGTTCCTAAATCCAATCTTTTATGAGATATAGTAGCTCAATACATAAAGTACTAAAAAAACAAAAAATATTAAATTGTGTGGAATTTAAATATAATACTTCTAGATGAACTTATTTTTCACAATATGAAACTGATAATCCTCCAAGATTTAAATTTTATGCAAGACTTCATGATGCGTTAATTTAAACATTTAAACTCCATCAGGACATGATGGTGTTACACTATATGGATAATCTTGCTATTCAAGAATCAAGGTTGCAGAAATTTCAGGTGTGTACCACCATGCCCATTTTATCTTGCATGTTTTATCTCTCCCCCCTCTCTTTCTCTGAGAGAATTTTTGGAATGTTGGAAACATTTTTATTCTTTAAAAATGTCATTCATATATGCCATATTATATTTTTATCCTATTCTCTCTCTTTCTCTCCATCCAATCAACAGCCATAGCATCAAAGAAAAACAATTCTTCCTCCTCCTCTAACTATTAGCAACCAATAGCTCCTCATCCATGGGCATGGCATTCTGAGTGCCCCTTACCATCATGCTGGAATGTTCCCAGGCTTGACCATGTGCAGTTCTTGAGCAAGTATCCCTAGCTGCTGTCAGTTAATGAGTATGAAATTTATAATATGTCCAAAAACAGCATTTCATAGCCATTTTCCCTATCTTGCTGCTCTTTCATTCTTTCTATGCCATCTTCCCCTACTTCTTGCATCTGAGGAACAATTCTCCTTTCAGAGAAGAAAAAATTTAAGTGATCATTTCCCACCATTAATGGAAAAAGAAAGTATCAGTTTAGTTTGGTAGTGATTAGGAAAGTCAAAATGAAGCATAGATTATACATATTGGAACCAAATTTTGCTTCAAAATGTTTTTTTTTACTTTAACAAATTATATTTAGCCACATTTGTAGTTTTAAGTGTGAGGTCTTATAGAACCCTTGAATTATGACAAGCATTATATTACCATTAACTTTGAAGTCAACCAAAAATGCCCAAGAAATCTTTATGTATTCAGAGATGCAACAGTGAGTTCTTGTTATAACTAACTGCAATCAAAATACACATTGTAAATGGAAAGAGAGTGACTCAGATTAAAGATGAAAGAGATATAAATACAAAAGAAGGAGGGTAGAGGTAAAATAACAGAATGCCTGAAATGACCGGACTCTCTGAACATAGCGGACAATGAGGACTACTGAGAACTCAAGAACAATGGCAATGGGTTTCTGATCCTACTGCACACACTGGTTTGTGGGAGCCTAGGCAGTTTGGATGCTCAACTTACTAGACGTGGATGGAGGTGGGGGTTCCTTGGACTTCCCACAGGACAGGGAACCCTGATTGCTTTTCGGGCTGAGGGTGGGGGGGACTTAATTGGGGGAGGGGGAGGGAAATGGGAGGCGGTGGCGTGGAAGAGACAGAAATCTTTAATAAATAAATAAATTAAAAAATTAAAAAAAAAGAAATCATACTTTTAGCTAGCTACTAAAAATATTATAATATCATAAATCAATGTATAAATATAAGTATAGAATTTAAATGCAATCTTCTCATCTGGTTGACAACACTCTTTCCAAGAGTCAAATACCACCTAATAAAAATCCCAATATCAGGTGCCGCGCACCACGCCCCTGTGTCTGCGCTCTGTGCGCTAGACCCCCAGTTCTCGAGCTTCGGGCAAGGGGGCTGGAGGTTAAAATACAGACACACACAGACAGAGAGACAGCGACACGGGTCATCCTTGAATTCCCCAAGAATGCCCCTTTTATTGTGTTTATATAGATTATATAGAGATAGCCACGCCCCAGCCAAACCCACCAGAAACCACTCTCCTGCCATCAGAAACTCTTGAAAGTCTCGTGCTCAGAGCAGCCATAGGCATTCAGATCAGGGGATTACAAGACATTCAGGATCTGGGGTCTCACTGCTCCCAACAATCAGGTATGAACAACCTTTCAAATTGGTGACTAGGTTTGTCCAACAGATTCCTGAAACATTATAGAATATTGCTCTTGCCCTTGGCTGTCCCCCCAGATGGTAAATTGTTATTACAGAAGGCACTGTGTCCTGCAAATTCAGAGATCAGAAGCTCCTGAGATGGAAATAACCACAAACAGAATCTCAGCAACATGAAGGCCTAAACATGAGCTGAGTAAGGACAATAATAATAGGCATACTAACATGGATGGGGAAAAGATCATGAGGACTCAACCTATACAAAAAAGTACAGGAAAATAAAAAATGCCGAGTGGGGAGAAATAGTCTTCCCTAGGGAAGAGAAAACGAAGTGGGTATCCAATACCAGATGTTCCAACCTGTAAACACACACATGAGTAACAGACTAGGTGGCTCTATGTATATGCATATATATGTATGTAAAGATAGACGTAAGATTATGTCTATATATACATATATATATATACATGTAAAGATAGATGTAAGATTATGTCTATATATACATATAACACATTTGTAAACTTTAGGTAGCTATCTTTTGGGGCTGACTTTTTCTGTAATCCTAGTCACGGCTGGTTCATACATTCTAGTATAGGGGCATGAGAATTAGAAGTAATAGAGATAAGAAAGAATCACAGAGTCATACAATAGTGTCGGGAGGACAGCTCATCTGGTACTGAATGCTGAATTCTCCCATGTTTATTTTCCATACACTTTTATACCACAATACAAAAAGAGGGAAGAAGACAAAAGACTACTTTAGCATAATCCAAAAGAGAACTAGAATAGTTACTTGCTTCAATTCTTGAGACAGCAAGTCATTACTTCTTGAGAAAAGCATTCTGTTGTTTAGGCAGTAAACCTCCCTAGACCAAGTATTCTGAAGGCAGCCACTCCCTAAGTCAAACCTGTTTCAAATGAAGAAGCAAAAGTATGCTTGAGTTTCCTGACCTTTGTTCAGGGTGGAGTGGATCAACATCCATGGCCCATCTTAATGTCCAAAACACCAAGTAACCACATCCTAGGTAGGAATGTGTAACCATAATTGTTGTCAACAATTTTGAGCAAGCTGAAACTCTCTGACCTTCAGACAAGGTAGAATAGGCTCACATTTTGGTCCTCCATAGTAAATATGTATATATATATATATATATATATATATATATATATATATATATATATATTGATGTGGAATTCCCCTCTGTATGCTATGAATATGTTTTATCACCATTGGTTAATTTTCATTGGTTAATTTTTAAAAAGCTGCTTTGGCCAATGTCTTAGCAGAGCAAAGCCAGGCAGGAAATCTGTACAGAGGTAGATAGATAGATAGATAGATAGATAGATAGATAGATAGATAGATAGGAGGTAGAGTTAAAGAGACGCTACCTAGATGCTGAAGGAGAAGGATATGCCAGAACCCTAGGAAACTTACTAGTAGGCCACAGCCTCATAGCAATACACGGAATAATAGAAATGGGTTAATTTAAGACATAAGAGACGCCAGAAATATTCCTAAACTATTGGTCAAGCAGTGTTGCAATTAATATAGTTTCTGTGTGATTATTCAGGTCTGGAAGGCCGGGAGACAAAATGCAGTATCAGTTTACATGCATAACAACAATTAATTAAAGAAGAGGCCATAAATCTGAAAGAAAGTAAGGTTTAACAAAAGGAGCACCTCCTAAAGGAACTAAATAAAATTTTCTGACATTAGAGTATGTTACCAATGTTATATTGAAAGTATAATATATACAGCTGTGTACTTAGTATTCTCTTTTATATTTAATCATAGCGATGATAAGATATATTTAAAATACTGTACTCATATGATCTAAGCATAAGCCAATCAAATCCCATTGGGAGACAGTTCCATATGTCCTGTAGTAGCAGTGGGTCCTATTATTTCTGGGTCTCAACAGGATAGCTGAGAATGGGAAAACTGAAGTAACTGGGTAGTGAAATATCCCTGGAAAGCCACGCAATGGAGTCCTGACATTCGGTGTAGAATTATTTAAACAAAGCCAGCATCTGGCAGCTAAATAGCATGGATAATACTTTAGTAGCATATGAAAGGTTACTTATAATTTTCATTCTGTTTTACAAGACAATCAAAATATATAGCCCTTAATAACAGAAAGTGTATTTCAACACTTTTAGCTGAACAAAGAGAGATTAGAAATAATTCCATCTAAATAATTATACTGTAGGAATAGGTCAATTTTTAACTCAGGGATAAGTTACATGTCCTCAATTAGTACAAACACAGAATGTAGTTTTATATATACATATAATATTATATATGTAGCATTATATATTATATGCTACATATATAATATTATATGTGTATGTTTGTGTGTGTTTTAAATTTTATCTCTTATATTCTCCTTGGCTACATGTAACTTTCAGGAAGAAAAAACTGTTTGTCACTTCTCATGTCTTATTTTCTTTTTCAATAATTTCCTATTTAAAATCAGTCAGCACATGCAGAGAGAAACAAAAATGCAAATGTTAGCATGTTTTATAACAAATTTGTGTAGTAGACACTATTTTAAAGTTTGTTCAACAGTGTAGTAGACTCTATTTTAAAGCTTGTTAAACATGTAAGACAGATCAAGGGAATTACATTACTGATAGTACAAGACCAGGAAAACATAAGACTAAATAGAAGGAGATTTTTGTCTCAGCAGGAAAAGGCAAGATATAACAGAAATAATATTTACTCTGCAGTGGCCCAAGGATTCAGAGCACCAAAAACAAGTGAAAAACACATGAGGATGTAAAGTTGCATTTTGAGACAAATTTCTATTTCATATTTTGAAATGCAGAATATTTTTAAAGAGCTGCAGGTATATTAAAAAATCTTTCTGCCGGGTTATACTGGAGTGACACAGGCCTTGGTTTATCACAATGTGTACCTGGTACCTCTCTCTCAGAGCCCCGGTTAGCCTTGGGTCACCAAAGAGACCAAAATAAAGGAAATTTAATACACAGCTTTTTGAGTACTTCCTTCATCTAAATTGCAATATTCCTTCCCTCAAGGAGGTGTAAAGGACTATAGGGCTTGGGAAGTTAATAATAATAACTTGCAAGGCTCAGTAACTTCCAAAAATTCGAAGATTCACAAGAGCTATGCCCCATGTTCTAAAAGCAATACGCACCTTGTGGAAGAACACTTCAGTTGGCGCACTACATGCAAGTCATGTGGGGTCTTCAAGGATGCGGGTTTTCTGTGATTTCACCCAAGCTAGGGAGGGCTTTCATCATGATACACCTAAGTTTGAGTCACTCTTGTTTCTGTAAGCAACAGTGAAAAACTCATTGGTTCACTGAGCTAGGCTGGGATGAAGCAGCCTCTTTGGCCTTTTATTGGTGTCCTCTCTGGGGTAAATTGACATTTTTTTCACTCCTCCTCAGGAAAAGTCAAAGAGCACATAAACATGTACAATAGAGTTGCTATCCCCACGACCAGCACTTACAGTAATGATTTCTTTTTTCAGTGGTTACATTCCACACCGTTCTACCGCTCCTACTTATTGGTCCAGCCACTGTATTAACCACCATGTGTACAATGTCAGCAAATACAGCTGCATTTTTACTTCTCATTCTGCCTTTAAAGTTTAATTCCTTAACATGAGATGAGAAATTAATTCAATTAACATTTTTATAAATTTAAAAATCTTATTGAATTAGATTCTTATAGTTCAAAATGTTGTCTGCTATCAACATCATCACTGTTTCTGTATGCTACTCATTGAATGCCCCTCTTAACTTCGAACTCTTGACTGAGGTTGAAATCTAAGTACTGTACGTGCCAGAACCAGAAAATAATTCTAGGGAAATTCAGCTAATGTCTTGATCTCAAGGTATCCAATAGTATCCCTCTACTACTGAAAAGCATCCTTACACAACATAGTTCAAATATGGGTCATGAAGCTTTAGAGTTGTCTTTCAGTAATTCCTTTAACTTATCATATTCCATAACTTCTCACTCTGGCCTCAGTCTTGCATTGGTCACATTTATTTGTCTGCACTACGGATGCCAGCACACTTGTGGATACTGAAATGTAACTATCGCAATGCTCCTAATCATTTAGTGCACCTGGAAGAGTACTGGTGGCTAGAAGGCTTTCAATACCAATTAGTTTCTTGTTTTCCTCCCATAATGCATTTCCAAATATACCCTTAAAAATGTCTACTTGCTAAGTTTGCCTCTGTCATCTCCCAGTTCTCACCTTTCTTATATTGTATTGCCAAATTAATCTTCTTAAAATACCAGCTGTACATGGAAATGCAGTATAAAATGTGTTCCTTTCTCCCCACAAATGAAAAGTTCTCCATACTCCACCTAAATGTGCAGTGTTACCTCTCACTGTTTCTCTTTTTATTTATAAAATTTAGCACACCGTCAATGAAATTCAGTAGCTGTCAATCACAATATTTTATGTTATTTGCGTTTACACTTTATCCTCCTTCTAATGGGAAGATGCCTTTCTTCCCGTCCTTTTCCACTGAAACCTCTCAGTTTTCTATATTCCTATTGACGTTAGATATTGGTAAAGTGAACACCCTTTTGTGCCCTTTTGTGCCCTTTTGTGGTTTAAATGATTATATCCTGTCTTGTGTTAAGGTGTTTGTATATTTTCCTTTACTGAAGCTAATTATCTTGAACATCCTACCATCAAACCGAGTTAAGAACTATATTTAAATTCTAGAAGAAAAATATAAGAATGAATGTTGGTTGACAAGGCAGAAAGAATAAAGCTTTCATCTTTGCTACTTTGTAGCAACATGACTGCACAATCTAGGTTTAGCTAAGTTTCTGCTGTTAAAACCTTTTCAATTAGAAATAACATTATATGGCTAAAGTTCCACATATTAATTAACAGAACTATTTATTTTGTTTATTCTTATCTACTAATTCTAAATCTGATTTTAGAAATTTAGTTGTTTTTGTCAGAAGTCTGTTTTGAACCTGTGGAGAATACTATTAATTGCATGACTGTATAAACTTCAGCTCGTGTAATTGTTTACCATGAGGTATGTTGCAGAACTACTTACCAATTGGCATAGAATGGCATTCCTAGTCTTTCTAAAGCCACAGGATGACTATATTTAAATGCTGACTCCTAGTTATTTCTGTGTTCCTGGTGAAAATTTTATATCAGATAGCAAGAGACAGGAGATGGCTCCTTTCTTCTCTTCTCTAGCTCCCTGCACCCCCTGTTACTCGCTGCACTGCATGAGAAGCTGCATTCTCAGCTTGATGGCTAAGAGGATCACTTGGTTCATATTTACCAAAGGGTACATCAGACACACCCTGATGTGAGATCATCACTGCTCTGAAGAGGAGAGATGCACTCAGTCATACATGAGCACTCTAGATTTTGCTTGCTTAAGGATTTTATGACCAGAGTAAATTATTTCTCATGCCAATTTTTATAGGACGCAACTGACCAATTAAAATAAAAAAGGGAGTCAGCATTTGTATGTCCCTTTAGGAGGCATCATATCAGCAAGTTTTTCTTCAGTGTAGAGTTTAAACACACCATTAGGCAGTATCTGTAGCCAAACCGACATCGCTGTGGCTTTCTGTGCTACTGTGAGTACCTATAAACCCCAGATCAGCAAAGGAACGTTCTTTTCCTGGTGAGCATACAAAGCAGGGAGGAATATTTTGTAAAGCATTGACTCTGGAGTTAGATCACTCATTTGAATGTCCAATAATCTGGAGCAATTAGAATGTGGCAGATTTTTTAGGGAAAACTTAATTTGAATTGTGATAGTAGTACACAACGTACACAAAGAAGCAAGAGTCAGACAGGGAAACATTACTACCAACCGTGCAGACAGAGAGATCTAGCAAAATACAACATGCTGCCCAGACGCCCAGAGTATTGATGGGCCATGCTTTATGTGTCTCATTGGAATAATTCCACTCTTTCATTATTACATGCGTGCATATCTGCTAGGTATCAAATAGGTCAAGATCCTTCATGCATACTCATCTTGTCCTGTATAGAAAAATAAAGGCATTTTATCATTTATGATGCATTGACTTCATTTTATACTTCTATAATAAATTCACCAGTAATACTGTGTTTACAAATTTGAGGTTGCAGAATTGTTATTTGGAGCCATTTTCTAAGCAAGGCTCATGAGTATCAGGATGTTTGTGCCATGCACCACGGCCTCCGTCTGTGCTCTATGCTCTAGAACCCAGTTTGAGAGCTTTGGGCACGGGGCTGGAGGTTGAGAATACACACTCAGAGACAGACCGACACACAGACTTTCCAACACTGGTACCAAAAGCCCTCTTTAATAGCACCATGGAAGCTTAAATACCCTGCAGTCAATGGCCAACAGGTGAAAAATCCCATCCTCTACTCTAGGCAAAACACAGCTTTTAGTAACTTCCATTAGAAGGCTCTAGACAGGGAAGAGCAGCTGGAGGCCAGGACTCAATTAGTCCCAACAGTTTGTGTTCAACACAAATACAGAGTTTACTATCAATTACAATTCTGTATCTGGTTCGATACAAATTCTATGAACAAGATGTACTGAAATATAGTTCTAAATCAAGCCAAAAGACAAACAATTTTAGCATTTTACATAAATAGCCACTACAAAATATTACCACAAAAATAAACAAATATAGTTCATGCATAATGTTACAAATATTTTTAAATAAATATAACTGTAGACATATATTCTAAAAACTTATCACTGACCAAAAAAATCCAAATGTGATGTGGGAGTGTCATATATCAATCTGTTGATTTTATTGGTTAAGTAATAAACAAACTGCTTGGCTCATAGCTTAGAACATAGTTGGGAGGAGTAAACAGAACAGAATGCTGGGAGAAAGAAGCTGAGTCAGTGAGTCGCCATGATTCTTCCACTCCAGGCAGGTGCAGGTTAAGATCATTCCTGGTAAGCCAGCTCGTGGGCTACAGCAGATTATTAGAAATGGGCTAGTCCAGGTGCGAGAGCTAGCCTAGAAGAGGCTAGATAGAAATGGGCCAAGCGGTGTTTAAAAGAATACAGTTTCAGTGTAATTATTTTGGGGCATAAGCTAAAGCTAGCCGTGCAGGCGGCGGGGGTGCCAGGGACGCAGCCCCGCCGCTCTTATTTCAACACAAATGAGAAATCAAATGAATATCAGGTCTTACTCAAAATGTTGATAATCATCCAGCAAAATAATGCCTACATAAGCACACATATGCTTCAAGGAGCATTGTGCTCTCTAGGGAACCTTCATGCATCAGTCTCTATGTAACAGAGTTCTTTCCTATGTTGTTACTGACATGTTAATTGATTATAAGAAGTTATCAAAAATATAATTATAAAATAATGATCTTTCAAATAATATGTTAAAATCATAGTACTAATAAAGATAAATTTTGTTTGTTGAATCACGAGGTAACCACATGATGTATTTTAGCCATAAAATCTGATTGCAATGTAAAAGAACTAAATATAAATAATCAAATGTGAGCAATAAAGGGGTGTGGTAAATAGAGAAAAATTTTAAACCATAATGACAACTATAAAAAGATGTCTTTTTCCCCACTATAGGATCAGTCAGAGAGGTATTTCCCAAAACTATTTTGTAAGTTTAGGTTAGAAACAACTCAGATACCTACAATAGAAATAGAAATAAGTGTTACTTCTAAATTAATATCAATTGATAAAAATCATTTGTCATCAGGTAAACATTTATTTTATATCAAGTTAATTGACAAATATCCAGTGATATGACCAGTCGTAACCACACATGGGCTTAGAGTTGAGCATGTATTTAGAAAATGACTACCTAAGTTATTTCAAATCATAGGTTTCTTTTCAATGGTAGACTTGTTTTCCAATTTTTAGACTATTTATTCTTTACTTTACAAACTAGATATTGGATAGTAAATTTTAATGAAATAAGTATATATACAGTACATGAGATAGAATTGGGATAAATTTCAACGATTGGTATACTTTCCTGAAAATAATTATCTTTTGCATTCCTCAGATGTTTCATAAAGTCATATTAACTTATAAGGCAATAAAATGATCCGTTCTACATTCAGCATGTCACTTTAGTAGACCAAAATTCAGTTTGATAAATAAGAAGTTGCCTATCTACTTGCTTATTCAACAAGCTATGTCAAATTCTGTCATAACTATAAAGTGGAACATAAGTAAATATTTCACTATGTTCATTGGGAGGTTTCAGAATAAATAAGAGAAAATATCTTTGTGGTGATATTTTGTTTATGCTCTAACAAATAAAGCTTTCCTGAAGATCAGAGGGTGGAGCTAGCCACTAGTTAACCATCGAGGCAAGAGAGTGATGGGCACACACATTAATCCCAGCACTTGGGAGGAGGAATCAGGAGTTCAAGACCATTCTGATCTACACAACATTGAACCAGTCTAAAAGAGAACCAGAACTGGGCAATGATTGCTCACTCCTTTGATTCCAGCACTTGGGATATCAAGCCTTTAATACCAGTATTCGGGAAGCACATGCCTTTAGTTTTAGCACTAGGGAGGTGTAGATGAGAATATAAAGTGGGCAAAGACAGAAACTCAGAACCATTCACTCTGAGGATTCATAGAGACAGGATCTTGCCCATTCGGTTCCAAAAAAAAAAAAAAAAAAAAAGAAAAAAAGAAAAGAAAAGAGAATTTGATAGAGGTAAGAAGTCTCTCTAGTGGATGGCTGCTTTGCTTCTCTGATCTTTCAGCATCTACCCCAATATCTAACTCCGGGTTTTTATTATTATGAAATATAAGAAGTCATGCTATATATCATAGTCAACTTAGGCTGCCAAAAGAAATTATCTATCACAACCTTAGAGTCCTAAATAAAGTTGTCAAGTTAGGTTTCATTTTTCATTTCTTGCCTTTCAGGTGTCTATCATCTCATTGATTCCGTGTGTCTTGCTGCATTTTGAACTGGAGAGGGACAAGACTAGCTCTTTTGAAACATGAACCGGGCCTGCTTGTTATTAGGATTTTTGTCCCGCTCGGTACCCCACAGCTATTTAGCCCCAAAGAAAATCACACATAGGTCTCCATAAATTAGAAGCTGATTGGCCCATTAGCTCTAGCCTCTCACTGGCTGACTCTCGCATCTTGATTAACCCATTTTTCTGATCTATGTTAGCCATGTGGCTCAGTACCTTTTTCCAGCGGGGCAGGTCACATCCTGCTGCTTTGGTGGTCTGGGCAGGAGTGGGAGGAATCAGCTTCCTCCTTCCTGGAATTCTACTGTTCTCATTACATTATTTCTACTTCCTGTTTGGTTTTCCCACCTCTATTTCCTGCCTGACCAATCAGCGTTTATTTGTAACATGACTGACAGAATACAGACAATTCTGCACAGCTCTTTAGTGTCAATTCTTGCAAGGCCACTAATCCTATTATGGGGGAGCAATTATGGGGGAGTCTTATCTAATCATTACCTCACAATGATCCCATCTCCTGATCCCATCGTCCTATGGAGAGGGCCTACAGATTCCACATATGAATTGGGGAAGGATTAAATTCACGATATAAAACAATTCTTGATTATAAGTTATAATCTATACACTATATAACTTGAAGTACATTTTCAGCTTCAGTAAAGTAAATGACTACATAATCTAGTGTGCAGATTGTTGCTGATTAAAAACAACATGCCTGTTTTTTTTTTCTTTTCATTTTCTCTAATTATGTCTATACCACATTGCTTTAACACTATTTTGTCTGAGGATACTGATTATATACAGTATGGCACCCTCAGTCATTGTATTGAAGCTGGAAGAAATTATGTTAAAAAATAGCAGGCACAACCCACATCCTCTTTACATATGGTCAATTATGATTAAATGGCTTCACAAAGAGGAACTGAATAGTGATTTCTTTCATTGTGCATTGAATAACAATTCAAGCAAATAAAGAAAACCACATTAGTCACGAGACCTTCTCAGATCAGTCTGTGTCAAAATACATGTGATATACACCTCCATCTCCAGAGATATTTGAAGTGCCTGTTATGTGTTAATATTATAGGAACCAATGTTTTTAAAAAAGAAGATACTCTGTGATATCACCTCTGTGTCACTAACACTGATAGTTCAAAACTTTCTGAAACCAAACAAGGTGATCATGAGAAAAGCCCAAAGGCATTTGAATCAAATAAAATGAAGCATCAACACTGCTGGGAAGTAGATGTGTCTTAATCTTTTAGATTAGAAAATAGTAAAATGGAGATTGAAGCATGCTTAATGAATTGCTCAGGGTCACTCATTAAATGTGTCACCAGCCTGCAGTATAGAATCAGATGAAAGCCAAACTAATACCTCATTTTATTATATCCATTGTGCTTGTCTGACTAGTAGATACTTTTATCTGAAAAAAAATATTTATTAACCACTCTTTTCTTTACAGTCTAGGGACTGGAGAATGACAGAGAAGCAGTGGATTGCTCAGATAGTATTTGAAAAGCTAGAAAATCTAGGTTTGGGATTTTTTTTAATATCATTAAGGTAGTTTCCAAATTATTGCGCTTATGTTTAATGAAGATTAAAATCCATTATGTTAAACAGAAAATAATTACTGACCATACTATTGATTTGGTCTTTGCTCCTTTTCTGTATATTTGGATAGAGGTTAGAATTTTCCCATATGCCCAGGAATCTTTCCAAAAGCCTCCCTCACTCACTCACACACAGGTAAAAATAATAAATAAATATTTTAAATTCTATCATAATTTAAAAGAATTAATACAATCGAGTTATACTAACATACTAAATATTTATTTGTTTTCTTTACCCTATTATATACTATCTATATGGGATATAAATTAAAAACAAATTATCTAGTCTAGTTTATTGAACACTTCTCTCTCGAATTACCTTAAAAGCATTTAGTAGGGGACTGGAGAGATGGCTCAGAGGTTAAGAGCATTGGTTCTGGGAGAAAGGCATGAGCAGGGAGGAAGGTTAGAGGAGAAGATCTGTGTGGGCCACTCGAGATAGGGGCATAGCAGAGGAGGCTGCAGCAGATGGGCTTCTACAGGGATAGAAGAGGAGGGAGAGGTGAAGATCTATAGTTACCTTTTCTTCTCCCCTGGCCTGCGCCAATTCTGACAGTTTTTGTGTCATAAACTGTATAGACCTCTCAGTGCCTTTTTGAGTTTATTTAATTAAGAATTAAGATTGACTCATCTAAGGTAAAGCATTTTTAAATCAGTTAATTCACCATTAATGAAGCAGCCCTGCAGCATCACCATTGGATCCCTAGATGGTATTTGGGGATTTAATATGTGACTTTTTTTAGAGATATGGCCATATATTTTTTGAACTCTCATATTTTTCGAGATAAAATTAGAATCTGCAAAATCTAAGGAATTTTTATAAAAAACAAGACTTAATATGTATAATGTTTTACTAATAAATTATTAATAGCTAAAAATGAAAAAAATTAAAGTGTAGCCTTTAACTTCAATAGGAAGTTTGTATATGGTCAGCATTTCATGGCAGTGGTCACCACAACTATTAATAATAAACATACATTTATCTGTAGTTCTCTTTTATTTTGAGTCTAAAAAAATGGTTAATAATTAGTTATTCATTTGGAATTTATGTTGAGTGTATAATGTGTCTAAGAAGTACTAAATAGGGTAATTACCCATATTATGTCTTCATATAATAATCCTCCAAAATACAAAACATATTTATAACTCACTCATCAAGAGGAAATATTTGTTCCAAATATTTAAAATTCTTTTTGAATACCAAAAATGTAGAGGGTGAATTTATTTTCTTTTAATAAGTATTCTGTCCCAGAATGTTCCATGAATATCCAAAAGATACAGTTTAAAAGATTCTTGGTAATTAGAGCTTGATAAAAATTGTTGATAATATCAACTGCCTACCTTTCAAAGAGTGATATATGACTGATCACTGACCAACCATTTACAGCTTCACTTGGACAGACAGGCTCTAAACTTTGATGACTGATAGAGATGGGGTGAGTTTGCATATCTAATGAGAATGTTAAACACAAAGCCACTTCTGTCAACATAAATGATGGGTCCTCTAAATGGGAGCACACTTTAGGAATGACATGCTGAATCAATCCTTAACTAATTGGAAAATTAATTAGTGCCTGTCATTTAAACTCTGTATTTTTAAGCTTCAGTCTGATTACAGTTAACTAGCTGTATGAAAGCAGACATTTTGTAAACCCAATGAAACTGTGGCCTGAATTTTCATAAAACATCTCCTTTGGTGGCCTTGGTGTCTGTTAATGATGAAAAATCTATCAGTCTGCTAAAGGCTATCAATGTGGGGAAACTAATAAGTTATCTTATTTACATTTTGTAAATTTAGCTATGGAAGAGTGTCTTTGTTGGGGATTGTCTTAATTAGAGTTTCTATTGCTGTGAAGAGATAGTATGAACATGGCAAGGTCTATAAAAGGAAAAACACTTAATTGGATGACTTATATTTTTAGAGGTTTAGTCTAATATCATCATGGTAAAATGCAGGCAGATATGGTGTTAGATAAGGAGCTAAAAGTCATACATCTTGACCTGCAGGCAACAGAAAGTGGTTTGAGACAATGGGCCTGGCTTAAGCATATGTGAGAGCTCAAAGACAGACACCCCTGTGACATACTTTCTCCAAAAATGCCACAGCTACTCCAACAAAGCCACACCTCCTACATGACTAGTTCTTCTAGAAAAGTGAAATATCATTAACTTACTACATTTTCTAATGTTAAATGTTGACTAAATTTTTTTAACAATTTGAACATGTAAAAGCATCAAATAAAAAAATCAATCAAATAGGTACATAAGTATAAATACTAACAATCACATCCTTGGTATATACAGGTCATATATTTGGTAATAGTTGTTATAGTTCCTGCAGTAGTCATAAAGCTGAAATGTAGGATTATTTCTGTCAGAAAAGAGTCTGCATATTTCAAGAATCTGTTAGTTGTGTATTTAACTCTCAATATAGACTTTTAGTGCTGTGAGTTGTTCTATCTCACAGATAAAGACAAGAGAATCAAAGAGACCAAGCTATTTATTCAAGACCACATAGCCATGATAAAGTAAATGGCATCCAGGTCTTCTTTGCAAATGCTCTTCTTACAGGAATATTTTTCATCCTATTTGTAGACAGAATATGGGACAGATGATTCATAAATATGAAAATACAAATAATATCAACACAGTAAAAATGCTCACATATAGGAGAGATACATCATTGCCTCATGCAACATTCATTGACTAAAATCTTAATAACTAAAGTTATAATATGTACCCATTTCAACTTTTCTTAAACAACAGAAAATGTTGAATATATTCTTAATTCTTTTGAAATCATATACTACAGGTCAAAACAGGTTTATCCCACTTATTTCAATGGCCTTCTCCTTAAAATTTAGCCATAAGAAAAACAATTCATAAAAGAAACAATATAAAATATAAAACCTACTCTATATAAAGATACTAAATCGCCTTGGCCCAGCAAGAGCCCCTGCTCCTGTACTGAGGAGATTCATACAGGGGAACCTTCGTCCAGCGATGGACAGAGATAGAGACAGAGACCTACAGTGGAGCACTGGACTGAGTTCCCAAGGTCCAGTTGAAGAGCAGAAGGAGGGAGAAGACGAGCAAGGAAGTCAGGACCGCGAGCAATTCTTCCACCCACTGAGACGGTGTGGACTGATCTAATGGGAGCTCACCAAGGCCAGCTGGACTGGGACTGAATGAGCATATGATCAAAACGGACTCTCTGAATGTGGCTGACAATGGGGGCTGACTGAGAAGCCAATGATAATGGCACTGGGATTTGATTCTACTGCATATACTGGCTTTTTCAGATCCTAGTCTGTTTGGATGCACACCTCCCTAGGCCTGGATGGAGTGGGGGAGGGCCTTGGACATCCCACAAGGCAGGGCTCCCTGACTTCTCTTAGGATTGGAGAGGGAGGGAGAGGGGGATTGATGGGAGGGAAAGGAAAATGGGAGGATGGGAGGAGGTGAAAATTTGAATGGTATTATTTATAAAGCAATTAAAAAATCTAAAATATATAGTAAATCTCACAATCACAGACAATCAAAACACAAAAGTGGATGAAATGCCATCAAATCATTATAATTACAGTTATATAACAGAAGGAAAAAAGAATGCAAGTTAAAGTTTTAACTGAGCTAATGCTACCATGAGGTGTATATTTCTAATATACATTGTAGTTTCTGTAAGGTAAATGCAAAAAGTAATAATAAGGCCATATGTTTGTCAAAAGCACAAATGCAGAATAGTTGGGTGCAAGCAGGTCTTGAAAACGAGCAAAAGTCCATTGCTGGCTTCAAAACAAGCACCACATAAAATTCCCTCCATTTACAGTGATATCAGAGAAAGGTAGTAATAGAGCTGTGTATTCTTTTATTAAATTTATCACTTTATTGATCACAACAACGTGGCTTGAAGCACTAATATTTTAAATATTTTATTATTTTAATATAATATGGTGAAGATTTTTGGAACTTCATAAATCTTTGCAACTTATGTTGATCATATTTTACTTGAAACATTAATGCATAAAATTAAATTTTAGTTTAGCTTATTTAGTGAGTATTTGATTATAATTTAAACATTTCTAAATAGTTATTACTATGGCTAGTAGTTAATATTTACTCTTCTGGCTATAAATGTCACAAGCACATTAATTTCCCTTTGAAATCCATGGAACACGTGCAGTATCTCCTGAACTCTCAGCAGGCCTTCCCTCTCTACATAAGTACTCTTTGCTTACATGGAAGTAAACTTCCTGAACAGACACTTTGTAAGTAAAATAGGTCTCACATGAAGCGGCAGAGAAGTAAAAAGAGGAAATTTGGGGGAGGGGAGCATATGTTGGTTCGGAAATAATTTCACGGCTGGAAAGCAGATGGAAAACCAGCAATTATAGAAGCAGCAAAGGGATTTCGACAGCCATGTGTAACACTTCTGTAATTTTGAGATCTCATTTTTCACACTTTAGGAAGCTCTCAAATTTGCACAGGATTGTAGCTTGTGTAGCTGTTCTGGATGTCCAGAGAAGTACTCACTAGCTTAGTATATGCCATTCTTGATAACTCCTAAGAGATGCACTGCCCCGCAGCAATCAGTTACTACCACACACTAACAAAAATGTGTCCATCAGAGGCCAGGGGACATTAGCACAGAACATTCAGAAACGTGAGGCAGCCAGAACTTATCATCACTCTGATTTAGGATGTTGAGCAGGAAAATGTCTTCTGTGCCCTTAATTAATAAAAGCAGCAGCCGATCAATCTCTTCCAAGAAGCAGCCTTACATATAAAAAAGAAAAAAGTTATGATTCCTTTTCTTTTTTCTGTATGTAAATGGAGAGTCCAAGACACATGAACCATTTCTTTTCTTTAGCATGTTATCACAGATAGAACATTTGATTTTGAAGGATCACTCTCTCTTATCTTTAAACCTCATACAGTCATACTTGCCAGGCAGAAGTACTCATGATTTAAAAATCCAGTTTGCTATAAGAATCTCTGTTTACCAATGTCTAACCTGAGGTGTACCTTGAGGCAATGAACTGCTTGACAATCTGTTCTCCAAATCAGTTTACATGAGATTGAACTAAAGGTAGACTACCTACAAAACCCAATCAGGTTTTAGGGTAATAAAACATTCTTGATTGACACTTCTTTTTAGAGGCTACATTTCATTCTCTAAATTTAGGCCAGATTCATGTGTTAAAAAAAAAAAAAAGAAGAGCATCCACTTCTTTAAAGTCTAGGTCAAACGGATACAGGTTAGGGGCACCTGTCACCATTCTGCAAGACACAGGACAAAGGGGACATACAGAGGGATATCTTCCCATTTTCGTTTATCTTTCACTTCAGGGTGTCCTTGACATTTTTCTTACTCTCCACTTTGTGAGCAACCACAAGCAAAGGAGTCAGTCTCTCACCTCAGAGACTTGAGTTTTCAGTGTGTTGTCTTCCCTCATAAGAGACAAGGAAGGAGGGGAGCCTCTGGACCTATGGGACTATTTGCTCTCACTGATTTGACATTTCCTAACTCTACTACTCTGACCTTGGCAGGTTCTTTCCACATTTTGTCTGTTTAATCTTAGCCTGCCTGTGCGTGACTGGAATAAATATTGGGAGAGTCTTGGTGCCCCTGTGGGTTGACTCTCCCATACTTATAAATGTTCCTTCTGACCCCTTTGCTCAAGTGACTTAAGGTTTGATAGAAAAGTAAGGTCATATCTTTCTAGAACAAGTCAAACAGCTGGGTGATCTACGTAAAATTTGTGCTTCTGTGTGTGTCTTCCCGGGTCCTAACACACCTCTTTTTGATCCAATAAGGCAAAAGAGGCTGAACCAGTTCTGGGCTGGATTCCTCTTTAGGCACTTCTGTGCAAAAACATTCCTGAGGCAGAAAGCTTAGTGGCACAGTGGCCAGTACGAATTGAGTCTTGAAGTAGGGAAAAATTGGTTTCCTGGGCACTGAAGCACTTGCCAGAGGGATTGAAAGCCCCCATACAGCAGAGTATCTGAAAGGGATGCTGCAAAAGTGAGGCAGGCCATTGCATTTTTAGGTTCTGTGCCCCTGCTTGAGGTTCCTCCTCATGCTCTTGCATGCTTAGTATGAGATTGGCACATGCCACTGCTCAATACTGGGGATTCTTCCATCCTACTTGCACAAATGGGTCACTTTGGGGCAGAGGAAAAAAAGGTCGTATGGAATTTCTGTCTGTTTCCTTTCTGTCCTACGGAGTAGGTATATTTAAAGAATAGTTAAGACTTCATTCCTATGGTTAAAGTTCCTCATCACCTGGCAGTAGGTTGTACAAGAAGGAACACAGCCATGGCTGAGTCTGAAGGATAATGGGGGTCTTGTTCTTGGGTCTTTATGGATATAAGCCATCCCAATTTTCAGAAAGCAGACCACCATCACCACATGAAATCATTGATGAGCTTGTTCCCTTCCATGAATAAAAGTGATCTGAGAGAGTTTGGTGGAGGATGGCCCCATCTTCTTCCTCCTCACTTTCAGTCTGGTGTCTGGAGAAGTATTTCTACTCTAGGACAAAGGAAGTACAATCTCTTATTTCTCTCCAGTAATCTATTCTCAAGTAGTGGGAATGCCTTGATTGTACATTTGTTCTGCATGTAGTCTTCATCCCCAGTACTTTAAATTCTATCCAAGACATTCCTTGTGTCTCCACTCCTTAAAGTAACTCCTCTATAACTTCAAATGGTTGCATAAGAGCTAAGAGGTTAGTCTTTCATGGGAGAAAACTTTATATATTCTTCCTTACTAGAGTAGAAGAGGACTCATGGTTCAAATAGCTGACTTGAGCAAAATGGCCTTCCTCAAGGAATAACACACCCAATTGATTATCTGACATCAAATGATCCTTCCTAAAAATAAATACATACACATAATATTATATAGCTTAAGCAGGTAGTACTCATATATTAATGACCACAAAGATAGATGCAAAAGGATCATGAGTTCAAGGCCAGACTTAGTTACAAGTAAGTTCAATATCAGCCTGAGCTACATCAAACCCTGTCTCAAAGAAGGTAGAGGGAAGACCAAGTGTTGTGTATTAACAGTTAAGAAAGGTGTAGTAGGGAGCAAGGCCCCTTGTTTGTCCCAGCTGCCTGGCTAGCTTACACCCTAAATAATTACAAAGAAACTGTATTCATTTAAACACTGCCTGACCCATTAGTTCTAGCCTCTTATTGGCTAACTCTCACATCTTGATTCAACCCATTTCTAATAATCTGTATGTCACCATAAGGTCGTGGCTTACCGGGAAAGATTCATCATGTCTGACCTGGCAGTGTCATGGCAGCTCTCTAGGACTCTCTTCTTCCCAGCATTCAGTTCTGTCTACCCTGCCTACCTAAGTTCTGACCTATCAAAAGGACAAGGCAGTCTCTTTATTCAACCAATAAAAGCAACACACAAACAGAAGTACTTCCTACACCAGAAAGGAGACAAAAGCATATCTTCCCCTAGTGGTAGATTTGATTCTTTACTATAGAAAGTGAGAAGAAATTGAGAGACAAAAAGAGAAAATACACGTGACATGTTCATTTGGTAATCTACTTACAAAGATGTAGGCAAAAAAACTCACCTATGACTAAAGCATTCTGAACTGTCCATGCTGTGTAGAGCAGTGTTGACTACCAGTCCACATGCTGGTGCCTCAACTTTTTCATTGCTGCCAGTTCTTCACTACTGCCAGTTACAAACTCCCTAACCCCGCTAGGGAAAAATAATGCACTCTAGAAATCAGGAAACCTAAATGATACTTCTATCTAGGACAGTCACTAGATGTGTAACCTGGAGAAAGAAAATTTTTGAGACCTCTCCTTCATTCTCCTTAGAACAAAGATATTAATAATGATATTTATAGTTTTGTTGCAAGGCAATCATGTGATGAATTACACAGTGACCAGAATGTAGCTGGTTCAAAATTGAAATGGCTTTTCCTATTATTCGATGAGACTTGTATTGATTTGATGGTTTCCAAATAATTAAAATATAAGTTACAAGGTGGAACTAATTAGTGATCAATATACCATGTTGATTCAAACAAAATTTGGACAGAGTCTCTGTCTAGTCTCTCTTCCCTTGAATGTGCTCAATGATGTTTGCCTTTGTCTACTCAAGGGTTAACTAACAAAGGAATAGTGTGTGGTAAGTTCCAGATTTACTTGAAATTTTTCCTATCTCAAAGCATCAACTAATGAATGTACACATAAGTAGAGCTGATGCGGAAGCACAGCATAGCAACAGTAGACAGTCATAGTCTTCCCTGCCCACACCAGGTCAGAAGACCTTTGCCTTGCATACATTCATCCCATTGGTTTACTACCCTAAGCAATATCCTCTTACTGAATACTTACTCTGTGTTTGAACATGATTAGAGAAACTGCATGCGCATGAAATTTGAAAGAGGATATTATGGCTCCAATGATAAGACTTGCTATACAGTTACAAACCCCTAAAAATCTAAAGTTGAATTATATCAGTTACATACAGCAAAAGAGATGATGCAAATTTTATGAACTGACTGAGAAATGCAGCGAAAGCAGAAAGAACAGAAACATGTTTAAAGTAATCCAAAAACTTTAAATCTGAATCCCTTCTTAGAAATTTTCATTCTCTTTATTCTCTTGTCTTTGATAAATTTAATTCAAAACCACCATCACAAAGTAACACCTGAAACTGAATAAATAATTGCAGAGACATTGATTGTTATCCTTTAAGTGTTTTTCTCTGCTTCTTAAACAATGTAATTTACATGAAAAGTCAGTTATTTATTTAGCATGAAGCTTGCAGGTGGGATTTCTTCCATGTTCAAAATCAGTACAATGATCACTAACAGCAAGAATCCTGTTGCAAAATGTTATGGAAGAATGCATTCAGAACAATACACCTGAGCAATCCATCTTTTCTTTCCTCTATGCCTCTCTATAGATACAGATAGATATAAATATAATATAAATATGTAAATAATAATGATGATATGATACCTGATAAATAGATGAGCACACATATATCTATATATTTACATATCTTTGTTTATTTATTCATTTATTTATTTTTACATGGCCTACACATTCTGCCTGTAACCTTTAGAGATTTCATGTGGTTTGGTTTGCTCTAGGATTTACTGAATCAAATAAACTATATCCAGATAATCTAAGTATTATTGACTCACTAGATGCTGTATACCTTGTGTGGCCAGGCGGCTGATGGATAGATTTTGAGGTAAGTCTCTTTCCTTGAGGTTTTCTCTACCACTGTGAATTTCCCTTCTCTTGGTAAGCCTTTACCTTTTATTTTGTCTGCCATCTCATGTCTTCTGGGCACACTCTTCTCACCTCTTTATGCTATCTGCCATTGTTTACTTCAGTAATATATTCAGATCATGTTCAGTGAAGTTTCATCAATATACTCATGCCCTTCTATTACTCTAACTCTTAGCCAATTCTGCAATCTGTGTGGATGCTGCCATGTGTGATTTACCCGTGATCTTTGACATTTATATCTTGACCTCTGTGCTCAGTAGTAGTGTGCCTCTACTGTGCTACGCTGGCTTGTCATTATCCATGGCTGCTTAATTGGGTTCTGAAATTTTCAAAATGGGAAAATGCTTAATCTCATGCCAAGGTTTTAGCAATATTCTCCTAAACCTTCCTATCATCTTATTTCTCCAGAACACCCATTAGCAATAAGTCTTCTCTTTCACTAGCGAGAACCTCTTGTCCTTTGATCTAGTCTTCCATAAGACCCTTTGGGATTCCACAAGAGCCAACTCAGACTAGCTCTGGCATGAAAAAGAAATTTAATATAAAATGCAGGTACAGCTCACAGAATCAAATGAATGGAAGAAACAGAGCCAGACTTCAAAAGGTTTGCCAATCAGAAACAGCAAAGGCACCGGGGTCCCCGGCACTATTTTTCTGAGTTCATCTCTGTTCTTTCTGTGTGTTTCTTTTCTTGCTTGAAACATTTTCTATGCTTTCTCAGTCAGTGGTAACAGAATTCCACCACATAGCTGCTCTATTTGCATGACCTCATTGCTAGCCAACCCCACATCAAATGACTCTCTGAATTTTGATGCACCAAAAATCTTATGCATTTGCAGCCTTCTGAAACCCCCGAGCCAGTGAAACATTGTTAAGGGCTGATACCTAGTCAATTAGCTATCACTGAGGGTTGATGCCTAGATAACTAATTGGAGTTTGGAGCACACACAGTCAGATAAATATGATTACTAAGTACCAAAGAAGGGCATGTTTTGTAAACAAGGATGAAACAATACAGAGGTACAAATCTTTGGCCTCTCTAAATAGTGTTATCTATGTGTACTTTAAGGGTGCTGGATTTACATGCTCTGAATTCATTAATAATCTATGTTGCCATTGTAAACGGATCCTCTGTCCCTTAGTAATGCTTAACCTAGGGCAATTTATAATAATAATGACTTTACCTATTTTTACCCAGTGGATATCATGGCTTACAGAAGAAAATGTTGTCATAGCAACATGAATTTACAAAATTTTAAGATAAATATTTAGTGACAACTGGTACTAAATAATCTTAGTAATTCTTGCACGAATCCCTACTTAATACATTCATAATTTTACTCTTTAGTTATTCCAAATTTATAGCCTTTCTCAAAAATGTCAGACCTCTTCTTTTCATTCATCACACTGTTTTTACTTCATGTACTTTCATTCACTTTAGAATTTTAGAAAACTTGGAGTCTAACAAATAACAACTCTCCAGGTTCCTCAATGGCAAGACTCATCTATAAAATGATCTTTAGTCCTGGTTCAGATTTTAGCAACTACCTATAGAGCAGATGTTTCTTCTCCTGATCTTAACAATAATTCCTCATCCTAATTCCAACCTCCCCAATCCTCTCTAAGCTTCTAAAACATCATATATTGGACCTATTTCTTTGAGTATGAATTGATTTTATATCTGCATACGTTTTTTAATAGTATGCACTCTATCTGTCCACCTCTAACATTTTCTGTAATTTACAATCAATTGTGTGCTGCTTCCTTTAATCCTCTGTACCAGATACTTCTTCGGAACAGCATCTACTTCTTAGCCATCCATGCACTTCTATAAGTCAATGTCAAGATTTCAATTGTCAACCTCATCATCATCTTCCCAGTACTGACCCTTTCTGCATCTACTTGATCACTGTCTTCGCTTGTGCTCAACTCTTAAATATTAATTTTATTCTAAAGGAGTCCAACATCAGAGCTGTTACGGAATTATTTTCCTAAGGCTGTTTTCTCCACATCTAATCTGAGCTGTTAGAAAAACTGAAAGTGAATGGTTTTCCCTTGCCAAAACTCCATATCATGTTTCAGTATCTATATGAACAGTTTTACAAAATGAGGCAAAGAAAAATTATAAATGAATCTTCCCAAAAAGACTTACCTCACAAAGACAGATATGAAATTATAAAATTCAACCCTCCCCATTTATATCTATGTATTCACAGACTGTCTAAGTAGAAAACATAGCCTAAAGCAACCTACCTCAAGACCCAGCAATACCACTTTTGGGTATACTCCCAAAGGATGCTCAATCATACCACAAAGGCATGTGCTCAACTAAGTTCATAGCAGCATTATTTGTAATATCCAGAACCTGGAAACAACTTAAATGCCCCTCAACCTATGAATGGATGAAGACAATATAGTACATTTATACAGTGGAGTACTACACAGTGGAGACAAATAATGACATGTTGAAATTTTCAGGCAAATGGATAGATCTAGAAAACATCATATTGAGTGAGGTAACCCAGACCCAGAAAGACTAATATAATGGGTACTCACTCATAAGTGGCTTTTATACATGAAGCAGAGAAAAACTAGCCTACAATTCATAACTCCATGGAACCTAGGCAAAAAAGAGGACACTTAGAGAGACATACATGGATCTAATCTACATGAGAACTAGAAAAGACAAGATCCCTTAAGTAAATTGGAAAAAAACTTTCCAATCAAATGGACCTAAAAATCAAACTGGTGTAACTATCCTAATATCTAACAAAATAGACTTCAAACTAAAATCAATCAAAAGAGACAAAAAAGGATATTTTATATTAGTCACAGGGAAAGTCCATAAAGAGGAAATCTTAATAATGAATGTCTATGCTCCAAATAGAAGGGCATCCTCATATGTAAAAGAAACACTGATAAATCTTAAATCACATATTAAACCCCATACACTAATAGTGGGAGACTTAAGCATTCAACTCTCAAAACTGGAAAGGTCTGTCAGACAGAAAATTAACAGAGAATAAGGGAGCTAACAGATATTATGAATCAAATCGGACTGAACAGATATCAACAGAGGAATCTAAAATGGCTGAAATGTATTCAGTCAATCACGGTAAGTCTTTGCCTAGATGGAGCCCTTGAATTTGGCTTACCTTCTTCCCTTTCAGCTTTCTAAAGGGTTGTTAAAAGTCAAGTGCCAGCTCTTGGGGAGCTTTGCTTTTCAACTAGGAGCTTGTAGGCACTAACTCCTTTATATCTGTGGCATCTGTTCATACCTTTATTATAGCATTTATCACCGTCTAGAGCAATGATTTGTTTACCTGTCTCTTCTACGCAGTGTGTGCCATGAGAAAAAGAATGGTTTCTTAGCTAAGTGAGTCCAAATCCCAGCCCCACTGCCTGGCACAGAATAGAAACTCCATTAATTATTCTGTTGAGTAATGAGTCCTGTTTGGTAGCTCCTTGAGAGTAAATCTCAGAAAAAATAACCAGGTTTTTATTTCCTTTGTAAAACCTAAAATGGTGACATCTCTAAAAAAGCATGTGGTATGAGACTGGATCACAAGAACAGGATTGGGCCACATATGTATCAGGAAAACACTAAAATTGATTAATCTTAATTAATTACAACACCAACAATTTTACAATGTAAGTAAGAGATACTACCTTTATACTACTTCCGTGCTGCTCAAAAGCATGAAAAACATCTATGAAAAGTAATTCCACTGATATTATTAACTTTTTATGCTAATATAGCTTTCCTTCTTGGAAGCCCTCAAAAAAGAAATCCCTAATTCTCTTGAGCTGAACAGATAACCCCCACTTCCTTGTGATGTCACCTTGCTTGTCTTTGTTTTAAGCACTGGAGAAGAAGCAATATTCTTTTCTTCTACTATTGCACCTGTGAGGATCACCAACACATGTGTGCCTCCTTCCTTCCGGTGCCTCCCCTGCTTTGGAGGGGAGAAAGAAGGACGTATATGAAAGGAAACAGATGTTTCTTGTTGACTCTAAATCTACATTTTGAAGGTAAAGCAGGCTTCTAAGTAACTATCAGTTTCAGGTGAGTCACCTCATTATTGTGCATCTGATCCTAGTGAAGTTTAAACTTATTCTTATTTATGTCTAATACCTAAACTCAATTTTTTTGTAAGTAAAGTCTAGTGATTTCTCATAACAACAACTAATCATATTTCTCAACTCCATTTTCTAAAGAGTGCAAAATATTGACCCACAATAAGATTACTCCTCACCATCTTCCTTTTGAGGAATGTGGGCCACAAGGGTCTTCGCTTCAGGCCTTTTACTGTGCTCCCACCACACATTGGGTACTCTAAGCCAAATGTTTCTGTCAAGACATAATTATGATTGAATCATCCACATGGACATGATAAAAGAGCATTGTTAGGAGCCATCAGCATGTTTGTCCACACCATCCTAGGAATATGCTATAAGTTGTTTATTTTTCCAGAAACTAAAAGTACTGGGTGTATTATAGTAGCCACAGTAACAGCTATGGGGTTAAACAAATCATATGTCATCCTCAGGACAAATGTTTCTCTAACTTTTAGCAGTAACCACCATTGCTAGTCACCATTCTTAATATCAGCACTAAGCTTCAGGAATAAACCTGAAAGGACTCTTCAGACAAATCCTGCCCCTTGTGATCATTTTCCATTTTTTACTTTAGTTTGTTATTTATCATTTCAGCTCTAGTTATGAAGTACAATATTTTTCCTGGTGAGCAGAGTATAAAAAGATCCTCATACAATTCACCTGTACTACAAAATTTTTAAGTGTTCAGGTTTTTAAAGCTATGACATGTTTTCATTTCCCCGCTCCTATTTTGATCATGGCATGGCCTTTTAAGGGTTGCCATTACCACTGCACATTATCTAGAACTGGTAACACTGTTGTACTAATACTGTAACTAGCCAATAGTCTGCCTCCTACAATAAACTTCCCGCTGGAAAAAGGTCTCACAGCAAGCATCGTGCTTTTCTTTTCGCTTCTTATTGTATCTTTTCATTCCTTATTGCATGTCCATCATCTTAGTGAAACTGCTCTTGAAAGCACTGCAAACTTGTTTAAAGGAAACCTGAGCTGTCAATCAGTCCAAATACAGGGTTTTTTTTTTTAATAAAATTATTTCCTAGCATGAAAAGTCACACTCTGAAAGCTGTATCACTATATAACTAAAGAGAAAAAAACCTATTGTTTATTCTGAAGTAAAGTTCATGTCACAAGTGCTCAGATGATTTGTGTACATCAGTTTCCCACAGAAGACACACATACACCAGCTTGTAACAGGAGACACACATACACCAGTTTGCAACAGAAAACACATATTTCAACAATTAATTTTTAGCAAATATTTCACAGAAAACTATCCTAAATGTTTCCCAAAACTCTTTGGTGTCCACTGATGTTCCTCAGCTTAGCTTTGGTGAAGGGGATGATCTTCTGAGTATCCCAGGCTTGAATGGAATGTGTAGTATATATTCTCAGTTTCATGATGCAGTCGGAATTTCCTTTCTTTGAGGGCTTCTGCATGTGTTACACCCACTAAGCAGAAGGCTAAGTATTCATTCAGTAAAAATGATGCATCCAGGCTTGGGTATTGGATAGTAATGAGTAATTTTGTGGTTTTGGACTTGAAATAAACTCAGTTCTACAGATTAAAAAATATCTCAAAGTATTTCAAGAAAAATCAGGTGGAGTGGACAACACTACATATAAAAGACTATCCAAGTGAGATAATGTGTAATTTGTTCCATTAGAATATTAATTTATAAGCAATTTATAAGCATATATTGTTGGACTCGCTTATTATTAAATCATTGACTGAGATTCAGTATTAATGACACTATTGAAAGACCACGCTGAAAGAAGAGGATTTCAGGCAGTGGGCAGAAGTGGTGGTGAACTTTTTAAACATTCTGCATTTCCACTGGGGGAAAAAGAATTTAGGTTATAAACAATTAAACCAGAATTATCTAGAGTACAAGCCTTAGTTGGGCAACATAAGACCCCATCTCAAATAAATTAAAAGCAAGATAAAGTCAGCATTAAAAAAACAAAACAACAACAATATAAAAATTACTGAACAATTGTTTTTGCAAACCACAGATTACAGGAGGAAAGGCAATACACTCAAGTCTGAATAATACCTGCATCTATGTAGGAATAAGAGGAAAACCACTGCCAGCAAATGAAAGAGTATGAGAAAACGAGAAATCTAATTATTAGTGGTGTTCATTAGAAAACAGGAGCCAATTTTGGCACAGTAGCAAAACTACAAGGAGAATATGTGGCTTTTTCCTAAATGAACAGAACAAAGAAGCCCTGATGATGCTGAGAACTGACAAGGCTCCTATCATGGACCCACGAACACGCACTAAAGAAATGTCGTGGAAGGCATTAGGAACAGAATGAGACAGAGGCACAATGAGAAAAGAGAGATGACAGAAGTGCAGAGCAAATTCCAGAAAACATACAGCAATTTCTAAATACGACAGAAAACACCCAAAAGCTGTAAGAGTCAACAGCCTAATAGGGTAGTACTGTAGTTAACAAGGTTCATATCTGAATAATTGTTGGTGCTTCTTCTCCCGCCAAAGTATACAAAGCTCTTTATGACACTATGAAAACTGGCCAATAAGAGGAGGTCTCTAGCTCAGTTACAGCTTCATTGTCATGCATCTTGCTACTAAAGCATGTGTTGTCTTTAGCACTCCATAGTGTTAGATTTATTTAAGCCACCTTCTTTGAGGCAGGCTCTCATTGCTTGCTGTCTATGTCAGGCCTGCTGGCTCATAAGCTTCCAGGACTTTTCCTGTGTCTGCCTTCCTTCTCCCTTAGGACGGCTGAAGTTACGGATGTGTGCTACCCTCTTCTAATCATTACAATGATTCTAAAAATTCAAACTCTGATCCTCATGTTTGCTCAGCATGCACTCGACCTGCTGAGTTACCTTCCTAATCGTGTTCAATTAAACATAGTAGTGGACTCTTGAATCAGTGTCCCCATGGGCTGCTTCTCATTTATTTTTACCATGGTTGAAATGGCTAGCCTAATGGCACCTCTGTTTCAGATCTGTGTTCTAGTAAGAATAACAGCATTTACCATATGGTGTTCTTGTAAGGACTTCATGAAAAAATTTCTTATAGAAATCTTAGAATGGTGAGGGAGTTTGAATGCAATTGGCCCCCATAATTGTATGGGGAGAAGCTCGATTAGGAGGTATAGCTTTGTTGGAGTGGGTATGGCCTTGTTGGAGGAAGTGTGTCATAGGGGGCAGACTTTGAGGTTTCATAGGCTCAGGAAACTGTGTCAACTTCTTGTTGCTTACAAGCCAAGATGTAGCCAGCACCATGTCTGCCTGCATGCCGCCATGTTACCCACCATGATGATAATGGACTGAACCTCTGGAACTGTAATTGAGCCCCCTTGGTTAAATGTTTGGTGCTTTTTGTTTTTTTAGTAAGAGAAGCTGTGGGCATGGTGTCACTTCAACAAGTGGCATTTGTCTTATATGAGATATCAAAACACTAAAACATTATATCATACCTGTAAAGCATCATTGGAGAGAGAAGCTTCTAAACCAAAGTGATATGAGTCAGAATATGCAAGACCTTGTCCTAAGTACAGAATTAATTAGTCACAGTCACTTAGTCAAACCCTGAAATTCAAAAAATCCTCTTGATACTTATAAATCAGGGAAAATAGCAGCATTCTAAAACTAATACAAATATTCAGTATACCTTAACTAAAATCTGTATATTTATATGTAGGTATTATCATGGAATTCTTCCAAATTGAATATATGCATACTATATGCATACTATGAAATCATTATAACTGCCTTGAAAATTAATGCTAAGGTATAAGCTACCTTCTAAGTTGCCGGGAAATATTAGATGCATTTTCCTGCCAAAATTTAAAATGCTAGGAGTGCTTGACTTGGCAGTGAATACTGTAATGAAAACTGGAATAATTTGGTTAAGAATAGCATGGTCCTGTTTAAGGATGATGTGCATGTGTGCTGTGCATTCCTTATTTTAAAAGTCATTGAGCTGTATACACTTAGAGGAATTTTATGTTGGACAATTATTTCTTGAAATGCCTGTTAAAGAGTTTTGTGACTACAACCTAATTTGTTTTGTGAATTATACATTAAAATCTATTAACTACCCAACCCCCTAACTCACAAAAAAAGACCTCAACAAGTTTCCAGTGATGCTATGTGTATAATCACAAACATGTTTTCTTCTGAAGTGGGATGTCCTTCTGCAAATGTGGTTGACAAATAAAGCTGTTTTGGCCAATGGCGCAAGTGTATTCCTAGCCAGCTCTTATATCTCAAGTTAACCCATTTCTATCAATCTGCATATTGCCACAAGTCTGTGGCCTACTGGTAATGTTCCAGCTTTTCAGCATCTTTCTCCTTCAGCAGCTACCTGGTGTCTGCCTGACTCCACCTCCTTTATTTCCCACCTGGCATTACTATGCTAAGTCATTGGCCCAAACAGCCTTATTTATCAACCAATAAAAGCAACACATATACAGAAAAACATCTCACATTATTCTTCTGTGAAAATATATACTAAGTATGCTAAGACATGAATATATGTACCTGCTGGTTATAGAGTCTTCTAACATACACTAAAAAATACTAAAGATACAGTCATCAATGTAAGTGATCATATGAAGGCAAATGGAAATGTCTGTTAGGGGGACTTATCTATGCCACTTTCTGTGTGATTCATAGCCATCACAATTATGAACTCTGAGAATTTGATGATGACTATACTGAGTCTATGCAAGAATAAACCCATTCTATACCTTACCTGGGCAACACAGTAGAGCTGACCCAGGTGGTGGAAGTATAGGTGAGTTGGTCCCAAGTGTGTGACAGTGGGATAGCTGGCCACACCTCCCTCATCTACCATGTGGTGGTAGAGACAAAGGAAAAATACCTTCCTGCCCTTGCTCCTGCCACCTGTGGTGGGTGGGAGAGATGGTCCTGAGGTTATAAGATCAGGAGAGCTATCCCTGCCCATCAACAGCTGCAGGATTTGGGAGAGTGACCACTGAACCATTCCTGGGCAACACAGTAGATATGACCCCGGTGGTTCAGGCATGGGAGAGCCAACCCTGAGGGTGTGAAAGCAGAAGAACTGACTTTATCCCTTACTCAGTCCTGTAAGGAGTGAACAAACTGGGGCAATGCTAGAGAGCTCACCCTGCTGGTGAGGACAGGGTTGAGCTGGCAGGCTGACTGACCCTGTAACTACCTACGTCCCAGAATTAGAGTTTTATGTTGGTCCACCCCAAAATCTGCCTCACCTATGATCTACAGGAGCAAGTGAAGGATCTCAAAGGACTCAAAGCTGCAGGATCTCCACAACACAGGGCAACAGCAGGATATCCAAGAATAGTCCAAGTGAAGGCCCAGCAGGGATAGTATAATAGAAACCAGAGGTCTCAAACCAGACCAATGACTCTTTGCAATGAACACTTAGAAGCAAAGATATGGACAAACAGGTTTACTACTGTGAGTTCACTGTGTTACATTAAACCTTCCATATAATGAGATCTTTTTCCTTTTCATTTGTATTTTCCTCTTAAATTATATTTTAATTTGAGGGGGTGTTACAATGTCAGAGGGCAGATACAAAAGGATAAAGAAATGAATGGGATCAAGATGCATGATGTGAAAGACACAAAGAATAAACAAAAAGAAAGAAAAAAGCGACCCATCATCAGACAGGGGTGGATAGAACAGCATCATTTCATATAGATAGATTCATGGAAAGTGGGAGGCATTTACTTCGGTTGTGTACCCTTGGTTACCCACCAGGCTCGAGAAGACCACCCCGATCTAATAGCAATACATATAGACCATGTAAAAGTAAGTGAATCACAAAACAAAAGTCATGAATGTGAGAAAGGGATGGGTAGCAAAGGGGGAAGATTGATGGGGTGAGAGATAAGAAAAGCGGGAGAGAAGAATGTAACCAGAATGGACTGTATACATGCATGAAATTACCAAAGAAAAGCTAACATGACAATAAAAAGGAATGCCAGTTCCCACCTTTAGTCTTCCTTATAAGTAAAAAGAAAGTATAAGATTATTAGCAAAAAATAACATACTTTAAGGTTCAACTAAGTTAAATCATTTTGCATATTAAAGCTTTCTGCTGCTATTTGATTATTAAAGAACAGATGGGCATATTCTCTGGAAGAAACCTTTTAAGAATAAATGCCTGAGACAAGATTGTTGGTCTTCTTAAAACAGTTCTCACTTAACACTACATTCCAATCACCATGTTTTAGTTATATAACATCAGCGCCCTCAACACATGACTCAAATGTCAGCTTCCTGGGCAGTGCCTGGGAAGAACAAAGTTTGCAGAGACCAATGGCACTGTTCTGCCCTTTTCAGCCCACAAGCCGTCATAAACAGCAGCAAACAGGAGACAAATTTCATTGGTTCCCTCAGAGTCTACTGGTATCTGGAAACTATATGTTACTCATACAGAGTCAACAGAACATGTAGCTATGTGTCTTACCTCCCAGTGGTAGAGCGACACTGTCTGCAAAATAATTTATCTAGTCACGCATTACTTCTGGTAGATAGTACTCCAGGGAATTTTCCTGGGTACTTGAATTGAAAATACAAATACATGCTTTTTATTCCCGTATCATAGCTTAATTATCGAGTCATTGGATCAAGAAGTTATCTAAACCTGAAGTCCTTAACTTAGGTGGTCTTCCAGGCTGCTGATGCTCCAGTCCGAGAACATGAGGTTTCTTCGGCTGAGTTTGAAAAGAAATGTGACATAAATTTGCAAGGGAGCACATTTGAGCATCATGATAGGAAGCACAATGCCTGTAATATGACAGACTCTACCATGCTGTGTGAAGAATGGCAGGATTTGAGCTGCCTGTAGAGGGGGATATAGGTAAAATAGCCATCTAAGGGTACTGACACCTCTGCAAGAAGAAACCTGCATGCACAGCCAGGAATATTGGTAACAATGAAGTAACGCTGGCTGTAAGTGGGAAGCAGGGGAAGAAAAGTTACACAGTAAAGAAATAGATATTTCAAGACCTTAAAATGTACAGGTTAAAGGGAGTAACTCAAGCCTAAGAAAAAGAATAAAAATAAACAAAGCCATTAAACAAATTCTCGTGGTATGTTTTTTTTCTTTTTTTTTTTATTGAGAAAAAAAATTCCACCTCCTCCCATCCTCCCACTCCTCCCCCCCTCCCCCCACTCCTCTCCCTCTCCCCCCACTCCTCTCCCCCTCCCTCTCAAGTCTGAAGAGCAGTCAGGGTTCCCTGCCCTGTGGAAAGTCCAAGGTCCTCCCTCCTCCGTCCTTGTCTAGGAAGGTGAACATCCAAACTGGCTAGGCTCCCACAAAGCCAGCACATTACGTAGGATCAAAACCCAGTGCCATTGTCCTTGGCATCTCAGCAGCCCTCATTGTCTGCCATATTCAGAGAGTCCTGTTTTATCCCCTGCTTTTTCAGTCACAGTCCAGCTGGCCTTGGTGAGCTCCCAATAGATCAGCCCCACTATCTCCGTGAGTGGGTGCACCCCTCTTGGTCCTGACTTCCTTGCTCATCTTCTCCCTCCTTCTGTTCCTCATTGGGACTTTGGGAGCTCAGTCCAGTGCTCCAGTGTGGGTCTCTGTCTCTATCTCCATCCATCTCCAGATGAAGGTTCTATGGTGATATGCAAAATATTCATCAGTATGGCTATAGGATAGGATCATTTCAGGTTCCCTATCTTCAGCTGCCCCAGGAACTAACTGAGGACCTCGCCTTGGGCACCTGGAAGCCCCTCTAGGTCCAAGTCTCTTCCCAACCCTAAGATGGCTCCCTTAATAAAGATATGTGCTTCCCTGCTCCCCTATCCAACCTTCCTTTATCCCAATCATCCCGTTGCCCCAAGTTCTCCCCATCCTACCCTTCTCACTTTTCTCTCCCCATCTCCCCTTACCCCCCTCCCACCCACCCTTAAGATCCCGATTTTTTGCCTGGCAATCTTGTCTACTTCCCCTACCCAGGAGGATAGCTATATGTTTTTCTTTGGGTTCACCTTCTTATTTAGCTTCTTTAGCATATCAAATTATAGACTCGCTGACCTTTATTTATGGCTAGAAACCAATTATGAGTGAGTACATCCCTTGTTCATCTTTTTGGGTCTGGGTTACCTCACTCAAGATAGTTTTTTGAGACAGGGTTTCTCTGTGGCTTTGGAGCCTGTCCTGGAACTAGCTTTTGTAGACCAGGCTGGTCTCGAACTCACAGAGATCCGCCTGCCTCTACCTCCCGAGTGCTGGGATTAAAGGTGTGCACCACCATCGCCCGGCGTGCTATATGTTTTATTATGACAAAAAGAAGGCAGGCTTGACTTAAACGTTTGTATTAGTCACTTACTCCTTGCTGTAACAAAATATCAGATAGTGAGTTAGGAAGGAAAGGTTGGTGACCCCTGGTTTCCAGGAGCAGCCCACCAAGGAAAGGAAGGAATGACAGCAGGACTACGAGCTGCCTGTTTGCAGGACAGCCACAGTCAAAAGCAGAGAGACAAGTTTCAGTGCTTGTTAACTTCCTCCCTTACCCGTCTGTATACAGTCCAGCACCAGGCCTGTGATAGTGCCACCTATACATAGGGTGCCACTTCCCTCCTCAATTAAATGTCATTGGAGATGTTCCCAAAGAAATCTCCAGAAAAATCTCCTAGATAATCTAGTTCCACCAAGTTAATGCTGAAGATTATAATATCATTTCCTAAGCAAACAAATATATATTTGTTTTCTTGAAATTATATATATTATTATATATTATTTGTTTGCTTGGAAAAAATATATATAATACAATTTTTCCAAGCAAACAAAACACATTCATGTCCTATACTTCTTATGTTTAAATTAAAATGAAATGAATAAATGCATTTCAGCATAATTTTTACATCTATTTATCACTGAAATCTGATACATTAGTTTTGAATACTTTGTGGAGGTAACTTCATAGGCATTTTTAAGCAATCATAAATTTCCCACTGAGATCTGGAATCATTACTGGGGAGATCAGCATGCACCATCAGATGCTGTGCACTGTGAAACCAGTTTGCCTATTCCTCAAATGCTTGGGATCCAGAAACAGGAATTTGAATGCACAATGATGTCATTCCCATAAAGCTGATTTAAATGCCAGCCAATGCTGAAGTATTTTCCTCTGGTTTAGAGGTCTAGGGAAATAGTTAGTAAAGAGAAAGCATTTCCAGCATAAAACTGTGTTTCTCCACAGAAAGGATCCTTGAGCTTTTACCAAAGCATTTATTCTGAATTTTAATAAAGCAGATTGACTTGGAGCATACCTAGAGAGAGCCTATGCTGTGTGTTCCCTGCCACTGAAAATCTAGGCAAGCCTTGTTTTTTTTCTTCTTCTCCTCAGCAAGTTTCTAATTTAGCTACTATAATGTGTTACTGTGATTTGATTGCAATTCTAAAGACTGCCAGGTTTATGCCCACTCAGTTCATGGAGAGCACCTCTCTGCAAGAACATTCCATATGTTCTTGATATTTAAATTCAAACATGTTCTCATAAAAATGGTGAGACAAAAGAGTCAAGAAGTTGGAGTTCACAGAATTGAAATCAGGAGGCTTTTAAATTAGACGGAAGGACTTTGAAAAATGGTAGTATTATAAATGTGTCGAAAGTCATGTACAAAATGTCAAAGGAAATGTTTAAAGAATAGTTTCCAAAGAAACGTTTATTAGGGAGTTTGTACACATCTGTTCTGCATTCTCCCTTGGCATTAAGTGATCAATTCTATAAACATGAGTGCCGGGGTGTGGGAGCTGGCTCAGCCAGTCAAGTGCTTGTAGTGTAAACATGAACACATGTGTTTGGATCCCCAGAATCCACTTACAATAACAGGTATGGACTGCACACATCATCGGGGAGCTGAGGAGGCAGAAACAAGAGGATCCTGGGGCTTCCCCAGAACCAGTCCAGCCAAAGTAGTGAATTCCAAGGAATCCTATTCAATAAATACGTGGTGGTGGTGGTGGTGGGGGGGGGAGATACTTAAGGAAGGCATTAGCCTTCAGTCTCTACACATGTGCACAGACACAATAATAACATGTACACATGGCATACACCACACACATATAAAAATAAGGATACTTAAAATACAATGAACTTTAGGTAGAATTAGCAATGGAATTTGAAATTTGGTTGCCATGACAATTCAAACATTCTGATTTGAGCCCTCAAATTTACTTAAAATGGTGCTCGCTTCAGTGGCTAAATGTAGGGAATACTACCATTAAAAATAATGTATTTTGGTAAGAGGATGAATCTGGAAGGAATAAGAAGTGAGTGTTTTCAGGGTTAATTGTATGAAATTCCCAAATAATTAATAAAAAATATTATGTCAGGGATAAAACTAACAAAGAATTCTCGACTTTAAAGATACTACACTGTCAGCAAAATATTTCATGTGTACACTATAATTTATTCTTATTGAATAAAAATATCATTTGTCTCACAAAAGAATAATGTATTTCTGCCCATTCAGGAGGGTATAAATTATTTATTCAATTTCCTTTAGCTAGTTAAAACTTTGCCAAATGAACATTCTTTAATGCCTGATCAAAACAGGTTCTGTTTACTCTCTAGGTGGCCGATCGCTATTAATACAAACTGTTAGAATAATAAGGCAGTCTAGAAAATATTAATGGCTATTTTCTGTGCTTGAGAGAGGCAGTCTGAATTAACTAAGAGCCAAATTAATCAGTGATCCTTTTTGCTTCTCTGACTCAGGAAAGTGCATTATAGAACTGTGTGAAAACTAGTGTGTGTGTGTGTGTGTGTGTGTGTGTGTGTGTGTGATGCACTTCAACTCTGATTACAACACATTTAAAAATAATAAGGAAAAAAACTCAACCTCAAGAAGTGTAGAGTTTTGCTTGAAAAAAAGATGTAAAAACATAAAACTTTGTGTAGTACCGCCTATGTTTTATTTTACTCACTTTAGGTTAGGTGGTGTTTTAAAGCATTACAAATAGCAATTAATAAGATTAGTATCTCATTATTATATATACATATACTTATATGTATGCTTGGAGTCATGTGACTTCGAGGGACAAGACCTGAAAATAGCATGAACAAGTTCTCCTTGTAGCTAGACCCTTTTTTGGCAAGGCCGATGGATAGTTCACTGCATAATTCTGTACATAACCCCAGGAGCATACATGCTACCTGCTATCCTCGCCTTCTTTATACAAATTACACTGCAGGCTTCTGCTAGGTTACTTTCTCAGAGTTATGAATAAAATGACTATTACAAAAGGAAAACATTCCCCTGATGACTCGCTTCTGGGTAAGTCAGAAGGAATATTCTTAAAAATAGACATGATCCTGATTCAGCGGCTAAAGCCTTTGATGTTTCAGGGTGACCATGAATTCAGGCTTCTCAGTAAGAGGATGTTACCTTTTCTGCACACCTTGTGATTGGCCTGAAAAAGTTACAGAAGTTCATGACAACATTACAGATTTGCATAACTATTTTGAGAGAATGATTTTAACCACAAGAGTCTAGGAGAAATGCTAGTAAATAGATATATCAGGAATTAATGGCAATAGTCTAGGAACAGGGGATGAAGCAGAATCCTAGAAACCCACAATGTCCTCATTTCTATTACCTGTGCCAATACTGTAGGGAGTTGAGAAAAGGACAAGAAACAAGGAATAAGCAAGGTCAACTATTAAAAGTAAGCTTTTAAGTTATACAGTCTACAGATTGATAGGAAAAAAAAAAACTGGTATATTCCCCATCGCAGTGAGAGTATTACAGAATAAAGAAGGATTTAATTCAGTCTTGTCTGATTGGTTAACTCTGAGACCTTAGATTTGATTGAAAGCAAACATTAACCATTGGAGGCAATTTTTCTTTCACTTTACTTGATGCTGTAACAGCCAATGCTGCCAATTGGGCACACTGCTCTACCCATAGGTGCACCTAGCTAGAAAAGCTTCCTTTGTTGCTTGAAACACTGCTTATGCTTTTCACATTTGATGGAGGAACGTCATTGGTTAATTATGATCCAGAAAGTGTGTGTGTGTGTGTGTGTGTGTGTGTGTGTGTGTAGAAATACATACGTATACATGAAAAAATCAACAAATGTCAAATAAGGAATCTCTTTTTTAAGTATTTCTATAAAAACATATGTCATAGATTGATGTTCTGGCAAAATTTGTTCTCAAATCATATTGTCATATCAAAAAGACTTCATTTCATATTAATTGGCCTTCAAAAAACATTTATCATCCATGTGAAAGAATTTATTGAAGTATTTCTTTGTTTCACTTATTTATATCTATAAGTTTTGGTGTTATACAACCACAATGAGGAATTACTCATGAATATTTATAGACATTTTAATAGTTTCTTAATATATTAATGGAATGGAACTATCCATTATCTATCAAACTATAAAGTACTTGCTATATGCTGCCAAATTGTTTTCCACCTATTTTACCGATTTTCAATCACATTAAGAGTGTTAGAAAATGCCACTATTAATTATTATCTTTTCTCTCCAATGAGCCATTTGAATAAAGGGAATGGGATTTGATTGATGTTTTAGTTTTATTTTCTTATGGATAAGCACTAATCCTTATTCATGCAGCCTCGATAAGTTCCTAAACCAGTAAGAACAGAGCATTTAAAGGAAAAAGTTAGGAGAAATCTATCAAGTATCTAAAGAAGATTTCAAGTTTGAAAAAAGTTCAAGCCAGTTAAAAGTCCTCAATTTGCTTCTATCAATAAAAATCAAACATAACAGCATTTTAGGTCATATGTTTTATATATAACGAGTTCAAAAAGCTATATATTAGTTCTTGATGAAAATCTGAAAGTCTCTTCAGTTGGGTGAAAGAGAACTTGGTTTTAAATTTTTATGTGTCACCTGTAAAAGAGCGTTTTAATTAGTCAGGCCTAAGGGACACAGAAACATATGCAACGGGCAGTAATCTAGTTGCAGGATGAATGAACAGTTGTGGGGGAAACTAGTCAAAGAGGATAATCAACATTAATGTCATTTTTTTCTAAGTATTAATGGCACCTTAGTTCAAAGCTCCACAGTGTCCAGGTGTCCACCCAGATGCCACACATTAAAATGGTCCTTAGGTGCACACTGAATCAACCATGCAGGGCAGAAACTGGCAACTGCCCTGGAAAACTACACTCAAAATGCACACGCTGATGGGACTGTCTTTAATTTGCATAACTTTAATATTCATAAGAGTTAGCGCTCTTTTCGATATCAGATACTTTTTATTAGAAAGGCCTCTCGATAAAATCATTTTAAGAAAAAAAATATGCTTTCAATCCATAATCTTCTTCAAACCCACAAACAGATTTTTGTAAAATGATTTGCATCGCTTTTACTCATATAAACAGTCTGCCATACAAATCACTTTCTCAGCCCTGAAAACTATAAAGCAAATGATATTAAACTGATAGAGTCTGAGTTCTCCCATCAGGAGACAGTATTGCAAAACAAGTAAATATATTTAGGTAGGAACAGAAGAAATGAAATGGATTATTCTGAACAGTCTCACTGTACAAATGCCAAAATTCTTTCACTGTCCATCAGAATGGCTATTCTGATATGTATTTAAAGTGACATGAACTACTTGTAATCACATAAAAACTTCCTAAAACTTAGCAGCTGCAGTGAGCATAATACATCTGATTCTTTGGCTTAATATCAATCAATAGCTTTGTCTTAGTAGGGTCTTAATGCTTGGACATGAAGAGACACCATGACCATGGCATCTTATGAAGGAAAACATTTAACTGGTCTGGCCTACAGTTCAGAGGTTTAGTCTATTACATCATAGCAGGAAGCATGGCACCATGAAGGCAAACATAGTCCTGGAAGAATTAGCTGAGAATTCTATATCTGGATCTGCACCAACAGGAAAAGAGTGAGTCACTAATCCTGGCTGGAGCTCCCGAGGTTTAAAAGCTCATCGCCAGTGACACATTTCCTCCAACAAAGACACAAGCCCCAAAAGTGCCAGTCACTATAAGCCTATGAGCCCAATATCATTCAAATTACCACAAGCATGCATTTCTGTTTACATGTTTTAGGAAAGACCTATTTATGACTAGTTTCTCAAGTCAGAGGTCGGTAATGAATGTGGAGTACAACCAGTCAGAGTGATAAATATCTGAATTCCAGTGCAGAGGCAGCAAGATCAGGACTTCAAGGCTAACTCAGACTACATATTACATTCTAGACCAGCCTGAACTAGGTAACTGTACCCCGAATCAAACAAGCAAACAAACAATAAGGTGAAAAGATGTTTTTAAAGAATAATTTGCATAAAAATAAATTTTGAGAATAAATTCAGAGAAAAGCATATGTGATTATGTGTTACCCCTTAGAATAAAATTTAAATTAAATATGCATACTTCTTTGTCCAATCTTGTTTCCTAATGGCATTGCCAATTCACCTTGCTGATACTCTTTATTCACATTTCCCACGTCTCTACCCTAGGGATCAGACTTTGTCTTTTCTTTCATCTCTATCCAACTACAGCATTCTTCTCTTATGCAATAATCTTTTCTTTTCTTCATTTGTTTGTTATCTTGATAGAGGGTTTTTCTGTGTAGCCCTGGCTGTCCTGGAACTTGCTTTGTAGATCAGGCTGGTTTCAAATTTAAGAGATTCACCTGGCTCTGCTACCTGAGCGCTTGGATTTAAGGTATGTACCACCACCACCCACTAATACCAATTTTAGATGATAACAAACTCTTTTCTATAACATCACAGAATTGATGCTAGATGGAACTTCAGAACAGTGTGCATCAGATAGAAAAGACTTTTCAAATACATTGTAAAGATACGTTGTAAATCACAGTGAAAATACCTAGAAGTAAATGTCTGCTTCCTCTGAAATCTTATTCAACAGATGTTTAGAAACATAATAGTAGTTTCTATTAAAAATGATAGTCACACAATGTGAGCTATAGAACACTGTCCCGGGAATAATTTCTTAAAACACATTAGAAGGCCCAAATTGGAAATTAACACACACACACGAAAGTGTGCACACACAGAAATTAGTGTTTAAGGACCAGGAAAGATCCAGAGTTAAAGGAAAATATTGTGTAGCAATGTTCTCTAAGATTAAAACCTTCCAACTGGAAGGGTAACTTCTTAAGAAGTAGGTTGTAAAGAGAAAGTAAAACAATATGATATTTTAGGACAGGATGTTTACAAGGAGATGTAATTTAAGGTACAAGATCTTTTATGAAAGGAAATACATCGTTTGGTTAAAATTTCAGTAGTTTTAGTTAACAATCTGTCAGAAAACATATAGTAAAACAATGCTGGTCACGTCATGGCTCCAAAAAGTGAGAGAAAGTGACAGAGTGGGGAGAAGGAAAGAGATGGGAGAGAAAGAAGGAGAGAGGAGTAAAATGAGGAGGAGAGGAAGGGGAGACAAGATACATCCTACAAAGGCATGGGCACAGGCACAGGGACCTACTTCCTCTACCTATGGTTCACTCAATTAATGAAGTTAATTTCCTTAATATATCTATTACATCTCAGTAGCCCACCTTCCAAAACGAAAACATTTTTGGAGGGAGATACTTCATATCCAAAAATAAACAAACATCAATATTGCCAAAAAATAGTTATACTCAGTTCTTGGTGAACAGTACTGTGATTGTTTGAGAGTATGGTATCCAGCTTACAGAGATACTTTTTGTACAATTGTCCACATTTTATTGATAATCATAAATCAATAAAAATAATTTAAAGCCAAAATTAAGTTTACTTTCCCCAAGTATTTTTTTCTTTTTATAATATTAATTACTATTAGGATAATTTATGACCATTTTAATAATACTATTTCCTCTCATGGCATGCAGAATCTTTTAGATCACTTATTTACATCATAATTTTTCATAAAAATACTATATAGAGCAAGTTAAATATATTCAAGTTTGAGTATGTGCATTTTATCTCAAGGACAACAGCTATCCATTCCTAGATTAAATTAGCCAGACCTGTAGTTATGATATAGACACAATAGAAATGAACTATCAGCCAATAAACTCTCCTGTACATTCTTCTAGAAGAATGGTCAAAGGCAATCCATTACAGTAAGTAATATATAACAGTGCTACCTCCTTTTAACCTGCAGCAACACTGAGACAGAGGGAGTCAAACAACCATCCTCAGGTCAAACACATATTGGAGTCACTAGTCATGGTGGGTGTTTAGTTAAGAGCTAGCATCTCACCTCTTCAGTTGGCAAAAGACAAGCATTCACACATGCACACTGTGCAAATATATATTGCAAATTATTTATCCATGTAATTCTTTCTATATATTATGTCATGTGCTTCATGCCAAGGTATTCACTAAAGTCACAGAGTTTGTAACTAAAATAAATCTTTTTCTCTCAAAATATTTTACCAGATTGTTACAAGGTATTCTTTTACATCATTTTTCTTTCATTTCATCAATTAATTTTCTTCCATAAAATCACCTTATCTACATTTCTTCCACCATCCTTACTCATTTCTAGACACATTACTGTTGTGATAAACTTATTCTGGAACTGACACCCATGCCAGGCCAAAGTGTGTGTGTGTGTGTGTGTGTGTGTGTGTGTGTGGTATAGTGCGAGCATGTTTCTACTGCAAAGTTCATCGGTATTGTTAAAAGTCGACCTTGTAGATAAGAAAACAAAAAGGACATTTGGAGAAATTTCTTTCAAAAGACTTGGTTTAGCCAGGTGGCTCTGGCGCACGCCTTTAATCCCAGCACTTGGAAGGCAGAGACAGCCAGAGCTCTGTGAGTTCAAGACCAGCCTGGTCGACAAGAGCTAATTCCAGGACAGGCTCCAAAGCTACAGAGAAACCCTGTCTCAAAAAAACAAGAAAGAAAGAAAGAAAGAAAGAAAGAAAGAAAGAAAGAAAGAAAGAAAATAAGGAAGGAAGGAAGGGAAAAAATCTTGTTTTTTTATGAAAAAAATGTTTCTGAAAACTAAAATGTTAAAACAATAAAGCTTAGTGTGCTACTGTTGCAATGTTTATAATACAAAATGACATTTTGTTTTACATTGGACTGACAGAATAAAATAAAATGATTTAAATTCAAATAATGATATTTGGTTGCTTACTAATATCTAATAAATATAGTGGTCATATAGTAAACTGTATTCACCTCACCTAGGATCTGAAACTTGATCAGACTTAACAGAGGTATATTGTTTCCAATCATAAAAAAATAAAAAAGTCTGTCATTCCTGAAACAGGTCCATGTCTGCACTACTTCCTCATGCCATTTCTGGTCTAAATTCTATTTCCAGTCATCTAGTAACCTACCTCAAGCTATTTTTAAATGAATTTCTGTTTTAAATAATTTTGTATAAAGGGAGAAATATAATGTGAAAACTCTTTAATCTATTATTTATTTTATTCTGCTTAATTAATTTACAATTTATCCAAATAATGAAGGTATCAATAGCTTATCTTCATTTGAAGCAGCATCCTATGTAAAATAATTGAAGCAATTGCTTAAATATTGATAGGTGTTTGTGTATTTCCAGATTTGGGTGATTATAAATGAAGTTCTAACATTTGTGTACAAGTCTACGAACATATGCCTTCATTTGTCTGGAGAATATGTTGAAGAATGGGATGCCTAGAAGACACAATACACAAACTTTTAGCATTTAGAAAATACCAAGTTTTTTATCCAGGTATCTGCACCATTTTACATCCCTACATGTAGTAAAGAATTTCTATTTCCCAATATCTTTGTCAGAATTTGGTGTTTTTTTAATGGTGTTCAGTCTAGTAAATGTGTTGTGATGCTTCATGGTGATGTAAATTTCTGATTCTCTCATAACTAATAATGCTAAGCATTTTTTCACATTGTCGTTTCTATCATCATAGTTTCCTTTTTGGTGAATTATTTGATCATCATCTATCAATTTCAGCCCATGGTTTTATTAGGTTGATAGCCATTTTTTGATTACAAATCTTTTATCAGATACATAATTTTAAATATTTTCTAAAACTATGTGCCTTGAGTTCTTAAGTTCTGAACAATATCTTTCAAATGGCATATTTTTTTAATTTTGAAAAATATGGATTCTACTGTAAGGAGTTTGTACATAGTGTCTAAGAAAATGTTGTTTATTCTATATCAGAAAGATTTTCCTAATATATTTCCTTCTGCAATGATGCAATTTCTACATTCTAATTAGCGTTGATGGTCCAATTTTAGCAACTTTTGAATAGAATATGAGTTAGGGGAAAGATCAGTTTTATTACATATAGAGATTTAAATATTTTGACATAGTTTATTAGAACTATGATCACCAATTGTGCATCTGGCGGCGTATGAACAGTATGTCTCTCCTCTGATTTGGGTATTTTCCAGTTTCTCTCATCAATATTTTATAGCACTCAACATCCAAGTATTTTTCGTTTCATCCTATTTTTTATAGTTTTAATTTCTAATTGTTCATTGTTGATCTGTGAGAGCAAAATTATGTTTTGTATATTGATGTTTTACCTTGAAACTTTACTGAACTTTTACGAGTTATTTTATTATTACTTTAGAGTTGTTTGTTACTTGTTTGAGACAAGGTCTCACTATGTAGCTCTGACGGACCTGGAACTCATTGTGTAGATCAAGCTGGTCCTGAAATCACAAAGATTCACCTAAGTTTGCTTCCTGAGTGCTGGAATTGAAGTCATTTAGCACCATACCTGACTATTATTACTTCTGATGGTTTCCTTTTTATTCCATTAATACTTTCATGTAAACAATCATGTCACAGATAGGAAGATTCTTCTTTCTTTTCAAACCGGATGCCTTTTGTTCCTTTCCTTATATTGCACCAAGAAAGCACAATGTTAAGCAGAATTGCTGAGATCAGAAACGCTGCCTTTCTTGGTTTTATCAGAAAAGCATTCAGAGTTCTGCTGCCAAGGTTAATTTTTCTGTGAGTTTTTCACTGGTGTCCTTCACTAGCTGCTGAAAGTTTCCTTCTTTTCCAATTTACTACTTGTTTCCCTCATTCCTGGGAAATATACTTTTTTCAAATTATGTTCAGAATCTTTGAGGATATTCACACAGTCTTGCAATTTGTCAATTGGATAAAATAATATGATTAATTTTTAAATATTAAATTTAACTTAGAACACAAGAATTATACCTAGTCAGTAGAAAATGTTGTTTTATATATTATTAAGTTTGAATTATTAAAATTCTATTTGGAATGTAAATACCTATGTTCTGGGATACATGAGTTTTTAATTATATTTACTTGTATGTTTTATAATTTTTTTAAATCTTTTTATTGATTCTTTGTGAATTTCACATAATGAATCCCAGTCCCATTCATTTCCCTGTCTCTTTGCATCTACCTACTGCTCTTGCAACCACCTCTGAATATCTCTAAATTGAATAAGTACATATCCAGTAATATCACCTTTAATTCCCAATATTGTCCATATTGTCTTTCAGTCTTTTTCTAAATCATCTGGACAAACTTGTACAATTTTATTTATATTATTTTTCCATTTCTATTTTACATAATTATAAAAATCTTCGGCCAACAAGTTGAATCAGCGTTAAACATGCCTGTTACCAAGCCTGAGGACTTTTTGGTACACAGGACACACATGGTGAAAGAGAAAATCTGATTTCTGCAAATTATACTCTGAAGCCAACATGTGTGAAGAGACAACATATTGGAAGAGGCATGTAGACACTCAAACACACAAATGCACGTGCACTCGCAAACACACACACACACACACATACAATTATAAGTATTTTTTAAAGTCTACAGTAATATGGTTTCATCTCTTCTGACCTAGTTTGGTGCTACTATCATACTTCTGACTTAATAGCACACACCATACTGCATGACATAAACAATCAATGTTTTTTTAAAGATATTAAGAGAATTGCTTTTAGAAAAATATACCTCTATTTGCATAGTTACGTGCTACAGAACTCTCTTTACGGGCGCCAACTTGTATTTACTTTTACTTCCCTGTTGTTTTTCTATTCCTGCAGAACTATTTCAACAAGTCTTCGAATGAATGCTACTTGGTCATGATTTCCCAGCTCTGAATAATTGTGAATTTTAATTTTTTTTTTAACAAATAGCATGTTCACTGAGTATAGAATTGGGAGTGATTTTTTGTCTTACTTTCCCATCCTTCCTTTTATTTTTGTTTTCTTTCTTCCTTTCTGTCCCAATTGTTGAATGCAGTCTGCATAAATTATGCTATGATCTTTAGGTTTGTTTTTTGGCAATGAATATGCCTTCACCTGTGAATACCTTTAGAATTCTGTCTTTTTCACTCTATTTTCTTTATTTTATTTTACATACCAACCACAGTTTCCCCCTTCCTCCTCTCCTCCCATTTCCTCCCCACTCTCCTTCTAGCACCCTCCAATCCACTCCTTCTCCTGTCCTCATTCAGATGAGGTATGTTTTTTCCTTGGGAATTAACAAAGCATGGCGTATCGAGATGAGTCATGACAAAGACCTTTCCCCTTGCATCAAGGATGGGCAAGAAATCTCACCAAAGGGAATAGGTTCCAAAGAACCAGATCTTGCATCAGGCACAGGTCTTTGACCTACTCCTAGGTGTCCCACAAAAGACCAAGCTACACAACTGCCGCCCAGATGGAGAAGGCCTAGGTCAGTCCCATGCTGGCTCCCTAACTGTCAGTCCAGAGTTCCTGAGCTCCCACAAGCTAAGGTCAGCTGTCTCTGTGGGTTTTCTCATCATGATCTTGACCCTACACTTACTCATATAATCCTTCCTCCCTGTCTTCAACTGTCTTTTCTACTGGTTTTACAGTCCAGTATTATTGTAATTTTACCAGTTTCCTTGTGCATGAGGCTCAGCAAATGGGCACCATAGTTTTAAGTAAATCTCAAATTTTGATTCACTGTAAAATTTCATGATATTTAAGTTACAAAATAAATGATGAAATAAATATCAAGGGTGTAAAGTTTTTCTATTGATAGTATGACATTTAAACAGAAACTTGAAGCAAAAAAATAAGACATAAAATGAGGTTGAAAATTTATTTATTTATTTATTTATTTATTTATTTATTTATTTAAGATTTATGTCTCTTCCCAACCAACCCTTCCCATTTCCCTCCACCTCCCCCAATCAATTCCCCCTCCCTTGTCAGCCCAAAGAGCAATCAGGGTTCCCTGACCTGTGGGAAGTCCAAGGACCACCCACCTCCGTCCAGGTCTAGTAAGGTGAGCATCCAAACTGCCTAGGCTCCAACAAAGTCAGTACGTGCAGTAGGGTCAAAAACCCATTGCCATTGATCTTGGGTTCTCAGTAGTCCTCATTGTCTGCTATGTTCAGCGAGTCCAGTTTTATCCCAGGCTTTTTCAGACCCAAGCCAGCTGGCCTTGGTGAGTTCCCGATAGACCATCCCCATGTTCTCATTATGTGGGTGCACCCCTCGCGGTCCTGAGTTCCTTGCTCGTGCTCCCTCTCCTTCTGCTTCTGATTTGGATCCTGAGATTTCAGTCCGGTGCTCCAATATGGGTCTCTGTCTCTGTCTTCTTTCACCGCCTGATGAAGGTTAATATCCAGGAGAATGCCTATATGTTTGTCTTTGGATTCACCTTCTTATTTAGCTTCTCTAGGAACATGAATTATAAGCTCAGTGTCCTTTATTTATGACTAGAAACCAAATATGAGTGAGTACATCCCATGTTCATCTTTTTGGGTCTGGCTTACCTCACTCAGGATAGTGTTTTCTATTTCCATCCATTTGTATGCAAAATTCAAGAAGTCCTTGTTTTTTACTGCTGAGTAATACTCTAATATGTATATATTCCATACTTTCTTCATCCATTCTTCCATTGAAGGGCATCTAGGTTGTTTCCAGGTTCTGGCTATTACAAACAATTCTGCTATGAACATAGTAGAGCACATACTTTTGTTGTATGATAAGGCCTGTCTTGGGTATATTCCCAAGAGTGGTATTGCTGGGTCCAGGGGTAGGTTGATCCCGAATTTCCTGAGAAACCGCCATACTGCTTTCCAAAGTAGTTGCACAAGTTCGCATTCCCATCAGCAATGGATGAGTGTACCCCTTTCTCCACAACCTTTCCAGCAAAGGCTATCATTGGTGTTTTTGATTTTAGCCATTCTGACAAGTGTAAGATGGTATCTTAAAGTTGTCTTGATTTGCATTTCCCTGATCGCTAAAGAAGTTGAGCATGACCTTAAGTGTCTTTTGGCCATTTGAACTTCTTCTGTTGAGAATTCTCTGTTCAGCTCAGTGCCCCATTTTATAATTGGGTTGATTAGCCTTTTACAGTCTAGTTTCTTGATATATATATATATATATATATATATATATATATATATGCATAAAAACAGAGAAGTCGACCAATGGAATCGAATAGAAGACCCTGACTTCAACCCACAAACCTATGAACACCTGATTTTCGATAAAGGACCTAAAAGTATACAATGGAAAAAAGAGAGCATCTTCAACAAATTGTGCTGGCAAAACTGGATGTCAACATGTAGAAGAATGAAAATAGATCCATATCTATCACCATGCACAAAACTCAAGTCCAAATGGATTAAAGACCTCAATATCAGTCCAAACACACTGAACCTGATTGAAGAGAAAGTGGGAAGTACTCTACAACACAGGAGACCACTTCCTATGTACAAACCCAGCAGCACAGACATTTAGGGCCTCATTGAATAAATGGGACCTCCTGAGACTGAGAAGCTTCTGTAAAGCAAAGGACATGGTCACTAAGACAGAAAGGCAACCCACTGACTGTGAGAAGATCTTTACCAACCACGCAACTGATAAAGGTCTGATCTCCAAAATATATAATGAAAATTAATTTAGATAAGAGAAAATATATACAACTATAGTGAGAACAGCACGGTTGAAATTTTTTTAATAACTTCTTGAATTCCACAATGGCTGGGTATGAGTCAGTGGGGGTTGCTTTTGGACAAGGAGTTGTTGCAGGGAGTGGGCAGCTTGTTTGTCCCAGCTGCCTAGCTAGCTTACACCCAAAATAATCACACAGAAACTGTATTCTTCATTAAAACACTGCTTGGCCCATTAGCTCTAGTTTCATATTGGCTAATTCTTACAATTTAACCCATTTCTATTAATCTGTGTATCACTATGTGGCTGTGGCTTACTGTCAAGATATTAACCAGAGTCCATCTCAAGCAGAGATCCATGGATTCTCCCTGACTCTGCTCTCTTCCTCCCAGCATTCAGTTTTGTCTCCCCTGCCTACCTAAGTTCTGCCCTATTAACTAGGCCAAGGCAGTTTCTTTATTAACCAATGAAAGCAACACAAAGATGGAAGGACCTCCTACATCAAGGAGTGGTTCAATGTGTTTATCCCACAACATTACAAAAGTCTTACCTTTTACTGTGTAAAAGATAGGAATCTATTGTGTGATTATTTTACAGAAAAATTACACAATCTGTTTCATATTTGAAAACATTCATTAGAATATTGTTGAGAAGATATACTATGAAGAAAAACTGTATGCACAGGCAAGTAAATATGGATTAGTACTGTAATCTTTGTAAAACTTTGACTATGGTGATAAAAATGTAATTATAACACATATATTCTGGTCATACATGCAGAGCAATGTTGACAAGACTTGTAAAGTAATACAGTGTCCAAGAAGACCCCAAAGATGGTCCTAAGGCCATTTTTTCCTGGCCTAAATGATTTGAATTAGTAGTGAACAAAAACTTTACAGAGAAGTATTCAAGAAGAGTAGGCTAAGACTTTTTTTAAGATTTAGAGATGTCCAAATGACAGTCTAATATTTAGAAATAGCTAATATAGTCGGATATTGGTGGTGAACCCATTTAATCCCAGCACTCATAAGGCAGAGGCAAGAAGATCTCTGAACGTTCAAGGCAAGCCTGGTCTACAAGAGCTAGTTCCAAGACAGCTAGGACTGTTACATGGAGAAACCCTTTCTCAAACTACCCCCCAAAAGAAAACAATATCTAATTGATATCCAATTGTAAATTCCAAGTAAGCAATTAGTTGCATAGCTCTAAAGTATTGGACCTATTCTAATGCAGGCTAAGCATATTAATTCATCCTGGAAATTGTATTTATGACAAAATTATATGAGAGCTATCCCACTAAGTTCACAGGAAATAAGTATAAACAAGAAAAGCTTTTCTGAGTCTGTTCCTGAAACTTATGAGTCTTAAAACATAAGATTATTTCATATGTAATTTTATGACAATTAGTATTTTAAATACATATATTTTAAAATTATATTAACAACACCCAAATTTTAAAAAATTATAAATAACTAACATTTTGGAAAATCTGTTCTGTTCTTTGGGAATGATTCCTTTCGTAGCTGTACCGTGCATGTGCCACACACTACATTTGGATTCAGGACACCTGGCTTGAACAAGACTCAGAGGTTTTGTTAATATGTGACTCACTGCAACATTTGTGGTTATGTGTGGTCTTTTAAATGGCTTCATTTCTTCTTTCTGTTTTTCAAGACTGAAATTACATAATCTTGGTTCTCATTACCAATAACATGATAGGTCACTGAAGAATGTAAGTAAATATAGGCCACAAGGTAAGTCTGATAGTATCATTTAACTTAAATAATTATCTGAATTATAAACAAGTGCAGTATCAACAACAGTGGTGAGCAAGCTTCCTGATACACAACACATAAAATAGACTGATAAGAATAAGAGGAGCTTGCTGGCACAAGAAATCCAGTTTAGGTCAAATCAAACCAAATCAAAATGCCCATCGTTATATTAAGGATGACGCTCTTGGGTGGCCAAACGCATGTCAGGGAGACAGGACAGCAAGAAGCCCATGCAGTCCCGAATACCACGTGTTCCTCCTCTAGGAGGCCCCTTAAATACCCTGTGGGACTGGTCCTGACCGCCCCCTGAGGAAGGCGTCAGGACCTTGCATGGTGGGATTTGGAGTCCAGAGCAAAGCAACTTCCAGGCCAGGGGTTGGGGCTACTCCCCCAACTTAACATAGACAAAAGATTTTCACAGTGTCAGTTCCCATGTTGTTTGGTTACTTTAAAAGAGAAAGCTGAAAATCCAATGTAATGTTATAACATTCACCTGTCAGGATTTTGTCTCTTTGCCCTCCAATTCCTACTTATTCTTTCCAGCTGCTTCCTCTCTTATACGTTCCCATTCAATATACTATTTGAAGTCTTAGATAATGCTGTAAAATAAATGAAAGAAATAAAATGGATAAAATAGGAAAGAAAAAAAAAAGAAAGCTGACCAAGAAATTTCGCCATTTGGTTTTTTTTTTCTTAAATATGTCCAACAGAAGAAATCCCTCTTCTTTTCTCATCCACTTGACTAAATCCTATGCAACCATTCAAATACCATACAGTTTCAGGACAGCAACATCCAGATGATGGTTGAAATGAATAGAGACTCAATATTATTTAGGAACAGATAAACAAGCATTTTCAGGAAATATGAGCCCTGATGCTAAGGAAGGAAAAATGATTACCAATCAGAGAAGACTGACAGAGGCACTGGGGTCAGAGCTCTTCTTCACTGTATTGAAACATCTTTCTGTGTCAGTAGGTTTTAGAATGCTGCCTCTAGACAAACAAGATTAATGTAACCTGGCAAATTCTCAGAAAGACATGTTCTCAAGTCCGTCAAGAACTATGAATCAAGGGCAATAGCCCTGAAAGTTAGCTCTGGTAAAATTTTCTAGGAGCTTTCAAATGATTATTTTATATCAATGTTGATAATCATTAATATAAATACAGCATATTATAACAAAACAATCCTAATGTCAATATTATTTAGTTTTTAATGAATATCTATGTGTAGTAAACATTACATTTGATTCATAAGATATTTTTATGTTTTTACAAAACTTTATGAACAAGTTGTGGTGATTAACTTTTGTCACCTTGAAAAACTATAGCATACAAGGAGAAAGGCCACCTCAATTGAGGAACTGTCTCCATTTATCCACAAAAATACAGAGAAACCACAAAGCCACTTAACAAAATGATTTGGGGATAGGACATGGTGGTGATCCATGCCCTCAATCCCAGTACTTAGGTGGCCAATGCTGACAGATCTCTGTGAGTCTGGGACTAGCCTGGTCTACATGGTAAGTTCTCAGCAAGCCAACACTACATAATAAAATTCTCCCTCAAAACACTAAAGATATTTGAAACTTAAGCTTCATAACTGTTTACTCATTATAGACTTGTTAATTATTTTTAGCAAATGGTTAAAATTTGAAATTAACATGAAAATTATTATCATTAAAATTGTTATATTTTATTATTAAATTTCAAATCAGTGTTATTTTGCTGACCTTTTTCTTTCTCATTCATTTTTACCCAAGTAGAATACTTTCCACTGCTATTAATTACCAGTCTTTTGGATATCAACTTCCTCTGCAAGGAAGAGCGATATTTCTTTTATTCCCTAAAATATTATTTTCCAAGTTATAAACTATTAAGGCATAATTAGTATATAGGCAAGGACTTTTTATTTATGTTTATTTATGTTATTTTGTTTATTTATATGTACTTAATATTTTAAAAGTAAATAATTGTACATTCAAGAGTAAATAATAGCCCATTATAAAATGGGACTTCATTTACTAAATTTGAGAAAACTTATAAATTAAGATCATTTAAATGATCCAAACTGTAGTATATGAGATGATTAGAAAACAAACCTTAGTTGTTTCCTACATACACACTCACACACGTACATGCATGCATGCACACACACACACGCACGTTCACTATTACTGTGGAAAAAATCATCAATGGTTGGAACTGAAATTATTACATCTCATGTTTCCAAGCATGGAGATATTGACCTTGTGACCCTGACTGTCTCTGCCCCTGTGTCTCCCTTTCCGTTAATAGAGATTTGTATTAACTTTCCAAGAGGAGATGGGGCCCAAAGCCCTGGTATAATTAGTTGATGTATTAATATTCTACCTAGATGTGAATTGGACTTTATGATGCCATGGTGTATTTTGACAAACCTTGGCAGTGAAAATCCAAAAGGAATTAAAGAATGTAGGTCATTTCAATCTGAAGCCAAACTAGAGTGTAATTTAACATAGTCAACATAATGTTCTGTGAGAGTCATGTTTCTCAGGAGAAGAGCAGGAGGCTAACAGCACAAACAAATATGCTTAAGGAATTAGAAACCACCATCACCATTACTGTCACAGATACCAAAGAAAAATGCTAATAATAGAGCTATCTCATAACAATTTAGCTCAAACATTCAATGTGTTGCTAATGTATTATTAAAACTCCATTTAGCTAAATGTTAAATCTACAAAAGAAGAATATGTGAAATGCTGCCTGTGATTTATGCTTTATCTTAATGTTTGTATCTTCCTATAATGAAAGTATTATTTTATGTAGGTCAGAAGAAATAAATATGATCATTAATATTAAAAATATAATTTAGTTAGATAAATGCAAGTCATCAATAACCTCACTGTAAATAAAAAATTGAATTAACAATCACAAACACAGCTATGAAATACTATTACAAGTCAACTTCATAAGAAAATGGATGATAAATTCACATATATAATCATTTCTCTCCAATTTGTTGCTCTGTCTAGCACTCATTTTAATTTTATGTAATAATATAGGCAAGCATAGACTAAAATGGTGCTACAGACATAGCAGTCACTTCGGGGAAAAAAAATGTTGAAATAAATAAGCAAAGAGCATTGGCATAACCCTAAACCTAATGCAATAACATGATTATAAACTAGAAAAAACATCCTGTAAATGGGTTCTTCAAACCTCTTTGCATGGAAAGAATAATAAAAATTCTGCTTTACATTATATAAAATATTAGCATATTGACAAAGCATGGAGTAATACCATTATACTGAAAAAATACACCAAGAAGAAAAAAGAAAAAAAAAACTATTTCCCTTCTTCTAACGATGCAGTCAAAGAGAAGAAATGCAAGTAGTTAGAGATAAAGGCAGTAATTTTCCTAGTTTAAGTATAACTATTGATTTTAGAATCTATTCATAAAAGAAGACAAAATATTCACAATAATCAGCTTCAACATGCCTGTTGATTTTTTCAATTTGGATTAAATTGCTTCCCATTGAGAATGTAGCCTGGAGGCGTTATTTGATTTTATAACTCCCAGAGGAGTCATATCCCTTATTTAAAAATAAACAAATGTGTTTTGTAAATACTGAATCAGTTCACAGTAAAGTGTGATTACCCAAAAAGGTTACAGGCCTTAACCTTAAATCAGGAAGCTAACTGTACTTCAGCCCTGTAGTTTACTGCATCAAATTATGACTCCGATACATACATGAGTTTCTTATGATTCTATTGTTTTCTCCTCCTCTTTTCTGTAATATTTATCTAATTCCAGATTTTAAATAATGTTTAGTAATATGACAAATACAAAGAGAATTTCCTAGTATTGTGACTTCAGAAATTTATATTTTGCTAATGATTTGAAAAGACACGGCAGAAGATATGACATTACCTCATTTTTTACTATTAAATAATTTCCATTTAATTTTCTTTTTTTTCATTTTCTTTACTATTATGAAATGTAGCAAATAAGTTTTATTTATGATGGTTTCTATTCATAAAGTTTATTAATCACAAGACAAACTAATCTTACTGCAGTTAGTTTTTTTATAACAAGAAATAAGAGTAAAATAAAAATAATAATAAAAGAATTAAGCATTCTACTTCTTCTTAATTAGCCAAGTCCTGATCCCAAATTCTTTTTATAGTATTTCTTCGGTTTCTTTCTCTTTTCTTTTGTTTTCCCATTGTTTAAAGTTTCTACATATGTAACTGTCCTTTAAGTATTGAGTATTCTCTTCTTCTGTGTCAGATTCTTTTATTCTTCGCTTTCAATTTTGGAAACTTATGTTAAGAATCTCAAGTTCAAAAGTTCTATTCCCAACAATGCCCAATCTACTAACGTTCTACTAAGGAGTAATCAAAGGCATTTAACCTGCCATAGTGCTTTTCTTTCTAGCATTTCTTTTGACTCATTCCTAGAATTTCCATCTCTGCTTATGTCTGGTACTTATTTTTTCATGTGTTCTCCTTTGTTCACTGGCGCCCTTAGCATGTTAATCATGTTTTTTAAAATTTTTCCTAGAGTGATCATAGTAGTGTTATTAGGATATCTGAGCCTAGTGTGATACTTGCTCTGTCTTTTAAAAGTGTATTTCAATATCTCTTGCAATTTCTTGTTGAATAATGGCCATGATGAAGGCTAGCTATTGCATATATGGTGTGCAGTGCCAAGGGGTAGAGGTAAGGAAAGCACACTCCTCAAACCTATGAATAGGACCTGCCCATGAGACTGTGCTCCTGGTCCATGGATGCAGATATGTTTCCAGTCCCTTTTAATTTACATGGGACAAAAGAACTCGAGGGAGGCAGGACTTGAAAGTTCAATCAGCTACAATCTGGTAATTTCAGTTAATGATGAAATTTTTTAATAATAAAATGTCTATAAATATTTCGAATAGCTACTTTCTCCCTCTTCTTGCAGCAAATACAGAAGTATTTTTCCTCATAGATGTTTGATAACTGTGTATAACATTCATAGACACAACAGGAACAATTTTTTATGTCTATGCTCCCTTGGGCTTCTAACTCTAGACATGACCTCTTTAAGCCTTCAGTAATCCAAGTATTGGTAACAAGTTAGGTTTTCTTAAATGGCAGTGAATTTCCTTTATGAATTTCTTCTCGTGGACAGCTATCCTCCTAAATTCTGAAAATTATATTCACTTATCTTTCCAGTTTGGAGCAGCAGTTTTTCCTCTGTTCTCAGTTCTCTGACAGGTCCAAGAATTGTTCACATTCTGAAAGTTCAGTGTTCAAGTCCCCCCCCCTCATCTGCTCGAAGAGCAATCAGGGTTCCCTGACCTGTGGGAAGCCCAAGGACTGCCCACCTCTATCCAGGGGGGGGACTTGATCGGGGGAGGGGGAGGGAAATGGGAAGCGGTTGTGGGGACGAGGCAGAAATCCTTAATAAATAAATAAATTTAAAAAAAAAGACCCTTATACAAAAATATGTTATTATTAATAAACAAACTGTGTTAAAAAAAAGAAAGTTCAGTGTTATACTTAATATGAAGTGATGATTTTTCAGTTTTTATATATTGAACCAGAAAGCAAAGATCTCCTAAATCTATCTTCTATTGTTTTGTATTGCTCTGAATTCTAAGGTTCAAGACTCTGAAGTACAAACTATAAATATACTGGAGTATGTTTAGATCCAGTCTCAATTACATGCATAGGCAGAACATGTGACAATTCTTTTCTTTCCTTTGTCTCTCTCCCCTCTTCACTGCAATGCCCATGGCAACAGTTTTAAAGTCCCAGTCCCAACCCCACATCCCAGCTTTCCTGAGCAGCCTCCTTCAAGATGTTTGCTCTTGTACTCAAGCCATGGTCTCTTCTTGTCATCAGTCCCTAAGGGCAGAAACTGTTTCTCATTGTTGCTGGTCTCTTTATGCCTCCAATTAACTTATATTTCCGTTAAGAAAAGGACTCCCTCAGACTCTCTTCATTTGAATCACCTAAAATAAGCTATATTTCTATTTACAGGTAAGTTAACAGAAATGACACAGAATAAGAATCCAAACAAGATTTTGTTGCTTGGGTCTTTACCACTCTATTTATATTTAAGCCAGCAAGCAAAGGAAAAGTTCATAAGCTTAGAGGAATCGAATTTTAAAGTCTCAAATTGTTTGGAGATGCCTAACACTAGATTGGTAGCATGTTGAAGGTATTAAGTTTCTTGCCCACATGACTTCCATGTAGACCAGCTCTCCTTCTCATGTGCTCTGTCTGCAACTTTACCAGAGTTACCCACTATTTCCTACTGAGAGTAAATCTCTCCTGATGTTCACAACAATCATTTTCTTCTATACTTCATTTTGCTATTAAACTGCTTTTACTAGTTTTTTTCATCTTTTTCTCACACAAATGACTAACACAAACAAAAAATATGCGCTAATATAAGTCACAAGGGTTAGTTAATAAGAAGAGCCTGAGATACTAGGCCAATCGGATTATAATTAATGTAGACATCTGTGTCATTTCTTTGGGACTGAACAACGGCCAGGCAGGACAAAAACCTCTGTCAACAGAAAACATAAAAAAAAATCTTCAAACTCAAATTAGGTAACACTATATGTATTCAGAACCTTTAAAGATGGAATAAAAATCCTGCAACCTTCTTAATGGCTGTAGACTTGATATGCTAATAACCCTCTCAGTTCCTTCTTCATTTTTCTAATTTGTAAAACCTCTTGTTCCAAAAGCATAAAATTCTTTCCAATGCCTGATTCCTTGACTATGATATTCCTTCTGCCAGAAATACTTTCTCATCTCTGCATAGTTTCACTTCACTAGTTAACATTGTTTAAGATATCACTTATGCATCAAGCCTCATTCTCTTTGTCTAAAATAAGGGCCAGGTGTTAAGAAATGAATAAAAAATGTTTCTCCATTATCATCTATCATAATACAATATTTCTTTTTTAAACAGCAACTGATTACGATTTGTAATTCATTATGTTTTGTTTTCTTCATTACTGTGTGTTTTCAATATCAGAATATAATTTTTGAAAATATAAAAACACATGTGTATTTTTCACGTATTTAGTTGTAAGAGGAATTAACTATTTTTGAATGGCTTTTTTCATAGCTTCAAACTCATTCCAACATCAGTAGACTTTCTATACACCAATAGAAACATACCAAGAAAAAGATCATGAAAACATTCCCATTCACAGTAGCCTCAAAGAAAATTGAAATCTAGAAATAAATCTTATCAAGGACTTGAAAATCTTTTTTTTTTTTGTGATGTTTTGAGACAGGGTTTCTCTGTAGTTTTGAAGCCTACTCTGAAACTAGCTATTGTAGACCATGCTGGCCTTGAACTCATACAGATTCACCTGCCTCTGCCTCCCAAGTGCTGCAATTAAAGGCTTATGCTACCACCACCCGGCCTTTGAAAAACACTTATAATGAAAACATTAAATCTCTGAAGAAAGCTATTGGGAAAGGCACTAGGAGATGGAATAGCCTCCCATTTTTAGGATTGGTAGAATTAATATTGTGAAAATTGAACTGCCTTTTTAAAAAGCAGTTTAGAGATTCAACATATCCTGATCAAATTCCCCAATAACAGTCTTCTCAACCTAAAATTCAAAAGAATCACTAAAGATCCTAGATTGCCAAGTAAGTTTAAAGAACAATGTTGGAGAAACTACCATCACAGTTTTCAAGCTTTTCTCCAGGGCAAAAGTAATAAAGAAAAGAAGGGGGGGGGGAGCATAATATTGGCATAAAACCAGACATGTAAATCAATGGAAAAAAAAAACAGTCAGGCATGTAAATCAATGGAGCAAAACAGAAGACCCACACATGAGTACAGGAAGTTACAGGCATTTAATATTGACAGGCATGTCAAAAATACATTCTAGAGAAAAGATAGCAACTTCAAAAACTGGTACTGGCAAAACTGGATGTCAACATATAGAATAATGAAACTAGACCCACATCTAACACTCTGCACAAAAAGTCAACTTCAAATGTACCAGAAACAACAATGTGAAGTCTATAATGTCGATATGGCTAAAGAAAAATAGGCAGTGTCCTACAGGATAGAGCTCTACAAAAAGACGTCCTGACTTGTACTCAATCTACTAAGGAATGAAGAACAGTAGGTGACAAACAAGATCTCTTAAACCTAAAGGCTTCTGTATATCATACAATCGAGTCAAGAGGAAGGCATCAGAGTAGGAGGGGTTCTCTTCCAGCTATCTACACACTCAAGGATCAATAGGCATAATATAGAGAGAACTCAAAAAAATAATTAAGAAAACAAGTGATCCTGTTAAAAAATGGGCTACATATCTGAATAAAGTTATCAAAATATAGCGAATATAAGTAAGGTGTGGTTGTGCACACCCTAATTTCAGCAATCAGTAGGAAGAGGCTGACATCTGTCAGTTCAAGGTCATCCTGGTCTACGTAGTGAGTTCTAGTATAGCCAGGGTTATATAAAGAGACCAACACCTCCACAACAATAAATAAATACATAACTTAAAATGACTATGGCATACTCTTAAAAATACTCAGGAACCTTAACAAGAGGATAATGTAAATGACAAATTCTTTGAGATTTCATCTTAATCCAGTCAAAATGACTAAATTCAAGAAAACAGCTAAAACCAAATACTGGTGAGGAAGTGAGAAAAGGGGATGCTCTTTTAGCAAGATTGTAAACTGTAGTGAACACTCTGAAAATCACTGGGGAAAGTTTGCAGAAAGATAAAAGTATGTCTCCCATATGACCCAGTGAAGCCTCTTCTTGGTGTACGGCCAACAGGCTCAATATCTTATTGCAGATACCCTTCTCAGTCAGATTATTGTCAATCCATTCATGATAAATGGGAAATTGAAGCACAGGTGTTCAACCGAAGACTAGATAATAGAAAAGTGGTATAAATATACCCTGTACACATGGATCTATTCATTCTGCTATTGTTCTCATTGAGTAGGATGAATACCTCTGCTTAACCAAGGACTTGCTACATGTAAGATGTATAGAACATAAATAACACTACTTTAAAATCTAACCAGATTTACAAATTAATAATAAGACCTTAAATGTCAGGCAGTGGTGGCACATGCCATTTTTATCCCAGCACATGAGAGGCAGAGGCAGGCAGATCTCTGAGTTCAAAGCCAGACTGGCCTAAAGAGGGAGTTCCAGGACAGTCTCCAAAGCTACACAGATAATCCCTGTCTCAAATAAATAAAAAAGGAAAGAAATATGATCTTAAATAGTTTCCTAAATAATATGTAAGTATAAACATAGTCAGGAGAATATACTAAAAAGTCTTAAGTGGTTGTATTAGCATAGTTGCATATGTTTCTTTGAGGATATATGCATTTAAATTTATGTTACAAAAGAAATAATTGATCTGTTAACATACTTCTAATTTTGATGATTAAATACTGATATTTTACATTGAAAATTAGACACTCTATGAAAAATTAGAAAGAAAAATGAAAGAGAAAAATGTAGAGGCTTGGCATTTGGGACTTGGTTAATTTTGTGTTGATTTGCTTGACTACTCGCCTACTTGACAATTCTTCCCTTGTCTTGTGGCATCATAATTCTGATATTCACATGAAATTCTCTCTTTGTGTCTGTCTGTCTCTATTAATCTTTTTTTCTTTCTAAGGAAACCAGACTTACTTTGTTAGGACCCAATAGATAATCACAGCTATTCATTTTTTATTCTTTATGCTAACTGAAAAGCAAGCTTCCTTCTGCAAAGAACACATTTTATATTTCTGCCCTCAGAAGTAGAAGAAAACACACGTACTCAAGGTCCCCTTCTGTTTCTTAGAACTGGGTCCTTAAGTCCACTTAAGTAGCATATTGTGCTTCAACATCTTTACTGGGGAACAAAGATGTTGGTATCATGAAGTGCTAATCTTGTCACCAGCTTTTTAAAATTACCCAAGAGACCTGTTGTCAGAGTACAGACATGTGTCATAACAGAGTTAGGCATTGGAAAACAGTCCCTGTTGACAAAATTCTCCAAACTGAGAGTCTGTACAGACTCCACGTGTATGGCATTAGACACTTGACTTCAGCCTTTGCAGCCAGTATGCCCTAAACACGGATCTGTGGTTTTACAAGTTCCACCATTAGTTCATTGGATGGTGAAAACATCTTGAAGCTTCCAGATCTATAGGAAGTTGCTCACATCAATGACTCCAGAGGGCAGGAGTATGAAAGAGGTGCCCCTAAATAGTGGGCAGTCTCTGGTAGACGCTGTAGACCTGTAACTAGAGTCTAAACATTGGCAATGTTTGCAGAATCCCTACATAGGTGTTCCAGGTATTGATTTCCTGGATTCCCACAGCAGCCACTGCCTCCCAATTTCATCTGCTCTTGATCATCTGCCATGATCATACCTCTAAACAATGCAATTCAATGTAATTCACATGCACTAAAATGTGGATTTCATTAATTTTAAGTGTAACACTTAGTTTAATGTCCACAAGTTCTGGAGGATCCTAAAATTCTGTTCATTGCACATAGTTGGAGTTGAGTAGTGATGTTCCCAGATGTCACTCTCTTTGTGTGAGCCTCAGACACTCTAGAAAGTGTTAACATCAACTGCACACATCAAGTGCACACATCAATATCCTCCAGACTCAATTAGTTGTCCCAATTGAGTACACATGACAAGGGAAATGGGTGGCATGAATTCACTTAAATGTTCTCAAACCCTCCTAATGATCAGTCTGTTGTAGGAAGGATGATTCTTCTCCAAAGTATGCCTTTCACAGAGTCCAGGAAGAAAACATGGACTTCATACTTTATCCATGCCACTATAGACCTTTAAGAGCTTATTTATGAAGTATTTTTAAAATATATCTTTTTTTTATTGAGAAAAGGAAAAAAAAAACCAAGTTTCCACCTCCTCCCAGCCTCCCATTTCCCTCCCCTCCTCCCACCCTTCTCCCCCTCCTCCCATCCTTCTCCCCCTCCTCTCACTCCTCTAACCCTCCCTCTCCAGTCCAAAGAGCAGTCAGGGTTGCCTGCCCTCCAAAATATATAGAGAACTCAGGAAACTAGACTTTAAAATGCTAATTAACCCAATTAAAAAATGGGGCACTGAACTGAACAGAGAATTCTCAACAGAGGAAGTTCAAATGGCCAAAAGACACTTAAGGTCATGCTCAACCTCCTTAGCAATCAGGGAAATGCAAATCAAAACAACTTTGAGATATCATCTTACACCTGTCAGAATGGCTAAAATAAAAAACTCCAATGATAGCCTTTGCTGGAGAGGCTGTGGAGGAAGGGGAACCCTCATCCATTGCTGGTGGGAATGCAATCTTGTGCAACCACTTTGGAAATCAGTGTTTCAGTTTCTCAGGAAATTCGGGATCAACCTACCCCTGGACCCAGCAATACCACTCCTGGGAATATACCCAAGAGATGCCCTATCATATGACAAGAGTATTTGTTCAACCATGTTCATAGCAGTATTATTTGTAATAGCCAGAACCTGGAAACAACCTAGATGCCCTTCAATGGAAGAATGGATGAAGAAAGTATGGAATATATACACACTAGAGTACTACGCTGCAGTAAAAAACAATGACTTCTCGAATTTTGCATGCAAATGGATGGAAAGAGAAAACACTATCCTGAGTGAGGTAACCCAGACCCAAAAAGATGAATATGGGATGTACTCACTCATTATTGGTTTCTAGCCATAAATAAGGGTCACGGAGTCTACAATTGGTGATCCTAAAGAAGCTAAGTAAGAAGTTGAACCAAAGGAAAAACATATAGTTATCCTCTTGGCCATGGGAAGTAGACAAAATTGCCGGGGAGAAAATTGGGATCTTGGGGGTGGGGTGGGATGGGGGTAAGGGGAGATGGGGAGAGAAAAGGGAGAAGGAGAGGATGGGGGGAACTTGGGGAAAAAGGAAGATTTAAAATATATCTTATATTATAGTATTAATACTGTTTCATGTGAAAGTATACAGTGCATAAATATACGTATTTTAAGTTCCCATTCAAAGCTTTTAACTGAGTGTACACTGCAAACCCACGCTTTGGAGATTGACACTGTTCAAGGTATTAAGACAGATAATCACCTCATCTATCCTATCGCCCAGATACTTATCAAAGGCATATGTAAGGAAAAGTATGAGAAGGATTCCTATTGGACCTGTAATAAAAAATGTATTTATGGGGCACTTTAATAGGCAATGTTGTACTTATTATGGGGCTTTAATTTGTACGACTAAAACATTTTATACTCTAGCTTCGTTATATAATGCAGACATTTATTGCTAAACAATGAGCAAACTGCACGCATAAATTTACTTACAAATAAATCTAAGCTTTGCTGGTATATTATAAAGTAGAAAATGCATAGAGATGAGAGGGCTTTTACAAACTTACCTTAAAATGAATTAACATAGCAAATTCAAAATGCAAAAGACAAGAGAAGGCAGGAATTCAGTTATGTGGTTGCATTATATATAGCCTGAAGGAAGAAAGGAAAGAAAGAAAAATAAGTCAGGGTCAACAAGTTATTTTTCATGCAACAAAATTAGAAAAAAATAGGGGGTAAAATACCTTTGCTATAAACAATATAGCTCTGCCAATTGTGCTGAGAGAGAGTGGGGTGGGATTGATTGTTCCAGAATTAGATAAAAACACTAGCCAAACAAAGAGCTTCTGGCATCCTAAGGCAGAAGCCAGAAAGTACAAAAAGATCAGTTCAGTGGCATTCAGCCATTAGATACCAATGAAGCTAATCCACATGGCGAACTTCTGAGCAGAGTAGATTTTCCTTGTTGTCAGTTCTCAAGGATAATCATTAATTTTAAGTGCCGCCCGCGCAGGTGCGCAGAGAGGCCCTACTGTTCTGACATTGTCTTGGAGCATTTCCAGGCTTGCAAGCTGGTGAAGTCCTTAAGTCCCTTCCAGTCCGCTGCCTCTCAAATACACTCACACCTACAGCCAGCCAGTTTAGAAGCAGATCCGCTTTCCTGGCATCCAGGGAGGTTCATTCTTTAAAAGTATGCAGCTAAAATTCCATAAACTTATTCAACAAGTGGCAGTGGAAACACGCAGTCACTTCTATGAACTATGAAAGCTCTCTGCCAAGGTGACATGGTTAACTGGTCAGCTACTCGGGACAGGATTTACTGATATTTTTAAGCTGAAGGACATGGAAGATGTGTAGTTTGTGCTGTAAAGGAGGTAAGGATTCTGCTTCACTCAATTCTAAACATCCCATGCTTTTTTTTTACTCATTCTGCATTCTACGGATATTTAAACATAGAGTGAGAGTCACATTCTTTGAAGGGAAAACTTGAGGAATTGTAGCTACAATTAGCCCTCCGAGTTAAAGACATTTGTGTCTTGAATTTTAATTCCAATTATACAGCTTGCAAGCAAATGCCGGATGGACCTGTTTTCCTCTCTATTTAGAAAACGGAGGAGGGAAGGGGAAACCACACATGGTATCATTGAATCCAAGCCAAGAGGCAGAGTGTTGGGGAAGAACTGGCAGCCACACCATCTGAGAGATCAAACTGGCAACAATTTTCAATGCATTTCAAAAATAAGATGTAGCATAGGATGACAAGGACAAACTTTGCAACAAAAGCCCTGAAAAACATTTTTTGCACCCTCCCCTTTTATGCAATTATCATTCTAGCTTCTAGCTCTCTAAATGTTCCCAGTTGATTTCAGCTATGTAGCTATTTTGCTATAAATGTCAAGAAAGTCTTAAAGACTGTATTTTTCTAATCTTGGAAGTTGTTTCAAGATTTTTGTACTTGTTTGGAAAGAAACAAGGTTTAACAAAAAAAAGGAATTTGGAGGTAACTTCATACAATGAAAAATATCAAAAGAAATTTTTGATAAAGAAAAATGGATTGGCTATTAAAATGGTTCTCAGGCTACTAAGCCCATAACCAAGATCAGGATAACTTGAATATAATGGCCTTTTTTATGTGAAACCCTTGGAACATTTCCAAACTATTGCTTCACTACAGAGAAGTGCAGTCTGTCAAAGCCCCATTTTCCAGATAGTAAATTCTCAATGTAAGAAATTTAAGTCTTACTTAATGGTCCACAGTAAAAAGAAAATGGGGGATGTAGTAGTTCTGTAATGTGTAAGCCGGGACAAGATTGTTGTGTGCAGGTCTATTCATTGATGCTCGTAGTCTGGTAGATGCAGCACAGACATTCTGCCCTGTTCAAGAGGAAGCAATAGTTGAGATGATATACTTAGTTATTAGAGGAAAAAAGGCTCTGGGTAGACAGGGCTCAACCTCCTTCAGGTATACGTTCAGTCTTAACCTGCCTCCAGTCACAAATACTCTTCTTAGGTTCATTGAGAAATAAATCATGGAAGGATCTCCACAGAAAGGATGGGGAAACAAAGTTACTTGCTATAGGACAAAGGTCTTTTATTTTGTCACTTGTATCATTTATAATAAAATGCTGATTAGCCAGTTGCCAGGCAGGAAGTATATGTGGGGCAACCAGGCCGGAAGTAGAGGCAGAGCAATGAGAATTCTGAGAAGAGGGAAGTTTCTGTCTACAGTCGTGATCCAGACACAGAGCAAGCAAGATGTAACTGCCTCGCTGAAAAAAGATACCAAACCACATGGATAACATAGACAAAAATTATGAGATAATATGAGTTATAAAAATTAGTTAATAAGAAGCCTGAGCAAATGGGCCAATCAGTTTATAACTAATGTAGACCTCTGTGTGATTCTTTGGGACTTAATGGCTGTAGGACCAGATGGGACAACACCTCAGACAACAGTTATTGGCATTTGGAGCTGGTCAATTTGGTCAATGCAGGGAAAGGAAGAATGCTGACTTTGGTTACAATCTTGAACAAAGTCCTGTAGCAAGGTTTTGTTAGGACTGAAAGTGGTAACTCTGATCCTCTCTAAAGATAGTCTTTGCATTTGCTCAGAACAAAGGAACTGTTCCAAAGACCACTCTGATGACAAGAGGACAAGACACCATTCTATTATTATAACAGATTTTAACTCTATTGCCTGCTCCTGAGACTTTTCCTCCGGTTGAGTTGTCTTGTACAGCCTCAGTGTGAGAGTTTTTGACTTTTCTTGTTGTATTTTGTTTTGTCATGTTTGGTTGTTGACTCATAGAGGCCTGTTCTTTTCTGAAGGGAGAAAGAAAGGGAGTGGATCAGGAAAGGGGTTAGAGAGAAGTGGAGGAATGGGAAATTGTGTGAGGATGTATCCTATGAGATAAGAATCTGTGTTCAAAAATTTAAAGAAAGAAGAGAAACCTCAAAAAATGGAAAGAAAAGATCCCTGGGTCTTTTCCTTATTATAAAGTATGTGTTTGTGTGTGTGCATGCATATGTGCATGCATGTTTGTGTGTGTGTATGTGTGTGTGTGAAGGATAGAGAGAGAAAGAGGGGACATACTTAGGTGTAGGTGACAATGTGGGCCAGAAGAGGATGTTAAATACCCTGGATCTGGAATTACATGTTGCTGTGAACCATCTGATATGGGTTCTGGGAACAAAATTCCAATCCTCTGCAAGAGCAGCAAGCACTCTTAGCTATGAAATGTCTCCCCAGAACATTGTACATTTACATTTAATAAAACTATAGTACAGTTATCAATCAAGATTTTTACTCATTCCAACTATCATTAAAACACTTCTTTGCTTTTTCAATGCTTTTTCAGCATCTAATGAGAATATCATGCATTTTTTTCTTTCAGTTTGTTTATATTATACAATGTTTATACATTGACAGACTTTCATATGTTGAACCATCCCTGAATCTCTGGGATGAAGCTTTTTTGATCATGGTGGATAATTTTTTATGTGTTCTTGGATTTGATTTGCCAGTATTTTATTAAGTATTTTTGCATCAATGTTCATGAGGGAGATTGGTCTGTAATTCTCTTTCTTTGTTACATCTTTGCTTGGTTTGGGTGTCAGGGTGTGGCCTCATAAAAAGAATTTGGCAATATTCCTTCTGTTTCTATCATGCAGAACAATTTGAGGAATATAAGTGTTAGCTCTTCTACAAAATTCTCATAGAATTCTGTGCTGAAACCATCTGGCCATGGGTTTGCTTTTGTTTTGTTTTGGGGTTTTTGTTTTTGTTTTTTGTTAAGAGACTTTTATTGATTGTTTCAATTTCCTTAGGGGTTATAGGTCTAATTAAATTGTTTATCTAATCTCGATTTAATTTTGGTATATGTTACCTATCAAGAAAGTTGTCCATTTCCTTTAGATTTCCCAATTTTATGGAGTACAGATTTTTTGAAGTATAACCTATTGATTCTCTGTATACCCTTGAAGTTTATTTTTATGCCCCCCTTTTTGTTGCTAATTTTATTAATTTGGATATTCTTTTTTTATTTTTTTGGTTTTTCGAGACAGGGTTTCTCTGTGGTTTTGGAGCCTATCCTGGAACTAGCTCTTGTAGACCAGGCTGGTCTCGAACTCACAGAGATCCGCCTGCCTCTGCCTCCCAAGTGCTGGGATTAAAGGCATGCGCCACCACCGCCCGGCTTAATTTGAATATTCTTTCTCTAGCTTTTGGTTAGCTTGGATAAGGGTTTGTCTATTTTGTTGATTTTCTCAAGGAACCAACTCCTTGGTTCATTGTTCCAATGACCCTTTATGAACAGGGATACAAGGAACATACCTAAATAATGAAGTAAATATATAGCAAGCTGACAGCCAGCATCAAATTAAATGGAAAGACACTCAAAGCATTTCCACTAAAATCAGGAACAAGACAAGGCTGTCCACTTTCTCCATATCTATTTAATATAGTGCCCGAGGTTCTAGCTGGAGCAATAAGGCAATAAAAGGGGGTGCACATTGGAAAAGAAGTCAAACTTTCACTATTTGCAGATGATATGTTAATATACATTTTTGATCCCAAAAATTATACAGGAGAACTGCAGCTAATAAACACCTTTAGTAATTTCACAGGCTACAATATTAACTAAAAAAAATCAGTAACCCTCTGATATACAAATAATAAATGGGATGAGAAAGAAATTAGAGAAACAACACCATTAGTATAATATAGTTAATATATTTATTAATATAGTTAAAATTATATAAACTGTCTTGGGATAATGCTAACCAAAATTATTGAAAGATCTATATGATAAGAAATTTAAGTCTTTGAAAGAAGAATTTGGGGAAGAGATCAGAAAATGGAAAGACTTCCCATGCTCATGGATCAGTAGGATTAACATAATAAAAATGGTATTACTGATGCCAAAAGCAATCTACAGATTCAATGCAATCCCCATCAAAATCCCAACACAATTCTCCTCAGACCTCAAACGGAAAAACCAGAGACCCAAGATAGATAAAACAATTTTGTATAATAAAGGAACTTCTGGATGTATAACCATTCCTGACTTCAAGCTCTGCTGCAGAGCTATAGAAGAGTAATGTCAATAAAAACAGTTTGGTATTGGCAAAAAAACAGACATGTGGATCAATGTAAACTGAATTGAAGACCCTGCCATAAATCAACACCTAAAAACACCTTATTTTTGGCAAAGAAGCCAAAGATATCCAATGAAAAAAAGAAAATATTTTTAACAAATGTTGCTGGCATAACTAGATGGTGGCATGAAGAAGAATACAAACAGATTCATATCTATTTTCCTGCAAAAAACTGTGTCCCACTGGATCACTGATCTCGACATAAATCCAGTTACACTGAAGCTAATAGATAAGAAAGTGGAAAGTAGGTTTGGATGCATTGGCACAGGAGACTACTTCCTGAATATAGCATCAGTACACAGACACTGAGAACAACAATAAATAAATGGGACCTCCTGAAACTGAAAAGCTCCTGTAAGACAAAATAGTAGCCTACAAAATGGAAAAAGATCTTCACCAACCCCACATCTGACAAAGGACTGATATTCACAATATATAAAGAACTCAAAAAAACTAGATGTCAAAATACCAAATAATCCCATTAAGAATGGGGTACAGATTTAAGCAGAGAATACTCAAAAGGAGAATCTCAATTTTAAGATACACTTAAAGAATTCTTCACCATCCTTAGCTGTTAGGGAAATCCAAATCAAAACGACTCTGAAATGCAATCTTACATTTTTCAGAATGGCTAAGACCCAAAAAACTGAGGACAGCTTATGTTGAAGACAATGTGAAGTAAGGGGAACACTCTTCAACTACTGGTTGGAGTGCAAATTTGTACAGCCACTTTGGAAATTAGTATGGCAATTTCTCAGAAAACTGGGAATCAATCTATCTCAAGATCCAGTGATACTACTCTTAGGCATGTACCCAAAGGATGCTCAGCCATACCACAAGGACACTTGCTCAACTATGTTCATAGCAGTATTATTTGTAACAGCCAGAACCTGGAAACTACCTAGATGCCCCTCTACTATGGAATAATCCTCGCTCTTGTACATTGAAAAGATTTGTCACGTAAATTTGCTTAATAAATCACTATTGGCTAGTAGCCAGGCAGGAAGTATAAGTGGGGTGACCAAACTAAGGAAGGAAAAGGGCAGAGTCAAGAGATACCAGCCAGATGCAGAGAGAGCAAGGTGGGCATGTCATTGAGAAAAGTTGCTGCCACATGGCAGGACATAAGTAAGGAATATGGGTTAACTTAAAGTGTAAGAATTAGTTAATAATAAGCCAGAGCTATTAATTGAACATTTATAAGTAATATTAAATCTCTGTGTGGTAATTGATAAGTGATTCCTTGGTATTTGGGGCCAAGAGACTTTAAGAAAAGAAACTTCCACCAACACCCCTCAACCAAAGAATTGATTAAAAAAAATGTGGTACATCTCCACAATGGAGTATTACTCAGAGGGGGGAAATAAAACAAGGACATCATGAAATCGCAGGCTAATGGAGGAACTAGAAAAAAAGTCATTCTGAGTGAGGTAACCCAGAAATACAAACATGGCATATGCTTACTCATAAATGAATATTAGATGTAAAGCAAAGGATAATTGTACTACCATCCTCAGTCCCATTGTATCTAGGTAATAATGAGGACCCTAAGAGGAACTTATGGCTCTTTCTGGGAAGAGGAAATAGATGAGATATCTTGGGAGGTAGAAGGGAGGGGTAAGAACATAATGGATCAGGATGATTGAGTTGGGGGCAGGACAAAGGAGAGAGTAATGAAAGAGATATCTTGATAGCAGGGGCCATTATGGGATTAGCAAGACACCTCAGGCCAGAGAAACTCCCAGGACCCACAAGGATGACCTCAGCTGAAACTCCTAGCAATAGTGGAGAATGTGCCTGAACTAGCCTTCCACTGCAATCAGATTGGTGAATACCCCAACTGTCATCATAGATCCTTCATCCAGTAGATAATGGAAGGAGATGCAGGAATCCACAACCAAGCACTGGACCAAGTGCTGGGATTCCAGTTGTAGAGAGGAAGGAGAGATTATGTGAGCAAGGTGGAGGTCAAAATTATGATGAGGAAACCCACAGAGATAGCTGGCCTGAGCTTGTGGGAGCTCACAGATGCTGGACTAACAGCTAAGGAACCAGCATGAGACAAACCTTGACCATCTGCATCTGGATGAGAGTTGCGTAACTTGGTCTGTTTGTGGAGCCCCTAGCAGTAGGACCCAAAACTGTCCCTGATGCATAAGTTAGCTCTTTGTAACCCATTCCCTATAGTGGAATGCCTTGACCAACCTTGATGCCAGGGGAAGGAGCTTGGTCCTGCCTCAACTTGATATGCCATGTTTTTTTGACACCCATAGGAAGCTTTATTCCTTTGAATGGAGATGGAGTAAGAATGGATGGGGTGGTGGAAAAGAGGTGGCAGGAAAAATGAGAAGAGAAGAGAGAGTGGAAACTATGGTTGGTATGTAAAAATAAATAAATTAATTGAAAAAACACTCATTTGATTTTTCTTAATTTTCCACTTTTCTATTGGTTTAATGTAGTTCTTATAAATGAACCATTTTGTCCTTGAATAGTTCACTAACAATATCTAAAAGCCCTACTCATCACAAATGAGAAGATGAAATTACCAAAAAGGAGATGCTGAAATACAACCAATGAGCCTGACTGACACTTGATACAGTGCAGGGACTTTTCAGTGTCTTGCAGCTAATTGGAACTCACCGAATGTGGGCTACTTCGCTGACTACTGAGTTGGAACCATGGGGAGGATGGATGTGCACAGGATGTTCAAACATTTTATGTATGATGGGTAAAATAGGTTACCTACAAACAGGGAGATTAGAAACAAAATGTTTTTAAAGATACCCTGAAGCATAACTTCAAATGTTGTATCATGGCATTGGACCACTGGAAAACCTACTCCGCAGATGGCAGGAGTTAATGCCCAGATAAAATAAAATGGCTGCATTTTGCAAGGTACCAGCTGCCCCTCAATGGGGAAGAGACAGAGCTTCAAATGTAGGTCAGTCTTCGTGTGTACAAATGGTAGAAAAAGGGCAACTATATATAGAAAAGATATTTTCAGCTCAAATGTATAAAACATAACCAAGTTAGCTGAATGTCTTTTTTAATTAACTGTATTTAATGTGTTTATACAAATTTGTTAATGTTCAAGCCATCAATAATATGATATATAAATATTTTATAGCACAATAATTTTATAAATATTTAAGGCAACAAATTTCAAATATCTCATGATTGTATTTGACAAGGCAGCAAACTCATGACTCATATTGATTAGATAAGTATGTATTTAGCTTCCTGTTTTATTTCAGCATGTGAAATAGTATTGCTTTATGTTAAATAAATCATTTTATAATTATTGACTATACCTTACTCATAATAAAATATATCATATTTTCATTGTTCAAATAGCTCATATTCCTTCATTTCCTCTTACTGTTAAATATGTAGAAGCAAGAGAGCCTTGTTCATGAGAGGCATGTAAGAGAAAAAGTGTAAGGAGAGTGGAATACAACTGGACAGGAGATCCAAGTATCATGAGCAAGTTCATGGCTAAGGAACAACCAGGGGTAGTTTTTGGTCCCTAGAGGATGCATTGAAAAAGGCCCAGGGTTCTTTCTGGAGCATCAGTACCAAAAAGAAACATAGATTATACTTAAGTATGACTGGACGCTGGGCCATGTAGTTTTGGGTTCCTACTCACCCAAGCAGAGTTAAGTATAGTTTCCATCTCATGGAGTAGGCCTTAAGTCAGAACAGATATAGGTTGGTTACTCCCACTAACTTTATGTCATCATTTGCACTAGTATATCTTACTGGCAGGACACTATTGTAGATCAAAGAGTTTGTAGCTGAGTTGTTGCTTACATTTCTCATTGGGTAGTGTGCAGAGAACCTTCCTGTAGCAAAGACACTAGAGTGTAGGTGTGAAGGCTCTATGTAGGCACCAGTTCAATTTCTCCATGTTCAATGAGCTGTGTAGTGAAGAAGGACACTTAAAAGAAATCCCCCACAAGCTCAGAATTGAGTATAGTAGAGGATTATGTATTTAGGGGTAGACTCACAGATCACAATCCACTACTGGAACGGGAACAGCAGCAGAATCCTGATGCCAGAAAAGTGGCCGGACATGCATTTTACATCGGCATAAATAGTATAAGAGGCCACGTCCAAGTGGGCAGGTAACTTAAACATTACTGGTGATAGGAATCCCTACAGCAGTGTAGGTGTTGTCTTCATCAATAAGACCCGTTAGTCATGGAGATCAATCTATATTCTTGGCAACAGCCTGGATATTTAGGGGATTCCCATAAAACTTATTTGGCCAACAAATTAATTATATGTAGCCATTCCTGGTAGTGAAAGCTTCATTTTGTGACAAGCAAAGCTCAGATGGCATTCCGTTTCTCCAATTATTTTGGAAACTGATTTGCCCAGTTTCCAAAATAAGGGGTTCTGGAAGATTCATATATTGGGGGATAGAGGTAGAGATCATGAAAAAAGGCAAAAATTGAATTATATTATGCACTTAATAAATGCACTGTGTCTATCAGACAGCCAGATGTGGACATCTGGTAGGTAATCAAACATACAAGTCCAGAGAGCACGAAGTCTGAAATTAGAGTTGAATATGTGGAAGTTACCACAAAGGAGTATCTTAGAACAAAGGAACTTGATTAGATAGTGTCATAGCAGAAATGGGAGCCAAGATGGGGTTGGGCAGGGAATGGTGGTATGCTCACTCATACATATACACAGGAGGAGAGCATAGGAAAGGGATGGAAAGTTCCAGGAAATAGGAGCACATAATGAAGGTAAAATACTCTAAGACTATTCTGGAGTACTTAGTTGTGTTAAAATACAATATGATCATGAAATAAAATGGGAAGCCTTGGGCTTGAAAGGTGGGATGACCTTGACAAAGGCATTCACTCTAATATAGTGGTGACAAGCGGCTCAAGCAAAGAAGCAAATTGGAAGATGATGAGAACAAACACTCCAACTACTTTGTACAAAGAGTTTCTGATACAGTCAGGGGCCACAGGGACATAGGAAAATTGTACATTTTTAAAATTAATTTTGTTGTGTATTTGTATACAGATACTTTGGTAGCAAATAAAATAGTCATTAACCTATGAGGAAGACCACAATTATTCATTCATGGCTCAATGTATCCTATGATGGGATTTTGACATTCGTCACATTAAGGTGGGAGGTTTGTATTTCATCCTCAAAAGTCTCTGAAGTTTATGATCCTCCTTAAGTTCAAAGGACCAGAAAAGTAGACTGTCTGATGCATCTTGCTGTTCTGAGATGAGGCCAGGAACAACAAGGGCATTTGCTCTCTGGTTCCTGGGGCACTCCCACTGTGTAGTGCTAAACTGCTTTGAGGACAATGATACTGCCTTGGAACCACTTGGCTTTGAGGAATTCCCAAACAACCATGCAGAGGGACAACAGAGGGAAATTCTAAGACCCCATGATGGAAAAGAACACTAGATTTCTCTTTGGTGGTTTTTCTTTTGAGCTCAGGAGATTATCTAACTACATTACATGGGGATCTTAGGTTAGCACCTGCCACATCATCACTTCCTCAACACCTGGATCTCTTTTCTCGTTGCTATGTAGGGAGTCATCAAAGAATGAAAAAGTAAAGGGATGCTACTAAAACTTCCAGGAAAATAAAGAGGAAAATGATACTGTAAAAGGACTAGAAGAGTGGTTTCAACCTGTGTGTCGTGACTCCCTTGGGGGTCAAATGAGCCTTTATTTAGGGGTCACTCAAGACAATAACAAAACACGAATGTTTATGATTCATAACAGTAACAAAATCACAGTTTTAGCAACAAAAATAGCTTTATGTTTGGGTTCACAGCAACATGAGGAATTGTACTAAAGGACCACATTAGGAAGGTCACAACATTGGATAACAAAAGCACAAGATTTGGTGGCAATTGCCTTTCTGGTAATATGACATAAAGATATGCAGCTCAGAAGGAGTTCAGAGGATGCAATCTTTGAATATTATACAGCTAAGCAATGACAGGTCCAATATTTTAAACAAAATGTTTACACGGATGTTTCAGACACTAAAAAAAATTGGCATAGTGAAATTAATTGTTTAACTCTCTTGAAAATCAGCAAGCATGACAGAGAGCTGACATGTATACAGTGTCTATACTCAAGTGCTTCAAATCGGCTAAGTGTTCTGACATACAAAAGTGAGACAGACAGACGTCTTGAAAGCCTATGAAGAATAGTGATAATCTAGTCCACCGCTGATCTCCCTTGTTACAGAAAAAGAAAAGTTTCATCTAAAATGAAACCTGAAATTCCTTCAGCACAAATGGTAATGAACGGTTGGGCAGATGACTCAGCTGATAAAGTGATTGTCATCCTGGGAGCAGAAGCACATGAGTTTTTATCCCTGAGAGTGATGTAAATACATAGCGGTAGTAGGTTACCCTTGTACTCCACGTGCTGAGCAAGCAGAAAGAGGAAGATTCCTACAACTCACAAGCCAGCCATCTAGGCACACTGATGAGCTCCAGGTTCAGTGGGAGACTCTGCCTTGAAAAATACTCTGTGGAAAACAAAGGAAAAAGACATCTGTTGTTGATTTCTGGCCTACGCGCGCGCACACACACACACACACACATACACTCATCAACCATGCACACACAATGAGAAAAAAGAGAAAGAAGTAAGAAGCAATGAAGAAAGGAAGATAGAAAGAAGAAAGATTTCCCACTCCCAATATTGCCCCCTCTCTTTTTCCATACCACCTATGTTCTGCTACCCTGATACCGTTAGAGCAGGCCCAGGCCAATATTCCTTTTCTAGCTTTCAAGATTCTGCCACTCTTAAATACCAAAACTTAAAGATTTGAAGCTAGATTCCACATATAAGAATTAACATGAGGCATTTATCTTTCTGGGCTCAAGTTCCCACACATATTCTTAAGATACAGGAAATATCATGAATATGGAAAAGAAACAATGTGGGAGACTTGTAAACACAGAAGAGGACAGTGAAGCCCTATCTTTCAGGCAAGACCCAGCTAACACAGCCTTATTCCAACCACACCTAGAGCTGCTAGCAATGGATATGCATGCACAAGACCAAGCCTATCAATAGAAAATCATGAACTGAAGAACCTACTCCTTCCCCTGGCTACTGACAAAGTCTGGAGAAGCAGTTAAGGAGAAATGATATGTCAATAGAAAGAAAGAAGATCAAGTAGAAATGATATATCAATAGGAAATATTCAGGACATGTTATATACAACACAGAGGAAAGTTGAGGACACATGCAGAAGGCAGAGAGACTTATTCAGATTAGAAAACATACAAAGCCATGTGGAGAGAAAATTTTGATGGATGTTGACTGAGGTTTTTGTGCTGTCTGGTTCCCACAGTCGTTAAATCCCAAAGAAATCACACAGAGGTCTACATTAGTTATAAACTGATTGGCCCATTAGCTCAGGCTTCTTATTAACTCTTATAACTTATGTTAGCCCATTAGTCTTGTCTATGCTAGCCATGTGGCTCGGTACCTTATTTAGCGAGGCAGTCACATCTTCTTCTTCTGTGGCTGGGTCATGACTGCAGAATCAAACTTCCCTCTTCCCAGAATTCTCATTGCCCCACCTCTACCTCCTGCCTGGTAACTGCACCTATACTTACTGCCTGGCTACTGGCCAAGGAGCATTTATTTAAAATATAATTGACAGGGTACAGACCATTATCCCATAGCAGATGTATAGTCTGTGTGGTCTGAATTAGAGTTTGTGATCAAGATAGAAGATGATGGCATTAACACTGATATTTTTTGAGATATATGTTTCATGTATAGTCTCTTTCTTGTGATTGCTTTTTTTAAACACTATGTATTACTGAAAAGAGAAGTAGTAATTCAGGAAAATAAGGACAGTGTATGACATCTTATCAAAAAGCATATGAAGTTCTGGCTTTTCCAAAATTCTATTTTGGTCATTGTTAATGATATAGACCACTAATTCTCAACCTGTGGCCCATCACTCTTTAAGGGTTACATGTCAGATAATGTCAGACATTTACATTATATTTCATAACAATAGAAAAATTATAATTGTGAAGAAGAAATGAAATAATTCCATTTTTGGAGACAGCACAAGGTGAGGAGCTGCATTAAAAAGTCACAAAAGGTTGAGAACCATTGATATATACACAAAATCTTACTAAAGGGATAGTTACTTGGGACTGAGAAATGCTGGTGCAAGCCCCACTGGAGCAATATGGGAAGCAATCTTTCTACTCCCAAATGGAGCCTTAGGCAGAAAAATTATCCATAACAGAATCAGGACGATGGACAGACAATATTAGCTTTGACCAGGAAAGATATTTCTGTTTTTGAAGTAAACTGTTATTAAGATAAGACTTTGGCGTTATGAAGTGAAAATTCTTAGTCAGAAAATCTCATAAAGGTACTGGTTACTACCGCCTGAAACAATGTAAAAGCTTAATAAAAATTTGAGGGATTAAATAAAGGTCTGGAATTGCTGTGAGGTACATAATAGAGTAAAAAAAATATCAACTGTCCTGAGGAATCAAGCATGAATGTAAAGATGAAAGAAATTACGGTTTCTCTGAAACTCTATGATAGATATAAAATCATAATATGGAAGGTACGTAATTTGTAGTTTTAAAAGGCAATAATAATTGTTTATATCTTTCATGGAATTATATAATATGATGGTGCCCTTTATCTCCTCAACTTGCTGAGATGAAAGATATCAAATTATGTGAAATTTATATTATAGAATAGGAGTTCCTGAGGTCTACAAAGATATTTTGTCCAAAAAAAAAAAAAAATGACATGAAAAACCAAAAAAAAAAAAAAGATATCTTGTCTATAGAGGCCCTTCACATGCCCAATTAGCATACGTAGGTACCAAATAGCTAGCTGGGTAATGGTGGTATACCCCTTTAATCCCAGCACTTGAAAGGCAGAGGCAGATGTATCTCTGTGAGTTTAGGGCCCGCCTGGTCTACAGAGTGAGTTCCAGGAAAGTCAGAACTGTTTTGCAGAGAAACCCTGTCTCAAAAAAAAAAAAAAAAAAAAAAGTACAAACTAGAAGATATACAAGTACACATATTAACATGTGACTCTTCACGGGGCAGTAAGCACTCATGATAGATACACTACCAAAATCTGTTTTTTGCATCGCAGAGATCGGGTATTCTACTTCTTAAATATATGACTTATGTATGTTTGTATGTATGTATATGTACACATGTATACATACTATTATTAGAACATCACCTAGCTGCCAACCTAAGATTAGTACTGGGAAATATTCCTTGCATGTTTTTCCTCCAAAGTGGCTAGAAGTTATTGTGAAGAGAAAATTATATCTCTAGTATTCTCTAAAAAAAAACTATTACATTACAATATTTTAATACCTAGGTGTTACATAATGAGCTAAAAATATGTACAGCAGACAAATCCACAAAAAAAAAAACCTACTTAATTTCCACATTTCCATGGTTACATCATGGCCACAATGAAAGGTGCAAGTTAAAAATGGATTCTTTTCATTAAAACCACACAACAGGAGATGGCAATTAACCAACTGAAGAGAAGGCTAATGAATTTAGAAAAAAAAAAAGTAGGCTATTTCTCTATTTTTTTTTCTGTAAACATTTAGGAGAAAAAATTACAAATAAAGTGTTCAATGTATTTTAGTCAATGTCAAGATAACTTGAACAAGTCCTTGATCTTAAACGTTCAAACTTCATTTCTTGACCAGATTGACTAGGAGAGAAACCACCTAAGCCACCAAGTTTTGTTTTGATTACTGAGGTCACATAAACCCTATCTGGTAAACAAGACTGTGAATCTTAATCACTGAATGACAGAAGAAAACTACAAAGCGAAAAGGACTAATTAAAATTTATGTAAGCACAAAAGAAGATTAATAATTAAAAACATAAAATGAAACTTCCGCTACTCAACTGAGAGGGTGATTAGTCAGGATTGGACGAATTCTTCTTAAAGGCACACGCTTGTTTGCCTGAACTCTTTCATTCTATGGCAAGAAGGCATAGAATCCAGAAACTGAAACTCATGTCAGTCATTCAGAGGTTTTGATTGAACAAGGCTGAACAGCTGCATATTTGGATGAGTGCCTGGCTTTGTAATTCACTAGCTGGAAAGAGATGCCCCATTAGCTGTTATCCTAAGCATCGAGAACATTGATTCATTATGCGTGCCAGATAGCCTGTACTTGTTTAGGTTACATTTATCTTATCATCTAAGATTATGTTGATTTTATTTAGATTACACCCAAATAAAGGATAATTAAACTTGTATGTGACAGGAAAGAATCTACTGTTAGATGATTCTGGAAAAAAAAAAGTGAAATTAACTCCCTGAATAACCTTCAAGGCACAGAGGGAGTTTTGTGTGCACAGAAAGGTCTGTGTCAAACCTCTGTTACTAAGTAGCTTCCCGAGGAATGCTGTGCCATTTGACATGTGTGCCTCAGTTTCCTCAGTCATAAAACAAGTTTAAAATATGTTCTTTTACATATTCCTAGATACATTGACAAGATCAATGGTTAATTATTGGTTACAAGTTCATAGCCAGAACCTGGAAACAACCTAGATGCCCTTCAATGGAAGAATGGATGAAGAAAGTATGGAATATATACATATTAGCGTACTACTCAGCAGTAAAAAACAAGGGCTTCTTGAATTTTGCATACAAATGGATGGAAATGGAAAACACTATCCTGAGTGAGGTAAGCCAGACCCAAAAAGAGGAACATGGGATGTACTCACTCATATTTGGTTTCTAGCCATAAATAAAGGACATTGAGCCTATAATTAGAGATCCTAGAGAAGCTAAATAAGAAGGAGAACCCAAAGGAAAACATATAGGCATCCTCCTGAATATTAACCTTCATCAGGCGATGAAAGGAGACAGAGACAGAGACCCACATTGGAGCACCAGACTGAAATCTCAAGGTCCAAATCAGGAGCAGAAGGAGAGAGAGCACGAGCAAGGAACTCAGGACCGCGAGGGGTGCACCCACACACTGGGGATGTTCTATCGGGAACTCACCAAGGCCAGCTGGCGTGGGTCTGAAAAAGCATGGGATAAAACCGGACTCGCTGAACACAGCGGAAAATGAGGACTACTGAGAACTTAAGAACAATGGCAGTGGGTTTTTGATCCTACTGCATGTACTGGTTTTGTGGGAGCCTAGGCAATTTGAATGCTCACCTTACTAGACCTGGATGGAGGTGGGTGGTCCTTGGACTTCCCACAGGGCAGGGAACCCTGATTGCTCCTTGAGCTGACGAGGTAGGGGGACTTGATTGGGGGAGGGGGAGGGAAATGGGAGGCAGTGGCGGGGAAGAGACAGAAATCTTAAATAAATAAATAAATAAATTTAAAAATAAACAAGTTCAGACGCTGCGGTCAAAATCATGTGACTTGAATGGTAATTTGTACGGATATGATAAATGTAGTCGTGATTCAATTTCCTCATTGGCAAATTGTTGCTATCCCAACATCTGAGTAGTAAGTAACACTGTGGTTGCTCAAAAGTGGTTGGCACACTCCAAGCAGCCAACAGGCAAACATTTGAAAAGTTCATAGAAAATATGATCAAGGTAACTATTTATGTCACTTTGAATGACAGCTTGTATATGTATAAATATATTTGTGTGTGTGTGTATATATATATGTATATATATATATACATATTTCTGCCTCTACTTACTTTTATATTCTTTTCTCTCTTTCCTTCATTTCTTTTGATAGATATACAGAGATTAGCTAAAACTCCCCATGTATCACCCAACTCTGTACCAGAGATCAGACTGGTAGCTAAATTTCACATAGCACATGTTTCCTCTAGTGCACAGTGACTGGAAGGTTCATCCAAAATAGACCAATTGAAAATTTCAAATATAACCAAGATTCTAGGCATAGCTCAAAATAATAGAACACCTGATAGTCCCTTGTACACATGGCCTCAGCCTGCTGAAATGTGTGAGTGGGACCCCTCTACAATGACTACACACTCTTCACTGTTATACGATGTCTAACATCAAGGCACATGATCAGTAACTATTAATACTAATTTCATCATACTTTTTTTTCCTTATAGCAAATAAGTAATTCTCTAGACGAAGTCCTCTACAAAATCTGGGATGATAAAGTATACCTCTTGGCTATAAATAAAAAGCATAAAAGCATGTAGCAATCATTTCCGTAGATTAGAAGTATTTGAGGCTATTAAAAACACTATTCATAAGACTACATAGTTCAATAAAAATTCAAAGATCAAACTCATCTGTGTCCTGGCATCCAGATCAAGAAGCAGAATGTTCCTAGCACCCCAGATGCTCCTCTGTGCTTTCTTCCAATCACTGTTCCCACGAGGATTCTGCTAGTCTCAGTTCAAATGTCAACGACTCGTTTTGTCCGTTTAAATGTCAGGAAATAGGATCACAGCATTCTTGTATGTCTACACTTCTTTTTGCTTAATGCTTGCTTGGGAGGTCTGCCCGCGTGGTTACATGCAGCTGTTAATCCTACTGATACATTTTACCTTACTATCGAAGCTTATTCATATCACTTTCAACTTCATTTTCCTGCCTGAAAGCTGTTGGCCACTGAGTATGCTCCCAGATCCAGACAAGAATCTTGTGTTAAGAAACATCTCTACCTCCAGTTCTCCTGAGACCACAAAACCTCCTGGACCTTCTACAGTCTTTGAATTCTCTAACATAAAAGATTTGAAGTTTCAAATGAGCTTCTTCATCCATGTATAGATGAAGTCATTCAAAGCCTTACTTTTACTCATCTCCAAATTCTTTTCTTTCCAAGTTTTGCTTCATTTTAAATATTCCTGAAACATCTTGAACAACAACAACAAAAAAAAAAGGTGCTTTGTCTGCTCTTTGGGGAAAGAAGACAGTGTTCAGATTTCACAGTGGCTTTGAACAAAAGCAAAGCATTGGTACTTAGGGAAAATAACTCTTCTGCTATGCTCTGAATGAGATAATATTTGTGCCAAATATATATCCATATTCTTGCAAATGGCAACCATCATTAATTAGTCAACACGTTTCAGTAGAAAATCAAATAGGTACTTCCTAACTACAAACTTATAATATGATCAGACATTTAACAGTTAAATAAAACTTTGTGCTATATAGGATTTATAATGTATTTTAAGTGCTCTTGGGGGAAATTGAAATATTGTAATTTAAGGTAGTATTTTGGCAACAAAGATTCTATTTGTTCTCAACCAAGAATTGTTTCTTTGGGAATACTCTATTTCATATTTTCTCTGGAGGTTTTTCAACAAGCTTTTAAAACAGATGCTGAGCTAGAAACCAATCCAAGAAATAAAGAAAGCCAGGGGAAAAATAATAATAATAGACAGTGGTACTTGATTGTTTCCCTGATCAGGGCATCCTCCTGAGTGACAGGTAATTCATCTTCTGTCAGTTTCCATTGCCTAGAGATCATTCCAAGCATTGTTATCAGCAAAACCTCCACAAAGTGAAGGATTCCCAAGCAGGAAACCAGATGTGATGAGGTCAGGCCTTGCATGTGATGGGGTATTTGGGTTAATGATGATTGATACCATATCACATTTCATAAAGCACATACTTGCCAAATCAGGTGTTTTTGCTGTCACAGAGGAGCTGTTGCTAAATGCACATACAGCAAACCACCAAGGTCAAAGAGGAAAGATTGGACAAAAGAGCCTACCGTCCTTAGGAAGGGGCAAAATAAAACAAAATAACAGTGTACTCATCACAGAAAAATTGTGGAAAATCCCTTCAGACATCTGTAGTTCGTCTAGAATTTCAAAAACAGCTCAAATTTTCCAAAACTGTAGTAAACACATGGTTTCAGTGTGCTTGCTTGTTTTGAAGTTTTATTATTTAACTTCATTTCTACAGATTAATATCTAAACTTTTGCTTACTATAATTACATTATCAGAATCAACATTAAAATGGTAAACATTACCTTTTTAAAACATGTTTAGATATTAGTGGTGGGGAAAAAAAGCACAAATGCAATTGTACACAACTAAATACAACATTTCATGCAATTTTACCCAATTGTAGATAATATTTTATCACCACTCCAGTGCAAGAAGTATTTTTTATTTTATTTTACATGATAAGGTATTTTTGGACTAGAAGAAAACAGTTGCCAAAAACTAGCAAAAGGTGAACTACCTCTTCATAAAAATAAATCTTTCAAAAACCCTTATGCTGTTGTTTTGAGGTTTGATGTTTTCAAATAAAAAAAAAAATGAATGCTTTGCCTAACCTAAAACAATCTGGGAAAAGGGTAACATTAAATTGTTGCACTTATAAGGCTCTTAAAATGTTGTGCATCTACTGACATCCTCTCAACCTCTCTAAAATAAGATTTCACATAAAGCTTTAGTTGATCTGGTGTAAGATGTTAACATTTTGAGTCTACAACTTCTGCCTTATACTCACTGTTTAGATATACTTAGGGAGCTATGCAAATAGCAATGGTAGAGTGCTTGTTTAGCAAAAGTAAGGCCTTTGGTTTGATTTTTGGTACCATTAAAAGAAATGATGTAATTGAGAGTAGAACTCGTTCAGAATGAGCAGGTGCTAAGTGAAAAATTGAATATCATTGCCAATAGTAGATTGGGAATTATTCACCTAATAAAATATAGAGGTATAATCATGCATTTGCATGCCAACTTGACCAAGTCACTAGGCAGATATTCAGTTAAAATATTATTTCTGGTTCTGCGTGTTAGGGAGAATAGTATTTGAATTTAAGAAACTGGGTAAAGCAGTTAGCCTTCTCCAGCAAAGGTGGGCATAACCTATCAAACAAAAGTAGGAAGAAGAAAAATCATTCATTCATTCGTGCATACATGCATTCATTTCCTCCTTCTAGTTATAAAATGGAGATACTGGTTTTCACTTGTTCTTACATACCTTTGAGTCTCTTGGTTCTTTATCTACAACTAGAACTGTACCACCAGTTCTCCTGGACTGTCCACTATATCTGACTTTGTGATACACCACTGGCTATCCTGGGGCTTTAGATTCTAGAATCATGGGACTAGGCATTTCTTCTTCCTGCATCCATAACTACCTACAACATCCTCTTCTTGTTGCATATGTTCTCTGAGGACACTAAGATTAACTGGGGAGACTAAAAAGTTATCTGTTGACAAAAATGTGTAAACATGTAAAATGACTTTGGAAGTAGGTAACTGGTAGAAGCTGAGAAAGTTTGGAGGTGTGACCTCCAAATGTAACCATCAACAGAAGGAAATGAGTGACATGTTATTAGAGAAATGAAAGGTAGAAATTCTTTTAGTAAAGCAACAGAGCCTTGAACTACAGCCCAGTGTTCTGTGGGAGGAAGAACTTGAAAGAAAGAAAATGGGATACTCCTGGAGGACACACACAAACAACATGTGGAAGTGAAGTGGTTGTCTTTTGCACAGTGACTGACATTACTCAAGCAGAAGCAGAAGAAAAGAGTTGAAGAAAGTATTATTCAACAAAGCTGTTAAAGTACTGAACATTTTCTTACCCTTGTGTTTGCAAGAGAACAACAGTATGTGACTGACTGATGATTTTGTATGGAAAGGTGTTCAAGAAGAAACTTTAGACCCTCACAAACACTATCAGAGAAGTTCTAGATAATATGAATGAATAATGGGAATGGGCATGAATTTTTCTATGAGAAACGATACTGAAAGACTCTGAATGTGATTCAGAAATCATCAGAACTTCCCACCACAAACTCAGAAAACATAGGCTGCCTCTGCCTTTCTCTAAAGACCAGGGCTTTCCTCACCTTTTGTTGCAGGGAGGCTGCTTGGTTGTTCCTGACTGCTTAGACCCGAAATAATCACACCAAAACTATATTATTTAAAACACTGATTGACCCATTAGTTCTAGCTTCTTATTTGCTAACTCTTACATATTAATTTAACCTATCTCCATTAATCTGTGTATAACCACATGGCAGTTGCTTACAGGCTAAAGTTCTGGCGTACATATCCAGCGGTGCTACATGGCTTCTCCCAGACTCTGCCCTTCTTTCTCCCAGCATTCAGTTTAGCTTTTCCTGCCTAAGTTCTCCCCTATCAACAGGCCAAGTCAGTTTCTTTATTCACCAATGGTTTTCACAGCATACAGTGGAGACTCCCATATCACCTTCCCTTTTCTGTTTAAATGAAAACAAAGGTTTTAACTTTAACATAGTAAAATTGCATATAACAAAACGGGTATCAAGCAAGAATTACAGTTATATCTATTTTATCTTTTATCATATTTAAAGAAAACTATATTGTCACTATTTATTTTTTAACTACATCAAAGACTCCAGAAGATATAATATTACCAAAGTAAACAGGAAGTACATAAGCAACTTCCAAAACTCTAGAATTGACAGAGACATCTCACTGTCTAGACAGTCACCTGAAGATCTTCTGTATTATTGGGGCATCCATCTTCAGCCTACAAGCCCATACTATCCAGCAGACTTTATCACAAAGCTGGAAATTCCAAAGACAGTTCTGACTATATTGGCAGTTTGTCAGTCACATTTTTCTGTGTCCTGCAGATTGTCTAGCAAACTCTTTCATGAAGCAGGAACCCTGAACGATGATCTCACCTTTAGTCAAGTTCAGCAATCATTTCTCTGTGGGTTCTGAATGTCCAGGTCATTAAGCAGTTGAGGTAAAAGAAGTTTCTTGCCCAAATGGCTAACCAACTCCATAAGGAGCCTCTTCGATGCCCATCTTCCTCTTGAAGTAATTGGTGCTGCCAGAAGCAGATGTGTCTTACTGCCATGAAAAGTTCTAAATTCGTAAAACACTTTAAATGCCATATTCTGTAGTCTTTGAAAGATTTGAAGAATTCCTATCCATCTGAAATACATCTCTGTACATCTAGAAAATTTAACTAACGACTACAAGCTTGACTATTATAGATGTCTATCTATATTTCTTAATTATACATTACATTTTTAAATGAGCTGCACAAACACAATACCTTAAGAGCAGAAACCAAGATCCATGCCAATGCAAACCTCTATAGCATATCCCCTTTTAAATGTAAGCAAACATTTATAAACAATATTTGGAAATATGGATATGGGTGTAGTTCTTCTCCAAACTTCTTTGCTGTTTATTGAGTGAAGTAATTTTTGAGGGGTGTTCAAGGCAAGATTTCAGGGGTCTAGTTCCATCAAATAACATTAGTCTGGAAGTATTCCACAGATTCTCATCCTCTGTGGAAACAAAAGAAGAATCTCTTTTCCAAAGCAATATATCCTTAGATCCATATTTTTAAATCAAGATACCTCTTAAGTATATATGTTGGCTTAGCTTAGCAATCCCCAGAATCAAATGTCTATCTGCAGCCAATAGATTCAAAGAAAATACAGTAGTATACATAAGCTAGACTGTCTTTGAATATTCTATCATTTGTAGCTTATTTTTCTTTACTCCTTTTACTCTATGACTGTCCGTATTCTGTCTCTTTAAAGACTTTGCCCTTTTTTTAAACCATTTACTTCTTTTTATTACTCTCTATACTCTTTTTCTTCTCTCTCCCAAGCCTACGTACATTTTTAAAACACACTGTGACCCATTTAGAGGTCTCTTCCATCTGGATTTGTCTTTATTGCATATTTGTAATCCTTTCTGACCAGAAGTGCTTCTTAAAATGCCAAGCCCTTCTTATGAACTTAAGCAGTACCCTTGCTAGGGGAAATATGGCACTGCCTGCTTGCCCCACCCAGCCCAGCATGGCAGAGCTGTTCACTGCCTCTGAGAGTCAAGTACATTGCTCCATTTTCAGGTATGCAGTGGGTCTATGTTGTCATTAAACAAGTTGTAGAAATCTGTTCACAAATACCATTTAAATGCTTGGCCTCCTGAAAGAGCCAAAGATCATGCTGGCAGCATGGCCCAGAAAGCCTCAGTTTTAAAACCAGTTGCAGATTTTTTTCTGCTACCTCTGAGTCAGGAAAATCTCTCTTAAAGGATCTGCAGCACACCACCAGCAAATAGTAAGAAGCTGTGTTGAACTCTGCATTTTTGTGTCTAGAATTCCTTTTCAAGCCCTCTCAGGTTTTAAATGGATTTTAGTTGGCCACATGGTCACCAATTTGTTGGCAGATCACTTTTGTTTCCCAGCCACTTAGCCCCAAAATAACCATACCAAAACTGTATTAATTAAATTACTGCTTGGCCCATTAGTTCTAGATTCTTATTGGCTAACTTTTACATGTTAATTAAACCCATCTTTATTAATCTGTATATTGCCACATGGCAGTGGCTTACCAGCTAAAGTTTTGGTGGTCTGTCTCCTGCGGGGCTAACCGGCTTCTCCCTGACTCTGCCCTTCTTTGTTCCAGCATTCAGTTTAATTTTCCCTACCTATCTAAGTTCTACCCTATTAACAGGCCAAGGCAGTTTCTTTATTCATCAATGGTTTTCATAGCATAAGCATACAGAGAGGAATCCCACATCAACCTTTCTTATAATCTTATTTTCATTTTTTTTTTTTTTTTTGGTTTTTCAAGACAGGGTTTCGCTGTGGCTTTGGAGCCTGTCCTGGAACTAGCTCTGTAGACCAGGCTGGTCTCGAACTCCCAGAGATCCGCCTGCCTCTGCCTCCCGAGTGCTGGGATTAAAGGTGTGTGCCACCATCGCCATGTATTGGAAATCTTGAAACAAATAGTTCCAGGCAAGTCAGGAGGAACTGCAGTGAGGGAATTGAAACAGAGCCACTAAAGAGAACTGTTCACATTCATTCAGCAAAGATTGGATTTTATATTTTCAACTTCAACGTTTGAGGGCAGATCTAATAAAATATAGTAATAAAAGCACATACTTATTTATGTCTTGGGTATTCTCAGAGAACCGGGGAAAAATGCTTTCCAGAATCAGAGTTCCACTAGGGCATGGAGATGGCCCTACCATGTACTTGGTCTTGAAGCATCCAAAACATAGGAAAACATAGTATGAAACTAAAGAATAATATATTTGAGTCTTAATATGCAACAGCATTTGGCTGATAAGTACTGAGCTTGCTTGGAACTTGTTACCCCTTTCTAATGTTAATGTCTCTATATTGGGTTAGGAGTAAGTATCTTTTCTTATGCCTACCCTAGCATTTTACTAGGAAGTCTATAGCTACTTACTTCAGGATGTAATTAATTTTGGAGGAAGACATGATGTTGAAGACCACAGTCAGTACCTTTTGAGAAGAGAGGATTGTGGTGATAGGTTTGTTTTTACTATAACAAATAAAGCTTGCCTGAGGACTAGCATGTAGAGCAAGCCACTAGTTAGCCACAGAAGGCAGGCAGTGGTGGCACACACCTTTAATCCCTGCACTCAGGGGGCAGATGCAGATAGACCTCTGTAAGTTCAAGAACACCCTGGGTGACACTAGTCTCAAAGAGAAACAGAGCTAAGTAGTTTGGGCTCACACCTTTAATACCAATACTTGGGTGATGTGGGAGGTTCTTCTGTCTATATGTTGCTTTTATTGGTTAATGAATAAAGAAACTGCTTTGGCCTATAGCAAGGCAGAACTTGGCTAGACAGGGGGAATTAAACTGAATTCTGGGAAAAAGAAGGCGAAGTCAGGAGATGTCATGTATCCCCACCAGAGACAGACACTCTACAGAACTTTACTTTACTGGGTAAGCCACAGCCACGTAGTGATACACGGATTAAAGGAGATGTGTTAGTTTAGGATACGAGTTAGCCAGAAATATGCTTAAACTATTGGCCAAACAGTATTTCAAATAATATGGTTTCTGTGTGATTATTTCAGGGCTGAGCAACTGGGAACTAACTAGCAACCTCCTATAACAAATTGGTGCCCAACATGTGCTAGCTATAATATTTGGAAGTCACAAACCTTTAATCCCAACACTAGGGAGGTGGAGATAGGAGGGGACAGGGCTAGGCAAAGTGAGGAATATAAGGCAGGATGAGATAGAAGCTCAAACCCTTCAATCTGGAGATCTATAAAGACAGGATTGCCCTTCAGGTCTGAGGATTTGATAAAGGTAAGATCTCGTAACTGGTTGCTCTACTTCCCTGATCTTTCAGCATTTACCCCCATATCTGACTCCAGATTTTTATTATTAAGATTACTTAGAACTCTCTCTACAGAACATGAGGACACTTTATCTCCTCACTCTGTAAGGACACAGAGAAACTTGCCATCTTTAAGATGTGTTTCACCAAGAATCTGGTGAAATCATTTGGGACTCTTCACAGTCTCTAAATTATGAGGAAAAAAAATCACATTAAGCCACATAGCCTTTGCTATTTATTTAGATAGCAATCCAAGCTAAAAAAAAAAAAAGACTCCCACAAAGGCAGTGGGAACAACTAGTGGTTATTAACCACCCTCTAATAGCTGGAATATACAAAAACTGGGGACACTGGGGACTTAAACACTCACAAAGAGTGAACATAATAATTGCCAATTTTCTTTCATGTTTTTTTTTAAATCTTAAAAATAATCAACTGGCCAGGCAGTGGTGGCACATGCATTTAATCCCAGCACTCAGGAAGCAGAGGCAGGCGGATCTCTGTGAGTTAGAGGCCAACCTGGTCTACAAAAACTAGTTCCAGGACAGGCTCCAAAACTACAGAAAAACCTTGTCTCAAAAAAAAAAATCAACTAATAATAAACAACTAAAACATTTGAGTCCTTTAATGTGAGTATTCTGGCCAGGTAAGTCATGAGAAAATTCAAACAACAAGGGAGGGCATGAAGACAGTTATATGCATTTATTTACCAAAAGACTGAATTTCTTCTTTTGGATTTCATGTTTTGGGTGCAAATGTATTGATCAAATCATACACACTGCTCTTCTTAGTATGGGGCAGTACCTGGTCAGCATCCTAATTAACAAAATATAAGTAGAAATAGCTCACTCATTGAGATAATATAACCAAATGGTTATAGTTACACTCTGCAACACAATGCTATTTTACAGGAATGTAGTATAGTTTTCTTCAGCTAGTGTACAAACTAAAAGATTTTCACATTTTCATACATATATACCAATGAAGTTTAAATATATTTTCCCACATTACTGTCTTTTGTGCCCTACCTCCTTCTATTCATTCCTTTCCTAACCCTAAATAACACCATTTTTACTTTCATTTTATTTATATACATATATGATATGTATATAACTATATATTTCACATGATATGTTTCTATATTGGAGAAAGAGAATTAAATCATTTGTTTTATCACAGCTTCCAATATCCTGAGTAGGTCCTCTGGAGAAATTTTAAAAGATTATATTCACAACTAGTACCAGAACTGAAAGTACAAAAAAAAAAAAAAAAGGCTTTTGAGTCTTGCTCAGAAATCTCTGATAGACAAGAATCCAAAGTACAAAAGCAGAAAAAGAAGAATGCTCATAGTCTTCTGCCAGAGGCATGTGGGGGAGGAATGAGACTCTTACTTTCTTATTGCTTAGGGTAAAATTGCTCCAACCTGGAGGCAACATGAAAAATGGTGGAAAGGGCTTAGCCTGGAGAGTAGCCCGAGACTCATTCCCTTCTGAAGCTTTGTTTTTCACAATGGCATCTTTGTTACCTTAAAGCAGGCAAGCGCAATGCCTCCACAAACAGCATCTTCAGAGTGTGTGATTTTCTTTACTAGCTTCAGATGCGTCCTAAGGCATTTGCCTCTCTGAACATAGAAGAATTCTGCATCACTGTACAAAGCAAATGGTATGGCATTTATAGCAGAAATCTAAGTTGAACACAAATTGTAGCAAGGCATTTGTTCAGCATTCTGAAAAAAAGAGAACATGATAAGCTGTGTAGAAGGAAATTATTCAGTGTTTTCAGCAATAGAATCTATGCTAACGTAAAGGAAGATATGCATGAGACTCGGAGTCAGGATGAGAAAGAACAGAAAACTATTCTACTTCGTACTGTTCACAAGAGCATATCAAAACCTCCCAACAACAGTACAGAGAAAGGACTGATTTACATATATGTAAAATATATATAAACTACTATATATCTAAAGTAAGAGCCATAAATGGTGCATCACTTGTAGATGGTATGCAAATATGCATATCCAAGTAAGAATTTAAAATTAAAATACCTAAAAATGATACTTACGTCAAAACCATTACCTTAAGACTTAATAAAGTCTTGATCAAACCACTAAAGCTTTTAAATTTTAACATTGCTTTACAAATTACAATTCCTTCTATTAGTTTAATGCCCATAAGCCTATATAATAGCATAAATAAGATATGATCAAAATTATTAGTTCTAGTCTTTTCACTGCTTAAGTTTAACTGGACTTCTCAAATATGTAACTTCTATTGTTAATATCTGCAGTTCACTGTGATGCATATGTGTGTGCAATATACTCAGGCAGGCATTTGACAGGGGTTTCATTCTCCTGGCCTTTCAACCTCAAAAACTGTGACTTTAACAAATTTATTTTCTTTATAAAATACTTATTTTTCCTGTGCTTTGTTATAACATCAAAAAATAGAGTAAGATAGAAAATATTATCAAATTTAGCATTGATTTCAAAAAAGTACTTTGGGTTGAAGAAATAAATTAGTTACTGGTAACTATAAGACATCAAAAAATATAGTAATAAATAAGCTACTTAGCACTGCTGTGTGCAAAGGAAAGCTAGAAGAAGAAACTTTGAACTTAGGATTGACAAGAGGTTTGAAGACAAAAATGGCATGGTGGAAATGATCTACTTCTACTGAGGAGTTTTGTAAGAGAAGCATCAATACTGAACATGGCAATATTGGTGATTATAATGATGAGCAGAGAAGGCATGAGGCTGTGCTGCTAGCTGGCCAGATCATCTCAGACAGACTTGATCCAGCAAGCACTGAGCATATGGTGGCCAGTAGTGTGCAACGTGGAAGGGCAGTCTATGAGTTCAAGGGCAGTGTGATAGCATTCGGGTTTTGATCTTGGAAAAGGGCCCTCTCATAACCTGAGGGAGCTTCAAGTCAAATTCATTGGAGCAGTTCATCACTGTGTGAAACCTTCCAGGAAATTGAAAACCTAAAGAATCATGTGTAGACCCTGATTCTAATGTCTCTGCTGCTGAGATTTTTCCGTTGTTCTTTTCTAATATTAACAAACCTTTTGCCTGGTATTTTTATTTATATGTCTCACCATGTGGCTGGCATTGTTTTGAATGCTTTACAAATATGGCCTCATTTTATTCCTGTTGCCTGCACTATAAAGTGAGGACATTGCAGCTGTATTAATTTACGACCAAGACATGGAATTCTGTCTGGAAGGTAGTTTGTTTTCAGAGCTGAGACATCAAGTTCCGCACTCATCTGTTTCTTTTATAGAAGAGTGTGTGTAAACAGCCATTGTTACACTGTCAGGTGGAAAGCCTGCCATCTTGTTTCCAGATGGATGATTCAGGTCACGTGAAGAATCACACATCTACTTTTAATTTGGACTCTTGGTTCCTTTACTTTTTCTAACATAGAATTACAAGCAAGCAGCACTAGCACTGTGCTGTTCCCAGTCATTTGTCTTTAAACTAATAGTAGATGCCATCATCATCTGTTGACATTCCTCAGCTTATGAAGAGGTTCCATCCCCATAAAGTCGAGGTAAGTCAGAAATATAGTCACAATGATATTAGGTACATGTAAGAAATAGCAGAATGAAATCCAGTATTTTATATAATCTATTCATGGCAAGTGGGAAAAGCAAAAAAGTGCACTCTAGCGCACAGTGTTACTAAGTTATACCAACCCATTGGATTGGCAGCACTGTATGCTGGAGGAAGTTGTTTGCCTCACTAATCATAGGGTGACTAAGAATTGCAGCTGGTTGACATTGCAGAACTTGGCAAAAGACTATTGTTGCACTTAACACAAGGCTAAGATATCAAAATTCAACAATAGTTTCTAATGAATGTGTATCTGTTTTCCATCATGATGAAGTTTTAAAAACTGTATAGATTTCAAACTTCAATATTATAGTGTATATTGAAAGATAGATGGATAGATAGAAGATAGATAGATAGATAGATAGATAGATAGATAGATAGATAGATGGAGATATTGAAAACAAAATGTTTTTGCTCTACTTCCCTCTAGTGGATAAGATTCCTACCTGCTCCCTAGCTTCTTTCCGGGGTTACTTTCTCAGTAGTCTGGTAGGGGTGTCTTTGAATACAGCTCATGTAGAAATACCTTCCTAATGTTAAAGTTGCAACCTCAGCTTTCCTAGTCCAAAAAAACTTATGGTCTATCTCACTTCCACTCCACTTGTTCTTTGACCTCAAAATGCCTGGAGTCCCTTGATTTGTTGTGTAAACCATTCGAACATGCCATTTCCACCTTTATCTTCTTCCTTACCTATTGGGGTGAATGTGACAGCCATCCTGCTACTGTCCTCAATTTCTATTCATTTGCATGTCTGTAGTTCTAGGTCATGAATTAGGATCAGTAAAACAAGCCCAAGCATAAGGAGATTCTCTACCTTACTCAGATTTCTTATGATTCAGCCATACAAATTATGAAAGTTAGATGAGTGGATGGTACCATTTCTAAAGTGTATGAACCATTTTCTAATGGCTTATGGATCTACCTCCTTCATCTTCTCATCTTAAGTCATAACTCGAACTTTGCCCCCATCTAAGACACTATGGAGAGGAACTTTATCTATAAATGCATCTGCTTTATAGCTTAAATGTGAATTGTCACTCACTTAGTCTCCAGTGGTGGCGCTATTTTGGAAGGTTGTTCAACAGTCAGATATAGAACCTAGCAAGTAGATACAGGTTCTTAGAAGCAAAGCTCCCGGTGCAGACCATGATCTCTACCTCCTGATCTGCTGAGATGTAACAGCCACAGTGCAAACTCTCCACTCCACAGCTGGAACCGCAAGCTCCCCCTTCACAGCTGAAGACACAGTCACATTGCAAGCTTCCCCTTCATAGCTGGAAACATAGCCGCTCATTAAATCCTATCTGACATGAAATTATGTCCAAATAAATTTTTCCTTATCTGGAGTGTGGTCGCAGCCATGAGGAAAGAAACTAAAAAACAGAACTTATACTCACCACCAAACACCTTCCTCTCCACGTCAAAGGAGGAACTTTGTTTTTATTTCTAAGACTTTTCTTTGGAATGCACTGCATCCCATCTCTCCTGCTTCCTCTGGGCTCATACCACAATCATCCGATTTTAACTTATATCAGCACCAGCTCCCATCCCATTGTTTGTATCCCACAGACATCCAAAGTCTAGCCAAACAGGAGACACAAACTCAAGCAGAAAGCCTTCCCCAGACTCTTCCTCTCTGGTGACTGCAGCTCTACACGGTATGGCCACTGTGCTCAGACACTAGTGCCAATTACCTGTCTAAAGCTGTGTAAAAGCTTGGCAACCCACTCACCTAACACTAACACCTAACCGTCGATGGATTCTTATTCTCCTCATCTTACACGTGAAAGACAGAATTGCTGAAAGTCCTGTGGAGGCATTTATGCAGATCCCTTTGTTTCTTTGATCTTTTACTAAATTACGTTGGAAATATCAAGAGCAGCCATTTCACTTCTGGTTAAATGCTTACTTTTGTTTCTAAGGTGTAAAATATTAAGTAGCTTTCCTCCATGCAGATTTTTAAAAATTATTTCACCATTTAAATTGTTCTGAGCTTTCTTTCCATATTTTCTGTTTCCATCACAATTTCAATCTGTACTCATTTGGTGACTGAAGTGCTTAAAGCTATAATCAAAATTGAAGCACATTAAATATGAATATTTTTCACTCAATACAAAAAATATTTTCATGTTTCCTTAAATTTTTAATATTCAATTTAACTTTTACAAACAAGAATATCAGTACTAAATAAAAATATCTAAGTCATTTTGAGATCTTTAATTCTGAAAAATTACTTAAATCTTAATAAAATGTTGCATAAAAATGCAAATTCACCAGAGTTTTACACTTAGTGTCTGTCTAGTTGTCAACATGAAGTTTCATAACATATTCATGAAAGTCATGGCTAATCACAGGCAAATACAAATTTGAGAGTAATAGGAATTTATTCTGTAAAGTGATTCAGACTCTACCACATATCTAGAATACCTGCTTTTTACATCTAGATTTTCCCAGTTCACCATGGTAAAACCCATAATTACCAAGCATTTAGGCACAGTTGCTTTTTCAAGAGGTCTGAAGAGATACTGACCTGGAGCATGTGTAATGCTTCTCAAAAGTAGAACTATTTTACATTACAGATACAGGGCTGGGTGAAAAATCCCATCAAGTAAGTGCTTATGATACTTAAGACACAGTGAAGCGCAGGACTCCAGATGATGGCCACTCATGCCTGAATTCAAAGAGTGGCCACCATAGAACCTAAGTGCCATTTAGAAAGCTGAAAACACATTTCTGGTATTACAAAACTTGTGGTTGGAACATACATCTGGCACACACTATTTTAACATACACATGCTTTACAAACGTTTATTTACAAATCTGGGAAAGGGTGTTTGTTTGAGGTTTTTTTTTTTTTTTTTTACCAAATTTATATTCCATTCAAACTGGAATTAGGTTTCAACTAGCTCCTGGCAGCCCATAAAGAGCCTATCTTTTGCCAAATAACAGAAACTATTGGTGCAAGAAGCGTGTCAAACCTAAGACAATTCATGGACCAAACACATGTAATACTGGACAGGTTCTGAGCAAAAATATCACCAAGTAATTTAAATGAGGGGATTTCTGAAGAAAATTGGATGTAAATAGCAAACTGGGGGTTATTACTAATGTAACATGCAAATTCCTCCTCTTTTTTTTTTTACTTTTTAATGCTTTAAATGAATAATTCCCAATAGCAGAAAAGAAAATCAAGAGCTCTTAACTACCAGATTTCCTGAAAGCTATTACTTGTATACAGCTGATGTATAAGGAAAAATGTTGCTATTAAACTAAATTTTAAGTAAAAGCACATTATAGTAGAAATAAGACTCTCCAGAGAGTAATTTTATAGGACCATTATTGCACGGTAGCTTGGGCAGTTGAACTCATATGAAACAAATGGCTCTATAAAACAAGTCCCAAAGTGGCCTATTGCTTAATTAAATTCATATACAAAACGTCCCTCTGCCTTGACACGTGCACATACATATATTAGATGTATTTTAAATTCTAGTCTGAAATATATGACCTCATAAAGATGCAAAGGTTTAGATACCACTTCAAAGCCAAAGAGCTACTTGGAGCAATATTTTACAAGGAGCTGTGACTTAATTCCTTTTTTCCCCCTTCCCCTAGCGAGAACTGTCTGTTTGATGCATATAATATGTTTAAGCTTCCTCTATGCCTGTAAGGACATTCCATAGTCTTGCAATGAATGCAAATACTTCTCACACCTTATCAAAGTGGAAGTGTTTCTAGAGAACCTGTGTATGAATGGGCAGACATGCATTTGCAACATCTACAGTCCAGTCACTCAACTGCAATGAATCTACTTAGAAAAATGTTAATTTAATGAATGCAAATAAATTAAGACATGTTTTATGACTTGAATACAAAATTGTTTTACCACACGGTATAACTCCATTATCCTGTTTCGTGAACTACCTCCATGTCAGTAACAGCCCTCAAGGAACAGACTGTAGCCCATTTTCTTCAATTGTCTAAAGCATCCTAAAGCCATCTTGTATTAAATGTGTTCAAAGAAGATAGAAACATGAACAAATAAGGAGACATTTGTCAAAGCATCAGTGATTGATTATGAGTTCTGGGGTTCCACAAATATTCTATCAGTTTCTAAATCGGAACCTGAAATGACTCATTTTAGCTTACGTATTTTTACCTGTTATCTAATAAAAACTTTAATAATGTTATTTAATTACTCCTCCAAAGAAAGAGGCGCATCAATATGTAAAATCTAGACAAGTCTAGGAAATTGTCAAATGTAGATAATAAATAAAAGCAGTTTTAGATACATAGGTGAGATGTTTTAGATTTGAGTGAAATCATCAAAAGAGAGAGGGTTGAAGAAACAATTCAGTGATTAAGAGCAAATTAAATATTACTCCTGCTAAGGGCCGTGTTCAGTTCTCAGGGCGCACATCAGGAGAATCTCAACCACCAACACTTATTTACAGCTCCAGGGCATCCAGTGCCCTCTTCTGGCCTGCTGATACAGCATTACTGAGATGCACAGATTCCCACACAGAAATACATGGACACATATAATTTAAAATTTTAACTTTGAATGAAATTTATTCCCCGACAATGCTGAAGCCTTTTGAGCAGCCCATATATGGTGGTTGTCTTGAACTTGGCCATATTGAGTTTCAGGGTGTAAGTCAATAAGGACGACTTACCAGGTCTCTTCCTCATAATTTAAAGTTTAAAATAGTCTTTCTTTTTTAAATGGAAATGGAGGAGGTGTGTGTTGTCCTACGTTTTACAACCCAAATCAAAATATGCCACGGATGTTACAGTGATGCCTCCTTCTTGTGTATTGCAAGGGTATGGCAAATCCCCAGTAACAAAACACATACTAACAAGAGAAAGAAAATAAGTTTAAATAAAGGTTTACATAACACAGGGGTCTTCAGAAATGAAGTTCCAAAGATTAAGTAAGACATAGTGCATATTCTTATGCCTGAGTTTGGTGAACAATGAGCAGTTATATAAAAGAATGATTTGTCAAGGAGGATAGGATATATATATGTAGGGTTAAGACAGCCCCTTTAGGGGGCGGGGTTTGCCTCGGGCGAATGCCTGCCAATAAATGGGCGCGCGGGGAGGCAGCTCGGCCCTTTTTTCCCCCCTACCTCCTGTACTACGCTGGAACTCTGGTTCTGTAAGTTTATCATTAAAGTGGTAAATATTCTTTGATATCTGCATTGCATTTATTTTGCGCGGATACATATATATATATATATATATATATATATGGATATATAGATATATGAATATGAAACTTAGTGAGACCTGTTTGCTCCACGTGTTCTTGGCCTCTTGGGTTCAGGACAATGAACTTACTTTCTTATGCTGAAGTTCAAACATTTTCTTTATATCATGCTTCAGAGGAGAAAAGGGAGAAGCTAGATTGAAGTTGTTGCTGTGTTGTGTTTTCCTAACCCTGTTTTGAGCTCAATAATGTATAAGAGCTATCATAAGAACTGTTAGAGCTCACAGCGAACGCCATGCACAGGCGCTGTGTCAGATGCTCTATACAATGTTCCATTTAATGCTCGTGATAAATTCTTACTTTCAATACAAACTTTTTATCCCCAAACTAGGTAAACTGAAATGGGAAGGTTGCCATTAGTTAAGAGGCTGTCCTATATTACATAGTGAGTGTTAGGCCAACCTGAGCCACAGTGTGAGACTTTGTAGCAAAGAATAAAACAGAACAAAAAGATAAATTGAGACGCTAAGATATTAAGCAATTCACTTGGAATCACACTTAATGAATGACAGCCTTGGTGATATGAAAGCCCATATTTTCAAGCTCTACATCCAAGCAGCCAGTTTTGACAGAAAATCATGTATCTTGTTCTGGGTCTGATTAGAACCTTGATAGTGACAACCTCAGACCCAGCAGAAGTAACTCTAAATTTAAGCAATGGATAGAAAGAACATGTTTTAAAATTAAATAGAATTACCATGCATAGGTAGAAAATGCTACCATGGATTATTCAATTAAATTTGAAATGCATTAGACCCTCACTATTTGACAGGGAGGCCTCAGAAGTCTCAATAATAACACAAGCAATTGTCATTCCTCTTAGTTATCCCCCAAAACTACATAGTAAGACTCTGTTGCTGAAGATACCTTATCCTTTGGCTATAAAACATAGAAAAATCTCAAACTTACCCTGCTGGTTAGCATCCATAGAGCTCAAAGCAGTGTGGTAGGGTGGAAAAGATGTCAGTGGACTTACTCACCACTGGCCTCTGTACGGCACAATACAGACTTTATAGGCAAGATTTGCTATTATTATTACATTGACTTAGTGACTGACTGAATCTACTGATATTTTAACTACCATTTGTGGCCCCACAGCCCAGCCACTCAGGCCCTGGACAGACAGGACTTCTGGTCCACCCCGGCCCGGCTCTGCTGCTGACACCACATGCAATTTTTTAATTAAGTCTCTATCGTTCTATTTACCCATAAAGACTCAGAGGTCATGCGTTTTGATGAAAACTTGCTAACTCAGAAAGGCCAATAAGCAATCAGCTGACCTTTCTTATTAGTGAGGAATGTAGCAAGAGAGTGTCTCTCCTACTGTCCCAAACCAAAAGGACCATAAAACTCTAAGTCCTTCTCCTGCCTGTGCATCTCTCTGTCTGTCTTTCTGGCTTCTTGGTATGCTATGGCTAATTCCTTTCAACCGTTTCTGGTCTAGCCCCTGATCCAAGATTGAATTTAGTAGCAATGTAATAAAATATCCCACAACAATTTGCCTGACTGTGGTCAGCTAGCTAAATGTTCTCTGACTGGATTTGAAGCCTACTTCACAGGAGGAAATTTCATGACTGGTACTGTAATCTTGGATAAAAGCCCAAGGCTAGGGATTTCACAGCAATGACCCTAGGGGAGGACTTATTGTTATTTGCTACATTTATGCTGCCCTTTAAATATTTAAGTTTATATCCATAGTCTGGTGCTGCTCTCAACTTGGTCAGAGAAGCTTTGTTTCCCAGTGTGTAACAGTCTACTTAGAAATACATAACTGGTTAAAATATTAAGAGTAAGAAACTGTGTTTTCTGCCCTAAGTGAGACATCTCTGCCACTCTGTACCGTTTCCCAGCAAGGCTCAGAGAGGAGTAGACAAGGAGGCAGAACTATTGTCGGATGTAAAAGATAGAAGGACTGCTGTGGAATGCTACCTCTGGATATGGAATGGTCAGTGCACACGAGAATCACATAAGCTGGGGTTCCTTATACAAACCTGCACAAGATAAAGAAAGCCAGAAAAAATTCCTGCATAGATGGGGAAGGCGCTTTCTAGGCTCCAGTCATTACTGAGGAGCCAATGGCTGGCAAAAACTTCTGGGAGGATAAGTCATCCTTCTAGAGGACGTAGACAGGTAGGATTCTCATGCGTCAATCGAAGGCCCACACCCATGCGCATATTGACAACAGTAAATGGACTTACGAAGATATAAAGTTGGGAGGTGGATATATTGGGAATGATATAGGGAGACTCAGGAGGGGAAATGGCAGGTAGTTACGGTCATAGTTTGTTATATATGTGTATGAAAATTTCAAAAATAAGGAAAAACTATTAATAATAAAGACATATCCTGAAGCCCACCTCTCCAAAGGCAAACTGCATAGCCTGACTGTGTCTGATCCAGCTTTGTAAATAAACTGTACATAACTAAAGAGGTCTGTGTTTGGAGACAGTGAGCAGTTGCCTGAATTCTGTATATTTACAGAGAAGATAAACACACAAACTTCAGTCTCAAGGTAGATGGCTGTAAAGGGGAATCTGCTGATATGAATCGTGTGCAGAATCCAATGAATGAGCCACAGTAGTCATTGTGAAACTCTAAAATCAGAAAGGCTGAGTGCATAGCAGGCCTGACTGGAGAACTTGTGTGATCCAGAAGAGCTCTGTTTGTCATTCCCACCTCCCACACTCTCACTGATGCCATAGTTGAGATAGAAGGGCACGCTCTGCAATAGCTCGGAGAGAAATAGCTGAGAGCAGCTGTTATTATTGTCTTGTAAAAAGGAAACCGCTCTCAAAATAGCAGCATTGAGTACAGACTAATGATTAGAAAAATGTGCAGGACTTTCTAGGGACTTCGCAAGGAAATGATATGTTTACTTTGAATGAATCAATAATCATAATGAGGCCAAGGAGTCTTCATTGTGCCCAGCATTAAAGGTTACACTCCAGCAATTACAGAAATACAGCTTGTTTTCCTGGTTGTTATGAGGAACCCTGATGAGATGAGAAAATTATAGTGGACACTTCCAAAACTATGAATTCCATTAAGGAGCCAGAGTGAGGAAAGGCAGATCTGTCTTTCTTTGTTCTGACAAGTGTTACTCAAACCAATTACAATGTGAATACAGGAGAAAGCATATCTCAAAGCTGTACTCCTCTGTTGTCATTGTTAGCCCTTCAATACTATTTTGTCACTTTGGTTAGGAAAAGAAAGCATATAAGATCTAATAAGATCTGATCTTCCTATGACCTACAGAGGTTAAATCTCTTAAGACATTAATGGAAGGAATATAGCATAGATTCGTGAAAGAACTCTTTTGTACCCTGGCAATTCTCTAGTTCTAATATAGCCTTCCCAGACACTTAGTCAGTAATTTATCTCTAGACTATGATTCCATGGTCAATCTGAGCACTTTGTACCATACATAATCTGTAACAAATATCAAATATGGATATCAAATATGGATGAGTGATGACAAAGTGGGCCAGATGGAACCTGGTTTATCATAGTACAGGAATATGGGAAGCACCATTCATAGTATAAACCTCTCTTGCTTTACAGGAAGATATAGAGCAACATGAAATCACACCCATGTATGAAAAAGATTTAGAGTAGGGATCCAAAATTTAATAGTACAAAAAGAACTCCATTCTGCCAATATTATGTAATGTGGAGATTTTCAGAATGTTTTAAATCTATTAATAAAAATGCTCCTCCTATGTAGCACTGTTTAATTTCAATCATTGATAGTTTTGTAGAAGAGCAATTTTAAGAGTAATATTTATTCAGCAAGTATTAATCAAATACCTGCAAGATCCAAATTACTTTTGTGAAGCCTCAGGAGACAAACATAGATTTAAGATGCAGGTATTCTTAAACTCAAAGAGACCTTATCGAGACAACGGATATGAAACAAACAGCCAAGGTCATCATCCTAAGCAGCTCAAGGACAGTGCTACCTTAATCATAGAAACCAAATAACGAGGACAGTTCCTGAGTATTGTTTTGACTTTAGCATCTTTAAGTGCTTTACAAACCCTTAGCTACCGCCAAGCACAGGAAACTAAATATACAGAAGACTCTTTGTTTCAAAGATCCTAGAATGGAAATTGCTTGGTGTTACAGGACTACTGTGGTCCTTCCATGCTTCTGCCATGTGACAGTGAATGTACCAGCCAGTAAACTATTCACAATTAAACTATTTTGAATTGATTGCACTCAATGACGCTGCTGTCCTTTCCCAGAACTCCAAATGTCCACTCAACAAGAAAAATTGCCTCTTCCTACAGGCTATGTGAATTAAACAGTATGAAGAATATTTTAGCTGAAGGAAAACATAGAGTGAAAACCTTAAATCATTAAATTCTGCAAATGAGGGCCTAAAATACAAAGAAACGAAGTAACTCATAGGCAGAGGACATTAAAACTCTATTTTTCTTTCTTGTGTTCATTTCACCGCATTGTACTGCTAATTATTAAATTGCTCAAATTCATATTGTCTTCAAAAATATCGTCTATAGACCTTTTTGCTTTGATATCCGTTGATTTTTAACACTATTTTAGTGTTTATGAATTCATTTCTAGAACAGAAAGGCTTGAATATACAATTCTGAAAGTAGGAAAAAGATAAAACTTTGCAAAGAAAATTACCTACTGTTGATTTGTATTTCACATGTATGCACATGTAACTTTCGTGTGAGACCTGCAGTTTTGTTTGTCTGTTTGCACACTCTTTGTTTTGTTTCTCAGGTAGTTCACAGGGTCTCATGTGACCCAGGCTAGCTTCTGTCTTCAGACTCATTATTGAGAGGGGAATGACTTTGAAACTCTAGTCATCCTGCTTCTACTTCCCAAGTGCTGGGATTACAGAGCTGGGTTTATAATGGTCGGTCTCAGATAGTGATGTGAATGAAGCCACTTCATGCTAACAATTACCCTACTAATTATGTGCCCAGCTCTGAGTTGAAGTCTTTCCATACCTTAGGTTTCAAGCGAGGAAACCCAGAGAGGGATAGGGGCTTATTCTAACTTTTTTGTTAATACCGTTTCAGGGAGCTTCAGTTGCATACCTTGCTTAGAAAATATCCCTAAGCTTCAGATTTAATTTCCAAACAAGAAACATATGTGGTATCCAGTATGGTTTATGACTCTCATGGCATCCCACCACTTGCTTTTCATAGCTTGCTGCTGTGGTGATCGTTCACATTTATTGTGAATTGATTTCTTAATCTTTTTACACTTGGTACTCAGTAAATTCTGAGGAAACAGAAATTAATCAACTATGTACCAATGTAAATTTTATCCTGGCACCTCGTGGCTGTTCAGCAACTACTTTTAGATGAACAAATGAATAATTATTGGGAACTCTATTGAATTCAGAGATAAATGGATAATCCTAGGTTTTTTATAAGTGTATCTGAACTAAGCAAAGAGTCACCTCTCTTCTTCCAAGGTGGACTACAACACTTAAATTTTTCAACCTGGGGAACAGACCTAAACAGAGAACTCTCAACAGACGCATCATAAATGGCTCAATAGAAAAAGAAAAGAAAAGAAAAAAAAAGTTGCCCAACCCATGGTGTCTCTCATTTCTTTGTCCTATTTAACTTTCCACAAGGGCTCTTGTTTAGAATTATTATTCTTTACTGCAGAAATAATGATATATTATTCTACCACATCCAACATTTCTCTCCTGAATTCTTGACACAGGCTCCTTTCTAACAGACATGGAAAAAACCATAACCAAATAGACAAACCTGGTTTCTACAGTGACTAACTAAAGCTTCAGAAGATCATAGTGTAAATGGTTTCAATGACATCTTGCTTAACTTTACCGACATTCTTGATGTTAAAGTGTCCATTGTCACCACTCTGCACCATTTCCCACGTACATACTGCTTTGACTCTGAAGTATTTTCCCTATTATGACTTGTTGGTCTTACTTTTCTTACATAGCTGGTTAAAATGCTACCTATTCTAGATTTCCTTTTCTGAATATTATTCTGTACCCTGGACTGCAACCCAATGTGTTTCCACAGGTTCTTGCTCCTCTTACCACAAGTAATCATTCATTCTAACATTATATGAAAATCATCATGTATATACATGTCTTTCTATATCAACCAGGTAAAATTAGCAATGAAAATGAACAAAATATTTCACATTTCAATCCAAAAGTGTTGATATCTTATGCATATAACAGTCTTGTTGAAGAAAACTTAGGTCTGAGACAAAATTAACACAGGCTATTTATTTATAAGCTTGGGTAGGAGAACCCATCTGTCACCATCTTAATTTTGGCTGAGAATCAAAAGTATAAGAAAATAATTTGAATAGTAAAAGGAAGAAAGAAACATAAGCAGTTTCTTTTTTTTTTTTTGTTTTTTTGTTTTTTTGTTTTTCGAGACAGGGTTTCTCTGTGGTTTTGGAGCCTGTCCTGGAACTAGCTCTTGTAGACCAGGCTGATCTCGAACTCACAGAGATCCGCCTACCTCTGCCTCCCAAGTGCTGGGATTAAAGGCGTGCGCCACCACCGCCCAGCTCATAAGCAGTTTCTTATCGGAAATATTTTTATTAAAATGATATTTTGAAAGTAAGGTAGACTTTCTCATTGATCTCCAGATACATTGATTGTCTTTCTTTGGCTACAAAAATCAAGCAAGACGTTTGGGGGATTTCAAAGATAAATATTCTTGAATATTGGGCCAGGAGTGGGTTAAATTTTGTTTTATATGTATTTGATTTGTTGGTTGGTTGATTGGTTTAGTTTTGGATATTTGTTTTAGCTGTTGTGTTGGGAGAGCTTTATTTGTTTTGAAGGGTTTTGTTTTCAGCTTTGTGTGTGTGTACATGTGTGTGTGTATGTGTGTGTGTGCGTGCATGCACATCCATGATTATGTATATGGCTATGACTGATCATTTTGTGTTACAAACAGAAATACAGAGCACAGTATACTTTTATTGGTCCAAAGGCATATTGGTTCTTAGAGATATTGTTGACATGACAGGAAGTTTCTCAGTTCCAGAACTGTGACATGGTGGCTCTCTTCCCAATAATGATCTAGGCTCCCATGCTCCTTCTTATTACCATATAATCCTCTAAACTTGTTGAACAGATAAGGAAAGAAACGGCATTACACTTCCTCTTACAAACACCAAAGAAATGTTAATAATCATCACTTCTGTGGGTAATCTGAAAAAATTAAAATTCATGGACATACTAGTTATAAAGAGCCCCAAGAAACACACCTCAAGCCAGGCTGTAGTGGCACATGCCTTTAATCCCAGCACTCAGGAGGCAGAGGCAGGTGGATCACTTTGAGTTTGAGGCTGGTCTGGTATACAGAGGAAGTTCCAGGACAGGTTCCAAAGCTACACAGACAAACCCTGTCTCAAATCTCCTCCCCATCAAACACACACACACGTACACACACACTTCAAAAGGGGCAAACACCTAAACACCTTTCTGTGACAGAGTAGTATCAAATCAATTAGCAGTGAACAGGTCATGGCTGCTGTTTCTGCCACTTGTCACCACTAGTTTCTGAGTTTTGTAAAAGGAGACACTTTTCATGTCCCTTTCCTAGCAAAGGGACAGTGACACGTATTACAGCTATTCAAGATTAACTGAATGATTAACGCAAGTAACTTTAACTGGATCTGTAATCTCAAAACTCAAAAATCATTAAATTTGATTCTAATCATGAATATAATGAAAATGAAGTTTATAAGGAAATAAAGGCATGCCAAATGTGGATATAAGGCAGTACTATGAGGCTATTATTGAATATCCCACATCTATGAAAACAGAAAGTAAGGCTAACCAAAAGCAACACAGGATGTTCATATCAAACAAGCCAATAGCTATACTATAGACAGTAAAAATTCAATAATCAAATAAATTGGAGAGAATGTTAAATAATACGCTTACCAGAGTGACTACTCTGAGATGGTAACTCATGAGAGTTACAGATTTTGTCTTGATGATAAAGTGCAAGTGTATTTTTATTTTGAATTCTGAGATAATTTTTTGAGGCATCGGGATCAGTCTTAATCATTTCTATTTGTCACTTGAAGGTACACTGTTTCTAAAATAAAATTGTCAAAAATAGAGCATGCAATAAATATCATCACATCACCTACTGAAAATATAATAAACAACATTCCAATTAGTTTTTTTGAGGTATTCAGGAATGAATTATCCTCTGCTTTCAGGTTTTCATGAATAATTCAAATTTCACTGTCAGTCGACCTAATTAGTAATTATCCAAACTATTTCTAAATTATCTGGTTTGAAGCTGCCTGCATCACAACTAGATTTATTCCTGATATAATTATTAACCCCATCTCTGTTGATCTTGTCGCTATTGCTCTTCCTGTTTCTGGGAATGAAAGAGGAATCTCTAAATGCTAACACCAGCGGGTTCAGCTTAATAATGTCCCATTATCAATCGGCCCTTAAGACCTGACAGAATGTTTTACACAAGGAGTTATTTTGAAAGCTGAGAAATACATGTCATACATTTGACCAACTTAATAAAGAACCAAAGCAACAGAGATCTGACCTTGAAGGCAGAGCGCATACTCCAGAGCCAGCTCAACTGGAGGGTAGTTAGGCAAAGGACTTAGTCAAAATACACTCAGAAACATTGTGGAACAAAAGGGAAAGTTAAACTTACTAATCGATCCCAGTATTGTATTTTGTCATAATTTATGTCATTCTGCATACTTCTTAACAGCACAATTCATACTTTCAAATACCATTTCTTTCCCCATGCCCCAAGAAACGTACAAAATAAATTGGAATATTTCTACTCTCCCCCCACAAAAAAACATAAAACATAAAAATTTCTATCAAGTCTTGAATGTAAGTAAAACAATAATTATGGTATAAGACATACTTCATAGATGGTTCTAAGTGAATGACAAACTCCATGACCAAAATTAAATCATCTGCAATCTCTGATTTCATTCTATTTGTTCCTAAAAGGGGGCTGGGCTGAAGAGATGTCACCTTTCCCTTCTTGGCTGCTAGTGTCTTTACTTACTAGACTACTTAGATATTTATAATGTTCTGTTCAACTTTTCCAGAACTGTCAGAAACCCTTAGTTTTTAACCGCAGAAACACATAAAATGTTATTTCATGGTTGCTGTTTCCCCATAAAGATAACTTAGTCTGCGACTGTCGTCAATAGCTGCTCTGATTTCCATACCCATTCAAACACAGATTCAAAATCCTTTCTCACTCTTTCCGTCCCAGATCTTACTGACAACTGAGAAGAACAAAAGGTGTGACAGGTCCCGGTCACGTCTTGAGTCCCAGGCTCACCATGCTCCCCTCGCAGTGTTGTTTCCGTTTTGTTCTTTCTCCTGCATGTATTTTTAGAAACTTTTCTTATTTCCTTTCAGTCCCCTGGCTACATTATTTCATTTTGCTTTCCTGCCTCTCTTATTGTGTGCCTGCGTTCCTTGATGCCTAGCTTATATCTATTCCTTTCAATCTCCCCTCTTTTCCATTTCCTATACAATTCTATTTTGTATTTCAGCACTTAGAGAACCCGCCCTCACCCACAGATTTTTTTTTTTAATCTTCTCTGTATTTTTAACCTGTATTGGAATTGCTGCTGAGCGTCCCATGCTGAGCTCATCCTAAAACTCATTTCTTCCCCTTTTGACAAGCCCCTAGCAGCTGGCCACTGACTTCATTTTAAGTGATTATTTTGTTCAATATACTAATAACTCTTCCAGTTTAGCCATGGTGTCCTGATCAGGGATGTTGAACAGGTTTTAAAAGCCATAAGAGACGTGCTGAAAACAAGATGGAACGTTTTAGAAACAATTCTATGATGCCCAATGAATAAGAGTGCATGTGACAGTACTGTTTACATCTTCTAAGCTCCTGAGATAGTCTCCACCTCCTTGAGCCACATAGACATGACTTAAGGCTGGGATCCCCATACAGGCTTTGGTTTTGAGCACTTATTACTCGGATGGCAGCACTGTCTTGATAGACTGTGAAATTTGGGACTCGGAGCCTAGCTGACAGACTGAGGGCACTCGAGGTGAGTATTTTAAGGTTGCCCTCACCACCAATCCCAGCAATTTAAAGTGGCCCTCGCGTACCAGCTACCATGGATCTGACGTACCAAGTCTTTTTGCCATAATACACTGAAGTCCTAGGAAGGACAATGTTAAATAAAGCTGACTCTAAGATGCACGGATGAGGCATTGTGTCTCAGTGAGGGAAGTAACTGACCAAGAGTTATTCTGGTCAGCAGATGATTCTGATCCATCAAGTTCTGACACTAGACACTGCTGCCAAGGCCAATTTCAGGCAACTTAGCTTGGATCTACTAAGTCTCACTCCTCCAGGGACTCAAGGGCATTTAAAGTTTTTGTTTAAAAAACTTCTCCAACAAAATCAGACTTAATCTTTCACATTGCTTTTCCAAAGATAAGGGCAGAAGACCCAGCCTGTTTGGTGTTTAAGGAATTGATGCATAAGCATGGACGAACACTCAGAAGTAGAGGGAAAACCTACATTGGGCAGCTTGACAAGGTGGAGAGATGGAGAACTCTGAGGCTTGTTGGCCAGCCAGTCAAACCAAACCAGCAAGCCCTAGGTCAGGGAAAGACGTAGTCAAAAAAAAAAAAAAAAAAATGGTGGGGATATGCAAGATATTCATCAGTATGGCTATAGGATAGGGTCATTTCAGGTTCCCTCTCCTCAGTTGCCCAAGTTACTAGCTGGGGACATCTCCGTGGACACCTGCGAGTCCCTCTAGAGGCTCAACCCTAAGATGGCTCCCTTAATTAGGATATATTTTACTCTGCTCCCTTATCCACCCTTCCTTTATCCCAACCATCCCATTCCCCCAAGCTCCCCCCATTCTCCCCTTCTCACGTTTCTCATCCCATTTCCCCTTAGCCCCATGCCACCTCACCCCCAAGTTTCCAGTTTTTGCCAGGCAATCTTGTCTACTTCCATATCCAGGCGGATGACTATATGTTTTTCTTTGGGTTCACCTTCTTATTTAGCTTCTCTAGGATCACAAATTATTAGAACCTTCATCTGGCGATGGATCGAGATAGAGACAGAGCCCCAAATTGGAGCACCGGACTGAGCTCTTAAGATCCAAATTGAGGAGCAGAAGGAGGGAGAACATGAGCAAGGAAGTCAGGACCACGAGGGGTGCACCCACCCACTGTGACAGTGGAACTGATCTATTGGGAGCTCACCAAGGCCAGCGGGACTGGGACTGAATAAGCATGGGATGAAACCGGACTTTCTGAACGTGGCGGACAATGAAGGCTGATATGAAGCCAAGGACAATGGCACTAGGTTTCGATCCTAATACATGAACTGGCTTTGTGGGAGCCTAGCCTGTTTGGATGCTCACCTTCCTGGACCTGGATAGAAGTGGAAAGTCCTTGGACTTCCCGCAGGGCAGGGAATCTGGACTGCTCTTCATTCTCGAGAGGGAGGGGGAATGAAGTGGAGGGGAGGGGGAGAGGGGGAGGGGAGTGGGAGGAGGGAGCAATGTGTGGGAGGAGGGGAAGGGAAATGGGAAACGGGGAGGAGGCGGAATTTTTTTTTAAAATTTTAAAGTTTAATAAAATTAAAAAAGAAAAAAAATTGGTGGGGAGCAATTGAGGCAATTGAGGACCTAGCATCAGTGTTGCCCTGGCCTCTGCAAATATAGGCAGACACATTTGCATGCATGTGATCTAACACAAACACAAAATGTGTAAACACAGCTATAAACCACTAAAAATGGAGCAACATTAACAATTTAACCATGAAAAATAATTAAAGTTAAAAGGAAAGCAGAAAGATTTCAAACACCCGAGGAAAGCGGAATTTGATGTGTGATTGTGTCTCCTAGGAATGTCAGAAGCTCCATCCATAGTCTTGCTGAAAGGATTGCCTAAGCATGAGCAGAACACGGACAAGAATGGAAAAGCCATTGGGGACAGGCCAAGAGTCCTCAACCCTACACAAAGAGCTGCAGGCGACTAAGGGATGCTGAGAGCTGAAGAAATAGTCTTCCCCCAGAAAGAGCACTCCAATGGATTATACAATATCACATGATCAGACATGAGAACATGCATACACGTAACATTATTCAGACTGAGCAGGTTATATATTGTGTATTTAAGTGTCTGGGGCATAGGAGGCTTATGTGTAACAATTAATGAACAAAGAGGCTATAAATTTAAAAGAGCTCAAGAAGGGGTATATGTGAGGGCTGGGTGGAAGGAAAGGCAAGGGAGAAATTATGTGATTATATTGTAATCACAAACAAAATACTAAAAGCAGGTTACTCTCAGTTATCAGAAAAAAATTAAATTCTCAGCAAAACACTTTTTATTTTTAAAAGAATCTTATTTTACATATCAATCCCAGCTCCCTCACCCTCCCAACCTTCCACTCCCCCATCTTCTTCTCACCCCACCTCCTATCTACTACTCAGAGAGGTTGAGGCCTCCCATGGGAAGTCAACAAAGTCTGTCACATATTTGAGGTAGGACCAAGGTCCTCCCACCTGTATCTAGGCTGAGCAAGGTGTCCCTCCATAGGGAATGCATTCCAAAGAACTAGTTCATGCACTAGGGATAAATACTGGTTTCATTTTTAGCGGCCCCACAAACTGCCTAAGCCATACAAATGTCACCCACATTCAGAGGCTAGTTTGGTCCTATGCAGCTTCCCCAACTGTCATTCTGGAATTAGTGAGCTCCCACCAGCTCAGGTCAGCTGTTTCTGTGGGTTTCCCCATCATGGTCTCAGCCCCTTTACTTGCAAAGTCTCTCCACCCTCCCTATGGCTGAACATCAGGAGTTCGGCCCAGTGCTTAGCTCTGGATCTCTGCATCTGCTTCCATCAGTTACTGGATGAAGGTTTTATGATGACAATTAAGGTAGTCATCAATCTGATTACAGGGGAAGGGCATTTTAGGTACCCTCTCCACTATTGCTTAGAGTCTTAGAAACATTTTTAAACCTTACAAACATTTCTGAGTAAAATTCTACCATATATCTGTGATTGGAAATTTGAACAATGACCATTCCTATAGAAGCCTAGGAAATTTGGGGAACCAAAATAATTTGCCTTAGGAGCTAGGCCTGATGCAAACCCAGATACTGAATTATACTATTCCTCTTAACCATTACATAAAACTAAGGAAATCAAGCTGTAAATTCAGTTCCCTAAGCACCAACAGAAATGTTCAAATACAGTGAACAGATTGTAGCTGCAGATTTCTTGTGAGTCATTGGGCATCACACTTAGAAGAGGGGCAAACACTGTTTAGGCAACTTCATTTTACTGGCATACATTAGAGTTAAATATTAGTTGCTGGCCTTCTATTTAGATCGCCTACATCTATTTGAAGGAGCTGGTACTTTAAGCTCTTTCTTTCAGCTATCAAGTGTTATGCCCAGATCTGCTAAGTCCCTGCAAAACCAACAAGGAGACCAAGACCAGTATGTAAAAGCAAAGAGGCTTTATTTTATACAAGTTTGCAAACTCCATCTCTCCACATGTCCAATGTATTGGAACAATCGGAGAGCTCCGAGCTCAGTTGGAGTTGGGGTTTTATAGTAGTAAAGGTGGGGTGAGGGATTCTAAGGTTCAGGACCCCTGATTGGCTGACATTTGTCTAGGGGTGCCCTGGTGAGTGTGTGCTGGGGGGTGATCCTATCTACAACGATTGGAACGTTCAGCATTTCCTTTGGATTCTCAGTTGCTGGGTGGTGCTTGGGTAATCTCAGTTTGTGGTCCTTCCTGTAACCAGGTTTTGCTTCATTGTAAACTACTGAGACTCAGGCCTCCATTAAACTTAGAGATGGCTGAGTCCTACTCTGGCAGGTGATAATGGTTGGAATTTAAGAACTTCCTTAGGGTGGTCTGTTTCTATCTAGCTTGTCATGGCTGGCTCCTACAGCAAGACCAACACTTCTACTTCTGATATGCCTAAAGCAGCAGAGGCTCCATGGTAGATGATGGGTCTAGCCAATGACTCCCAATAAGCAGTTTTTTTTCTGTATTTTTATATATTTTTATTTTATTTTGCTTTATTTTTGCCTTTTGTTATTGTTGTTTGGTTTTTGCTTTGGCTTTTGTTTGAAACAAAGTCTGGTCATATATTTAAGGCTGGTCTTCAGTTTTCTAGATAGCATAAACTGCCTTCAGATGTATGATTCCCATGCCTCAAATTTCCAAGTGCTGAAATTATAGATGTGTACCATCACACCCTGCTTCTGAATAGTTGTCTTAAACAACAACAACAAAATTGCTGAATTATTAGGCTATAGTCTACAATATGAAGATTCAGCTGTCATAGGTCCTTCCTTTGGTGATTTTTAAAGTTGATAATAAAATGTCTGTTTTTCACAAGATTTCCCATAAACTTCTAAATCTGCGTGCGTGTATATGTGTGTTCCTTATATCTTTTTATACAACAAACAGAAGTGTCTAAATTGATGAAATGCAAAGGATGAGCCATATTCAAGCTGTCTCTCTTAGTAGGTATAAAAAAATAAAAAAGAAATTTTTCCAGCTTAACAAAGAGGTTGGCTGGATGTGGAAGCATCACCCTCCCCTCTACAAACCCCAGGAAAAAGTGGAGCATTCTCCAGACATCTGTAAACAAATGACTTTTAAATCTGGTCATGAATGAAAGAGAAGGAAAACATTTTGTGCCATGAAGAAAGGGTAAGAGTAAAATACCATCAACATTAAATGGATTTTTTTCTCTTTTATGGATTTTACATTTTAAACACATATGTCATGACATTTTAATGTAGCAGTTCTGAAATGGAGAAAAAGCACATTGATTTTGTGCCCCAGAAAAAAATAAACAATGGCACTTTCCAAAAGGTTTTAGCCAGAGATTTCCTTGAACAATATAAAGGACATTTATCCCCACACTAAAAAAACGTTGGTAATGACTGTAAAGCTCTGACCACTCTCCATCTAAATATTCTATTTGGATATTGCATGAGGTCCATGCATGAGGTGTAATACCATGGACTGATGAAAAGTTTCCATGAGTCAGACTGACATTTAAGATAGCAATATCAACTCAGAAATAAACACCATCAATATAGAATCAATAAATACTTCCTGCATTTAACTAGAAAAGTTAATAATTTGGAAACAAAATTTTACTGAACTCAAAATAAATAGTAAGATGTATATCCAGGTAACACACATGTTTTTCTCCTTGGTGTTTTTCTGTTTTCATATTTGATTTTCCTAGCTGCTCTAATGAGAAAAGAAGAAAATACTTTTACTAGAAAACATTTTTGGGGACTAATAGTCCCCTTTTGTACAGGTAAAACCAATGAAACTAAAGCCTCAGGAACTAGTTTTAATTATATACAGACTCTTGACTACATGTATGGTATCTGAGGTTTATGAACATGGAGAAAATAAAATGATAATTAAGTACATTGTTAATGGAAACTACTCTACAGCTCAAGTAAAAGATATGCACTTAAATTGCATTAAATTAATTTATTAGATTTATGATATAATGGCCAGTAAGATGGATCAATCAGTAAAGGCATTTGTTGCCAAGCCTTACTTCCCAGTACTCACATGGTGAGAGGAGAAAACCAACCCCAGCAAGTTGTCCTTTGACCACATTATATGTGCACTGTTGTACAAATATCCACACACAAAAAATATAGAAAGGAATTTTTAAAAGACTGCATGATGAAAGACTGTTTAGACAAAATCATATTACACTAGTATCATTTTGATAATTTATACTGCAGATTACCCTGTATTTTAGTTGGCCAAGTTCACAAGATGAAACAGATATACAGGCACATATGTGTGTGTATGAAAGAAAGAGTGATTGGGAGGAAGAGAGGGAGGGAAAAAGCGAACAAGGGAGTGTGAACATATATAAACAAATTGATTTCCTTAAAAAAAGCAATGACACAACTATCACATTGATGATAAGAATCTTTAATCTGCCATTAAAAAATGAAAAGAACAGAGATATACAGAGAAACCCTGATTTGAAAAAAAAGAGAAAAAATGGAAAGAAAATAGTGTCTTCATTTTTGCATTGTTCTCTTAATAAAGAGTATACAAAGAGTAGTTTATTATACTGAGTGAGGTAACACAGACTAAGAAAGACAAACTCTGAATGTCTTCTTTATTTGTAGTTTCTAGTTTCAAAATTTAAAATGTGAATATATAACCAAAAGTAATTGCAGATATCAAGAAAATAAAAAGGAACCACAGTGGGGAGTGGGAAGATAAGGAGCTCTTAATACAAGGTGATTAAAAAAAAAACAGTACTATGAAGGGATATATGGAAAAATTGGTGAGAGGAGACACCTAGAGAAGGGGAGAATGGAGAAGGTAAAAGAAAGGAAAACAGACACACCGGCAGGATAGATGATAGATAGATAGATAGATAGATAGATAGATAGATAGATAGATAGATAGATAGAAGTTATGCTACTTGGGCTGACTAACCCCAGTGCCAGGCACGGGAAACATTGTGAGTTGCTAATCAAGGGAGTTCAAAAGTCTTCCAAAATAATTCAGACAATTTCCATTGCCCTTGATTGCATTCCTTAAAAGGTAAGACTTTGTTGCTGAAAACACCACACATGTCAGTCACAGAACTTGGAGGAGTTAGTGTGAATGTGACCAGAAGCCTCCTCTCATAGCATCTGAAGGTGCTATCCAATATATCAAGGGGAGAAGGCCACCAGGAGTCCTATCTAGCTGTAACATGCACAAACCACAACAATGACCAGAGTGGTACAATGTTCTGGAAGGTACAATAGTGGTCCTTATATTCTAGAGGGTAATAATAGCCACCCAATTGGACTTAAGACCTACACAATAGAAAGGAATTCATGCTTGGTACTATAAACCTGGCCAAATTCCTGTGGCTGATAAGGCCAGGGATCTCAGCAGATTACCCACTACTGCCACTTTCCTAAATCAGAATATTGCTAACTGGAATCTAGATACTTATTCTTAAATTTGCAGATAACTGTAGCTCTCCCCACTCATTAAAGATGCTTCTTTTGCAGCAGGTGGAGATCACTGAAGAAAGCCACAACTGGTCAAAATGCAAAGAACAACTGACCATATGATGCCCATCCCCAATATAGTCCCTGCACTGACAACTCAGGGAATGCCACAAAAGAGACAGGGGAAGATGGCAAGAGCCCGGGGTTCAAGATGCCGGGTGCAAAGTTGTGTCATCAAAAAACAGAAGGGAGAGAAGAGGAGAGATGGATGAATATGATCACAGTGTGTTACAGGAACTTCTCTACGAATTATTAAAATACTAATTTTTAAATAAAATTATTCCAAGCTAGCAGGATATGCTCACCTTTTAGAAAACCCTGGGAAGTTGAGTTGATCCATTCCTACCAAGCATGGGAAGCCATGAATCAAATAAAAGGAAGAAAACTCTACTCAAGGTCATTAGTAAAGTAACTTTCAAAGAAGTTTTGTAAAAATAAGTACATATAATGTGATTATCCACAGTGCCCACCATCCTTATTAGCTATATAGTCTATATAGTGGCAAGATAGCCAGGGCTATATAATGAGACCCTATCTTAGCGCCCTCAAAATCAAGAAATTTAATCTCTATATTCTGTCCTTCAATTAGAGAGAAACTAAAGTTTGGCATTTTTATTAAACACTTTCATTTGTATTAATATTGTCTTTCATAATTCAGGCAACCAAAAAGCAAGAGTAGGTGCAAATTAATTTAATTTGTCAATGCTTGTTCTTTAGTACGTGCTCTATTTTACCTGGACTTGGGAAGCCTTTCCCATAAAATTAAAGAGAATGCATGGTAACTATTGGGGGTTAAGGGTGTGCGTCATTTTATGCTGTGACATACTGAAATGACAGTGGGAAAGATGAAGAAGGGGAGAAAAAAGGAGCCCTGAAGAGACTATGGAACAGGTGCATATATGCATTGTTGTCAACAGTCCTTGGAGAGGAAAACTGGGTGCATACAAGGTAATTAATTATTCAAGAGTAATTTTTAAAACCTTTTTAAAGGTTGAATGCCAACTGGAGGGAAGCAAATATGAAGTTGTGTATTTACACAATAAAATGTGAGCAAGATAGCAGAAGCAGTAGGCGCTGTAGAAGGACTACCTACGAACAAAAGCACTGGACCATCAGTGTAACGGATGTAACATCAGTGAAACATCCAAGCAGTCAGACCTCATAAAAGACTATATATTGATACTCTTCATAGAATTAAAAAGTAAAACAAAAATAAATTCTTACATTAAATCTGTGGCAAGAGAGGACACCGAATGTTCAGTATAGAACCACAATTCAATAGTCATGAAAGTTTTTTTTTTTTGCCTCAGACTACTTTTTATTTGCAACTACATGATTTCACGCAATTTTTCTAAATAATGACATAAAATATATTTCCTTGTGTATAAATAACTTACTCTCCATAAAGTCAATGCTCAAAGGTGCTAGAACACATCGCCCACTCCTACAGTACTTTTGTATCCAAGACAGTCAATGCACAATATATAAATACTTAAGTCCAATATTAAAAACTCAGGCACTTCACTAACGTTAATAAAGTTTCTCAAACTATTTCAGTCACTCAGGATCATCTTCTTCAGGTGAAGAAACAAGCAAAGAAGTGGAAGTGAAACCAAGTTCAGTGACTGCAACACCACGCCCGGTGTACCAGATTTCAGAACTGATATTCCCACCTCTTCCAATGTGGCATCCATTGCCCAGAAAAAAGCCAGGAATGTACCGAGGGAATGGCCATCAGAGTCACTATCCTCCTCCTGTTCCATTTGGTTATCCAAATCCAGGAAGGGAGAATAAACCATACCGTCCAATTCCAGTGACATGGGTAGCTCCTCCTGGAATGCATTGTGACCGAAATCACTGGATTAATCCTCCTCACATGTTAGCGCCTCACTAGCTCCTTTTGATTTTGTTTGTCATGTTGATAGAAAGGAAGAATAGACCTTACTATATATACTAAAAGTTCCTACTTGTAGTGAAGTTAGATGGGCCAAACCATCAAACTTATTTTTATAGAAAAGTTATTGAGAATAATCTTTCTTTAAAAAGTATATATATATATATGCACTTTAGATATATTGAAATAATTTGAAAAAGTTTTATATACAGAGAACTACGATTTTTGCTACACATCCCTGAAAGCCAGACTTCACTGACCATACCTAGGAAAGGAGATAGAAATGTAGGACAGAATAATGTACACAAGTACTAAAGACTAGATGTGCCTAAGCAAGCAGATAAACCCTGCTTTGTCACCTCCACAGAAGCTCACAGGTAAATTGTGTCCAAACATCAAACTGAAGGCTCCAGTGTTTCAGTCTTGGAATTGAAAGATAGTTGAGAACTTCCAGACACTGAGGAAAGACTTCAGTATAGATGTCATTAAACTTGAAAAGGCAAAAATTAATGCAAATACCTGAAACATAAGAAACAAACTTTGAGAAATGGTTATATAATTCATATTATATACAAACAGCCACAAAAGGATATTGTTCTGTAAAAAATCACAGGTTACTAGGAAATTATTTCCATTCAAGTATTGAAGACATTGATGAGAATTTTGTCACAGTGGTATAAACACTAGAGACTGATGGTGCACAATTGAGGAAATTCAGCTGCTGTCTGTAAGAATGACCAGAAAACATAATATGAAGAAAATGGTAAGAAATACTTTATAAAATAGAATAAAAGTCCTTCTTTTAGGTTTGTTCTCATGGTAACTAATGACATCCTCACCCAGGCATACAAGTGGCTTCAGTACTCTGAGATACAGATGTCATCCTCAAAACTTTCTAGGAATAAAAACCATGTTTTAATAGAGTCTTAGGAAAGACGACTTTAGACCACACGAAGATGCAGTCAATGCAGGTAAAAAAAAATTAAAGTGTTTGCTTGTTTGATAAGTAGAGGAACTAATCTGGTCAGTTCTGCAAATCCTTGACAAATCTGAAAGAATCCTATTATCTTCTCTTCTCCTATTTCACAGATGAGGGAAACGCTTGACTAGGAAGAGAGTGAGCTGTTTACACACCTCAGATGGCTCTATGGCACTGCATGAGAGGCTTCTCCAGGACACTGGGAATGCCCTTCACTGCCAGACAGATGGAGAAAACGAGCAATAATAACAACTATACAGTCTAACTTGATACTCATACGGAAGTGTGAGAACTGGAGATATTAAAGCATTTGCAAGCAATGTGCACTAGTTCTCTACACAATGTTTCTGCCACAGCAAATTATGCATGATCGTGGCATTTGGTCACATAGGTACAAAAAAATTGACCCAGATCCGCTGTCCAAAGTAGAAAGAAATTAGACGTCAAAAAATATACCTGGTGCTTATATTTGCTAATCATATAAACAGATATTGTGGAATGTATTCTTACAAATACTTATATATACTTATATGTACTGATATTATGCAAGTCACTCACTCACTGATCTGCTTGCTCTTTTAAATAAAGGGAATGAGCATAGAAACTATATTCTAAAGCCACATCACAGAAAAAGAAACCAGTAGGTCAACCTCAGACCTTCTGGCTCTTTCTTTTGTTCTTTTCATTCTATTCTAATCCTAAAACAACAGAGCAAAAGACATAAATACACCACATGATCAAATGTGACAGATTTTAAGATTTTGATGAGACCTGAAGCTAACAAAAAAATTAAATCTTTTAAATGCTGGTTGGTTGGTTGGTTTAAAATAAGCTAAATCTCTTTTCATAGTTTAAGCCAAATTCTATTTCCTTTTTTTCTGGCTTAGAATTAATCAAAGATTGATTATTTAATATGTCATTATACCTATATGAATATAGCATTTTGAATAATCACTGCAAGAAGTGATCATTTTTGGTACATGACTTGGGACTTTCTTTGAACAAGAGACAGACTTTTGGACTAGCAGTCACTTCTTCCCAGAGAACTGAAGTAATTTGTATCCAACTGCTAAATCATGACCATTAGGATCAATATCTCCAACTGACTCAAGCTTGACTTTACATTCTGGGAAATCAGAATAGAGAAACAAATATCCAACTGCATTGAAGCCTGAAAAGTTTGGGCAAATATATCACTTCTGTTCTGTAGCTTTGACATTACAGCAGTGTGGACAGAAGTAAACACTCACTGTGTTGGGCTTAATCTCTCATCCCAAGAAGCCGTGTGGTGCCATGTGTCTATATTGCAGTGTCTCTAATTTAAGAAAATTTTTGAAAGCACTTAACATTATTAGTAGCATACCAACTCATGTCAATGCCTTAATCATATGAAGTGTAGATAACTATCTCCGTGAATCTGGGAAGAAAAAAATTATATTAATGTTCTATCTTTTAAAGGTTTAGTATTTTAATTGAAACTTTTATTCTATGTATATCTGCCTACATATATTTGTGTACACCAGGTGATTGTCTAGTATTTGTAGTGCACAAAAGAGTTTGATGTTTTCCCTAGAGGTATACATTATTGAGCATTAGCATATGGGTGCAGGGAACAGAATCTGTGTCCTTTGCAGTGGCCCAAAGTATTTGTAACTACTAAGTCACCTCTCTAGCCCTGTTCCTTTAGATGCAAAGCATGAAGACTTCTTTGTCCAAAAACATATAGCTATTATTTAAATATTTAAATTCTTCATATGTTTATATAAATCCAAAATGTTTTTCCTATTAACAACTTAAGAATTAGAACTAAGATCAGGTCCCAGAATTCTACTTCAGCTCTATAAAGCCTCACAGTCATAAACTATGTGCTGAAACATAAGACGCTATCCTGTATTCCTTTCTTTCTCCTCTCCTTCCTTTCTTCCATCTGTCTTGGTGATCAGACAATAATGCTTACAGTAAGAGGAGGGGAAAGAATAATGTTCACAAGCGGTTCAAACAGAGTACATGCCCACATTAAAAGAGTCTCTTTTCAGGCACTAATGGGAAAAGCATGATAAGAACCTGTGACTTGCTCGAGGGCAACAATATTTTACAATCTGCCAATTGATTGAAGCCCAGCAGTTGCCTGGAATTTGAATAGTAAAAAGAGAAAGAAGAGAGAGCTTTCTGGCAGGTCAAGGGAAAAAGAATGATGTAGTGGCCTAAAGCTAGGCCAAGGGCATATCGCACAGCCAGAGCAAGAGGCATTGCTTCTCATCCCCCAAATGCTGGCACTTAGTAAAGTTTTGTGTTGTTTCATACATAATGAAATATATTCTCCAAAAGGAATGCCGTAATTTGAATAGTAGTCTATACAAGAGTTTCTTAAAACACTAGGTTTAAGTGCTTTTTTAACCTGAAATGGATTCAGCAATCTTATTTGCCTATGATCTTTAAAAAAAAAATGAAAGAAAAGAAAGAAACATAGACTTTCAGATCCAGTGAAGAATACTACCACTGACACTCACATCCAAAGGAAACTCATTTCCCAAATTCTAAAATTCCCAAATATCCAGAAATGGTCTGGAACTGGAATATAGGAGGATTTCCAGTAGTTCAATAAAAGCCAACATTCCTGGGGAACTTGTGAGGCTGTTTCCTCTCGACCAAAAGGAGCCATTTCCATTATCAGTGGCAGAAGGAACAAATGCCTCCCTTAGGTGCCTGTTAGTATAACACAGTGTCAGCTGACCTGCAGACTCTCTTGGTTTCACAAGGACCTGTGATATATATCTCAAAGTCCATGTTGGCCTCCATGTCCTCCTTCTTACGTCATCGTCTACCCTAAACACCTTTCAGCTCACAGGTTTCCTCTCCTCAGCCCCACTACACATTCTCCTCATAACCCTGCTATTTTTGCTATGTTCACCCTCTCTCTGGAATCTTTCAGATGCCTCTGGCTGTTCTATCTCTCATATCTAAAATAAAAGCTTTCCCCTTAACCATAGCATGAAACAGTCATGTCTCTAATTTATACACTGACCGCACAAGCTCAGAGTGGTTTGGCTAAAGAAACTGAAGTCATTTTTCTTGTCTTAATGTAAATTTTTAAGCTCCAGAACGTCCAAGAGCTTTCAGTTTGCTAAATTAAATTATAAACTTCAATGAAGATGATACAGATGGTCTAATTTTACAAACCTTTGTAACATGAGAACATATATTTTAATAATCAGCTTATCAGTTGGGTAACCTAGGACCAAGATCTGTGTTCCAGAAATGAATTAATGGAGTTGATTTTCTCAGTAATGAAGGAGTGAAAGTAACAGTAGTTTTCATAGTGCTGGGTGCTTCTGCCCCATCACTCCAAGTGTGAAAGATTTCACCTGAACTGTTAATATCAGCTGAGTCAAGTTATGTGTCAAAATACAGTATTTGACTATCCTATCTTTTATTGTAATTAAGGAAAACTATAACTATCTATTTATTCTTCAACTCCATCAAAGACTCCAGAAGGATATAATATTACCTAAAAAACAAGGACTAAGCAACTTCCAGACTCTAGAAATGACAGAGACATCTCGCTGCCTGGACAGTCATCCAAAGTTCTTTTGTACTGTTGGGGCATCCACCTTCAACCTACAGGCCCATAGTTTCTAGCAGACATTTCCACGAAGCAGGAAATTTCAAAGGCAGCTCAGTCACTTTCTGCTGTATCCTGCAGAATGTCTCACAGACTCTTTCATGAATCAAGAACCACGAAAGACCATCTCATCTTTAGGCAAGTTCAGCAGTCCTTTCTCTGTGAGTTCTCTGTGTCCACTTTATGCATAAGTCCAGGCAAGATCAGTTTCCTGCCCAAATGGCTAACGAGCTCCACAAGGAGCCTCTTCAATGCCCATCCTTCTCATGAAGTAGCAGACATGTCTCATTGTCATGAAAAGCCCTAAGTTATTAAAACATTAAATGCCATATTCTGCAGTCTTTGAAAGATATAAAGAATGCCTATCTAACTGAAATATATTTCTATATATTTAGAAAATTTAACTAACATAACTACAAGCTTGAATACCATTGATGATTATCCATTAACAACCCATATTTCCTAATTACACATCACATTTTTAAATGAACTACACAATCACAACACCTCAATCAATATCAGAAATACATATACATATGACAAAATTGACCTTAAATTTATATCAATAGAGTAAATTTATACCAATGTAAATTATTCATATCCACATCATCTCCCTCTTTAAATGTAAAAGAACACCCACAAACAATATTTGGGAATATGGACGTAGTTATTTCTCTCCAAACTGCTTTGTGCTGAATGGGGGTGCTGCCAATCAGATCCTTCATGGTATAACCTGTGTGCCAGGTTCATCACAGTCGGCAGTTGAGCAAAGCAATTTTTGAGGGTGTTCACAGCAACCCCCCAGGAGGGCATGGTCCATCATACCATATTGGAATAGAAGCAATCCACAGGATCTCATCCTCTGTGAAAACCAAAGAAGACCCTCTTGATGGAGGAAGGTCATTGGTTAAATAAAAAGAAACTGCTTGGCCCTCATTGGTTAGAAGATAGGTGGGAGGAGTAAACAGAACAGAACGCTGGGAGGAAGCGGAAGTGAGCTCAGACTCGACAGCTCTCCTCTCGGGAGCAGACGCCTCAGAGAGAAGCCATGCTCCCCTCGCCAGGCCAGATGCATGCAATGAAGCTCCGACCCAGGATGGACATAGGCTAGAATCCTCCCGGTAAACGCACCTAGGGGCGCTACACAGATGATCAGAAATGGCCCAGTCCAGGTGTGAGAATTAGCCTAGAAGAGGCCAGATAGAAATGGGCCAAGCGGTGTTCAAAAGAATACAGTGTCCGTGTAATCATTTCGGGGCCTAAGCTAGCCGAGCAGGTGGCCGGGGTGCCAGGGAGGCAGCCCCGCCACTCCTCTTATTACTACACCCTCTCCATAGCATCCTATCCCTAGACATGAATATTGTAACTGTTGTTCTTGCTTGATGACTGTTTTGTTGTATGTAATATTACTATGTTAAAGTTAAAACCTTCCTTTTTGTTTGAACAGAAAAAAGGAAAATGATTGGGATTGTCTCTATCTATCTGTTGCTCTTATTGGCTAATTAATAAAGAAAACTGATTGGCCTGATAGGTCGGAACTTAGATGGGTGGAGTGGACCGAGCGGAATGCTGGGAGGAGGGGAAGTGGGGCAGTTGCTGTAGCTCTCCTCTCCAAGATGGACGCAAGTTGAGATCCTTCCTGGTAAGCCACTACCTCGTGGTGCTGCACAGATTATTAGAGATGGGTTGGTCAGGATGTGGGAGTTGGCCAGTAAGAGGCTAGAGCTAATGAAACAAGCGGTGTTTGGAAGAATGTAGTTTCCAAATAATTATTTCAGCCTGCAGCTCCTTCTACACATATCCTTCTTAATTTAAATAGCATGAAAATGCAAATCTGCTCTGTCTGATAGGTGTGTGTGTCTGTGCACGTACATAATAATTAATAATAATAATTAAAAAATTACTTTGTATCTGCAAATATACTTCATTGCTAATGTTAAGATATATAGTTAATTTTATGTTTTGTTCTTTTATTTCACATTCACTTGTATCTGTAATTGTCTGTTTATTTGTTATGATATTTTTCAACAAAGATAGTATCAATTATCCAAAACAAAAAAATACAGTATTTGATTATAGAAAATGCCATGTGTGAGAGTCAAAATCTAACAACTATTTATTTGCGTGCCTTCAACTCATCATTGAAGAAATGAGTTTTTCTTCATTATTACCATAAGAGTATTGCTACTGTCGAAGATCAGGGAACCCTGCAGAAGAGGGGGAGGAAAGATTGGAGGAGTCAGGGAAAGGAGAGCAGCAGGAGAACATGGCCCACTGAATCAACTAAGCAGGGTTCGTGTGGGCTCACAGACACTGAAGCAGCAAGTAGCGGGCCTGCAGGTATCTGCTCCAGGTCTTTAGAATATATGTTATGGCTGTTAACTTGGTGTTCTTGTGGGACTTCTAACAGTGGGAGTGGGTGTACCTCTGACCATTTTGTCTTCTCTAGACACTTTTCTTCCTATTGGACTGATAGGGGAAGTGGGGAGAAGAAGTGGGAAGAAGTGATGAGATTTAAAAAAAAAAAAAAAACAGGGAAGACAACTATTTCCTAGCTAGGATGAAAAAGGAAGGCTTATCTGTATGAGTGACATGTAAGCTGTCCCTGAAGAATAAAGAAACACATAGATGGACATGTTAAGTGAACACCTACCAAAGACAACTCTTGGTGAGAGGGACTTATTCTGCACTAACCTTAAAATTCTACAAAGAAGGGTGAATAACTTGAAAAAGAACAAGAGTTGCAGGGAATACAAAAAAACATGCTGACCAAAGGCATTACAATGCTGACTCTGCATCTAGATAGTAAGGTAAAAAGGCATAAGAAAGCAAAGGAACAGTGTACCGAAGACAAGTGCACCTGACAGAAAGCAGCTCACAGGTAGGGAAAGCATATCAGTTAGCCACCCAGCAGCTGGAGTGCTGCAGGCCAGCCAAGCCGGAGGAAAATCAATACTGTCTTCTAAATGTAAAGAACAGCAGCTGCAGGGGGATGGTTCAATATGGAGATGCACTGTGCCTGGAATGGGTAGAAGGTGACATGCCACTGGTTTCGTAAGAACAGTCACATGCCGGCTTCTTAACAAAATAGAACTGTCTCATCAAGATAAAAACTCACAGTCCAAAATCAGAATGCCTGCATGAGAAGATTCTAGGAAGAGTTATCGAGCCTCCTGCAGGAAGATGGAAGGGAGAGGGTCACCCCTAGTAGCTAAAGAGACTAAATGAGTTAAACATCTGTTTATTTAAGAAGGCTATATTAAGTGAAAGTACATCTGATTCTGCGTGTGTGTGTGTGTGTGTGTGTGTGTGTGTGTGGTGTGTGTGTGTCTGTGTGTATGTCTATGTACCATGCAAGTGCATATGGTTATACCCATAGTTAAAGCTGGGGAAAGGGTAAATATTTTATTTACTTTATTCTGCCATACAACTTTTTATGACCTTAAATGATTAGCGATAAGACTCCAGCAAAGAATTTTTGATAATAATAGACTACTACACTAACTATAACAATCATACAGGTATTTCTGTGATTTAGGCATCTATGTAGTTATCTTTCCCTCACCCCTAGTCTCTAGCCTGTGTTTAGAAAAATCTCCCATATTTGACATGATGTAGATGGCAAACGAATGTTACATATATTTACTGTTGTGTGAAGTTCAAGGAATTTGGAATCTTACCGATCTGGTACCTTAATTTCCTTGTCTCTAGTCAGAAATACTAGCTTCTCTGAGGATAAATCAAAGTGAAATATCTTTTATCATTTTCAATTACCATCCTTTTATTTCTTTCTAAGCATGTATCACACTCCAGTTACTTTACTTCACCACCAATGAAGAGATATTTTTGTCAGGAATTTATGTGGAAAGACATTGTTCAGGACAAATTTACTAGAGCTGAAATTTATTTAGAAGATATATTTGTTTTATGACACTTCAACAATAAAATACTGCAGGTTTCATTGTGTAAACAGCAGAAAATAATTTTCTCAGTTCTGTAGTTATCAATTCCAAGGTGAAGGCATAGCCCGAATGCCGCTGACAAGGTCACTCTTCCTGGATTGAACCCTCAAGTAGCCTCCTCTCTGTGTGCATATGGAGACTGGAAAATCACCAGTTTCTCTCCCTCCTGTAAGTTCTGTTTGAGAAAGCTTTCATGTTCGGTTCTCAGTTAACTAAATTACCTTACAGACTTACAGCCAACATATTTGTTCCCTGTCAACTCAATATAGGCAACAGAAGATACGTAGTTGAATCCGTCGCAAGGATTATAAAGAAAGGATTACACATTCCCTGATTTGGCCTGAGTCAAGGTATCAACACATCACCGACCAAACAAATTATTTGGCAACATTCAGAGTTAAGGTGTGAAGGGAAGTAAACAATTCTTACTGAATCCATCACATACAATTTTCATTATCATTAAATTTTGAAAATTAAGACTCTGATATTGAATTCCAGGTATAAATAGACTGAACAAAACATTAAGTATAGCCAGTAATTTGACTCTAAAACTTTGAAACAAAATCACAATAAATTATAGTTTAAATAATCGTGTGTGTGTGTAAATAAGAGTTCATTTATCTTATATGAATATCTTCCAAGCCTCTGCCAATTCTGTTTTAGCCTTTAAAGTTGATTTAAGAAGTGGGTTTTTTGTTTCATTTTTCATCTTTAAATTTTATTTTGTCTTATCTTGGCTTGGGGAGGGTGCAAGAGCAGAGGGCACATAAGAAGGAACAGGGAGATGAGTGGGATAGAGATGGATGATGTGAAATCCACAAAGAATGAATACAAGGTTAAAATAAAGAAAATATATACATAAAATTTATGTTAGAAGTGCCTTTAAAAAACTATGACTGAAGTTGAGAACATATAGCAAATAGTAGAATTTTTATTACTTTTCATTACATTACATTATATAGGCTGTTTAGCAAATCAAAAAAATTTAAATTAAAAAAGTGTGTCTTTATGTCTTTTGCTATACAATTGTATTAAACTATAGTTTAGAAATGAATTCTAGTAATCTCCCTAAAGCATTGTGTTCAGAGACACAATTGTGTCTTAAAATTGTGTGAGTTGAGTAGCTCTCATGTTCTTGCCAACATAATAAAAAGTGATGATTTTTGAGGATCTGAAGGTATTACCGAGTGAGATAAATGACAGTTATGAAACACCATGCCTTATAAAACTTGTTCTGTGGACCAGGCTGGCCTCGAACTCACAAGGATCCATCTGCCTCTGCCTCCTGGGTGCTAGGATTAAAGGCGTGCACCACCATCACTGGGCTCAACACTTCTTGATGCATTCGTTCCCAGCATTTTTATTTACAAAAGTGTTTGTATTTGGAAGAAACATGCCTGAATATTGTTCAGTTGCACCAATGATGTGATTTTCATTTTAGTCTCATGAAGGAAAATCATCTTGAATGAGTTTGCCAGATCCTGGCTTTCCCAGATTCTCACTTTAAAACCGATACCTTTTGAGACAATCCCTAATATGAAGAGAGCAAACTGCAGTCTGTTGAATATAGCATATGCCATAGATTTGGAGCATTCACCAGGGAGATGTCAAAAGACCTTTGCAAACTCCCACATGCGTAAATGTCACTACAGCATATAATTTCTCACATAAATCTGCTGAATGTAATGATGCATTTAAATAACTCCTTAAGAACTCTAATGAAGGTTTCTGCATACCCGGTGACAAGCTGAGAGAAACAGAGCTGTGGTGATTCTGGTGCACAGTTGATGAGGCTCACTTACAGTTTCAGGTCTTCACCTCTCACACCAGCCTCAAGGACACAAAGACAAACCGCAAAGTACAAGCACCATGCTGTGAACGCTATGGGTTTCCTGTGAGTCCTTTAAACAACAAATCTTAAATCTGTGGATGGCAAGGGTCACCCAATGGTATGATGTAATTAATTCTGATGAATATCAGAAGGTGGTAGGTAATATGGGAAATGAAATAAAACACACAAAACCCTACGAGGGCACAAAAATATAGTGTGCATATGTTGATCTCGGACTTTACATGATCAGGTAAGATGTGCAACAACTGGGTATAAACAGGATCCCATAAACCTGTGTTGCAAGCTCTGCTGTAGGGAATATGCATCCCCATGCTCCCATTCCGCAACAAACATCCATTAGCATATAACCTTCCATTGACAAGCACACGTGGGAAACCTGCCAACAGGACACTATATGCTGAAGATGATTAAATCAGCATTATAAAGAGAAAAACACAAAAAAGAAACCTTCCAAGCAATTTAATTATGAGGGCCACATTTACTGGAAGGCAGACTTTGAAGTCTCTTATCGCTTACCAGCTACATGTAAGATGAAATTTCAGAGGAGTGCAAGAAAGAAAACAAGCTTAATAGAAGCTAAGTGTATTTGCTCAAATCCATCTTCCAGATCATCTAGTTATGTTGGAGCTGGCTTCATGTGTGTAAATCCACTCTGTGAGGCACGACGATGAAATCTAAGTCTCTTAGCATGTACCTTCATCAGTAAGTGACAGGTTTGTAGATCAAATTCAGAGACGCCAATGTTAAAAAAGGAAAAATATACTCTAGAATAATAGTATTTGATTCAACATATATAGCACTCTATTTCATCTTTATAAAATATAAACATGTATATATAATTACATACACCTTGACTATATATCATAGATACCTACAGCACACATATGCCTCACTCTGAAACTTTAACTTTTAACTTCAAATAAAATCTTAATTGTTTCCAATGTTATCCATGATATGGTACAATTTCAGCAATTTAATATTTCTATTTGAAATTGAGATATTTATTTTTAACCTAAAAGTAAGCTCTGTTCGTTTGTTTTAAAATTGTTGACTACAAAGAAATGAGATAAAAATAAATTCTTCCTAAGACAAAAAAAAATTAAATTGAGAGTGGAAATAAGATCCTCTTTATATTTTATGCCAAAAATCAAAGATAAACTACCTTCCAGGAGCCCAGGTACTGTGTCAACATGGACCACAGGTTTCTGTTACAAAAGGCTACTCTAAAATTAATGTGCCCTATTAGTGTCCACCTTCTTCTTTGAAAAACAATTATGCCTATCCACACCATGTATTAGAGTTTTCCAGAGGAACAGACCCAGTAGGGTATACACATAATTATAAAAGAGGAGATCCCTTCTATCAAGAGCTGGCAGTAGTCACAAAATGATTTTCCATAGTGAGGATCCAAGAAAACCATGAGCTACCCAATCCACAAAAAGTGGAAACAGGACAATAAGAGGACTCAACGACATGGCCACAGTATGGAGCTGGAGGTCTAGAAGATCCTGGGAAAGTCATTGGTGAGGGTTTACATTCAAAAACTGCAAACCTGACATCCACAGAGCAAGACAGCCATCAAACAGTGCACCAAATCAAGAAGAAAGCATCCAGGAAAGCAACCCCTTACTGCCTTTTCTTCTATTCAGACCATAATCTCTTTGACCATGACACACAAGTTCAAGATGGGTCTTTCTCTCCTTTAATTCACTAACCCATATCACACTACATATTAAACGGTGCTTTACTAATTTTCGGACTCTGAGTTCAGTCAAGTTGGCAACCCATATTACCCACCACAGGTAGTGAATTTAGTTGGCGGGACTGTGTGTAAAGTTAAACTATGCTACTGGATGATAGGCATCTGCTGTCTTCCAGCTGTGTTTAGTCTTTTAACATATATTTTATTTCTCAACTGCAATGTGTAAAATACTTTGACAGGCACAAGGCATGTAAATCTGGATATAATACACTTCTGTTATGAAGAAGCCCATATGCCAAGAAACAAAAAGAAATAGTTAGGAAAATATTGTGACTGAAATTCACATTGGAATTACAGAAACCAAAAGGACAAGTAGCCAATAGTGAAGAAATAGTCCAGGGATTGGGGAAACAAAATGTTAAGGGCATTTATTATGTATAGTAATATGGGATTTGTAAAAATGATCTCTTCCATCTAATCAGTTATACTATAATCCTGAAGCTGTTTTTTTTTATAAAGAAAAGAACAGTATTTCAAAATAAAAAAGTATTGAAATACCCAGAGCTAAGTTCTCCTCCCAACCAAATCCTTGCTATAATTTCCCAGGCCACATCCTCTGGCATTGCAATATCTTCCATTTGATTTAGCTCCAATGTGCCTCCTGGGGACCCTCTGCACCTCCCTATTTTTGTTGAATAAGTTGAAAAGAAATTTCTCTCTGTTGACTGTATTAAGTAATGACCTTGAGGGTAGGTTTCATTCTGACCCAAGATGATTGGTTCACAATCCTCAGCAAATGGGAATATGGATGGGTTACTTGGCAGCTAAAAAGTGAAATGCAAAACTGAGCATTCAACAGGGCCTCAAGTTAGGGAATTATGCAAATAAGTGTCAATAACCATGCACAGGCTTCAACTGTTGTCCAGTCTTTCTTAACAAACTGTGAGGAGACCATTAGAGTATTTTATATGTACAAGTATGTAGTGTACAATACATAAGCATGTATGAATTAGACCCATGTATAGATGGTTTATAAAATACACACATATCCATGTTTATATTCATATATCTAGCTTTCTAACAACATAAGGCAAATATATATCAAAGCACTCTATAATCCAGAGTCTGTTGCAGTTCAATATTTCTCTCTGGCTTTCTCTCTCCATTCTTATGTAATCTCTTCAGAAATGTGTATTGTTGAACTGTTCAATAATAATAAACTTAGCTTTTTGAATTTGTAATTGAAAGTGTCTTTTATTCATTGTTTAAGGGAGTTTTGTTAAATTAGGAATTTGACAACCTAAATTATATTATGATAATCATTTTTGCAATAAAAACATGCAAAATTTTCAATATTTTCTAAAAACTTTAAAATTTTAGGTTGTTGTAATGACATTTAGATTAATGAAACTTAATTCTGTATTAAGCAAAATTGGAAATAATGTAAAGTTTGGGCATGAATGTGACTCTTAAGAAATAATAACAACAGAAAAAGCCAGGTGGTGGTTGTGCACACCATTAATCCCAGCACTTGTGAGGCAAAAATGGGGATCTCTGTGAGTTAGAGGCTAGTCTGGTCTACAGAGCTAGTTCCAGGACAGGCTCCAAAGCTACACAGAGAATCCCTTTCTCAAAACTCAAAAGAAAAAAGAAAGAAAGAAAGAAAGAAAGAAAGGAGGGAAACAGTAACAATTTTATAATTTTTTTAAAGATTATTTTTAATTGTGCGTGTTTATGTATGCACGCACATAAATGTGGGTGCCCATGATGGTCAGAGATTTCAGACACCCTGAAGCTAGCTAGAATTACAAGTGGTTGTGAATCCAATGGAAAAAAAAAAAAACAGTGCTGGCTCATAACCACTGAGCCATCTCTCCAGCCTGTTGCAATTTTCAAAAACAACATCTCTCTAGTATCATAATATAAAATGTCATTTTTCCAAAATCTATTGAGTGAGCATTTACAACTAGAAGAGATATAATAATAATATGAAAATCTTTTAAAGCAACCCCTTCCAGGAGAACTATCAGGCATGCTTACACCTTTTACCAGTAAACCTTAAAAATAATAAGGGTACTGTGAATATAATGACATACATAGATACCAAAGAAATAAAACAGAGATCCAAGAAGTAAATCCATCTATATATATCAAATGGTCTTCAAAATAGTTAAAATTACAAATGGGAAAAAGATAGTCTCTTCAATAAATAGTATGAGGTAACTGGAGTAAATTGATCTGTCATCTTGCCCTGTGAACAGTAATTCAAATGGATAACGACTTGTGAAGGACCTGAGACCATAAAACAAACCCATGGTGGTAAAACCTTCACAATATCAC